>NC_059117.1:67153519-67787408 GCF_020740685.1 Jaculus jaculus | reverse complement strand
TTATACTTGTGTGAAAATGTCTTCATGTAACCCAGGACCATGTACAACAAGTATCCATTAATGAAAATAAAAACATGCATATTAAAAAATTAAACTTTTGCGCTGGAGAGATGGCTTAGCGGCTAAGCGCTTGCCTGTGAAGCCTAAGGACCCTGGTTCAAGGCTTGATTCTCTAGGACCCACGTTAGCCAGATGCACAAGGGGGCGCACATGTCTGGAGTTCCTTTGCAGTGGCTGGAAGCCCTGGTGCGCCCATTCTTTCTCTCTCTCTCTCTCTCTCTCTGCCTCTTTCTCTCTCTGTCACTCTCAAATAAATGAAAATAAACAAAAAAATTTAAAAAATTTAAGCTTGTAAGCAAAGTTCTTGCAATTTCATACTTGACTTCAAGAGGTCAAGGCAATGGAATAAAGATGTCCACTGGAAGGACTTGCTTTCTAAGTTACATGTACTGAGAACCTGAAACGGGTTCCTGTGCATCTTGGTAAATGAATGGTGTTAACCTTTCCTGAATGTGGCTACTGAGTTTGGACTGAAATATTCTATAAAAGAGAAAGAGTTGCAGAGTCTAATGAACAAACATCCAGAAGAGCAGGAGAGGAGGCTGCCCGTTCCCTCCTCTTGTCCCTGCGGGTGTGTGCATGGAGTGGATGCACGCGCCTCCATGACACCCACCACATTCCTCTCTTTTTCTCTCTAATCAGGTATAGAACAGAACTTGGAATGAATGGGTGAGCACTCTAATAATTGCTGTTACAGTTAATGAAGAAATTATATAATTATACCACTTGCCGCACACTCGTTCATCGACATGATTTAAAAAGTGCTCTTAAAACTTGGGCCCTTGTATTCGCTCTCTATCCTGTTTCCCCACGCCAGCCTTACTCCTTCTAACAAACAATAACAAACAATAGCTCACATCTTTAATCCCAGCATTTGGGAGGCAGAGGTAGGAGGATCCCCAGGAGTTCGAGGCTACCCTGAGAATACATAGTTAATTTCAGGTCAGCCTGGACTAGAGTGGGGCCCCTTTAAAAAAAAAAACAAATCAAACCAAAACAAGAACAACAACAAAAAAAAAAAAAAAAAGGAAGAAACTGTGGGGGTTGGTGTCTTATGACCCCAATATATGACAGAGGAGCTCTGATGCTAAAAAAAAAATACCCACAGGGCTGGAGAGATGGCTTAGCGGTTAAGCGCTTGCCTGTGAAGCCTAAGGACCCTGGTTCGAGGCTCGGTTCCCCAGGTTCCACGTTAGCCAGATGCACCAGGGGGCGCACGTGTCTGGAGTTTGTTTGCAGAGGCTGGAAGCCCTGGCGCGCCCATTCTCTCTCTCTCCCTCTATCTGTCTTTCTCTCTGTGTCTGTCGCTCTCACATAAAAAATAAAAATAAAAAAAAATACCCACAGATAGCTTATGAGTCAGCTTGGAATTAATGCAACATTTTACAATTGGATTTCATGGCTAGGGTATTTGATTTGATATTTTGAACTTTTATAAACTTCTTCAAAATCTTTGGCTTTGAAGCTGGGCAGATATTGGCATACATATTTTCCTAGAAAATCTAGCATCTTTGATATAAACAAAACAACTGATTCCTGCACAATGCTATAGTTGTAATAAAATAGTGCTTGCAGCTGGTCATGGTGGCGTACACCTTTAACTGTGCTACTTGGGAGGCAGAGGTAGGAGTATTGCTGTGAGTTCGAGGCCGCTCTGAGACTACGTGGTGAATTCCAGGTCATCCTGGGATATAGCGAAACCCTAAAATAATGCCCTCCCCCCAAAAAAAGAAAGAATGAAAGAAAAAGTAAAATAGTGCTTGCAGCAACTTAAAGGCAAGTGAATATGTACCACTTATTGTTCTTTTCCTGTTTTATTACTTTTTAATTTTTTCTTTTATTTGAGAGAGAGGTACATGCATCACCACTTTGTGCGTTTGGCTTTACATGGGTGCTGGGGCACAGAACTCAGGCCAGCAGTCTTGGCAGGCAAGTTCCTTTACCTCTGAGTTCTCTCCCTAGCCTTCCTTTCCTGTCTTAATTCCCTGGCTTCTCAGACCAGACTTAGAAGGAGGTTTTATTAGGTCATCGTTTCCCTTTGCATTTAGTAGACGTGATCACCCACCAGTGTGATGCGCCCCGGGCTGTGGAGTGACTTTCAGGCCAGCTTAGGCTGTAGAAACTGGGCTGACGGTGAGGGGTGAGGAGGACGACGCAATCAAGCTGAGTCACTTGCCTGGGACTCTGCAGCTGCTGCCCGTCAGTCTGGCCGCTGGTCTTTAAGTTTCTCCTGCAGATTCTCCCATTCCATCCACTGGGTTTGTGAACCATGACCCCACAGGCCAACACTGTGCATACTGTCTGTTTGTATAAAGTTTTTTTTTTTTTTTTTTTTTTAAGTTTTTTGAGGTAGAGACTCACTCTGGCCCAGGCTGACCTGGAATTCACTATGGAGTCTCAGGGTGGCCTTGAACTCACAGTGATCTTCCTACATCTGCCTCCCGAGTGCTGGGATTAAAGGTGTGCGCCACCACGCCCGGCTCTTGTATAAAGTTTTATTGGAACCCAGCCACTCCTGTTGCCAGTGGCCATTCTTTTGCTTAAACAGCAAGTTCAGTATTTGCTATAGTGGCCATATGACTTGCCAACCTTCAGATATTTACTCCTATTATGTTCTCTCTCTCCCTCTCTCTCTCTGTCTCTCTCTCTCTCTCTCTCTCTCTCTGTCTCTCTCTCTCTCTCTCTCTCTCTCTGTCTCTCTCTCTCTCTCTCTCTCTCTCTCTCTCTCTCTCTCTCTCTATATATATATATATATATATATATATATGTATGTATATATGTGTATGTGTGTATGTGTGTGTATATATATATGGTCTCCTTGGGCTGGAGAGATGGCTCAGCAGTTGAGGTGTTTGCCTGTGTAGCCTAAGGACCCAGGTTCTATTCCCCAGTACCCATGTAAACCAGATGCACAAGGTGGTGCATACATCTGGCTTTCGCTTGCATTGGCTAGAGGCCCTATTGCACTCCTTCTCTCTCTTTGTCTCATCTCTAATAAATAAGTCAAATATAAAAACGGTTTAAAAAGAATTGGAGTGAGGATGGCAACAATGGTTGATGGACATTTGTCAACAAGTGTGAAATTACAGTTTTGTAGAAAGAGAAAATAACATTCCTTCCCCCCCAAAATAACTGACTGCTGCTCCCACAACCCATAGGGAATACCTGCAACCTCAGTGAGGAGAGTCCCCAGCGGAAGAGGGCCAGGGACGATGAAAAAGAGGGTACCAACATATGATGTATCGATACAAAATATGTTGTAAGATTAATATTTAGAAAATATATGTGGACAATATTACCGTATACATCGGGTCTTTAACTCCTGACAAAATTTGAAAATGGCACCTGTACAGTTTCCATGTCTCTTGTTTTCCACATCAGCTCTAGAGTGGCGATGGGTGGCTGCCTCCTCACTACTGGCTGCTCAATATTGGGAAGGGAGACATCATGCAGTTAGGGTGATATTTTTTTTAATCAAATAAGAAATTATGCAAATTCTTTGAAAAGTATTAAAGGAAACATATAAGGCTTTCATTGGTCTTTATAGCTTTTATGGCTGTTTTCAAAAGGTAACTTTGTGAACATTACCCTCTGTTGAACATGGTAGACACTTGCTAAGTTTAATGGGATTTTGGAGCAGTCACAACAAATGTGACTCTCAACCACTTTCAAGAGATGGTGTTTTCTTGGGCTAAAAGTGTGCCGCATTGGGGGCTGTCATTTATTTAGAAGGCTCACCTCACCTCACAAGCTTCTCTATCTGACATCAGGACGAGCTGTAGCACAAAGCCCATGGCGCACACACACTGCAAAGTACTTAGAGTGTGCTGAGGCTCAGTCAGTCAACCAAACATTAGTTAATATAGAAATACTTGTAATTACAGTTCTGTCTCCTGGTACATGGATACTGTGTATTGCATTTTTAGTATTGGAATTTCCTTCTAAGCTTCTGTGAGTAGAATGCTGGGCTTCTTTCCATGATTGGAAATTTTAAACTTTGTTTTTTCCCCAGCATTTAAAAATTTTTTTGTTTATTTTTATTTATTTGAGAGCAACAGAGAGAGAGAAAGAGAGAGAGAGAGAGAGAGAGAGAATGGGCGTGCCAGGGCTTCCAACCACTGCAAATGAACTCCAGACGCGTGCACCCCCTTGTGCATCTGGCTAACATGGGTCCTGGGGAATCGAGTCTTGAACCGGGGTCCTTAGGTTTCACAGGCGAGTGCTTAACCGCTAAGCCATCTCTCCAGCCCTTCCCCAGCATTTTAGTTGTATGAGGGAGTGTAGAGAGAGCAAGAAAGGAGAAAGACAGATAGACACACATATCACACCCACACACCCACACACCCACATACCCACACACACACAGAGAGAGAGAGAGAGATTGAGAGAGAGAGAGAGAGAGAGAGAGAGAGAATGGGTGCGCCTGGGCCTCCAGCCACTGCAAACAAGATCTGAACGTATGAACTCCCTTGTGCATCTGGCTCATGGGGTCCTGGGGATTCGAGCCTGGGTCCTTTGGCCTTGCAGGCAAATGCCTTGACCACTAAGCCATCCCTCCAGCCCCCCTTTTTTGGTGTTTTTTTAAAAGATTTTTAAAAAATTTTATTTTATTATATTTATTTATTTGGAAGGATGGGGGAGACAGACAGAGAGAGAATGGGTGTGCCAGGGCTTCTAGCTGCTGCAAACGAACTCCAGATGCATGGCCTACCTTGTGCATTTGGCTTATGTGGGTACTGAGAAATCGAACCTGGGTCCTTTGGCTTTGCAAGTAAGCACCTTAACCATTAAGACATCTCTCCAGCCCTTTTAGTGTTTTTTTTTTTTTTTTTTTTTTTTTGAGGTAGGGTCTCACTCTAGCCTAGGCTGACCTGGAATTCACTATGCAGTCTCAGGGTGGCCTCGAACTCATGGCGATCCTCCTACCTCTGCCTCTCAAGTGCTGGGATTAAAGGCGTAGGTCATCACACCTGGCTGGCTTGTTTTACTTTTTAAAAAATATTTTTATTTATTTATTTGATATTTAATTTTATTTATTTCTTTGAGAAAAAGACAAATGGACGGGGGGATGAAGAGTGCGTGAGTACAGGGGTGCCAGGGTCACCTACCACTGCAAATAAAGTCACAGGTGCCACTTTGTGCGTCTAGCTTAACATGGGTACTGAGGACTGAAACCAGGCCATTAGACTTGGCAAGCTAGTGCCTTGAACCACGGAGCCATTTCTCGAGCCTGGCATAGGCTTATCTTAGCATTCTTTATTTTTTAAATAAAAAAAAAAATTTTTTTTTTTATTATCTTAGCATTCTTGAGGGCATGTAGAGTCTCTTCTCCTGGACACTGTGTGACATAGCCTGGTGGGGACGGACATAACGACAGCTGGACAGTGAGGCCTCGCAGAGCCGAGCGGGCCTTGTCTGTGGACCCGGTGTAGGTGGGCGAGGCGAAGGCAGTCGCAGGGGCAGCTCCTGTTGGGAAGAGGCAGCTTTCCAGGGTGGATGAGAGTTTCACTTTCAAAACTTGGCATGCCAACAGACTTGCCACCTGTAATCTGAGCACTTTTGGGACCTAGACCGGAGAATCTTCTATGAGTTTGAGGCCAGCCAGGACTGTGTAGTGAGACCTTGTCTCAAATTGTCTTCACTCCCTCCCTAGCCCCCAAAATGGTTTCAAGTCACGCATAGTAGTGCTGCCTGCAGGGCCAGAATTTGGGAGGCTGAAGCAGAATTGTGAGTTCAAGGTCAGCCTGTCCTGACTCAAGCTATTTCACCTTACACTGTTTCATTTAACCCCTTTGTCCATGAGTTTCCTTATTGTTGTTAATTTAAATATTTTTATGTTTATTTATTTTTTTATTTGAGAGATGTAGAAATAGGTAAGGAGAGAGAGGGAGGGAGGGAGGAAATGGGTGTGCCAGGGCCTCCAGCCACTGTAAACAAATTCCAGATGTGTGCACCCCTTGTGCATCTGGCTAATGTGGGTCCTGGGGAGTCGAACCTGGGTCCTTTGGCTTTGCAGGCAAGTGCCATAACAGCTAAGCCATCTCTCCAGCCCTGTTTCCTTATTGTTTTGATTGGCACAAGTGTCTGCCTCATACATAACCTCATGAGCAGCTATCTGCAAGCCCAACTCTGGACCAGAAAGGCACTGGCTGTTAAACATCAACCGCTCTGTAGTCAAATTTGAACAGATTCACTCACACTGTGACTCAGTTTTTCACCAGTGTCTAACAGGAAGATCCCAGAGGGGGTTTGCCTTATTGAGAAATCGGGTTATTTTTGAGTTTGCTAATTCTTCCAAGCCAGCAAGTGGTCTTCTAACGGGGAGGGGCGGGGGATGTGGGAATTAACTAGCTCCCAGGGGTCTTAAAATGTCACTGTGGATTCAAAACATGCTTGAGTTATTCTTAATAGAACCTCTCCTGGTAGGAATGCATTTTGTTATATTTGTTTAAGTTATGTTGCAGTGCTTTGTGGACTTGTAATCTGTCTTCAAAATGGGTTTTATCTAGCTCCGTATTGATCATTGTCACAGCTTTTCCTGGCTTATCTCGGCTTCACATATGGTCATTCCCCAAAGCTAGACCTCTAGGAGACCCAGCAACTTATTAACCTCTGACAAGACATGCAAACTTCCAGAGGGAAGCCAGCCAGGAGAGCCACTTTGGTTCAGTCCCCATCCACTTCCCCCAGCTTAGCTGCATGGGTTTAGGCCTGGCTTGAGTTCTTGCCACATGGGAAGATTTGTCAGGGCTGACTTTATATTGTCATTTGAAAATCCATGCTTAGTTCTTTGAGATATAATTAAGTAGGGTTGCAGAAGAGTCTTTCCCTGTTAGGGTTCATAGCTATTGAGTTCTTTGCTGATTTTGGGGGAGATCATTTGGAACATGTAGACCAGGTAAGGCAAGCCTTCGCTGACGTCATTTGAGATAACGATGCGGAACTTCTAGGATGCCCAGGGATCCAGGACAAACAGGTAGGAAAAAAATAAATAGGCATGTATGGGGAAAAAAAAAATCTTTTTTTTGTTGTTTCATTTATTACTTTTGTGTCTGCTTGCGTGGTATGTACGTGTGATGTTCCCGTATAGTGTATGCACGTGTGTTTGCACGCTTGGGACATGGATGAGGAGGTCAGGGTCGAAGGCTGAGTATCCTCTGTGGCGCGTCCATGTTTCTTTGAGACAATCTCTGACTGCACCTGGAGCTGCTGCTGTGCCCTTGGTCTGGCTGGCCAGCAAGCTCCAGAGATCCTCCCGTCTCTGTCCCTCTTAGGACTGGGATTCCTGGCATGTGTGGCCACGGCTGGCTTTTTGTATAGAGAGTTCTGAGGCTCAAGCTGAGGTCCCCATGCTTGTGTTAAAAGTGCTTTTAGGGCTGGAGAGATGGCTTAGTGGTTAAGCATTTGCGTGTGAAGCCTAAGGACCCCTGTTCGAGGCTCGATTCCCCAGGATCCACGTTAGCCAGATGCACAAGGGGGCGCACGTGTCTGGAGTTTGCAGTGGCTGGAGGCCCTGGCGTGCCCATTCTCTCTCTACCTGCCTCTTTCTCTGTCACTTTCAAGTAAATAAATAAAAATAAACAAAAACAATTTTTTTAAAAAGTGCTTTTAACTTCCTGAGCCATCTCCCCCACCCTTGCCTTATTTTTGTTTAAAAAATATTTTTATTTGCAAGCAGAGATGGAGGGATGGGCATGCCAGGGCCTCTAGCCATGTCCTCCATACAGATGTCTGGCTTTATGTGGGCACTAGGGCAATTGAACCCACATCATTCGGCTTTGCAGACAAGTGCCTTACTGCTTAGCCATCTCTCTAGTCTCCCTTTTCCTTATTTTGTTTAAGGTTTTGTATGTTCCCCAATATAGTGGGAACATGTCAGAAAGTCACACATGTTTTGGAGTCTAAAAAATTACAATAATGTCCCTACATGTTAACCAGGTTCTCATAGAAACTTCTGGGTTGAGCAGCTTGGCAGACGGTCTTTCTAAAGTTCTGATTGAAGTGATCTTGGTAAAGAACACAGTGCTCGAATGGACCCATGGGTGGAAATAACGGATTGAGGTGGCAAAGTTGAGCTGCCATTGAAGTGTTGCACAGTCAGGAAGATGACAGTAAGTCTACCTAGATGGTGACGTTCAGCACTCATCGTGAAGGCACCAGCTGAGGAGAGAAGGTATCCTTACACCGCCACCACCACTACTTTATTTCCTTTTTGTTTTTGTTTTTTCTATTTTGGTTTTCGAGTTACAGTCTCACTCTAGCCCAGGCTGAGCTGGAATTCACTGTGTAGTTTCAGGCAGTCCTCCTCCTTCTGCCTTCCGAGTACTGAGTTAAAGACATGCTCAACCACACCTGGCCGTATACTTCGTTTTAAAAATAATTCTTGGGGGCTGGAGAGATGGCTTAGCGGTTAAGCGCTTGCCTGTGAAGCCTAAGGACCCCGGTTGGAGGCTCGATTCCCCAGGACCCACGTTAGCCAGATGCACAAGGGGACGCATGCGTCTGGAGATGGTTTGCAGTGGCTGGATGCCTTGGCACGCCCATTCTCCCCCCCTCTCTCTTTCTCTGTCTGTCACTTTCAAATAAATAAATAAACATAAAGCAAAAAGTTTAAAAAAAAATTCTCGGGACAATGTTTGTTGGGTGAAAAGGGTTGCATTAAAACAATGTAATCTCTCCTGGGCAAGTGGTTGGGTATAGCTCAGCAGTGCCCTTCGACTCAGTGCCCCTCTCCTCCCACGGAGAGGTGGCCGCAGGCATGCACGAAAGCCGCATGAGCTTCCAGAGACACGGTAATTCATTTGGTTTGAGCACGGAGTTCTTGAGTGCTAATTCCCATCTCCACCCTCCCATTTTTGGATTTGACTGTTTTCTATGTACTGAAAGCCACCGTGGAGCTCCAGAAATACCCTGTTTTGTGAAAAGGGAGGTGAGAGGAGCATGTTCCTCAGTATTGCAATCAGCAGAGTTTGCTGTGTGTCACGTTGAGCAAACGTTTACCACGCACCTGTTAGCGACGGCGGTAGAAATGTACTTAAAGTAGTTTTTGCCCTGAGATTTTCATTCTGCTACATTTATGTCACCTCGTGAAGGAGCTGGAAAAGTCCTGGGATGTCTTTCAAACTCTGGGTGGGGAATTACTGTTTAGAAGTTGGCAGCCAGTGTCACTGGGTGATAATTCCCCTCTGCGTGAATGTCATGGTTACAGCGTACTTTTTTTTTGCCTTTCAAAGAACAATTATATTCAAGAAATTTCCTTGTGCATTTAAAAACAGCTGGGTGGAAGTCATTTTAAATCCCCCAATCCAACACATTAGTTCTTTTATGCATTTAATTAAGCAGAAGTTAAAATAAATTAGAGCAGAAGACATTCAATACTGACTGTTGAACCAACAGAGCAAGGAGCAGCCTAGCATTTCCCTACCGCAGCGCCTGCCACTCAGGGTGTGTGCCCTGTAACGTCGGCATTGATTCCGAACAGTGCCTGCATGATGTCTTTTCTAGTAAAACTGAACTTTGTGTGGGTATATGCGTACACATGGAGGTACGCGGGTTTTTTTTCTTCCCTCTTGATACTTGTAAGTTATTGCATTGGCCTGGGAAACTTTCTTTGGAGGATGGGAGAAAAGTAAAATCTAGGAAAATATGGAAAAATAAAGCAAAATACATTTCTACCAGGCACAAAGTTCTATTAAGAATAACTCAGGCATATTATAGACATTCAGAAAAATTCATTATGATCTGTGAAACTGTAAAGCTTTTGTAGCAGAAGGACTCTTGTATTTTCGCCCGTGTGTACCTTCCCACTTTTAGTTCAGTGCAGACTTTATTGCCATCTGTCTGTGGGCCTGGATGTACTTTTCAGAATGTGAGGTGTCTGTCAGTTGAGACTGAATTGTTGTGCATCTGTATTCTCTCTCTTTTTTTTTTAATGTTACTTATTCCTGACCAGCTACTAGTTCCCAGTTTTGAGAGCTATTGTGTGTCTTTGCCTGGTCAGAGGACAATGGAGTAGATAGAAAATAGACTGGGTCGCTTCCAGAATGGACCAGCCATTTTTTTTTTTTGTTTTTAATATTTCGATTTATTTATTCGAGAGCGACAGATGGGGGGGGGGAGAATGGGTGCGCCAGGCAGGGCTTCCAGCCACTGCAAAAGAACTCCAGACGCATGCGCCCCCTTGTGCATCTGGCTAACGTGGGTCCTGGAGAATCGAGCCTCGAACCGGGGTCCTTAGGCTTCACAGGCAAGTGCTTAACCGCTAAGCCATCTCTCCAGCCCCACACCAGCCACTTCTGTATTCAGCACTGTGTTCGGTTAGATTGCTCATCTTTGGCAAGGAGTTCTCTGTTCTGTGGCCGTTGCCTAGCGCGGGTGTGAGCAGCATGCTCATGTTTGAGGGCATGCGCGATGTGCCTGGGACTTGCGTTCCCTGAGCGAAATCTTCACAGTGACCGGCAAAGGCTGGCTATAGAGAGGCCGTATGTATAACTTGTTCAGCTACGCTCACATACGTAGACTAGAGTTTTTTTGGACATCTTTTAAAAATTATTTATTTATTTATTTTGGTTTTTCGAGGTAGGGTCTCACTCTGGTCCAGGCTGACCTGGAATTAACTCTGTAGTCTCAGGGTGGCCTTGAACTCATGGCAATCCTCCTACCTCTGCTTCCCAAGTGCTGGGATTAAAGGCGTGCGCCACCACGCCCGGCATTTATTTATTTATTTATTTATTTATTTATTTATTTATTTATATTAAGAACTTCCATTGATTTTACACAATATCCCATGGTAGTGCCCTCCTTCCCCCCACTTTCCCCTTTGAAACTCCATCATATCCCCTCCCCCTCTCAATCAGTCTCTCTTTTATCTTGATGTCATGATCTTTTCCTCCTATTATGAGGGTCTTGTGTAGGTAGTGTCAGGCACTGTGAGGTCATGCATATCCAGGCCATTTTGTGTCTGGGGAAGCACATTGTAAGGAGTCTTGCCCTTCCTTTGGCTCTTACATTCTTTCAGCCACCTCTTCCACAATGGACCCTGAGCCTTGGAAGGTGTGGTAGAGATATTGTAGTGCTGAGCACTCCTGTCACTTCCTTTCCAGCCCCGTGATGCCTTCTGAGTCATCTCAAGGTCACTGCCAGTAGATAAGATTTTTATTTGAGAGAGAGCGAGAAAGCCAGTGAGAGATAGAAGGTGGGGGGGGCATGCCAAGGCCTCCAGCCATTGTAAGTGAACTCCAGATGTGTGCACCCCCTTGTGCATATGGCTTACATGGGTCCTGGGGAATCGAACCTCGGTTCTTAGACTTCACAGGCAAATGCCTCAACCGCTAAGCCATCTCTCCTGCCCATTTTTGAGTATTATTAACGAATATAGTAGTTTAGAGAAGAAAGTATCAGTGATAGGTTTTGGGTAGATGCACATTTTCCTTTGAATTCTGTCCTGTGCACATAGCAATCCTAGATACAAGCCTGTGATTAAAAGTCTGCCCCTTGGTGATATGCCTAAAAGTTTATTTCCTGCCAACTTTCTGTTCTGTGTCCTTAATTTGATTTGGAACATCTCAGATTTCTGTCGCATGGCCTCCCAGTGTGGCATAGTGGCTTGCTTATTTGGTATATTTTCTAAGTTAGAAATTTCTGGAGTTTAGCAATTCCCTTTGATATAGAACTCCCAGGTCATGTGATAGATTCATCAGGAGTGCTGAGCTGTGGCTAGGAGGGGCCGGGACGCCACTGACATGGCTAGTGAGCCCGCTACAGTAGAGCCCTTCCTCATGACTGAGTTTATCACAGCTGTCTGGGGAAGTCTGCACGGGGAAGTACCATGCTGCCCGCAGAGCCTGACCCGAGAGTCCTGGTGCTCAGCAGATGACAGTGCTGGGTTCTCACTAGACAAACAGCATGGGCCGACCCTCAGAGAAGGGCCGGGGTAGGAGGTGCAGGCTGAACTCATAAGCAAGCCAGAGACCTCTCCTGGCTCTCCCAAGCCAAAGGAAGGGAGAAGACGTAAGAGCATGCAAGCTGCCTGGAGCCCAGGTTGAACAGAGATAGCAAAACCAGCCCCTACCCTTCCTTGCCTGAACTGCGGCCTGGCTTCCTGTCTAGTTCCTTGACTCCCCCACCTCACCTCGCCATCCACTGCCTCTGATGTTTCCAGCACAGTGTGGGTCATGTGGTGGAACGTTCCTTCTCTACTAAAAACCTGTAAGAAGAAAAAAAAGAAAGGAAGGAAGGGAGGGACGGGGGGGGAGAGAGAGAGGGAAAAACCAAAAAGCTGGGTGTGATGGTACACGCAATCCCAGCACTTGGGAAGCAGAGGTAGGAGGATCACTGTGAGTTCGAGGCCACCCTGAGACTACATAGTGAATTCTAGGTCAGACTGGACTAGAGTGAAACCTTACCCCCCAAATCCAAAAAGTAACACACACACACACACACACACACACACACACACACACACACAGAGGGAGAGCACTTGTAAGCAGTAACATCTCACTTTGTTGCTCAGAGCCAAGCCCGCCTCTGCCCACTCTCCCCCCGCTCTGCGCGCCCTCTGTAAAATCTAGCAGATGCTACATAGAAAGTGACTGTTGTTTAACAGACACTGGGAATCAACTAAGGAAACGTATTCTGGGAGAGAGCTGAGAAGGCTAAAGGCACTTGCTTTCTAAACATGCCAGCCCGGGTTTGATTCCCCACGACCCATGTATAAAGCTAGACGCACAGCATCTGGAGTTCATTCGCATTGGCAAAGAGGACATAGCACACCCACTCTCTCTCTCTGAAATATATATATATTTGAAATAGTCAATGTGGTAGCTGGGTGTCGTGGTGCATGCCTTTATTTCCAGCACTCGGGAGGCAGAGGTAGGAGGACCACCATGAGTTCAAGGCCACCCTGAGATGACATAGTGAAGTCCAGGTCAGCCTGACCTAAAGTGAGACCCTACCTTGGAAAAAAAGAAAAAAAGAAATAAGAAGAAATAGTCAACATGTGTTTGCAGGGATGTCTACTTGGTCTTTATAAATAGCGTTGTTTGAATGCATGCTGAGGGAGTCAGGTGTGATTGGAGTTGGCAGGTGCCTTCTGGCATTTCTCCTCATCGCCATCTCTGCAAGGAGCACAAACCATGGTTGCCTTCTCCTCCGTCTTTAAATATCTGCTTTTCCCAACCTGGCGCATCCACTGGCCACATGATAAGAGACAGGGTGCCCAAAGTTCCGATTTCCCAGTTTCTCAGGTTCATAATCCCAAGTTTCTGCAAAAAGTAGCAAACCTATTATAAGTGTGTCCTGTTGGTCAATTATTAGAAATAACCTCAACTGGAGCTGGAGGCTCAGTGGTTAAAGGCTGACAGCCCAGGTTCTATTTCTCCAGTACCCATGTACAGCCAGATGCACAACGTGGCACATGTGTCTGGGGTTTGTTTGCAGTGGCATCAGGCCCTGGCTTGACTGTTCATTCTCTCTCTCTCTCTAAATAAATGAAATTTTTAAAAAGAGAGAGAAAGAAATAACCTTAACTCACTTTTTAAAAAATTATTAACTTCCTTCAAACTTTACTTCTGGTCTCTGGGTGTTGGCTCTCAGATCACACATCACCCTTAAGTTTAAGATACTTCTTAATGCCAAGCTCATTCAGGTTCTATTTGTCTAAGTAGTTTTTTTTTTTTTTTAAAATTTGAGAAAGAAGCAGTGAGAGAATGGACACACCAGGGCCTCCAGCCACTGCAAACGAACTTCACACGCATGCGCCGCCCTGTTCATCTGGCTTACCATGGGTACTGGGTAATTGAACCTGGGTGGGTCCCTAGGCTTTGCAAGCAGATGCCTCAATCGCTAAGCCACCTCTACAGCCCGGTTTATTTATATTTTGAGGGTAGGGTCTCGTTTTGGGCTGACCTGGAACTCATTCTGTATTCTGTAGCAGTGGCTTGGCCTTAAACTCAAGGGGATCCTCCTACCTTCACCTCCTGAGTGTTGGGACTAAGGGATTGGGCCACCACTCCTGGCTTGGTTCTTTGTATTTGATGTCGACCCACATTGCTTTGTCTTGCAAGTTTTAAGAAATATTTTGTTATTTATGTATTTGAGAAAGAAAGACAGAGAGAGAGAGAGTGAGAGAGAAGGAAGAAAGATGCATATAGAGAATGGGCACACCAGGGCCTCTAGCCACTGCAAACGAACCTCAGATACATGTGCTACCTTGTGCATCTGGCTTATATAGGTACTAGGAAGTTGAACCTGGGTCCTTAGGCTTCACAGACAAATCCCTTAACCACTAAGCCATCTCTCCAGCCCTCTTGCAAGGTTTTTGTTTTTTTTTTTCCTTTTTGTTTTTTTGTGGTAGGGTTTCACTTTAGCCCAGGCTGACCTGGAGTTCACTACGTAGTCTCAGAGTGGCCTTGAACTCAAGGCAATCCTCCTCCCTCTGCCTCTGCTGGGATTAAAGGCATGCGCCACCACTCCCGGCCTCTTGCAAGTTTTTTTAAATTTTTTTTTGTTCATTTTTATTTATTTACTTGAGAGTGCCAGAGAGAGAAAGAGGCAGATAGAGAGAGAGAAAGAATGGGCATGCCAGGGCTTCCAGCCACTGCAAAGGAACTCCAGATGCGGGCACCCCCTTGTGCATCTGGCTAACGTGGGACCTGGGGAATCGAGCCTCGAACCGGGGTCCTTTGGCTTCACAGGCAAGTGCTTAACCGCGAAGCCGTCTCTCCAGCCCTCTTGCAAGTTTTTAATGGCTATATCCCTCCCCTCCTCCGCCACCCAAGTGAAAAGAGAGCCCCTCCACAGTTAGAAATGACCTGATGAGAAGAGGGGAGAACGTTGAGAGAGCCCCGGTGTGTTGGGGTGGCAGTGAAAGATGGAAACTGTGCACGACCGCGCCACAGTGAAATTGGAGAGTTGGGAAAGCTTGCTGCCTCGGGGATGGATGGATGTATAAGTTCCCAAACGGTACATTAATTGATTCTGATGATAGGACTCCAAAGCTAGAGCATTTCCAACTGTTTTCAAACTAATGGCCGCCACATTTGGCAGGGAGCCCAACTGCGCCTGGGGTTCGTTATAAAAGGATCTCTTGACAGCCAGTCAGGAAGGCACGGATGCCTGCGAGGGGTCTGAGTAGCTGCCGCACTCCTAAGGGATCGCATTGTCTTTCTTTAAGAGGTCCCAGAAATTTAGTACCCCGTCATGCGCCAGGCCTGGAAGCCACACTGTGGGCCCAGGGACAATATGGGATTAAAGTCTCTTCATTAGATTCCAGCTCATAAAATCTCAGTTGATTAGAGGTTCGGGTTTAATGGAATTCAACGGCAAGCAAAGAGGGTGGTCCCCGGGAGAATGAGAGCCGATGACACCTTGCCCACTTCAGCGTGTCCCATTTTTCTTGGTCGGCCCTGCTGCCAAAACCGCTTCCCCTTCTCAATTTTGATTGTCGCCTTAAGCCATTTACTAATTAGACATTTAAAGCTATGTTCTCTGAATCCCAGCGCAAAACCGATGAGGTCCACAAGCCAGAGAAGTTGGGCTAGAAGGGAACAAAGACGTCCTTGGTGGAGAGACAGAAAGCCAGGGCCCAAACAGGTACCCCAAATCAGAAGGCCGTACGTCCCATGAACCCCAGCCCCTCCCAGTGCAGCTGGTGGTGTAGCAGAGCTTCCCCCCACAAGCGAGGGGCCATGCTAGGCAGGAGTGGCCCAGAGGTGGGGGCAGGGGCGTAATTTCAGTGCTGCAGGTACCTGCTGAACAGGTACCCACTAGTACGCCAAATGTGTTTCAAGACAAGACAGAAATCTGCATTTTTAGGTGCATATCCTCATTTTGTTGTTGTTGTTGTTTGTTTTTTGAGGTCGGGTCTCACTCTAGCCCAGGCTGACCTGGAGGTCACTATATAGTCTCAGGGTGGCCTTGAACTCACGGTGATCCTCCTACCTCTCCTTCCCAAGTGCTAAGATTAAAGTCGCGTGACATCATGCCACCCCTCTGGTCACTCTTACACCTTGTTTCCCTGGGGGTCTCTCACTGACTCTGCCCACATTCTTTTCTTCTTCCCCATAAATAAACAAGTAGTGAAAAAGAGACAAGTCTTGTGATGTGGTTCAGGCTGCTCTGAAACTAGCCATCCCCCATCCTCCCTTCCTATGTGCTGGGATTATAGTCAGACACCATGACACCCAGCAGCTTCTCCGCTGCTTTATGTGAAGATTTCCCCTCCCTCCCTCCCTTCCCTCCTTCCTTCCCTGTCTCCCTCCCTTCCCTCCTTCCCTCCCTCCCTCCCTTCTCTTCCTTCCCTCCTTCTCTCCCTTCCTCCCTCCCCTCCTTCCTTCTCCTCCTTCCTTCCCTTTCTTTCCTCCCCTCCCCTACCCCCTTCCCTGTCCCCTCCCCTCCCCTCCCCTTTCCTCCCCTTCCCTTCGCTCCCTTTCATTCTGCCCTTCCCCTTCCCTTCCCTCCCTTTTCTCCTTCCTTCCTTTCATCCTTCCTTTCCTCCCCTCCCTCTCTCTTTCCCTCTTTTCCCTCCTACAAGGTATTGGACTTGCTTTGTAGTAGAGAACGATCTTCCTGCCTCTACCCCCCAGGCGCTGTAATCACAGGCCTGCACAACCATGCCTAGCCATTCCTTCCATCCTTTCTTTTCTTTGAAAATTCAAAGCCAGACCCGGAAGGAAGGAAGGCAGGAACCAGGCCACTGGGAGCTCGCGGGCTTAGCTGCGGCCCCGGGGTCTCGCTGTTGCCGCCCGTAGCGCTTTGGTGCTCAGTGGAGCAGGGTGAAGGCTCCAGCCCACCCCTTGGTGCTGGGGCAAGGTTTGATGGGTGGAAGTGTGGCTTGCTTCTGGTCAGTGGAACCGGGTTAAAGGGACGTGTCGTGCGCCTCCCTGGGGCATGTCCTTTGAGATGAGCCAGCGAGGAGCAGGCATCGCCGCTGCCACATGGGACTGTGGCTCGAAGTTTCGTCCCTTTACACAACCAGTTTAGATGAGCAGCTTTGGTTTTGAGTCAAGTTGAGTTAATCTACGTCTTTATGTTCTTCAAAAAAAAAGGGGTGGGGGGACTAATAATGCCCTTACTTCCCTACAGCCATTTCTGTCTCTGAAATCAGCGATTTAAGGTCCATCCCATTCTAAAAGCTTTTAGCTTGTGAAAAGCTGGTTTCCAGCTTTTAAAACCTTCACTCAGTGTTTAGAATAAATGGCATCCCTGGATCTGTTAAGCAGGCAGTGAATAATGCCAGAAAAGCTGCCCACGACATACCCAGCCATAAAACCAGCTCAGAGGGCAAGCCATGCGGTGGAACACTCTGGAACAATCAGGTGCAGAAAACCTTGTTATAGCCATGGCCATGCAGTTTGCGTGTACACATGCACGTTCATTTATGTGTGGGCACACGTGTGCTGAGTGTGTGTGTTGGGCAGAAGCTGACATCAGGCACCCTCATTTCTCACCAGCTAGGCAGCAAGCTCCGGGACTCTGCTTTCTCCTCCCTGCAGCTCTGTGAGGTGTTTGCTGCTGCCCCGGGCTCGAACCTGTGTGCCTGGGATCAGAACTCAGGACTTCGTGCTTGCCTGATGAGTGTTTTGCTGCCTGAGCCATCTCTCTCGCTGCCAATCCGCAGTGTCCATTACAGTGTCCCTTACAGTGCTGTGTCCTGTGAGTGTGTCTGTCCCAAAGGCACACTGGATCTCAGGCGTCTCTTTTGTCCTGAAGACGAGCTGCAAATGCCCTTTGAAGGAAGCTTTGTCCAAGGGAGAAGGCAAACTTGGGTATTTCACCCTGATAGAGTTTCCAGTATCTGTCATTCTCCGCGGTGGTTCTTCTTCCTTCTTACTTGAGAAAGTAAAATGTGGACTGCTTTGGCGTCTTTGTGGGGCTTACGTGAGGTGACCCGCGCACACTGTGAGCCCCAAGGACATGGTAGCCATAAACGTTTGCTGCTGTGCATTTAAATATTTTAAAATCCTGAATCTTGCTTTCCTTTTAAAATGTTTTTATTTAGTCACTTATTTGAGAGAATGAATGACTGACTGAATGAACACGGGTGCATCAAGGCCTCTTGCTACTGTGAATGAGCTCTGCCACTGTGTACGTCTGGTTTTACACGGGTACTGGAAGACTGTGCAAGCAAATGACTGCCTTTAACCACTGAGCAATCATCTCAGCTCTGATGTTTGGTTTTCTAATGTTGTTGACTCTCCTCCATCCCTCCCTAGGGCTTTTCTGTGTTGCTCAGGCCCACCTTGAACTCTTGATGCTCCTGACACCCACGTGCTGAGGTAATAGGTTACTGCCAGCATGCCTAGTTAGGGAAACATGAGCTGTTCATGAAAACAAGTGACATAAATTTTGGGGGCTGGAGAGATGGCTTAGCAGTTAAACACTTTGCCTGTGAAGCCTAAGGACCCAGGTTCGAGGCTCAATTCCCGGGGACCTAAGTAAGCCAGATGCCCAAGGGGACACACGCGGTGGCTAGAGGCCCTGGCGCGCCCATTCTCTCCCTCCCTCCCTCCCTCTCTCTCTCTCTCTCTCTCTCTCTCTCTCTCTGTCTCTTTTTCTCTGTCATTCTCAAATAAATAAAAATTTTTTAATTTTTAAAAATGGGGATAATCTCTAAGGTACAATGAGGAACCGCCACTGCCAGCCCATTATGCCAGTATTCACGTCCCCAACTTTGGTTGTAATGTTCTTATAGTTATGTAAGAGAATGTGCTTGTTTTAAGACATACACTCGGGGCTGGAGAGATGGCTTAGTGGTTAAGCGCTTGCCTGTGAAGCCTAAGGACCCCGGTTCGAGGCTCGGTTCCCCAGGTCCCACGTTAGCCAGATGCACAAGGGGGCGCACGCGTCTGGAGTTCGTTTGCAGAGGCTGGAAGCCCTGGCGCGCCCATTCTCTCTCTCTCTCCCTCTATCTGTCTTTCTCTCTGTGTCTGTCGCTCTCAAATAAATAAATAAATAATTTAAAAAAAAAGACATACACTCGAGTATTTGGGGTTTAAGGGAAATGATATCTACAGTGTACTCCCAAATGGTTGAGGAAAATCTGGGCTGGAAATGGTGTAAAGTGTAGGGCTCCCGACGCTGACCGTGGCTGTGGGCAGAGGGCTTGGAGCTGTAATCCTCTCATAAATCTCAGATCTCACAATGTGCCATGTTAATGTGCCAGGGGAGAGGAGCGTTTTCAGTTGTCACGGACGTGTCCATGCCAAGGTGAACGTCTCCCACTGAGCCCCATCTTGCTCTTCTCGCTGACCCTGTAATTCTCCATTCCTGGGAGGGTCGTTTGAAAAGACAGCTCCCTTGCCAGCGCTGAGTGCCCCGTGGTTTTGTTTCCAATTCCCTGTCATAACCCTTGGCTCATGACATGATCATCAGCTCCACGAGTGGCTAATTGTGATGTCACAAAGGGAGGGCTCTACCTCAGATGAGAAATAGCCGGCAGTGGGGAATGTTAGGTCGGGGCGGGCTCCCAAAACGGAGTCCCCAAGAACAATGACCAGGAGGGATTAATTTCTAAGCAACACAGGAAAATCTGTTTGGTGCAAATGCCTCAGGGTAATAAAATTTAAAACAGAAAATGGCAGGAGGAAGACCAAAGGAGCATATGTGATCTATTAGCCAAATTGACTTCCGCAGGAAAGCCTCCCCCTTCCCGCTTTCATTGTCCATGTGGCGTGCATAGCTCTTCTGTGGTAGGGAAATGCATCTGTTTTTAGACTTTCACCGAGTGCAAGGTGTCCTGCTTATTAGTTACACGGATGTCACACCTGGGCAGGGAAGTGGGTCATTATGGAGCCATTGAGGTGTTTTTATTTTTCATAAAGCTTTGTCACAGCTAGGCTATAAAGATCAGAGTGATGGCCTCCGACAGCTGGGCAGATAATTGACAGCAGACCCAACCTGGAAACCCTGAGCCGGGCCGGCCTGGCCTCACTTGACATCAGTAGCTCTGGGCCGTTTTCTGAATGGGTGACATGTAAATGAAGTGGCGGGAACAGCTGTTGCTATGGGTTGGCCTAGAATTAGTAGCCAATTCTCCATGGGACTGTAGTTTTCAATTCCAAATGAAGGGTGAACATTTTTTTTTCCCCTTTAGGAAATATGTGGTTCCCATGCTCTGGGGTTAACCAAGCGTCCGCATTGTCCCCTGCAGATGACACTTAACTGTGCCTTCATCCTTGGGGGTTATTTGGTGCCGCCGGAGTCCTCTTGAGTTTGCGGCCTTTTCTCAGACCACACAGCCAAATGAAACTGAAAAGCCTTTGGAATTACTTATTTTCCTAGGACATAGTGTTCTGTTCTTCTGTGTATTATATTTAGTTTTTTTTTTTTTTCTTTCCCTTTTTCCTGGCATCTCCTTGACTTAGGACTTAACTCTTATTTGAATGTTGGACGTCTTCTTCAAAAACATTGGTGAGAGGTTTGGAGCTACAGTTTGGCTGAACTTATGTCTTAAAAATGTGGCAAATTTAGGTATCAAAGAGACTTCCCATTGGAGTCTAGGCACTTAATAATAGCCTTTATGCACAGAGTAGAAATTACGCGATTACCGTCTCGGGGCTGTGATGGAATGTGTTGCTATATTGGTGATGTTTGGAAGGCTGGAAGTTCTTCCTTGGCTTAGAAGCAGCAGCTCGCTGGTGCCAGCCAGCAGAACACAGGCACATGTGTTTGGAGTTGCACACTTGCCTGAGCTTCGCTGCAGACACAACAGCCGTGAGAACGACGTGCTGGCTCTGTCCCCTTCTCCCCCCGTGTTTCCTAAAGCCATTAGAAGATGGTTCCCGTGTGTGAGATGTGCTCAGTCCCACCTCCTGCCTGCCCAGCGGGTCTCAGTCACAGCCTGCTCTGGGCCGCAGGCAAGTGTTTTCTTTTTTAAATTTAAAAAAATATATATTTTTTTATTTATTTGAAAGCAGAGAAACAGTGAATATGAGTGGGCACATGGCCTCCTGCTCCTGTAAACAAACTCCAGACGCATGTGCCACTTGGTGCATCGGGCTTCATGTGGGTACTGGGGAATTGAACCTGGGTTGTCAGGCCTTGTGAGCAAGCGCCTTAACCTCTGAGTCAGGTCTCCAGCCCTGGAGGTAGTTTTCTTGCTCTTCCACTTTCGTACCTGCTGCCAACCCCTCTCCGGGGTGCATTTTCACACTCGGTGTGTGTGGTCCTTAGGGCACGGTTGGCCCGTTCTTTAAGCGGTGTGGGCACTTGGTTTTGCACTTCCGCTATTTGGTTGGAGTAGTTACGTTCCCTTTCAAAAACGTAGTCATTTTGGTGTGGATTTTCTCAGAGCCAGTATTTGCCACACTCGGGTGATTGGAGAAACCAAAAGGCATGTGTCCAAGGTCAGAGAGACTCTGTTTCAACATGTGGCAGGAGCTCCTAAACGCAGTGAGGTGGTTGTGTGGGAAGTTCATTGCCAATGGCAGAGGAAACACCAAGTTCTAAAAGCAGTTATCTGGGCGTGGTGGTGCACGCCTTTAATCCCAGCACTCAGGAGTTAGTGGTAGGAGGATTGCTGTGAGTTAAAGGCCACCCTGAGACTACATAGTCAATTCCAGGTCAGCCTGAGCTAGGGTGAGACCCTACCTCAAAAAAAATAAAATAAAATAAAATAAAAAAAAAAAAAAAAATAAATAAATAAATAAATACATGTCTTGCCCTCTGATCCAGCGGGACCAAAACCTGCACAATGTCAAAGAGCTTAGAACAACCTCTAGACCAGGAATCGGTGTGTGGAGGGATGGATTAAAACTTGCCTGTGAGGGCTGGAGAGATGGCTTAGCGGTTAAGTGCTTGCCTGTGAAGCCTAAAGACCCCGGTTTGAGGCTCGCTTCCCCAGGTCCCACGTTAGCCAGATGCACAAGGGGGCGCATGCGTCTGGAGTTCGTTTGCAGAGGCTGGAAGCCCTGGCGCGCCCATTCTCTCTCTCTTCCTCTATCTGTCTTTCTCTCTGTGTCTGTCGCTCTCAAATAAACAAATAAAAAATTAAAAAAAAAAAACTTGCCTGTGAGAGATGTCTTAGTGGTTAAGCCCTCTGCCTGCAAAGCCAAAGGACCCCAGTTTGATTCTCCAGGATCCACGTATGCCAGATGTACAACGTGGCGGCTCATGCATCTCGAGTTGGTTTCCTGAGTTTGGAAGCTCTGGCGTGCTGATTCTCATTCTCTCCTCTCTCTCAAATAAATAAATAAAAATAAAAATATCAAAAAAGAAACAAACTTACCTCTAAGATTCACAGGCACTTGGCAATCTTGGGGATGCTTCTTGGAGTTTGGAAACCAGATTTTTAAAAAGTTTTTATTACGTAGAGACAGAGAAAGGGAGAGAGAGAGAAAGAGAGAGAGGGAGGAAGACAGGGAGAGAATGGGCACATCAGGGCCTCTAGACATTGCAAACAAACATCAGATGCATGTACCACCATGTACATCTGGCTTATGTGGGACCTGGAGAATCGAACCTGGGTCTTTTGGCTTTGCAGTCAAGTGCCTTAACCAATAAGCCATTCTCCAGACCTAGAAATCAGTTTTTATTTTAAATTTGTTTCTGTATGTTTTGAAGCAGAGTCTCACTCTAGCCCCAGCTGACCTGGAACTCACATAGTAGTTGAGGGTGGCCTCAAACTCACAGTGACCCTCCCACCTCAGCCTCATGGGTGCTGGGAGTGCCCCACCATGCCCAGCTCCCCCCCCCCCCCCCCCAGTAAAGTCTCAGTCTAGCTCAGGCTGACCTGAAGTTCACTATTTAGTCTCAGGGAGTCCTTGAACTCAGGGCAATCCTCCTACCTCTGCCTGTCAAGTGCTGGGACTAAAGGTGTGCGCCACCATGCCTGGCCTTTCCTTTCTTTTTGGGGGCGGGGGGGGGGGAGTGGAATCAGAGTTTAAGAAGCTAAGAGAGTGATGAAGGTGAATATTCTTCATTCTCTGAAGATCCTGAGTGTAAATGATGTCCCTGACACAGAGGAATAGCGGGACCAGTTATTTAACTCAAGGCTAGTCTCCCAAGGGTCACTTGATTTCCATCTCCCTCCCCCATTTAAAAATATTTTATTTATTGATTTGCAAGCACAGGGGAGCGGGGAGGAGATAGGGGGAGGGAGAGAACCGGTGCGCCAGGACCTCCTGCCACTGCAAACAAACTCCAGATGCATGTGCTGCTCTCTGTATCTGGCTTGTGGATACTTGGGAATCCAACCTGGGTGATTAGACTTGACAGGTAAACAGACGGTTCAACAGACAAACAAACGCCTTAACTGCGCAGCCATCTCTCTAGCACCCCCACCCCATTCTTTTCTTTTCTTTCTTTCTTTTTTTTTCCTTGAGGTAGGGTCTCACTCTAGCCCAGGCTGACCTGGAATTCACTATGGAGTCTCAGGGCTCAGGGTGGCCTCGAACTCACAGCGATCCTCCTACCTCTGCCTCCCGAGTGCTGGGATTAAAGGCGTGCGCCACCATGCCTGGCTTTTTTTTTTTTCTTTCTTAATACAAGCATACTTACTTACACTGTCAGGTGATCCTGAGGGTTAAATGTGACAGCATATAGGAAGAATGGGACAAAGTGCCCGTGCAGAGTGAATTTTAAATTTGGAATGACCAGCAGAGCCAGGAGGTGTGCACAATCTTGAGAGGAATGCGTGCAAACAGGGACTGAAGCATGACGAAGCCCTAGGTTCCAGCTTCAGTCCCTCTCTCTCAAAAAATAAAAACAAAACTAGTCAGAGGATCGATGGACAGAAGGAAGGAAGGAAAGGTCTGACCAAGACGAGGTAGAAAAATATTTACTTAAAATTTGAAATGTCCTCTATCCGCATCTCTCCTTTTCTCTCTCCTAAATAATTTTTTTTAAGTTGTTCTTTATTTTTATTTATTTATTTGAGAGTGACAGAGAGAGAAAGAGGCAGATAAGGAGAGGAGAGAATGGGTGCGCCAGGGCCTCCAGGCACTGCAAATGAACTCCAGACGTGTGCGCCCCCTTGTGCATCTGGCTAACATGGGTCCTGGGGAATCGAGCCTTGAACCGGGGTCCTTATGCTTCACGGGCAAGCTAAACCATTTCTCCAGCCCTAAATAAATTTTTACAAAATGGACCGGAGAGATGGCTTAACAGTTAAGGTGTTTGCCTGCAAAGCCTAAGGACCAAGTTTCGATTCCCTGTTACCCACATAAGCCAGATGCACAAGGTGGCGTATGTGTCTGGAGTTCGTTAACAGTGGCTTTGGTGCGCCCATTCTCCATCTGCCTCTCTCTGTCTAAAATAAAAGTTAGGAGTGCCCTGCATGGTCCCCACAGGGCTCTGGCCACTTTGTATCATTGTGTAAATTCAGGGATGCAGAGTTTATTTGAGGTTAATGCTTGTGGCAGAAGAGAGTGTGAAGTGGAAGTAGTCAGGGGGCCCCAGAATAATGTGAATATCCCATCGGGCGTCAGGAGCAATGGTTCCCTGAAAGACAACTCCTGGGTCCCCAGTATCCCCCGAGTTCCTTGGCTGGGGGGCAAACTTTACCCTGACTCAAGAGCTGCTTGGTTTCTAGAAGGGTCTGTCAGTGGCGCCCTTCCAAGGGCCGCTCCACCGTTTAGGTTGGGGCTCCTCTGGTGTCTTATTTCCATCACCTTCTCCTGTTGATTTCTTTCATTTCGTCATCAGTTGTAACAGCAAATTTGTACAGTTACTCTCTGTCCTCAGGGCGCAGCTTTGTTCGATCTTAATGACTCCTGGCTCACCGAGACACACCGGTGGGGCATCCACAAGGGTGGTGCCCGTCCCCTTGCTGGGACCTCTCATTGGGGCTTTGAAAGATGAGCTCCCATGAACGAGACTGGCATTGCAGACACTTGGAAACTTTCACTTGGGCATACATTATGACGCCTTGCCTTCTTATTCCTGTGGGGCAGATGTGGGGGAGGCACTAGCTTTGTTTAGTGGAAGGGGCATATGAGAGGCATTTGCCTCTGATGAACGAGTAAAGTGGGCGAACCTAGGCATCAAGTCGCTCCCCGGGTCACTAACCTCAGGAGTGGCAGAGGCGGGACCTCAGCTCTTTCCACCCACCAGATCTGCTGCTACCTGTTGGTTCCCATTACCAAGTGAGAAGCAGATAGAACTGGGAGTTAGGAGTGAATGGAGGGAGGCTCAGCCACGCCGCCCCAGAGCGAATGGCCTCTTAGAACTGGCCTCTGCTGGGAACGCGTGGTGATTCTCTGTCATCATGGAGTTCGCTGTGGGGACTTGAGGTTGGCACAGTGTCGTGGAGAGACTAGGCTGCGCCCGCCACAGTGACACATGCCCGTGCCCTGTGCTCCGCCGCTGCTCCCGTAGTTCTCAGCCGTGGGTGTGCATCTGCCTGCTAGTGCAGAGTGAGCGTGTCAAGGTTGTTCATTACAGCGGTATTTGAATCTGGCAAAAGTTGCAAGTGACCTGACAGTCCGCTTTAATAACTTATGCTCTGCTAGCTGCTGGCGTGTGTGCGTGTGTTACAATCAGCGAAGCATCTCCCTATGAACAGGTACATATGGTTATCTATATCTGTGTCTATATTTCCCTCGGTAGGTTTGTGGCTGGGGAGAGAAGCAAGACACACAACATAAGCTAGAGGAGGCTGTCTTTTTTTGTTTGTTTGTTTGTTTTATTTATTTATTTGAGAGCTATATACAGAGAGAGAAAGAGGCAGAGAGAGAGAGAGAGAGAGAGAGAGATAGAGAGAGAGAGAGAATGGGCACTCCAGAGCCTCCAGACGCACGTGCCCCCTCGTGCATCTGGCTAACGTGGGTTCTGGAGAATCGAACCTTGAACCAGAGTCCTTAGGCTTCACGGGTAAGCGCTTAACCGCTAAGCCATCTCTCTCTAGCCCAAGGCTGTCTTTTAATGGGTGTGCACATGGCATCATGAGATGTTTGGGGGACATGAGTGATGGAGGGATAGTTTTTACTGCCCGTCTTTTTGTCTTTGATTTAGAGTTTTATAATATCTGTATGCATGAAGAAATATATTTAAACAAACAACAACAACAATAAAAAGAGTTAGGCATTGGGTCATTGAGTCCTGAGGTGGAGACTGGGATAGCTCCCAACTAGAAGAGAGCCAGCCTCAAATAAAATCAAGGACCTGCTCATTTCCAGGTGACATTGGAACACCTTGGAAAATCCACCACGGTGGAAGGAGATGTTGGGAATGGGTTGACTTCAATCTCAACTGGATTCCTTGGTGTATCTGGCGGGTTCTCTGTCAAGTTCATCGGGTATTTGCAGATCCAAATCTGCAGTGGTGGGCCTGTGTCTGTTGCTCGCTTTTCAAAATACATAGTTTTCAGGAATGGTGGCTCATGCCTTTATTTCATTTATTTATTTGAGAGAGAGAAAGTGAGAGAGAGAGAGGGAAGGAGGGAGGAAGAGAGAAAGAGAGAATGGGCACTCCAGGGCCTTTAGCCACTGCAGACGAACTCCAGACGCATGCACCTCCTTGTGCATCTGGCTTATGTGGGTCCTGGGGAATTGAACCGGGGTCCTTGGGCTTAGTAGGCAAATGCTTTAACCACTAAGCCATTTCCCGCGTCCTTGAAATACTTTTTTATTTGAGACAGAAACAAAGGCACAGACTACGGATGCACCAGGGCCTCCTGCTGCTACAAAGGGACTCTAGACTCATGAGACACTTCGTGCATCTGGCTTTACGTGGGCACTGGGGAACTGAACCTGGCCAGCAATACTTTGCAAGGTCGCACCTTCAACCACTGAGCTATCTCCACAGCCCACGCATTGTTTTGTGGTTGTTTTTATGTAACAGCAATTGAAGATTCTTGTGGGCAGTGCTGTTGGGGGCATTCCCCTTCCCACTGGATTTGTTAAGACTTCAGGACCATCCAAAGTGCTGGCTTGACCTGAGTAAAGGGAGCATCAGGCATTTACCAGTTGATGGTCCTGTGAGTCATTTTTCTCATTGCAGTGACAGAACACCCAACCAAGGAAACTTAAGAAAGGGTCACTTTCCCCTCCAGTTTGGTTAGAATAGCCCATCATGGCGGGACAGGGCAGGGATGGGGACCAGGGCTGGAAGTAGCAGATCATGTGGTGTCTGGAACGGAGAAGCAGCGCGCCGTGAGCGCTCGGATTCAGCTCACTTTCTACATTTCTGCCCCGGGACCTCTGCCCATGGAATGGTGCCACCCCAAAGTCGGGGCGTGCCTCCCTACTTCATTCAGCCTCTTGTAGAGCTCCCTCACACACTCGTTTGCTAGACAATTCTAGAACCGGTTACACTGACCACCCGGGTCAACCATTACAGTGATCACCTTCCCACAACAAATAGTTGCGGTGGGGGGAAAGAAAAGAACAGAAAGGTTAAAGGCTGGAGAGATGACTCAGCCAAACAAGACATTTTCTTGGAAAGCCTGATGGCTGGCTTTGACTCCCCAGTAGCCAAGTAAAGCCAGGCACCGAAAGTGGTGCGTGTTTCTGGTCTTCATTTGCGTTGGCAAGAGGCCCTGGTGTGCCCATACTTACTACCTCTTTCTTTCTCAAAAGTAAATAAATTTGTATAACACAGGTAGAGAGAATGAGGAATTTGGAAAGCGTGAATTATTCTTTACGTAGGTCATTGTAGCTTCCGTGGACATAGAAATCTTTTTATTAACATATTAGACACATTCTTTGGAGACCGATTTGCATTCGCTTAGCGAAACATTTTTGTGGGGCAGCGTGTGAACGTGTAGCGGTGATCTTGTCGGGAAGTCGAGTTGTTAAATAGCCCTCAGAAGATGACAGTTTTATGGGAGGATTATAACTTTTTTTTTGTTTCCATGTCTGCTAAAAGGCTAACAGAGTGAGACAGTTTAATCACATGCCATTATGTTGATAGGGATGTGGGTACCCAGCTTTTACAAGCTTCTTAGCACAAGCTCTTAATTACAAGGCTTGGAGACGGTGGCCACTAGGCCTTTTGTTTGGAGGGTGCCAGGCTTCCCTGAGTTGGGGGTGACTGGAACTTTCTCCATCGTGGTTAAGTAAGGTGGTTATCAGAGAAGGTGTACTGGCAGGTGTGGGGGAGATTGGGGTGGTGGTGGGGGGATAGAGTATATAGAAATTCCTTAAGGCAGTCCAGGATTGCAGACACAGTTTTATTATTGTAAGGATGAAGCAAAGACCAGAATGCAGGCAGTTGTTACGGAGGAAAATTGTTTCATGACCTCAAGGCAAAAAGGGCTTCATGTTGACAAGCTCAAGGCAGTGCATTCCCAAAGGCAGCCAGACTTTGGTCAACCCTGCTGGGGATCTTTTGTGCAGTCTGAACTCCATAAAGCCAGGCCTCATCAAGGCCCTTGTCCCTCAGTCCCTCTCTTTTTCTAGATTCCCAGGCTGCCCACGGTGGCAGTGGGCCTCGCTTTGTTGGTGATTAGCTGCACAGCGGGGTCTGGAACCTTCCATGGACTGGCAGTCTATTCCGGCCCCTCACTGAGTGGGATGCAGTCAACTCCAAGGAAAAGAAAAGAGTCCACGCCACCCTTCCCCCCATGTTTTCCATAGTAAAGGGTTTAATGATTGTGTTGGCAAAATTCAATTGTGGGTGCCCTTGTTAGCTGCTACTTCCAATTCTGTCCTTCTCCTGTTTCTGGGTCACTGCCCAGTAGAGAGCAGACACTGCCATCCGCCCAGCCTTCTTTGTCCTTGTCATTTTGTGTGAGCCTTGTCAGTAGCAGAAGCTTAGGTACGGTGGCCTGACCTTGCCTCTCTCGCCAACGTCATATGTGCCCTGTTTTCTGAGTACATCCAGGGAAATGCCCTAACATGCCTGTGCCCACCTGGTTAAGGAGCCTGTGTGTGTGTGTGTGTGTGTGTGTGTGTGTGTGATCTGTTTGGAGACTAGATTTTTTGTTAATTTTAATTAATTTCTTTATTTGCAAGCAGAGAAAAATAGAAGAGAGAAACAGAATGGGTGCTCCAGGGCCTCTAGCCACTGCAAATGAACTCCAGACACACGTGCCCATTTGTGCATCTGTCTGTACATGGGTACTGGGGAATTGAACCCAGGTCATTAGGTTTTGAAGGCATGCGCCTTAATCACTGACTCATTCTTCTAGCCCAAGACTAGGATTTTTTTTCTCCCTATAATAATTCATCTCTCTGGACTTTATCAAAATAAACACACACACACACGCGCGCACACACACACGTGCCAGGGCCTCTTACCTCTGTGAACAAACTCCAGACTAATGCACACTTTGTGCATCTGGCTTTACATGGGTACTGGGGAATTGAACCTGCAGGTTTTGCAAGTGCCTTTAACTGCTGAGCCATTTCTCCAGTCCCCTTCTGAACTGTGTTTATGATTGGCCTAAGGAAAAATTTGAAATTCATATTTGGGGTTTCTGTAACAGAGATCCCAATGCCATCCACAAGTAACTTGGTGACTGGAATTACGTGTTGGGAGGAATGATTTATATAATGACTCTCTTGTCGTCTGTCCATGGAGTTGAAACCATATATATATGAATGTATGTATGTATTCACACGTGTATGTACACATACTAACTTGTTTACTTGGTTTTAGAGAAAGTCTGAAAAGTTCATTACCGAAATTTGTATCTTTTTAAAACTTTTATTTCTAGTTTTTCTTTTGGCCATCTTTTAAAAATATATATATATATTTTATTTACTTATGTATTTGAGAGAGAAAGAGGCAGAGGAGAGGGAGAGAGAGAATGTGCACACCAGGGCATCTAGCCACTGCAAGCAAACTCCAAATGTATGTGCCCTCTTGTGCATTATGTGGGTCCTGGAGAATATAACCAGGATCCTTTGGCTTTGCAGGCAAAGGCCTTAACCGCTAAGCCATCTCTCCAGCCCTGAAATGTGTGTCTTTGATAGCCTGCCTTAAATGTCAATTACATGTCGTGTGTGAAATTCTCTTTGTGGGGAACCATGGAAGAGCACTTGAAATCAATAGGTTAGCACTCCTTTTCTGGGGCAGCTGAACCTGAGGCATACAGCTAGAGGCCAATGTGGCCACCCATGGGTCACACTTTATGTTTGCTATGGGATACTAAAGACAAACGTGGGCTTGGGAGATGAGGGAGCCAAAGAGGACTTGGCCCTGGTCACTATAAGTTATAGGCTCTCTTTCAGATGCATTTCTGTGTTGCCCAGGTAAAGTCATTTGAGAACTTAAAATCTTTTCTTCTTCTTCTTCTCCTCCTCCCTCCCTCCCTCTCTCTTTCTCCTTTTCTTTCTTTTGAGGCAGGGTTTGACTTTAGTCCAGGCTGACCTGGAACTCACTATGTAGTCTCAGGGTAGCCTTAAACTCATGGTGATCCTCCTACTTCTGCCTCCCAAGTGCTGGGAGCCTTGATATTAAAATGTTTTTTAAAATGTTTTATTTATTTATATTTTGAGAGAGAGAGAGAGAGAGAGAGAGCAAGAGTGAGAGCGAGCAACAGAGAAAGAGAATGGGTGTGCCAGGGCCTCTAGCCACTTTATAGAAACAATTTTTTAAAAATATTTATTTGAGAAAATATTTGAGAGAGAGAATATGGGCATGCATGGGCCTCTAGCCACTGCACATGAGCGCCAGATGCATGTGCTACTCTGTACATCTGGCTTTACGTGAGTACTGGGGAATCAAACCTGGGTCCTTCGGCTTTGTAGGCAAACAACTTAACTGCTAAGTCATCTCTCCAGCCCCAAATCTTTTTATTATGCATAATTTTGTCCCATAAAAAATGAGCATGATAATCATTGTGGGAGCATGCTTATTATCCCCTTCATTGAAATTAATTAGAGAAATTAAGAGACCTTCATCAACTTTAATTGTTCTGATATTGGGAGCATTGGGGAGTGTCAAAATCTGTATTCTGAAAATGCACTGGCCTGTGTGTTTTAAGTAATGTAGATCCTGTTCCTCTTGGGGCCTCGGGGATGACCGCACTCTCTGGCTGGCCCTTCAAGCAGGAGCCTGTCTTGTAGGGAGTCTCCTTGATCTTCCTGTGTCATTGTCTGCTTCCACTTTTATTTTCTTCCTCTGGGCTCTGTCCAAATCCTCCCTGGGTTAGGTGAACATGGGAGCTTTGCCAGGGTCCATCCTGCATTAGCTCCAGCCAGGCAGTGGCCCTTACTTGTGACAATGTCCCCAGCTCTCACGGCAAGCAGCAGATGGCTTGGAACACACTGGCAAGTGAATCCTGGGGTTGCTGTCACTTCTTGGAAGCGTGGGACTTCCTGTTCAAATCCACTAACAGAGGGATGGCAGAAACTCCCAAAGGACCAGTCTGTTCATCACTTTACTCATTACTGTGACATAATACCTGGGAGAGAGAGAAAGGGGACAAGGGTGGAGAGAAAGTTGTTATTTTGGCTCACGGTTTCAGAGGGCTCAACCCATGGTCATTCGGTCTTTTGTTCTTGGAAAGGACATTAGGGTAGTGGGAGCGTATGCTAGGGGGCAGGTAGTCACTTCACAGTTGAATAGGAAGCAGAATGAGACAGAAGTAGCCAGTGACAAAATATCCCCCTGAGACCTGGTGCCGGTGACCTGATTTCTCCAGCTAATGCTCACTTTTGGAGGAAGAAGCATTCAAACACAAGCCTGCTAAGGATACTTATATATATATATATATTTCCTCACAGGCAGCTCAGATGTTGTTAATCTTTCTGTTTAGCACACGAGGCAAATGCCTAAGGGTCCCTGTGTTTGATGGGGACAGAAGTTAGATGACAACAGCTGTTTCTGGACTCCAGCAGCCTTGCTTTCTGTCCATAGCCACCCAAAGTGTGCGAAGAAAAGGGGATTGGGAATGAGCAGAAGACAGGTTGAAGAAACACGAACTAGGGCTGGAGAGATATAGCTCAGTGGTTAAGGATGCTTGCATGCAAAGCCTGATGGCCTGGGTTAATTTTCCCAGTACCCACATAAATGAGATGCACAAGGTGGCACATGCATCTGGGTTCGTTTGCAGTGGCAGGAGACCCTGGTGCACCCATTCATTCTCTCTCTCTCCTTGCAAATAATAATAAATAGATAAGTTATTTTATTTTTATTTATTTATTTATTTTTTTTTTCGAGGTAGGGTCTTACTCTGGTCCAGGCTGACCTGGAATTCACTATGTATTCTCAGGGTGGCCTTGAACTCACAGTGATCCTCCTACCTCTGCCTCCCGAGTGCTGGGATTAAAGGCGTGCGCCACCACGCCCGGCTCTAGATAAGTTATTTTAAATAGAAACTGAATTAAAATAGAGAGTGGCTGTACACAGTGGTGTTTTGAGTCAGATATTCCCACATAAGCCTCATGTGTTTTTCAATGCATGGTCTCTGCCTGAAGGCTACTTAAGAGGTGGAGCCTTGGGCTGGAGAGATGGTTTAGCAGTTGAGCGCTTGCCTGTGAAGCCTAAGGACCCCAGTTCAAGGCTCGATTCCCCAGGACCCACGTTAGCCAGATGCACAAGGGGGAACACGCGTCTGGAGTTCGTTTGCAGTGGCTGGAAGCCCTGGCGTGCCCATTCTCATTCTCTCTCTCTCTGCCTCCTTCTGTCTCTGTCATTCTCAAATAAATGAATTAAAATGAACAACAACAACAAAAAATTAAAAAAAAAAAAAGAGGTGGAGCCTTGCCAGAGAGACGTGGCTGAGGATAGGCTTTGGAGTGTTAGAATACAGCTTTTCCCTCTCCAGGGCTCAACTCACTCTTGCTATTTTCCACCTGCTGTGGCAAGACTTGCATCCATCCTCTGCTCTGCCGTCCCTCCCCTGCTGTGATGGGGCTCCCCCTTGAGATTGTAAGCCAAGAGACCTTTGCTCCCATCAGCTGCTTTTGGTCAGGTGTTTTGTCCCAGCAGCACCAGGGTAATTAGAACAAGTAGCTCACACGCTGAGGGCATTTGTGCCACAAACATGAACGGGGTAGATTGGTCCTTCCTGTCGTGCCGTTCTGTGCTTCCCTTAGAATTCCACACCCTGAGAGAAAACCGTTCACTGACATATTTTCCTTCTTCTTTTTAATCCCCCAATATTGATGACTGTTCTCTTTGAAATGCCCTTCTAAGTATGTGGCCAGACAGAAACAGAGCTCTTTTGAATAACAGGAACCCTTTGCTGGCTTTTGACTCATGTCAGCCTTTAGCTAGAGAATGATTTTTTTTCAAAGAAATTAATAGACAATCCACTCAATGACAGACACTGTTAGATCTCTGAGCTGCCTTCTTTGAAAACACATTATTTTCATTTTACATTTCTCAGATGAAACTGCTCAGAGGATGATTGATTTTTTTTTGAAGTCATTGGTGTGTTTTTACATAGAGAATTCTCTCTATCACTAGAGGACTGGTAAAAAATAAATAAATAAAAATAAAAGAACATGCCTTAAATATGGATTACTGGGTACCTTCAAGTATTGTAAGTCTGTGTGAACCAACATTGAGGGACATTTACTAGGAAGTTCAAAGCAAGATCCAGAGTAATATAAGTATACTATACCAGGGCTAGAGAGATGGCTTGGTGGTTTAACGCTTGTCTGTGAAGCCTAAGGGCCCCGGTTCAAGGCTCGATTCCCCAGGACCCACGTTACCCAGATGCACAAGGGGTCGCACGCATCTGGGGTTCATTTACAGTGGCAAGAGGCCCTGGTGTGCCATTCTCTCTCTCTCTCTGCCTCTTTCTCTCTCTCTCTGGCACTCTCAAATATATACAAATGAACAACAACAAAAAAAGAATAATATACCAAATGGCTTATGATCCCATTTTTTTTGTAATTTATAAATGAATGCCAGAACCAACCTAATTGTGCATACATAGGTGTGTGTATATTCGCGGAATTGCTTTACAAAGCGCTTGTACTTGTGGTTCCTTCAGGAGGGAATGGGCAGCCTTGGATGGAAGGGTTGGTCATGCAGACTGCTTTACCCGAGGCCAGCATTTGTATTTTCCAGAACATACGGCAGCACTGATTATTTCAGCGACACGGTCCTCCTTTGTAAAGCACACTGAGATGGCTCAGGTACAACAGACTTCCTTCCATGCGGGCGAGGAGACTTAACCTTAGCACTGCTCATTCATATGGAACCTAGTGAGCGGATGCTCATGCCACACACAGGTCACGCGTGCTGTGGGTGGTGGAGGGCGCTCACTAGAATAAAGAATGAGGGTCTGCTTGGAATAAACCTAACCAGGGAAGTGAAGGATCTCTACAATGAAAACATTAAATTACTCAAGCAAGAAACGACAAATGACACTAGGAAGTGGAGAGACACCCCGTGTTCTTGGAGTGGAGGAATCAATATCGTGAAAATGGCAATCTTACCAAAAGCAATCAACACATTTAATGAAATCCTCTTCAAAATTCCAATGGCATTCTTCATGGAAATAGGAAAAACAATCTAAAAATTCATTTGGAAGCACAAAAACCTCGAATATCTAAAACAATTTTGAGAATTAACGATAAGGCTGGTGGTATCACCACACCTGATTTTAACCTATACTACAGAGCCATAGTAACAAAAACAGCATGGTACTGGAACAAAAACAGACATGTAGATCAATGGATCAGAATAGAGGACCCAGATGTAAGTCCAGGTATCTACAGCCACCTGATATTCGATAAAAATGCCAAAAATACTCATTGGAGAACAGACAGCCTTTTCAGCAAATAGTGCTGGGAAAACTGGATATGTATCTGCAGAAGGATGAAAATAGATTCTTCTCTCTCTCTGTGCACAAGAATTAAGTCCAAATGGATCAAAGACCTTAGTAACAGACCTGAAACTGAAACTGCTAGAGGAAAAAGTAGGGGAGACCCTTCAACATATTGATCTTGGCGAAGACTTTCTGAATACAACCCCAATTACTCAGAAAATAAAACCACAGATCAACTGCTGGGACCTCATGAAATGACAAAGCTTTTGTACAGCAAAGGACACTGTGGGTAGAGCAAAGAGGTGACCTACAGAATGGTAGAAAACCTTTATCAGCTATATACCTGATAGAGGATTAATACCCAAAATATACGAAGAACTCAAAAACTATAGAAATTGAACAACCCAATTAAAAACCTGACTATGGCACTAAATAGAGAGTTCTCAAAAGAAGAAATACAGATGGCATACAAACATCTTAAGAAAAAGTTCTACATCCTTTGCCATCAGGGAAATGCAGATTAAAACTACATTGAGATTCCATCTCACTCCTGTCAGAATGGGTACCCATCATGAAAACAAATGACCATAAATGCTGGAGAGGATGCAGAGAAAGAGGAACCCTTCTACAGTACTGGTGGGAATGCAGTCTGGTTCAGCCGTTGTGGAAATCTGTGTGTAGGTTCCTGAGACAGCTAAAAATAGGTTTACCATATGACCCAGCTATAGCAGTCCTAGGCATATATCCAAAGGACTCATCTCACTACCTTAGAGATACTTGTTCAACCATGTTTATTGCCACTCTATTCACAATAGCTGAGAAATGGAACCAGCCTAGGTGTCCCTCAACTGATGAGTGGATAATGAAGATGTGGCACATTTATACATGGACTTGTACTCAGCGTAAAGAAAAATGAAATTATGAAATTTGTAGGAAATTGGATGGATCTGGAAAGGATTATACATAGTGAGGTAACCCAGGCCAATAAAGCCAAATGTCATGTGTTCTCTCTCATATGTGGATCCTACTTACAAATGATTGGACTTCTATGTGAGAAGGAATAAAACTTAGCAGCAGAGGCCAGTAAGCTAGAAAGGGAATAGAAAGGGGGGGGGGTGCTTAATAGGATGGTATTGTATATATGGAAATAGAAGAACAGAATAATGGGGGTGAAAGGCCTAAGTGAGGTCAGGGGGAGAGAATGAGTAAAGGAAAGGTGGAGGGAGGGCTAAGCAAAATCTAAGAGGATATAAATAAGTCATATGAAAGCCTACTTTTTTGAACAATGGAACACTCAGAAGCCATAGAGTGTTACTAGAAAATTTTCAGTTCCAGGGATGGGATACCTCCAGTGAGTTGTAGTCCAGGGAGGTCCCTGATACCCCCAAAACATTACAGGCCATTGCCAGGACTCTTGGTTTCCCACCAGGAATAGATGGTAAGACCCTATTGCTGAAGACTCCACATACTTGGGCTGCAAACCCACTGAGAAACCCTGCTGGAGCTGAGCTGAAAACCTCCATGTGGACCAGCTGACAGACAGCTAGAAGAAGCCATGCTGCATGCAGTTCAGTGGGAGAGAGAAATCACCACTGGAGATACTCAACAGTGAACACTACAAGTCTTCAATTTGGCCAGCCAGGCCAAATGAGCCAACGGGTGCCACAGTGGCATGTCTCTTATGGGGGAAATCAACTGCCCTCTAATTGGACTAGAGGCCCACTTCATGGGTGCGAATATATCCCTGAGACTGAAAACCTACAATACTCTGCTGGTGTCTGTTTAAATGTACATACTATGCTCACCAAACTGCCCAGTAAACACCTCTCTTAATGTTCACACCCATATATTAATGCTTCTCTCACTTTTGGTTAGAGACACTTCTCTTTTCAGATGGCAGAGACCTTGGGATGACTCAGAGGCACCATGGTTCTGAGAAAAGTGACAGAGGAGTGCTCAGCACTGAAACATCTCTATCACATCTTCCAAGGCTCAGGGTCCCTTGCTGAAGAGGTGGTGCAATGAATGTAAGAGCCAAAGGAAGGGCAGGACTCCTTACAATGTTCCAGACACAAAATGGCCTGGATATCCATGACCTCTTAGTGCCTGATACTATCTACACAGGACCATCATAATAGGAGGAAAAGATGGTACTGATTGAGAGGGGGAGCGGATATGATGGAGAGTGGAGTTTTGAAGTGGAAAGTGGGGGGGGGGGGCGGGCGGGGAGGGAATGACCCTGGGTTATTTCCTGCAGTTATAGAAGTTGTTAATTTAAAAAAAAAAAAGAATGAGGTTTGGAGGGATGGCTTAGCCGTTAAGGTGCCTGCCTGCAAAGCAAAAGGACCCAGTTTCAATTCCCCAGGACACATGTAAGCCAGATGCACAGAGTGGTACATGTGTCAGAGTTAGTCTGCAGCAGCTCAAGGACCTGGTGCACCTGTTCCCTCTCTCTCTCTCTCTCTCTCTCTCTCTCTCTCTCTCTCTCTCTCTCTCCCTCTCCCTCTTTCTCAAATAAAATAAATAATCTTTTTTTTTTTTTAAATGAGTATTCTATGGGCTAGGGAAATGGCTTAGTGGTTAAAGCATTTTCCTGTGAAGTCTAAGGACCCTAGTTCGATTCCCCAGGACCCACGTTAGCCAGATGCACAAGGGGGCTCATGCATCTGGAGTTCTTTTGCAGTGGCTGGAAGTCCTGGTGTGCCCATTCTCTTTCTCTCTCTGCATCTTCCTCTCTCTCAAATAACAAACAAACAAACAAATAAAATAAATAAGTATTCTAACAAACAAGCATTAAACAGTGAATAATATGTTATATAACACATTTTCATCTCCTGATCCTCCGTAGCTGGGATGTCAGGAATAATGAATTAATAAATGGCAAGTACCATTCTTAGTACTTGCTTGTCCCCAGGATCGGATAGACCAGTGTATAAGTTAATATTATGATAGGATTGGATTAAGCTTTCAGCTACACCTTTTCTGCCATGGACTATGAATAATGAAGCTACTTAGCAATATAGGTTGATGTATTAAAAAAAATAGTACACAAACATTTCAGGTGCAGTTGTTGGCTCATGTTGTTAGACAGATATAAGTTGATGTTACCATACACAGAAATGAGCAGAACTAAAAAAAATAATGACTGGGGGCTAAAGAGATGGCTTAGCAGTTAAGGCACTTGTCTGCAAAGCCAGAGGACCTAGGTTCAATTCCCCAGGACACATGTAAGCCAGATGTACAAGGTGGTACATGTATGTGGAGTTTGTTTGCGGTGGCTGGAGGCCCTGGGGCACCATTCTCTCTATCTGCCTCTTTCTTCCTTCCTTCCTTCCTTCCTTCCTTCCTTCCTTCCTTCCTTCCTTCCTTCCTTCCTTCCTTCCTTCCTTTCTTTCTCTCTCTCTCTCTCTCAAACATATAAAAGAAAAATAAAAGTTTGTGTTTAAATTAATGATTAAAGTTTTCTCCTCCCAAAGGACCAGTGTGTACAAACACAATTTGAAATATTTTGTGTTTTGTACATTTTCTTCCTCAATATCTTCATAGCTTTGGTATTCATGGTTGTGCTTAAAGCAATTGGATATTATGAGAGACTAAGAATTTTTATTAATTGGTTGGTATTCCTTGGAATAAAAATGAAAAAAAGATTAACAATGGAAGGATATTAAAAGCACAATTTGCTCATTCATTACATGAGCTGTTTCAGTTTTATGGAGAGATAGGCATCATATTAAGGTCCAACTATTTAGCAAGATGTATGAATGATTAATATATGAGAAATTGTGAATTTAATACCCTTCCAAAACTTGTTAGAATAAATGATTTTTATGTTTCCATTAGGTTTTGTGATAGGAAATAATATATTTTATGGAAGAGAAAATTCAAATGTCTCTACTTCTTCCTCATGAGGTGTCTGGGAACTTGGCGCTGCATGCCGCTTTCCTAATATATTCTCCACTCTTCTCCTTAACTGCCTAGGTAATGTGTTGTAATTGAATATATGTTCACATCAATAGTGTCTGTCAGCCAGGTCTGGTAGATTCTGCAGGCATTTTCTATCCATTATGTGGCTGGACTTACTGATAATGAATCTCCCAAGAGGGCCGGGGACTTTCCCTGGAAAATTTGTCCAAAAACTTCAAGAAGGGGAACGGGTATGTGCCTTTGGGGTAGAGCCCTTGCCTCCCGTGCAGGAGACACTGGACTCCATCCTCAGCAAGAAAGTGGAAGAAGAGAAAAGAAAAATAAAGTAGATAAAACGAAAATGACAGTCTGGTTCAGAACAAAGAAGGTATTAAAAAAATAAGTTCTGGGGAGGAGGAAGGAGATCTGATAAAATCTGACTCAGGGTGGGGGGGGGGCTGGGACACACATGGTTTTGAAACCAAGTGTTTGGGCTGTGGAGGGGGCTCGTCCTTCCCCTTCCTGTGATCCCCGTCTTCTGTGAAGGGCCTGCGCTAGTTAATAATGGCAACTTGATAGCATCAAGACTCACCCGGAGGCAGTCCTGTGGGCACGGTTGTGAAGGAGTTTCTCGTTTAGGTCAATGGAGATGGAAAGTCCCACCGTAAAGGTGGCTGGCTTGGTTCGGTTGTCTGCGGCCCCTGGCTGAGTAAAATGGAGGAAGCTTTGCGCTGGCATTCATTACTGTCTGCTGCTGGGACTGCGGTCACCATGTATGGTCAACTGCTTCTCGTTGCTGTCCCCGTGCCACCCCCACCCCATGAAGCACAGTGTCACCCCAGTCAGTAAACCAAAATGAGTTCTTCTGAAGTGTGCTCTTGTGAGCTGTTGCCACCAGAACAAGGAGAGTAACTCATCCAGGACCGGATAATAAATAGTGTAGGTTTTGCCTGTTTGGCCTTCTCTGTCAGAACTACTTAATTCTGCCCTTAAGAGTGGCAAGGCAGATGAGGCAGTGTTTCAGTGACTAGATGTGGCCTTGTGCCAGGGAAACTTTATGCACACAGTGGATTTGGCTCAGAGCATGCTGTAAACCCACGTAGCTGTGTGCCAGGTCACCCTGACTCACAAAACGAGGCAGGTATGGATGGAGTGGGGACCCTGAGGTTCTGTCCCAGCCACTGAGGACAGGCACTCCTGGGGTGCCACAAAGACACATACATGTGCGCGCGCACACACACACACACACACACACACACACACACACACACACACACACGTTAGGTTTAGATCTTGAACTCACAGGTGGTTCTCAAACCTTTTCTAATTAAAAAAAAAATTAGGCATATATTATATGTTGAGTACATTCCATGTTCCCCCCACCCTGTCCTGCTCTCCTTCCCTTTTTCTCTCCTTTCTTTCTACCATTAATCCCCTGGTTCTCAGGACAAACAAATGCTATGTGTGTGTATAGCATGTTCACTTGTGTGTGCATGTGGAGGCCGGAGATGGTCAGATATCTTCTTAGATACTTTTCCTCATTCTTTACTGAGGCAAGCTCTCTTACTTGAACACAGCTTGTCTAGCTAACCAGCTTGCCCAGAGAGTCCTCTGGTTGTCCTCTTGAGCACTGGGGTTAAGACACCTATAATGGGTAAATCTGGAACTCCGGGGTTCTTCATGGAACCCCAAGCCCTGGGTTCATAGCTGCAAATTAACCAAAGAATTGACAATTCTAGACTAGAGAAAATGATTTTTTTTTTTTTTTTTTGGTTTTTCGAGGTAGGGTCTCACTCTGACTCAGGCTGACTTGGAATTCACTTTGGAGTCTCAGGGTGGACTCAAACTCTCGGCGATCCTCCTACCTCTGCATCCTGAGTGCTGGGATTAAAGGTGTGTGCCACCACGCCCAGCAAGAGAAAATGATTTTTAAAACATCATATTTTTGGCTGAAGAGTTGGCTTAGCGTTTAAGGTACTTGTCTGCAAAGCCAGAGGACCCAGATTCATTTCCCACATAAAGCCAGATGCACATGGTGGCTTATGCATCTGGCGTTCATTTGCAGAGGCTTTCAGCCCTGGTGCACCCATCCGTCCTCCCTCCCTCCCTCCCTTCATATAACACCATATTTTATTAGATATCAAGGACGTGGGGAAGGACAAGGACTACGGACTGAGGAAGAGAAGGTAAAGCAGGGAGAAGGGAGATACGCCGTGTGATCCAGGAACCCGTGTAAATGAACATGGGTCTTGGATTGAAAAAAACAAAAAACAGCCTGCACTTCCAAAAAGATTAAAGACAGTAATAAAAATAAGAAGTGTCCCTTCCCATGCCGGCATGCCTGCGGGGCTGGGTGAAGGAATTCTTACCAACGCAAAGACCCAAAAGTATTGCTGCCACAGAGAGAGAGAGAGAGAGAGAGAGAGTCAGTCTTCCCATGAGTCCGAGAAGATATACTGTAGCAGTCTCTCCCAGCAAGTCTGGACACACCTGCCCCAGGTGTCCCAGCCAGTGGGAGGAGGAATCCACCCACTCACTCCTGGGCAGGGCGCAAGCTCAACAGAGAGCTGATTGGGTGAGAATGGAAAACGCTGAGTCCCAGGCCTGGCCAGCTGGCATGGTCCTGGTGAGGTTGTGATGTAGGATCATCCTAAACTCCCTCCCTTAAGGTCTGCCCTGGTCCTGATTAGCCTAAGAAACTACCTGCCTACTTGGGGAGCCCCCAAACCCCCACCACACCGAGTACACGCTCAGCTGCTCATGCAGGCACTTTGTGCAGTGAGCCATCATGTCCTGGAGCAATAATTATTTTCTTAAGCAGTTTTCGTCAGAAGAGTGATCGTGCTTTCTTTACATTTTTGCAAGTCCTCTAAACATCTGGCTCAGCAGAAAGACCGCTGGAGTCTCGTCACTACCTCTGCATTCAATCTGCAGCTGCCACTTCCTAACTGCAAAAGCTCTCAGAAGTGTCTTGGGGATGCCCAGGGGCTTCCATAATAGGGACCACACTCGGAGAATCTCTGTTCTGCAGCTATCATTAGTGGGAATTGGTTTACCTGGCACATGCCAGCTGCCTTGATGTGCCATTTCCAAGTGCTTTTGTCATCCTTTGCTGAGCTAAAAGTGAGCACTGTGGTGTCCTGCCCTGCGCCCTGCTGCTGCAGCCACATCAGGTCATGTGACAGGAGCTGATGAAAGCTGCCTTGCTTTATTTTCAAACCGATTGTCACCTTCCTTTCCCTGAAGCTGTCTGCTCCAGCGTCACAATAGAGTTTGACTAACAGAGAGAAACAAAAGCCAGGAGATAGTCTGAATTCATGGAGCTGAGAGGAACAAAAGCCCCCATGCACTCCCACAAGCACCGGAAAGTGCCAGAGATTGTAACGATGTCCTCAAAGAATGCTTTGCATAAATCCCGGAGCCGTTGAAAGGCTCCACGTTAATAAGGTAAAGCACAAAAGGAGAGTCTGTGTGGCTATTTTTAAAGTGACTTTTCAGGGTTCTGTGAGCAAATGTATCCCAGTGTGGTTTTAAAGGGCCCTTGAACTCTAGGGGGAAAAATGTTTTGAACATCTGGATTTTGGGTGTTAGGGCTTTTCTGATCCTTAGTAGGATGTAGGGACTCTGTAAACCTCGGGAGTTTTCTTATCCTGTGTCTCCTTATGTCCTGCTGTATCCTGTGACTTGACTTTGCAACCAAGAGATGAGTCGCCATCCGTGTGGCTGAAACCGTGCTGTGAGATGCTAATAAGAACCCATGCATATTTTCTTACAGAGAAAAGCAAAACTGAGTTATCTACATCTTTTTATGTTTGTTTGTGTTTGGCGAGGTAGGGTCTCGCTGGAGCCCAGGCTGACCTGGGATTCATTATGTAGACTCAGGCTGGCCTTGAATTCACAGCGATCCTCCTACCTCTGCCTCCCCAGGGCTGGGATTGAAGGCGTGCACCACCATGCCTGGCTTACTTTTTTTTTTTTTCAATTCACATCTATTTTTGTACCACATCTATTTTTGTACCTGTCAGTAGATTGGGGAATAAAGTTGCAAGTGGTCTGAGCATGTTCCACAGTGAGATTTCTCACAGGCCTGACTACGTGGAAGTGGGTATTAAAGCGATTCTGTGGAGTGCTAAAAGCTTGTACCTAATTACCTTTCTTTATATTTAGCTTAACTTTAAAGGAAATTTATAACTAAATTGGGCTCAATGAATTCCCTGGTTGCCTACTTTTATTACCCATTATAACATATTTCTGTTTAATTTACCTCTTGCAGTCATGATACTTCAGTGAAGTAGAACTATCTGGAAGGTGGTGATGTGAACTTGACTGTCTTTGGAACTTGAGCTCCAGGGCTCCCTCCCCCCCCCAAAAAAAAAGTCCACAATAAGTCTTAGCGTACTCTAAAACACTCACTTTTGTGGGGAGGGGTGTTGAGGAAGGGTCTCACTCTGGCCTAGGCTGACCTGGAATTCACTATACAGTCCCATGGTGGCCTTGAACTCATGGACTCCTCCTACCTCTGCCTCCCAAGTGCTCAAATTAAAGGAATATGCCACCACGCCCGGCTTTAAAATGATCACATTGTGATTTATGTCTTCTGGAGTTAGAAAAGTCCTGGTTTTTTGTTTTTGCCTTCCCCATGCTCAGCTGTGCATTTCCATTCTGTGTGCACGTCCCTTCCCCACTGGAGACATCTGTTACTTTTCTACTCTGCAGGAAATACATGTGAACCCTCCTAGCCACTCAGACGAGGAACAAATGTGCACCCCTGTCATTACAGCTACAGCTGTAAACTTCACTTCCATTCTGGTCCAAAGGCCCTACTGTACACGAACCCGCAGCAGTTAGCAATGGAGTGAGTGCATGCCGTGGGTGGGGCACCCACTCTTCTGGAAGCGCGCGGAGCGGGAGGTTAGGAAGAGGTGGTCCGCCCGCGCCTGCCCGGCTGGCTCTTTGTTCTGTTTCCCGCGAGCTGCGTATTCCTTCCTGCATGTGTACGTTCACCATATGGGCTCTTTTCCTGTAGTGATTAATCAGGCTGCCCGCTGAGCTCTCTGATTCATCAGGGACTGTTTCCTCCTGGTCTTGTCAGAGCCTGCAGGATGGCAGTGGGGTATTTCTCACATTGGCACCCACTGCTAACAAGGTATCTGAAAACCACTCTAGATGCAAGACACGGGGCAGCTACTGGGAAACTTCATTCTCAGACCTCTGCTGGGCGAGCTGGTGGAAGGCGAGGCCACGTTGCTCTTATTTCAGTTATGCCTCTAGTTGGGGGTTTTAGTAATAGTAACATTGATCCCCCCCCCAAAAAAAGATAGTGGTAAGCAAAGCACACATTCAGTGGCCTATTCTTACCTCTTAAATTACAGTGAAGAGAAGTAAAGACTGTCGCTAAGATTGTTATCATTGGAATGATGGTAGAAATAAAACCACTTCTGGTTTTTGAAAAACAAATATGCAACAAATCTAGTTACAAATACAACAGTTTTTTTTTCCCTTTAAATTTTATTTATTTATTAGAAAGGGAGAGAGAGAGAGAGGCAGACAGAGAGAATTGGTGTGCCAGGGTCCCTATCCATTGCAACCCATCTCCATATGAGCGGCCCACCTTGTGCATCTGGCCTATGTGAGTGCTAGAGAATCGAACCTGAGTACTTAGGCTTCACAGGAAAGCACCTTAACCTCTAAGCTATCTCTCCAACCCTCCACTTGGGTTTTGTTCAGGATTCAAGAATCAGGACAGTGTGTGGTAATACAGAATAGAAAAGTTCTCACTGGATGGTGACTCAACAGTAGGTTTTGTAAGGCAGGGACAGAACACCAAACAAACAGTGTTTTTAAAGTTGTTTGCTTAGCACTGGGTTATTCCAAGTGACTTTTTTGAGTATGGATTCAAGCAGTGAGCTCTTCCTCTTAATTAAGGCAAACTGGGATCTCCTGTTTTCAGGGGTAACTAGTCTGATTTGGATCTATGATCCGTGCTTCCTTAATAGTTCAGTTTGATTTTTGTGCCACTTAGCTTGAGTGACTCCATTTTTGTTTGACCTTCTGGTATGGTCTGTGGAAGTGTAATGCAGGCGGTGAGTCTGAAAGAGTGGTCTGCAGTAACATTGGCTCGCTACTTCCTGCACTGAGGCATCATGCTGCGATTTCGTCCATCTTAAGCAGTGCATAATATTTACCATAAAGTTAAGAGATGAGGGACTGCTGCCATCTTCATTTAGAGAAAAGGGACTCAAGACCTAGGACATAAATGACCTGACCTTGAGTCTACAAAGGAGTGGCAGTGTTTCACCTTTTCTCTTTAAACATGTAGTATTTTAAAATTTTATTTATTTTAATTGAGAGAGAGAGAGAGATACAGAGAAAGAGAGAGGAAGAGAAAGAGAGAGAGAGTTGGTGTGCTAGGGCCTTCAGATGCTGCAAACAAACTCCAGATGCACACACCCCCTTGTATACCTGTCTTACGTGGGTCCTTGGGAGTTAAACCTGGGTCCTTTGGCTGACTATAGGGAAGTGCTAAAGGGTATGGGTTGTCCGGGTCATTCCAAATATATGACAGTTGGGGAGGGTGGTTGAGTCACTCTTGGGAAACGGGGTTTCAATGAAATGGCCGAGTGCAAAGATGGTGTCAGTCTGGTTCTAACAATGTGCGTATGAAGACCAGAAGTTAGCATTGTCCTCCCTTGCTCCCCACTTTATTTTTTTTTTAATTTTTTATTTATTTATTTGAGAGCGACAGACACCGAGAGAAAGACAGACAGAGGGAGAGTGAGAGAATGAGCGCGCCAGGGCCTCCAGCCTCTGCAAACGAACTCCAGACGCGTGCGCCCCCTTGTGCATCTGGCTAACGTGGGACCTGGGGAACCGAGCCTCGAACCGGGGTCCTTAGGCTTCACAGGCAAGCGCTTAACCGCTAAGCCATCTCTCCAGCCCCCACTTTATTTTTTTGAGACAAGGTCTCTCACTGAGCTTGTCGCACCGTCGTCCATCTAGACTAGCTGGCCAGCCTCTGCCTCCGCAGCACCAAGATTGTAGGGTTATACCACGAAGCCGGTCCTGGTCACGTGGGTGCTGGGAATGCAAACTTTGGCCCTCATGTTTGTGCGGTAAGCACCCTCTCCTCGGAGCTGTCTCCCTAGGCCCTGCCTGTGTCCCCGTTAATGCCACTTAGCCTCTCTGTTTGTTCATCCGTACGATGGGGGCGAGTGTAGAATTATATTGCTGGATCACTTTTTCTTGATAAGCTGGAAGATGACTCGTATTTGATGCCCGGCACCACAGAATAGCTGGTATGGGGCAGGAGAGAGAGCTTAGTGGTTAAGGCACTTGCCTGTGGAGCCAAAGGACCCAGGCTTGATTTCTCAGTACCCACACAAGCCAGATGCACAAGGTGGTGCATGTGTTTGGCATTCCTTTGCAGTGGTTGGAGGCCCTGGCACACCCATTTTCTCTCTGTTTCTCTCCTCTAAAATAAATAAAAGAAAATTTAAAAGAAAAGAAAAGCAGCATGGTCCACTCTTGACCTCTGGCCCCCTAACACACTCACCCACATACATACGTGTATACCAGACACACATATTTATGCAGAAATACGTTTCTATTTAGTGAGAAGAACAAAGCTGTATCGTAGACTGAAGGAGAGAGCCCTGCACGATGGAGACTCTTGATTTTGTTGAAAAGCCAGAACATTGCATTTTCTGTGACTTCTCCAGGAGCAAGTGTGGCTAGCCTCACAGGTCATTCATTCCTTCTGCTTGCCTTTGCCCTGTAGGGGCCCGTGCAACCGATGGACTGGAATGTGGATGGGGTTAAACAAGACATTCCGGGTTCACTGGGTTGGCTGAGGACTCAGTCTGCGCAGGGCCATATGGTACCCTTTATCTATGGGACGTCCTCAGTGTTTCCCTTCACTCCTGTATTCAAGGCTCTTAACCTTTCCCTAAATACCTGGCTACAGTGTTGTCATAGCCAAGTTCATTCCCATTTCTAGACTGAGTGCGTTCCTCCTCTCTTTGGTCTGAAGGCACGGTGACAAGGCAGGAAAGCATCGCCCACTGCCTCGGCCTCCCCTCCCCTGTCCTCGAGTCGCGTGGCTGCAGACCCAGTGTGCGTGATGCGGTGGTAAGAGGAAATGTTTGTCATCTGTCGACACTCTGAAAATGCTGTGGGCACTCAGCATTAGAGAGCTTTCAGAATTGAGGACAACCTGTTATTAATGAAAATCCTGTTTAAAAAAAAAACCCTCAGAGAGTGCAGGGTGCAGCTGGGGACTGTCTGGGTGCCTGAGTGACCAGTACAAGCTGCCTCTTCAATTCCAGTCACGACTCTGACCTATTTTTCCTATTCATCATGTGCAAGAACTTTATCACCTCACTTTTTTTCTGTGAGTTTTAAAATCTTACTACACCAGCATATTAATATTTTTTTTGAAATATTTTTAGGGTTAGAGAGATGGCTTAACGGTTAAGGTTGTTGCCTGCAAAGCCTAAGGACTCATGTTCAACTTTTCAGATTCCATGTAAGCCAGATGCACAAGGTGAGGCAAACAAGGTGGTGCACATGTCTGGAGTTCCAGTGGCTGGAGACCCTGGCGCACCAATTCACTCTTACTCTCATTAAGAAAAGGCTAGTTTGTTGGGCTTGCCTCATAAATAAATTAATAAAGTAATTAATTAATAAGTTAATGAGGCTTGTGTGGGAGTATCAGAAGCTCTTGCTGTTGTAAGCCAACTTCAGGTGTTTTTAAAAAAATTTTTTTTGATACTTTATTTATTTGACAGCGACAGATAGAAAGAGGCAGAGAGAGAGAGAGAGAGAGAGAGGGAGAGGGAGAGGGAGAGGGAGAGGGAGAGAATGGGCGCGCCAGGGCCTCCAGCCACTGCAAACGAACTCCAGATGCTTGCGCCCCCTTGTGCATCTGGCTAACGTGGGTCCTGGGGAGTTGAGCCTTGAACCATGGTCCTTAGGCTTCACAGGCAAGTGCTTAACAGCTAAGCCATCTCTCCAGCCCTCAGGTGTTTTTTTTTTTTCTGTTGTTGTTGTTTTGTGATAAGGCTGCAATACTCCCCTGTTCCCTTTTTCCTTTCTCTTATTGGTTCCCTTCCAGAAAACTTTTGTTGCTGTTGCTGTTCTAATTTGGCTACTTCCAACTGTGTTTGAGGAGACTTTTCCTAAGGACATAAATCAGAAAGGATAATTAACTTTCCCTCCCCCACCCACAGCCATGTCAAACTTAATTCTGCCACAGGCAAGCAGCCACTATGGGAAGAGCTAGGACACAGCGGGCAGGCGTGGCCAGGCCTGCCCCCCTCCCCCCCAAGCCTGCATCATTGCTGAGACAAGGCGCCCAGGTCGAGCTTGCAAGCCGAGGAGACAGGAGAAAAGGGAGCTGGCTAATGTGTGGGATCTAAGTTAACCTGACCCCAAACTTTTGTCATTCAGTGTGGCTGGCTGCTGCTTCTCAGACCTCCCCAGCTCAACACTACCTTCACATTTTTTGTTGTTGTTTTTTCAAGGTAGGGTCTCACTGAAGCCCAGGCTGACCTGGAATTCACTCTGTAGCCTCAGGGTGGCCTTGAACTCATGGGGATCCTCCTACCTCTGCCTCCTGAGTGCTGGGATTGAAGGTGTGCGCCACCACACCCAGCCATCTTCACGTTTTTAAGTGGTTGTATTTAAGTGGTTCCATAACTACCTACTTACTTTTATTCTGTTAGTCCTTTTTTGGGAGGTGGGGGTTCGAGGTAGGGTCTCACTGTAGCTCAGGCTGACCTGGAATTCACTAGTTCACTGTTGCGTAGTCTCCGGATGGCCTGGAAGTCAGAGAGACCCTCCTACCTCGGTCTCTCTCTCTCTCTCTCTGCTTGGAAATAAATATATATATGAATTGCTAAGTTCTTAAACATCAATAGCCTTTCCTTCCCTAGCCAAAGTAATCTCTTATTTTGCTGGTGCATACTTAGGTATGTGTCAGAAGTACCAAAACACGCATGGAGACTTGTAAGCCTGAGCAGCATTATGTTGTATCATGGCCGATGGCGTGTTGACAATTGAGTGAGTCATTTACGGGAATATCAAGGTCCTTGAATATGCTGGGAAGGGGGCGATGGGTAGTATGGGCAGTTTTATTATTGTTATTTTTTTAAATTTAGAAATGGGGGTCTTGAAAACAGGGTCTTCCTATACAGGTCAGGCTGGTATTGAACTTCAGTCCTCCCGCCCGGGCCACCCCACCACACCTGGTTCCGGTACGTGACATTCTTATTTGTCACCTTCCCCTCTTCTGTTTCCACCACTCAGGTATTTTCATTGTTCCCTTTGATTTTCTCCCGCCCGGGCCTTACTAAATGGCCTGCAAAAGTTATGCGCTCATTTCCCCTTGCTATGAGACATTGTGCTAATTGCAAGGGTGATTTAAATGTTAAAAAGGCATTAAAGCATTTGTTGTAATAGTTAACAAAGAGGTGGGTAGGTTACAAATGAATGATAATGCCATATTTGTAAAATATAGCATTGCGTAACTATATAAAGTGGGGTAGTTATGAAACATTTCATATCCAAATGAGAGATATGAACCGAATGATCTCTAAAATCCTTTCAAGGAAGTCCTCGCTGGCTTTCTGAAGTGCAAGCAGTGCAGCGATTAATCTGTGAGCTGTCACCCCTTCTGTACACCTTGGGAAGATGCCTCGGCCCGTCCTTTGTTCTACATCGCTGCGTTAACCGAGCCTTAGAGATGAGGCGAGGAGATGCGCGTTGTCTTCTTGTATTTTTACTAATAGAAAAGCCTGTTTTCTTAGGTGAACAGAACTGTATGCAATGAAGACCACCTTTCAGCTCTTCTTTGAGTTAGTTGTGATTGAAGTTCTGGCTGGTGGCTTGAGTGGGGAAAATGGCTTGTAACTGTGGACATTTCCTTACAGCCCTTTGTCTCTTTTCGGCTGGCTGGAATGGGGGCCTAGATCTTCAGCAGGTCATGACGGTTAGTACTATGTCCAGAGCTACTGGGCAGAAGTAGCCTTAAATATTTATTTGACAGAGAAAGAGGGAGGGGGAGAGAGCATGAGTGTACCAGGACCTCCAGCCATTGTAAATGAACTCCAGATGTGTGCACCCCCTTGTGCATCTGGCTAACGTGAGTCCTGGGGAATCGAACCTGGGTCCTTTGGCTTTGCAGGCAAATGCCTTAACCACTAAGCCATCCCTCCAGCCCCAGAGGTAGCATTAAGGCAGTGTGTGGTACTCAGCTCCATGTTGCTGGATGAACATCCAAACCAGGCACAGTTTATCCGAGGAAGGGTTTATTTCAGCTTACAGATCCAGGGGAAGTTCCATAATGCTGGAAGAGGCTGGTCCCCTTTCACAGATCCACGCAGAGCGAGGCCACTGCCAGCCAACGCCACAAGCAAGCACGTGCACACGCACGCCCGTGTGCACATGGGCTGCAAGACAGCAGGGAACCAGCAGCAAGTCCATGGGGCCCAGGCTGAACCCAGACTTCTCTGCATACCTTTGGGCTGGAAATCAGATCTACCTCAAACACACCTTAAGGCCGGACCCCAAGATCTGCCCACAAGGCCACCTCCTCCAGGCAGCTGGAAATCCAATTTACAAGCTTTAGTAAAACACCTGAGGGCCGGGCATGGTGACACACACCTTTAATCCCAGCACTTGGAAGGCAGAGTTAGGAAGATTGCAGTGAGTTCAAGGCTACCCTGACACTACCAAGTGAATTCTAGGTCAGTCTGGGCTAAAGTGAGACTCTATGTTGAAGAAATAACAACAAAACCCTCCTGAGTCTTTTAGGGGACATACATTCAGACTGCTGCACAGTGTACATTAGTGTGTGTTGGGGGGGGGGCTCGCGGTTTTGTTCGTGTGTGTGTGTGTGTGTGTGTGTGTGTGTGCGCGTGCCCCACCACACATGTGTGGTGGCATGGAACAACCTCAGTTTTGGTCCTCACCTTCTTTCTGGTTTGATTCAGAAAGACTTCCCGTTGCTCTGTAGACACTGAATGTGGGCAGTTTAAGGTTATCAGGAGCTCAGAGATCAGAGAGGGCTCATAGAATCCTTCTCCCCATGGGATGAGTGTACCAGCGTGGACAGCACCCCTGGGTGGAGACAGTCTGCTTAGAGCCAGGACTCCCATCGCAGGGCGTCTTTTCTACTTCAGGAGCTCATTCTGGCTCAGCAATGTCATGGGGCCAATGTCCACTGGGCCAGGTCTTGCTGCAGTGTGTGGTCTCCTGATGGGCAGGGCTGGGAGATGAAGGGTCTGGCTCTTGGCCTCCAGGTTGGCTGACTTTGAGCTGACTGTCATGGAGAGAACAGGCTTTTGCCCAACAGTCAAAGCTACAGGTAGGATGGAGGATGAATGACACTCAACCCAAAAGAGAAATAGAAAAGGAAATAAAAGAAGGCAGTGATGGTGGCCTGTGGTCACACTCCTCCAAGTGCTTAAAGTCAGAATGTTTCCCTCCAACAGGCTTTCTCCCTGTTCTTTCTGGAACTTAATTCTCTACCACTAAGAAGTGAGAGCGTACTCTGTATTTATTAGTTCACCGATCGATCAGCAGATCCTTATCGATGCCTTGGCTTTGTGTAACGTATCGTGCGAGGTGTAAGAGGGACATCATACCATGATGGATGGGGAGAGGCTGGCTCCCTGTGGGATGGTGTGCTCCGTGCTGGGGAGGCCTCCAGTCTCGGCGTCTAAGTCTCCACCCTTTCCTGTGCAACTCCTTAGCAGATGGTCATTTGCCTTCTTCCCAGCATCGTCGACCATGACTTAACTCTGACGTGCTGACATCATCTTGAGCCCTGCGCAAGTCTTCCCGTCTCCGAGGTGCTATTTTGTGTCAATCTTATGCTGGTTTCATATGAATAATTCACCTGTGGAGTTCTAGTATCTTTGTATGACAGGGAATTTTGGTATTTATCAAGGATGTATCTTAGCTGGAAGAGATCAATTTCTTATTGAAGAGCACACCCAAAGATCATCTACCTTATTGGATAGGGCCTGCTTTGTAAGAACTTTGGATTAGTAGTAAGGCGAGAGCCCACGATATGTAAACAAATTCTGAAAGTGTCTCAGAGAAAATGGTATGCTTTCCTCTGCTAAATGTGACCACGTGATGTCCTGTTGCTGTGGTTTGCAGACCTCATTAGCCCCAGCATCCCAGGGCCTAAGAGCTAACCTGGGCTTACATCATTTGGTTAAAAACCCTTGCCTAACTTAAAAGACTATGGGGGGAGGGAGAGAGAGAGGCAGGGAGGGAGAGAGAGATAGAAAGGAAAGAGAATGGGCACACCAGGGTCTCTTGCTACTGCAGGTGGTCTCCAAATGCTTTTATCACTTTGTGCATCTGGCTTTATCTGGGTACTGGGGAATCGAACTAGGGCCATCTAGCTTTGTAAGCAAACGCCTTTAACCACAGCCATCTCTCCAGTCCTTTTCCTAATTTTTAAAAATAAAAATCTCCAGCATCATTGGCTCCTTACACTACTTTGGCGACGTCTTTCATGGCCTTAACTTATTATAGCCCCTGCTGAAAAATATATTTGATGCTTTTAACCATTTTTGATTAAAAAAAACAGATTTTCCTTTACATTTAAAAAATTATATATATTTAAATTTTTATTTTATTTGTAATGTGTGTGTGCACACACGTGTGTGTGGGGGGGGGGGGGAAGAGAATAGACATGCCATTCAGATAGACTTTGAGTCCAGAATCTGTTAGCTTCAGCTTCCCAAATAGCTGAGGTTATTAGTGCACATTACCAGAGCAGGCTGGCTTCTTATCTAATTTTTATCTGTAGATGCATCTTAGCTTACAGTGGTGTAACCTCCTCGGTTGGAAGCCACATGACTTGAAAACGTTTAAGCCACGCAAACTGCTCAGCCTTCATGGTGACCAGAAAGTGTTTACCTTTTCCTCCATGATCTTGCAATTAACTGGAACTCATAGGTTACTTCCGCTAATTCTCTGACACTCCGAGAAAAATGTCAATATCCAAATTCAGAATTCAATTTCAGCCGGGTGTGGTGGCGCATGCCTTTAATCACAGCACTCGGGAGGCAGAGGTAGGAGGATCACCGTGAGTTCAAGGCCACCCTGAGACTCCATAGTGAATTCCAGGTCAGTCTGAGCTAGAGTGAGACCCTACCTCGGAAAACCGAAAAAAAAAAAAAAATCAATTTCATACCGCTTTCACACGATCTAAAGTCCAAACAACAAATCACAAGTTAAGCTACAATAAGTTAGAGACCATATGTATCATATCTCTTGAATCCATTGTTGTAAAATGTTTGAGTAATTCTTCTGTCACAAAGCCTACACCACCACCTGTTCTTTTCTTAAATTTTTTTTTTTTTAAATTTTGGTTGGGGCCACCTAGTTTATAAAAATAGTTTTATTTATTTGAAATCAGGAGTGAGAGTGTGCTTGGGTGTACCAGGGCCTCTTGCTACTGCAAACAAAGTCCAAACACATGGTGCTCCTTCATGCATCTGGTTTTACTGGGTACTGGGGAGCCAAACCCAGCCTGGCAGGCTTTACAAACAAGTGTGAGTCCCAGCCTCCCCTCCCCGCTTGCTTGTCTTTTTGAGTTGTCTGTGCGCAATAATAAGACTAACGGTAATGGTTATAGTCTGTGGCATTCCTCTGGGAGGCAGTGGGCCATTATGACCGTAGCCTCGTGAAGTATGTACTTACCTCTGCTGTCCTCATACAGATGGGGGAACTTACGCTCCAGTTCTGAGGACCAAGGGAACAGACTTGAACTTGGCCAGTGTCTCCAGCTAAAGTAAATCTTTAAAATTTGCTTATTTATTTTTAAAGTTTATTTATTTATTTGAGAGAGAGAGAGAGAGAATGAATATGGATGTGCCAGGGCCTCCAGCCACTGCAAAGGAACTCCAGACGCATTTGCCCCCTTGTGCATCTGGTTTATATGGGTCCTTTGGCTTTGCAGGCAAACGCCTTAACTGCTAAGCCATCTCTCCAGCCCCTAAAATTTATTTTTATTTATTTATTTATTTATGAGAGAGAGAGGGCACACTCCAGGGTCTCTAGCCTCTGCAAATGAATTCCAGATGAGTATGCCACCTTGTACATGTGGCTTATGTGGATCCTGGGAAATCGAGCCTGGGTCCTTTGGCTTTGCAGGCAAGTGTCTTAACTGCTAAGCCATCTCTCCAGCTCAGCAGTCTAAAGTAATTCTGTGGGGCAACAAAAACAGCTCTCGCCAAAGCTTTCACAAGCAGCGGAGATCCCGTAAATGAAATCATCTTTTGTGTCCCCTGCTACCGAACTGCAGATCTCCTGTCACATGGAAGGAAAATGGCCATTGAATATGAAACTTGGGGGATCTGTTAACTTGAGTTATACATGAAAATGTCATTGAGCAAAGCTCCTAGGGCTAATTTCTTTAATTACAAGAAAAGAATCCAAGCATTCGCAGGCCTGTTTCAAGCCCTGTTTTCTTCAACTAGGGCTGATGGGCTCCCTGGGATGTGACTTCCTGGTGGGCGGATCGGTCTCCCCGGATCTCCTTGGGGGCATCTCTGCTTGTCACCCTCCTTCCTTCACGGTGCTCTTGTGGCAGGTTTCTGGCCTCTCTGGGTGCCCATGTCAGCATGCTGCACCTGACTTCCGAGTCTCTGTGTCGCCCTTTCCCCCTTCCCCCATGCTCTGAAGGCATCTTTGGCTACAGGCATGGCTGGGCCGAGAAGAGAAGAGGAGGAGGAGGAAGGTGGTCTAGAACCCAGTGCTGTCCTACCTTTGTCCTGCTCCATTGTCCCCCGCACTTCTCAGGTTGTCCTGTGTTTGGTCCTCAGCAGTTACATGTTTGTTACTTTAGATCCGAAATGTGGTCTCTGCCCTGAGCGTCTGTGTGCCTTGGAATGGGAAGGGTGTGGCTAACAATTACGTCAAGTGTCTCTGGATGTCACCTTCGTGGAAAGTGTCAGGAGCAACAGCTGGCTCCCCACTTACTTGCCTCTGTCCTCACTCCTGTCCCTCCAGATTCTTACCAGCCCCCAGTGGCCTCTCGGTGGTGGCGTTTGTCACTTGGAGCAGTGCTGCTACCCATGGGACGTTTGGCAATGCCTGGAAACAATGGGCAGTGTCGTCCCTGGGGAGGGGCCTCGCTAATGACATCTAATGAGTGGCCAGAAGCCAGCCACAGCACCGAACATCCGGCAAGTTGCAGACCGTCCCTCATAGCAAAACCTGCTCTGCCTCGTGAGTGCTGAGGCTGGGAACCCCCCTAGGATCCATCTCTCCAGCCCCTGCTTTCCCTTTCATTTGCTTGGCAGGCTCTGTTTTAACCTGAGGCCGGTGTGATGTCTGCCCAACAGGACTGCAAGTTCTGAATCAGTGCAGTCCAGATCTGAGGTTGAATGCCTTTTGAATTATTTGCATCTCAGTCACTCCCGGAGTCGTCCACACTAGTTTTCCTTCGCATTCCGCTGGCTGGGGTGGAATGGTAGCCCCTTTGAGGTTACAGGGGGCCCAGTGAGAATTGATAACTGTTCCCTTTAGCCTTTAATTTTGTGTCCCGCTACAGGCTGTTCCTTTTCTGGTTTTCCCTGCAGCAAGCCATGAGTCTTTTGGACCTCATCTTGGTGTCTCAAGCTCAGAATGAGATGTCCCTGTCTAGGGCGCCCCTCCATGTCATAGCTCTTGCCTTCTTGACTCTAAAGGGGTTTGGGGGGGGGTTGTGAGGGCCAGCACGTTACACCTGTGCAGCGCACTTCTGCCGGACACGGATCGGGGCCGCAGGAAGTCCTTGTGGAATGAATAAACGAAGGAAACTGGAAAATCAGCACATTTGCTTAATTACAAAAGGAATTACGGCCAGATATAAAAAGACACTTGGAGTCAGGAAACGTGGTGGTGCCAGTTCTCTGACTCTCATTTATCAAATAAGTGGATAAATAATTGGGCTGAATTAAAAAGATACTAAGTGGGCAGTTTCTGTTTTTTTTTTTTTTTTTTTTTTTTTTTAACAAGGCCTGCCATGCATATTCCTGTGCCATTCGTGTGGAGGTTGGTTTGCATTTTCAAACAGAATTCTTGCACTGATGGCCGCCTGTGATGGGGCGTTACCATGTGATTTCAGATCTTCTCGTTCTGCGACACTCTTCTCAAGCAGAAATTTTTCTAAATATTTTATTTATTTATTAGGGGGAGAGAGTGTGAAAGAGGCAGATATATATAGAGAGAATGGGCACGCTATGGCCTCTAGTCACTGCAAAAGACTAACTCCAGACGCATGTATCCCCTTGTGCATCTGACTTTGCATGGGTGCTGGGGAATCGAACCTGGGTCCTTAGGTTTTGCAGGCAAGTGCCTTAACCACTGAGCCATCTCTCCAGCCCCTCAAGCAGGAATGATTATTAGAAGCATCAAGCCCTTGGAACTCTGGTCCCCATCATCTGTCTTCCTCTGCATCTTTCCCTCACTGTGCCCAGTCATACAGTCTTTTGTACTGTTCCTCATACTTACCAGCACCTCCTTGTTGAAGTCTTGTGAAAAATCAGATAGTACCCAACACACACACACACACACACACACACAATTTCTTCTATACATAGTTAACTATAATAAAGTTTACTAATGAATTGGGCATGGTACCAGATTAATAACAAGAACTATAACAGAATAGAACCATTAGGAAATTGTAGTCATGAAAGTTTTTTTTTTCTTAATACTTCTAAATTGATTATTTTAGAATCTTCTACTTAAGATTGCTGTTGCCTGGGGCAAGTTAAATCTTGGAAAGTGAAACTGTGGATCACAAGAGACGAATATAATTGCTTTTTGCTTTCCCTGGCATGTTCTTTCCTCAGTGACCTGCATGGCTTGCTCTTAATTTCCTGGTGGATCTTGACTCAAATGTCACCATTTGGTAAGGCCTTCCTGGTCACATTATCACAAGTAGCATTCCTCTCTTGTTCTCACTTCTTCTTTCTTTCTTTCTTTTTTTTTTTTATCATGGTAGGTGATTTTTGTTGGGCATTCTGTAATTCTATACAATAACAGATGACACTCTTTTATCTCCTCACCATATGCTTTCCTTTAATTTATCTCATATGTTATTGCTCCTTAATTTTTTTTTTCTTCTGGAATGGAAAAAAAAAGTCTACCTTGATGACAAGAGTTTTTTAATTTTTTTATTATTATTTTTATTTTTTTTTAATTTTTATTTATTTATTTATTTATTTATTTGAGAGCAACAGACACAGGGAGAAAGACAGAGAGAGGGAGAGAGAGAGAGAGAGAGAATGGGCGTGCCAGGGCTTCCAGCCTCTGGAAATGAACTCCAGACGCGTGCGCCCCCTTGTGCATCTGGCTAACGTGGGACCTGGGGAACCGAGCCTCGAACCGGGGTCCTTAGGCTTCACAGGCAAGCGGTTAACCGCTAAGCCATCACTCCAGCCCAATGACAGAGATTTTTGGGTTCATTTCTGGTGAATTGTGTGTGTCGCATGTCTGGAAGAGTGCACACCTTGTAGAGGGCAGCTTCGGCGAATGACCACACTGTCCACACACCCACGCACCAGCCCGTGGGTCGAGGACTCCCACCTTACCTCAGCCTGGGTGGCCTTTTCCTGCCCCATCTTTTCCTGTCTCAAGGCCACCTACCATCTTGGCACATTGATGAGGTTTGGACGGAAGGGACTTTTGAGTTCTTTTATTTCCATATCCAAGCACATGGTAGGCTCCCCAAACATGCCAATTGAAGGAGGCCACCTTGAGACTACATAGTGAATTCCAGGTCAGCCTTGGCTATAGCGAGTAGCTACCTCGAAAGACACCCCACCCCCATAACAAAAAAAGGCAAGAGGGCCGGAGAGATGGCTTAGCGGTTAAGCGCTTGCCTGTGAAGCCTAAGGACCCCGGTTCAAGGCTCGGTTCCCCAGGTCCCACGTTAGCCAGATGCACAAGGGGGCGCACGCGTCTGGAGTTCGTTTGCAGAGGCTGGAAGCCCTGGCGCGCCCATTCTCTCTCTCCCTCTATCTGTCTTTCTCCCTGTGTCTGTTGCTCTCAAATAAATAAATAAATAAATAATGAACAAAAAATATTTTTTTAAAAAAAGGTAAGAATCCTGAGTACCTAAGGCATTTGAGTTTTCCAAGCTGGTTTCTGCATGTTAATCCCATTGTTTGGAAAATGCTTTTAGAGGCTCTTGAAGTCTCATTGTGTTGCAACACACCAGCTCTTATAACTCAGCCAATTAGATTTGTCACTTGTTTCTGCTGTGCTGGCCTTGAGTATTTAAATATTTTACCTCTGATCTCTTTAGGTGAACCCTTTTTGCTCATAATTTTAATTTATCGCCTATTCTGTTTGCCAGACACTTAATCAGATCAGGATTACTTCACTTCTTGCCTGTCTCTACATTGTCATTTTAAGCAAGCATAATAAATTCACACCAAAGTTTACTCATCCGCCCTGGTCTTTCACACCTGGAGTTATTGTACTTTTCTCTCTGTGGCCACTGGCCACTCTCTGAGAGTTAGTAACTGTTCCACACGACTGCCTGCATCAGAATCACCACCTAAGTTGTTTTAGTACTTTAAGTAATAGAGTGCCATCAAATCTGACTGTATTGTGAACCACCTGAGGTCTGATGGCGAGTTCAAGGATACAGCTGTAAAGATGTCTAACAGCTTCAAGGATGTGCCATTCACAACAGGGACACTTTGTAATTGATGAGAAAAATTATTGGTCTTTTATCCTGGAAGATCGCACGGAGCTTGTTCACAAAGAAAGGGAAACTTTTTCTAACTCGCACAAAGTCACCTTATCAGTTGATTGTGGAAGTTGAAGGCACACCGGAGTATTGCACAGTTATTCAAAATCAAGAGGAGAGGCAGGGTGACGGCTGCGGTAAAGCGCGTGCGGTGACAGCCGGAGGACCAGAATCCAGATCCTCCTAATCCACGCGCTTCAGTTTGATGGCGCACACTGTCATCTAGTGCTGGAGAGGCAGAGACAGGAAAACTGCCAGATCTCGATGCGTACCTGCTCTGGCAGAATGGGGTACCTCTTGGGCTCAATGAACTCTGGGGTCAGCAAGAGAGACGTTGTCTCGAAAAGTAAGGTTGATGGCTAGAGAGATGGCTCAGCAGGAGCTTGCTTGCAAAGGCTGGGGTTTGATTCCCCAGTACCCAAGTAAAGCCAGACTCACAAAGTGTCACATGCATCTACAATTGGTTTGCAGTGACAGGAGGCCACAGTACATAGATTCTCTTTCTCCCCTCCTCCTTTTTTTTCTCTCTCAAATATATGTTTTAAACATGTAAACTACTAAAGACACAAGATGTTGACCCCTGTTCCTGCTACACACACACACACACATACACACACACACACACACACACACACACACACACACACACCCACCCACCATATAATACAAGCCCAGAAATCAAGAAAAAGAGCATTAGATGTTAGGGCCTGTTTTGTGTTCTGTTTTTCCATATTTAACTCCATGTCCTGTGTATTTCCGTAAGCCAGGATATGCCTGTGGAAATTGATTTGCTTCTCTTAAAAACCCACAGAGGTGGGGCTCCTGGAGAGATGGATCAGCCATTTAGGAACTTGTTGGCAGAGCCAAGGACTCAAGTTTCTTTCTCCAGGAACCACCCATGTAAGCCAGATGCATACGGTGGCTCATTCTGGAATTTGTTTGTAGTGGCTAGAGGCCCTGACATGTCTATTCTCTCTCTTTCAGGAATAAATAAATAAATATTTTTTTAAAACCCATAGAGGCATCTTTGGCGAGGGTAGTCACATAAACAAACCCCAGGCACCTTAATGTAGGATGTGTTCAGTGGCAAGTCAGAAAGAGCCAACACGGCTCAGTGATTAAGCAAGGCAGGGTCTCGGCGAAGACCCAGTGAGGCAGTGCATTTCCAGGTGAACAGTGGCCAGTCAGCTTCACTGGAAACTGAGGTTGTTTCTGTCTTGCTCTGTCCCTGGTCTATCAGATTTGACCTCACAGTGGATCTCCTCGAGTGGTAGATGCAGCCACATGAAATGGTGCATGCAGATCTACACCGAGCAGCCTTGGACCGTTCACTGGTGCCTCGGAAGTCAGGCAGCATCCCGGGATCTGTCTCAGAGTCATGCTACAGTCCCTCATCTTCATAGACAGGAATTCATCATGCCCGGGAGTTTATTGGTTCCAGACTGTGGAGGATGACAGGCCCACGAGTAAACGCTTAGCAACTGGTGATACCTTCTGAAGGAGCTAACCCAGGGGGGAAGGACACACAGAGGAAGGTGGGAAAGAGAGACGCACTCAGACCCGTACAGAGAAGACGGTAGAGGGCAAGAGACATCCTTTCGTGGGGTTACTTCTGTAAGAACAAACTCCCCATTTGGTGGCATGAGTCCATTCAGTGGAGTGGTGTGACCATGGCCCAGTCACCTTCCTTTATACCCCATGTCCAACTCTGTGCTGGACATCCAGCTTCTACATTGACACATTGACATTGGGGGACTTGCCCAAACTGTAGTGAGGCGCATAGCTGAGTGATTTGACCCGGAGGAGGCAGCAGACAGACTGAAAGGCGGGGAACCAACAGAATATGGGCATCCCACACAATTCCCAGTTAGAATTAGGCTTTTGTAGCTCAGCTTACACAGTACTATCTTGAGCAAGATTAACATGCTAAGCACATTTATGAAGGTATGAAAGTCAATTACAAATTCATAGTTCTGTTTTCCTTTAATAATATACTTTAACTTCTTCAAGTGAAATTATTTTGTTATGCAATTAATAACTGTGCTGTTACGATTGTTCATTTTGGTTAAATTTTTAATCAGGCAGCCTCTTAACTTTTCCTTCAGACAGTGAGCTGCTTCATGCGTTCCTGCTTAAAGTGTAGTTACTTAACCATGGGCTGGTGTTTTCTGTGCTTGACAGCTGTATGAGGATGCCAGCCATATCATGGAGATAGCAAAGTGAGGGTTTAATTTGAATGATCTCAAGGATAGAACTGGAACTTAAAAGATTATCTGAGCAGTGGCTTGTGGCAGGATGGATGGACATGAATGTTTAATTTAGAAGACTTTGTTTCATAACCTGGTTTTTCAAGGTAGGGTCTTGCTTTAGCCCAGGCTGACCTGGAATTTACTATGTAGTCTCAGGCTGGCCTCGAACTCACAGCGATCCTCTTTATCTCTATTTCTGTAGTGCTGGGATTAAAGGCGTGTGCCACCACACCTGGCTGTTTATTTTATTTTATTTTTTTGTATAAGACAAGAGGTTTATATTGAGATTCCCTTTACTTTGGCCTTGGGATATCCACTTGGCCCCTCGCCATTGTTGAGACGTCTCTGCTATGTCCCTTGAAGTGCATTGGTGCCTTTATGAGAAACCAGTTGGCCAGACTCTAGTTCTTTCTGGGTTCTCCATTCTTCTCTAGTGAATTATGTGTCCACATCTCTTCCCACATTGCAACAGGGTTCTTGGGCTTCAGGCAAAGTCCTTAAACTCCAAACCTTGAGTTTGTGTCTCTTTTAACAAAGAATTGGAATACACAGATTGAGAAGGCTAGTTTATAAACTGTTATATTTATTCAAGGGAACCATGGGATGAGGGAGAGTTCCTGAACCAAGGAAGAGGGACACGGATACATCCATGGAGGTGGGGGGGGAGCAATGTGAAAAAGGAGTTTATTAGATTTAGAGAGAGAAAGAGAAGAAAGTTCAAAGATGTCCTGCCATGGGGAAGGAAGGCAGCAGCGGGTAGGGAGCCCATGTGGGAGCCCCCCATCTCAGCTAGGTGGGCTGACATTGGAGGGCCTTACCGGAGCAGGGACCTGGAAGTTCAGAGAACCTGGTAAGGGCCTCTCTGTCATCTTCCTGCGCTGGGCTTGATCCTGAGGCTCAGGTGAGCCCAAGGCAGAGCTGATTGGTCTGGGCTTGGGCCTGGCTCAGGACTAGGGGCAGAGAGAGCTGATTGGATAGGCTGGATCAGATGCTGAACTCTGTGGGCCCTCTCTCCTCACTGGCTACTTAATGCCCCTGCACCCCACAGTCTTTAGGATGGTCCATGTGGGTAAAATTAGATGGGCTGACTTCTTCCTGGCTGCTTTTCTCTTTTGTCTGCTTGCTTCCCCGACCCCACCTCTTTCTCTTTGCCTGGAATGACCTCTGTGTTCATTGCCAGTGACCTCAGGGACTCCTGAGAGCCGCTCACTTTCCTGTGGTACATTTCCTGAAGGCATTTTTTTTTTTTCCCAAAGGACTGGAAATAATCTGCTCATCATCTGCTTGATTTCCTTCTTTTTCTGCACTGTGGTGCTAAAGCCCGGTGACCAGGCTCAGCCGGAGGGTGTGAGCTCATCTTGGAGTCCTCTGCCCTGGATTTAGGATAGGCACGTGCTGTCCTTAGTGCTGAGTATTGGCCATATTGATATTAAAAAGGAAAAATCCACTAGTAGATGGAGAAGGGCCTGGCGTTGACTGCCTGAGAAGGGTGTAAGAGGACAAGTCTCCTCACTTTTCATCTAACCTCTCAGGTTTCCATGTTACCAATGAATTGCCCCCTTTACTTTGGCCCTAATGTGAGTGGAGCCCTGATTGTTACCCTCAGATTCCAGTCAGGTCCTTACTGTGGCCCGGGCCTCAGCTTGGGCCTCCTCTTATTGGTTCCCATCTCCTTCGATTGGAAGGTCTCCTGAGATGTCGCTGTGGTGGGTGGGGGGATCTTTCTCACCATGGGTAGCGATGTGTGTGGGTTAATGGTTGCAAATATGTGAGGTTCAGGTATTTTGAGTGAATCTGTTGCCATCGGACAAATAATTTGTGGAGATTTAACCAGATCTCACTTGAGAATTTCTTTGGTGGGAACATATTGACCCAGATTTGTAACACCACGCACATTCTGAATGTAATTGTAGGAGAATGGTTTGGTACCTAGAGCACGCAATACCATTTTGTGACCCATTAACCAGCGCATATGGAATTGCATCTCAGTCAATGCTTGTCCTTAAATTGCTTGTTCTGTTGCCTGAAGTTTCACTTTCACATGTTATTACTGTGAGGTTTTGTTTTTTGTTTTTGTCTCAGAAATTTCCATATTAGGTTGGCACTTCACCTGAACTTATGATGTGTTTAGCTGTTCGTACTTACTGAGATAGAACTGTTGACTTTCCTTTTGGTTTTATGTGCCGTTTTCCAGAGGGCAGATGTTTGGAATGGAGAGGGGAGGACACACTTTAAGCACAGATTTTTTGAGTGAGGGCAGTGGTGTAAGATGTTGCACCATAAAAGATCGTAGTTTTCAAAAAGTTAAAATATGGCTCTTATACAAAGAGAGTGAATGTGTCAAAATGAGATCACGAATAAGAACGCAATGACATGCCAAGGCTGATGAAAGGGCATTTCGAGAAAGTGGGTGTTCATATCTTGAAAGGAATACCAGGATGAAGGCTGCATTATATCCACACCATTCAATGTCTGCCAAAATGATAGGATCATAACCAGGTTTCCTTCAAGCTGGACTTAAGTCCACAGGTTAATGTGTAACATCAGTCCTGCCTCGAATGCAGCAACGCGACATCCTCCTAGGGAACTGAAGAATTTTGGAGATAGCTTATTGAATTCTGTACCAACAGGACATCAAAAGGGCATACTCTGAATTCTATTTTATGCCCACATTTTGGGTAATTCTTAGCAGCAAGGTGGGGAGCTTTGTGGCAGTTGTCATTGCCTGGGTTTTTTTAAATTTAAATGTATTTTTATTTATTTATTTGATAGAGAATGAGACAAAGGAAGAGAGAGAGAGAGAGAGAGAGAGAGAGAGAGAGAGAGAGAGAATGGGCACACCAGGACCTCCAGCCACTGCAAACAAACTCCAGACACATGCACCACCTTATGCATGTGGCTTATGTGGGTCCTGGGGCATCGAACTGAGGTCCTTTGGCTTTGCTGGCAAGCGCCTTAACCGCTAAGCCATCTCTCCAGCCCTGCCCAGGCTTTATCTACCTAAAGCTTGCTTCCAGCTGCTGCCGAAGGCTGGTTGACGTGGACAAGGCGCTGTGCTCTACACGCTTGCGGCTGACCCTCGGTGGTGTTTTCCCGCCATTGCTTTCTCCTGTGTGAACCTTCGCCACGTTCCCTGCAGTGCCATCCAGCGTTTCTTCCAGCCTGGCAGACTGTGTTTGTGCCTCACACCCGCCAAGCCTCTCGCAGGACAGCAGGCTGTTGGAGGAGTCAGAACTATAGAATCCTGCTTTAATTTGCTTTTTGGGGCTTGCAGTGACATGCGTACACCTGTGCCCTGCGACCGCCTGCCTCACCTGGAGCGGGCAGTGAGCCTTTCCACAGCTGGACTTGGATCACTTTTTTTAAAAAATTATTTATTTATTTATTTGAGAGTGACAGACACAGAGAGAAAGACAGATAGAAGGAGAGAGAGAGAGAATGGGCGCGCCAGGGCTTCCAGCCTCTGCAAACAAATTCCAGACGCGTGCGCCCCCTTGTGCATCTGGCTAACGTGGGACCTGGGGAACCGAGCCTCGAACCGGGGTCCTTAGGCTTCACAGGCAAGCGCCTAACCGCTAAGCCATCTCTCCAGCCCGACACTGTCAGTACTTTGAAAGAGACATTGTGAGGATTGAAATGTGAAAATGATCACTTGTGAAAACTGTACCTTGCATAGAATAAGTTTTCAGTTGAGATTGCTAGTGGCAATGTATTGCTGTTGTTATTTTATATCTTGTAAAGGTTTAAAAAAAAAAGCCAGTTGTGGTGGCCTTTGATCCCAGCACCGGGAGGCAGAGGTAGGAGGATCGCCATGCATTCGAGGCCACCGTGAGAATACGGATTGAACTCCAGGTTAGCCTTGGCTAGAGTGAGACCCTATCTCAAAAAACCAAACCAGAACAACAACAAAAAGATACAAAAAAAGATTTGTAAGCCACTTTGCTTAAGAGGGGCAGTCCATCGTGGATAACTGCGAGGGGTCATGCAGAATGTTCCTCTGCTGCCGTCTCAGCTGAGAGAGGGCTATGTGGCCGGGAAGACTGACTCAGGGACAAGGTGACCCATGGCTATTCACCTGAGCCTCTTGTGGCCAAATGGTGAAGAATTAAGACATTTTTTAAGGGTTGGATAGATGGCTTAGGGGTTAAGGCATTTATTTGCCTGTGAAGCCTAAGGACCCAGGCTCAATTCCCCATGACTCACATAAGCCAGACATACAAGGTGGCACATGCGTCTGGAGTGTGTTTGCAGTGGCTGGGGGCCCTAGCCCACCATTTTTTCTCTCTTTATCCCTCTGTCTCTTTCTCAAATAAATAAAAATATTTTTAGAAAACAATTTTTCAATTTTATTTTCTATTTATATTTATTTACGCACGCGTGTGTGTATTTGTGTAGGTCAGGGGCATGTCTTCTTTCCTTCCTCCTTATTCAACAGGGTGTCTCTTTTTTTTTTTATTTATTTGAGAGAGAAAAAGAGGCAGAGAGAGGGAGAAAGAGAGAGAAATGGGCACGCAAGGGCATCCAGCCACTGCAAACAAACTCCAGTCACATGTGCCACCTTGTACATCTGGCTCACATGGGTCCTGGGGAATTGAACCTGGGTCCTTTGCACTTGAAGGCAAACACCTTAACCACTAAGCAATCTCCCCCACCCGAGACAGAGTCTGTCTTGACGCTGCTGCTGACCAGTGTCCAGATTCTCCTGGCTCTGTCTACCATTGCTGTAGGTTACATGCTACATGATCGTCAAGAAAGACTGAGTTTGTCTTGTCAGGTTTGCAGGCAACACCTTTAATGACTGAACCACCTCCCTGTCCCAACATTAAGATGATTTTTAAAAAAAATTTTGTTTATTTTTATTTATTTGTTTGAGATCAACAGAGAGAGAGCAAGAAGCAGACAGAGAGAATGGGCGCGCCAGGGCATGCAGCCACCGCACACAAACTCCAGATGCATGTGCCCTCTTGTGCATCTGGCTAATGTGGGTCCTGGGCAATTGAGCCTCAAGCCGGGGTCCTTAGGCTTCACAGGCAAGCGCTTAACTGCTAAGCCATCTCTCCAGCCCTGATTTTTTGTTTTGAAAGAGAGACCAGTTAGGTGGGCCCCATGCCGTCTCCAAATGACTGACATAAAGCGCCCCCTGGATTTGTGGGCTCCTCGTAGCTGGCCCTAGCCTGTCCCATTTTTTTTTTCTGGATTGGCTCTGTGAGAAAGTAGATGGTTCAACTTGGACTGTGGTAGACTTTGTGATGACATAGTAGTCTTCAACCTCCCAAAGAAGCTGGGTTTGAGCAGAGTCACATGCGTGTGAGTGGTGGTCCTTTTAATTTTTATGGACACGGGTCTTTGCTTTGATGCGTTTTCTCATTTGCTGGCTATGCAGCTTAGCACTGGCTCTTCTTTGACACAGGCTTTTGCTGTGCCTGTCGTCCAGGCTCATCTCCAGCTCCCAGCTCTCCTGCCTGTACCTCCTGAGTGCTGGGATTCTAGACACAGACCATTTCATCCAGCTTCGCACAAGTTCATCTCTGAAAGATTCACACGCCTTTAGAAAAAAAGAAAAGCGAGCCTATTGATTATTGGAACTCAGGAGGGCAATACGCGCAGGTCTGGATGGTTATTTTTATTTTCTTGTTTATGCTTTTTATGTAGTCTCCTCTCCATTTAATGTGCTCTGTGTATTAACGTAGTTTGCCTAAATGTGCTTCTGTCGCGAATATTTATGGCTTTTGTAATCAGAAAAAGCAATAAATGCTATTAAAAACAGAATTTGTCATGGAAATGTCTCAATGTGTGATAAGATAATTATTGATCAGTTTCACAGTCCCGAGATGGTTGGCAGTGAAGACAGGCTTTATGATTTCAAGTGCTTTGTGAAAGAGATAGCACAAGTAAGTTTCCAGGGGTCTTAGTTTTGCAGTGATTCCTGACAGAACGGCTTGTGGCCACCACAGGGCACGCACTTGCTGGGCCCACGTCTGGGCAGCATGCCTGCCAGAGATACACACAGTCTGTTTTGGCAGAGCCAGGGGCTGGTCCTGCTGGTTCCCAGAACACCAACTGTCGCAGCCACAGTGTCTCAGCTCTTACGGTTTTATACTAACTCTTATTAGCCATGCAGACCTTTCTGGTTCAAAGCAGGCCACATCTGTTGTGAATCCTGTGACCTTCAGAACTCAGGCCACAAAGAAATGCAAACCACACCTTCCTCTCTCCTCTCCTCTCCTCTCCTCTCCTCTCCTCTCCTCTCCTCTCCTCTCCTCTCCTCTCCTCTCCTCTCCTCTCCTCTCCTCTCCTCTCCTCTCCTCTCCTCTCCTCTCCTCTCCCCTCCCCTCCCCTCCCCTCCCCTCCCCTCCCCTCCCCTCCCCTCCCCTCCCCTCCCCTCCCCTCCCCTCCCCTCCCCTCCCCTCATTTTTAAAGGTAGGGGCTCGCTCTAGCCCAGGCTGACCTGGAATTCATTATGTAGTATCAGGGTGGCCTCAAATTCACCACCATCCTCCTACCTCTGCTTCCCGAGTGCTGGGATTAAAGGTGTGCGCCAACATGCCTGGCTGCAAGCCATACTTTTTATTTCTAATCTTTTCACAAACACGTCCATTTAGAAGGCTTGATTTAAAAATAGTTTTGTAAACTTATGTGTGAAAGATTTCACTTTACTTGTCTTCCATTTTCCATTCCAGGGAATGTAGAAATGGGCATGGTGATGCATGCGATTGCTATCAGTTTGAGCCCAACCTAAGACTACATAGTGAATTCCAAGTCAGCCTGGACTAGAGCGAGACCCTACCTCAAACCACCAAAACCAAAACATTAAAAAAAAAAAAAAAAAAAGAACCACAGGATTTATCTTGTTGATGTTCAAGCAAATGAATGTTGTTTACAACACTGATTACTAACTACTTAACATTTGCTCAGAACTTTGCTAGTTTTTTTTTTTTTAAGTTTACTTATTTGTTGGAGAGAAAGACACATACAGAGCATATGGGTGTGCCAGGGTCTCTTGGCACCTTAAACTCCAGATGCACGTGCCACTTTAGGCACCTGGGTTTGCATGAGTAACGGAGAATTGAACGCAGGCTTTCAGGCTTTGTGCCTTTAACCACTGAGCCATCTCTCCAGCTTTAAGTGTGTGTGTGTGTGTGTGTGTGTGTGTGTGTGTGTGTGTGTGTAGAAGGGCACATACCATATGTTTTGGTGCAGAGGGGTATGTGTGTGTGTAGATGGGCATGCACTGTATGCTTGGGTGCAGAAGGAGGTGTGTGTGTGTGTGTGTGTGTGTGTGTGTGTCTGCTCACGTGTGCATAGAAGGGTGCACTGAATGCTTGGGTACTTTATCTCTCTTCCACCTTATTTCCTTGAGACAGATTTCCATCACTGAATCCTGAGCTCGCTGTTCTCAGATTGACTGACCAGGGAACCCCAGTGAGGCTCCCGTGTCCCCTCTTTCAGCTCTAGGGTCACATGCATGTGTGGCCATGGCTGGTTCTTTACCTGGGTTCTCAGAATTGAACTTGGGCCCTAATGCTTGCACAGCAAGTGCCCTTACCCTCTGAGCCATCTCCTCATCAGCATGGCTGCATTTTTATTTAAAATCTTTTGTGGGCTGGAGAGATGGCTTAGCAGTTAAGCACTTGCCTAAGGACCTCAGTTCAAGGCTTGATTCCCGAGGACCCACATTAGTCAGATACACAAGGGGGCGCACACATGTGGAGTTCGTTTGCAGTGGCTGGAAGCCCTGGAGTGCCCATTCTCTTTCTCTGTCTCTCTGCCCATCTCAAATAAATAAATAATAATAAACAAAAAGATCTTTTGCTCTCTCTTATTATTATTTTTATTCTTATTATCATTGTTTGGACTAAGTCTCCGTTGGTTTCCCAGTCTGGCCTTGAACCCTCTTGCCCTTCTGCCTCCTTGTCTCCAGTGGTGGGATTATAAATGTATTAGAATTATAGATTTATGCAACCATACCTGGCTTCACTAACATTTGAAACAAGTGATTGGTGGCTGGGGACTTTGCACCCAAAGGGTCATTCTCATTTAGAGACAAAAGAACAAGCCAACGCTACAATGAGCCCCTGTGGTAACACAGGCGCCCCTTGGGAAGCTTGTAGTTAGTAGAAAATTTAAATTTATCCATTTGTCACAATGTGCAAACGATGTAGGAAAGCTCCCGCAGTCATGGTCCCTGGCAGGTGCTGATGGTCTGTGGTGGTTTGAATCGGGGGTCCCCTGTAAGCCCATGTGTTCGGAATCTTTGGTCCCAAGCCGGTGGCGGTGTGGGAGGTTGAGCCTTGCTGGAAAAGGTGTGTTGTGGGGGGCTTATGCGCATTATCGCCTGCTCTCCTTGTCAACTCACTGTTCCGCGGCCGTTGTCCTCCTGCTGTAGGGAGGGAGTGATGTTCAGCCTCTGCCTCTGCCACCTTTTCCCCGCCGTGGCAGAGCTTCTCCTTGAGACTGTGAGCCAAAATAAATGCTTTCCTCCCACAAGCTGCTCCTGGCGGTGCGTTTCATCCCCGTAACAGGAAGGTAACTGCCTCGTGGCCGTTGCAGAGAACTGCCTTTCCAGGTTGAACGTGCTGCTCTGTGGGTCAATGCTTCTTGCTAAGCAGCTGTTCTCTTCTCTGCGCGGGCTGTGCGCCCCTCTGGAGCGCGGCAGGGCATCCCTGTGCTCCTGGATCCTTCTGTGCCAGGCTATGGTATGGGGCCTCCTGGTGTTTCCAATACTGAAGCCGTGCATGGACCAGAGAGCCCGGGGCCGAGCTAACACATCCCCTACTATTGAATTAGCTAGAGAAAACTGAAGCTGAGTTCTCGGGATGTGGGGATTAGGGTGCGGTGGGCGGAGAACAAGAAGAGGTAGCATTTGAGCAAACTTTGGTCCTTGGAGCAGAGGCGTGGTAGGAATGAAATAGAGCAGTGTGCTTCACTTGTGTTAGATAAAGGCCTTTCTTTTATTTGTGTATTTAAAATATTTTAATTTAAATTTTTTTGTTTATTTTCATTTATTTATTTGAGAGCAACAGAGAGAGAGAGAGAGAGAGAGAGAGAGAGAGAGAGAGAGAGAGAGAGAGAATGGGCACGCCAGGGCCACCAGCCACTACAAACAAACTCCAGATGCATGTGTCCCCTTGTGCATCTGGCTAACGTGGGTCCTTGGGAATCAAGCCTTGAACTGGGGTTCTTAGGCTTCACAGGCAAGTGCTTAACTGCTAAGCCACCTCTCCAGCCCAATATTTAAAAAAATTTTACATTCCATTTATTTAGGAGAGAGAGAGAGAGAATATGAATATGGGTGCACCAGGGCCTCCAGCCACTGTCAACAAACTCCAGATGCATGCCCCACCTTGTGTATCTTGCTTACATGGGTACTGAGGAATCGAACATGGGTCCTTGAGCTTCCCAGGCAGGCAAGATAAGAACCTTTCCCTTTCCCTTTTCTTCTCCAGGGCTTCATGGCCTAAGAGAAATATACTGAGGCCTGGAGCTGGAGAGATGGCTTAGTAGGTAAAATGTTGGTCATGGAATCATGAGGACCTGACTTGAGGTCCCCAGCACGCAGGTAAAGCCCAGGTGTGGTGAGGAATTCCTGTAATCCCGGTTCTGGGAGATGGAGACTGGCAATCTCCAGGGTTTACTGGCCAGCCGGCCTACTGAATCCATGAGCTCCGGGTTCAGCTCATGACCCTATCTCCAAAATCAACATACAGGGGGACTGCGAAAAGCTCCTCACATAAAACCTCTGACCTCTACATGCATGCACATATGTGCACTCACACCTTTACATACATGCCCCCCATGGGAACACTCATACACAACACACACACACACACACACACACCATATACATACAAATAAAAAAAAAGCAGAGATGCCGGGCATGGTGGCACACGCCTTTAATCCCAGCACTCAGGAGGCAGAGGTAGGAGGATCGCCATGAGTTCGAGGCCACCCTGAGACTACATAGTGAATTCCAGGTCAGCCTGAGCCAGAGTGAGACCCTACCTTGAAAAACCAAAAAAAAAAAAAAAAAAAAAGCAGAGAAATACAGCAAAGCCTGAAGCCACAGCTGAGCATTTCGCATGCATCAGGGCCTGAATTCTATCCCCAATACTGCACACCCCACTCATATACTCAAAATACTTTCAGCACTTAAGGAAAATACACATTTTTTATAGCCCTTTTCCCCTTCTTTTCCTTAGAAGGTAGTTGAAGTCCTCCTGCGTCCTTGGCCCTGGAGGCCCTGGGGGCCAGGCTCTGCAGGGTGGGGCCGGGCAATCCTGATCGATGCTCGTCTGCGCTTCGCAGCCGCAGCATATGCCTGCGTGAGATGCTCTCTTCTTCCGTTTTACGCACAGTGAATTGTTTTCCCAGACATTCGTTGGTGTTAGCATAATGCCTTCCTGTGTAGGCTGTAGTGTTAGAATTCTCTTTGCAAGCCTTATAATAATTTTCAGGAATTATCACTTTTATTATAGTGGATTTGGTGGAAGTAGAGGGTTTTTTTTTTTTTTTTTTTTTCTTTTTACAGAGTGAAATCTCTGAAAAGGACAATCAAAACCATCTTGTATTTCTGTTGGGACTCAGGGTTGGTCACTTGAGTCCCTTGTGGGGAGTTCTTAGGACTGGCTGTATAAAATGAGCATGGTCTCGCAGCTTTCTGTTTCAAAGATCACTGTTGTCATTGTGGAAATGCGGCGTTCTCATTGTGTCGTGGCCTCCGTATGTGTTTATTTGAAAAGGTCCTTGGCACTCATCCTACAGAGGGAATCACGGGTTCTTGTCTCTCGCTGTGTGGGACACCTGGGTTTGAATTTCACTCTGTGCTACTTACAATGTGCCTTTGCTGAAGTCCTTAGCCATTCTGTGATATGGTTGTTTGGCTTGTAACTTAAGAAACATGGGAGAACTTGCCCTCCAGGATGTATGCTTCCTCCCCAGGGCCTTAAGATACGGAGGGATAGCAAAGGAAATGTGGCTCTCATCCCATCCATCCATCCATCCATCCATCCAGGGTGCAAGGAGGTGGGCATGCTTGTGTGTGGAGGGCAGAGAACCTCCTTGGGCGTTATTCTTTGGAACTTTGCCTGGCCTCCGCCTCCCCAGCACCAGGATGGTAGATGCTTGCCACATGTCTGGCATTTTTATGTGGGCACAAGGGGAGGAGGCCTGGACTCAGGTCCACAGCCTCGCAAGACAAGCAGGTTACTGACTGAGCTATCACCACCATCTTGATTGATGACCAGCCGTCTCAATCAAAGAATGTGACCCCTGAAATGTACACTTCTGTCCCCTCCAGGTTTTGGTTCCATTGTGTTGAATATTAAAGATTCTCAGTGGTTAAAGGTATTTGCTTGCTAACCCTGACAGTCTGGGTTCAACTCCCCAGAACCCACTTAGAGCTAGATGTGCTGAGTGCATGCACCTGGAGATCATTTGCAGGGGCCAGAGTCTCTTCTTCTATGACACAGGAATATACAAACAAAACAAAACAAAAACCTTCCAAAACCAGAAATTTAAAACTTGTTTTTGCCACAGCATCTTTAGACCATTTTTCCGTTTCTTCCATTGTTTTATTCTGGGATTGAGCATCTCCTTACTTTGGGCAAGTTATTTTATGTATTCATTTTTATTTCTGAAACAGGGATCTTGGTATGTAGCCCAGGCCAGCCTGGAACTCACAATCCTCCTGCCTCAGCCTCCCACGTTCTGGGATTACTTGACAAACCAGGACCAGCTAGTGAGTTACTAAATTTAATTTTTGAAGAATTAGGGCTTGCACACAATGTCTTAAACATTCGTAGGCAAGTACTTCACTACTGAGATACACCCCAGCCCTGATAAATTATTTTAATAAGCACTCTCTAGTTTGAGTGTCCTCTTTAAAGCAAATGCATCAAATGCATTTCAGAGTGCTTTTTCTTCTCATTTTCCCCCTGTAATTCAGTTCTAGCATAAAACCCCAGATGTCATGCTCAATTTCTAGAACATTGAAACTTTGTACATTTTTTTTTTCACTTCAGTTTTTGGTTCTTGTTGAATGTTGACACAGATAACCAACATAAACAGAAATCTGAGGTTTCTCTTTGCCTCTAATACCCTCTGCATTCTCAGTTTTCCCCCTAATACAACTTGCTGACGTGGTATTTAAGGGAGAATCTGTTTTATAGACCTTTGCATGCCATACTGGAAGCAGTGTTTGTTTTCATAATTCATTCAGGTCTTCCAGCTGTGGCGCTAAGGTTTTTTTTTTTTTTTTAATTATATTTATTTATTTTGGGGAGGGGTGAGAGAATGGGTGTGCCAGGCCTCCAGCCAGTGCAAATGAATTCCAGATGCATGCGCCACCTTGTGCATCTGGTTTATGTGGGTCCTGTGGAATCGAGCCTGGGTCCTTAGGCTTCGCAGGCAAACATCTTAACTGCTAAGTCTTCATACCAGAGTTTTGTCACATATTTCTTACTCGTGGAGAAAACCTCACAGAGACAATGTGTTTTATTCATGTTTGCTTGATATGGAAGTCCCCAAAGATATAAAATTCACTTTAAGCATGAGTGTAGTTATTAAAAAAGAAAAGTCAAGATTCCTGTCTCTTTATTCCCCCTCCATCTCCAAGTTTCATTGACTGGATTCTCGAGTTACAAAAGGATTTGAATTCTGAGGTAGTTAAAGCGCCATGAAATTGATTTTCCTCAGCTTCTTGTATACAAATAGGTATTGTGAGGAGAGGGAAAAAAAGAGAAATACTGAACTGAAACTCTCAAGTTAAGATTTGAGTTTTCTAATGTTATAAAACTTAATTTCCATTTGACTGTTATGGATGGATCTTGAAATATAATTGCTCCATACTGGAAATGATTTTAGAAAAAACAAAACTAAGAAAGAAAACAGAAACAAGCTCACTTTTTTTTTTTTTAAATCACTTCCAATTCTTTATCAGGAAATGACTTTTGGTTGAATAGCTCATTTTTCCCCCCTTGAAAAAGGATTTTTTTCCTCTTTCAATTATTTAAGAAATTGCTTTTTGGAGCTATTTAAACAGACTTGAATGAGAAGTGCTTTAGCCATCTTGATGTGATATGGTAAAGATTTTTATGTGGTTACAAGTCTTTTAATTAAATCATTTTACTTAAGAGACTAATAGCCTTTTAAAATTATTTTTCTTAAGACATGTATTATTTCAAATTAATAACTCATTTTCAAACAAAGCCAAATGCAAGCTATTTCTTGTGATGGTTTCTTGGTGGGACTGAAGAGAACAAAGCCATCCTCACTTTTGCTGCAAAGGAACCCAATGTAATGCCTTGTCAAAGTGGAGATAGCAAAAATGAACTGGCACGTTCTTAGTGGCAGCCCTAATGTGGCTGCCTGGGCAATATTAACCTAATTCTTTGTGTCTTTACTACTTTTCCTTTCAGATACCGTAGAGAGGTCTATTGAATCAGAAACCCCAGGGATGGGCCTGTTGATCAGTTTCAGAGGGAAAAAGGAGTTCTTATTAACCAGAGAGCTCAGTTGTCTCCCAGCCAGATCACATACGTTTCCCTGAGCACATATGCACCCTTACAGACAACTTTGAACTGGTGATAAATTTAAAATCTTTATCATTATGCAGAGATGAAATAGCCTAGATGTAATTTATTAATGAGTTTATATCCAAGTGGCTATCTATCTGTCCCAGTCACTCAAATCTTCCTATAGTAGAGGATTTCTTTTTTCTTCAAGAATCATTGTGTGCGGTCGAGTTAAGACCGTGTTTAAGCAGTGATAAAATGTTTTACAAACAAGTCTATCTAGAGGTCCTGTGAAATGCACAATAGGATGCTCAGGACGTCTGGATCCCCCCCGTATTGGGTGGGTGCCTTTTTTCTTGTGAGATGGATAGTATGAGGTGTTAGTATGCAGTGTTCAGAGAAAGCACGGCACTAATTATTCTTGCGGCTTTCTTCCCCTCACTTCCGGTGTCATTGCATCCATTGTCATGACCCGCTACCTTTCATATAACTCAGGGCCTCGTGCATACCAGGGAAGCACCCGATCACTGAACCACACCCCAGGCATGTGCGTGTGCGGGGATGGCGCGCGTGTGCGCAGGATGGCGCGCATGCGGGGATGGCGCGTGCGGGGATGGAGCGTGTGGGGATGGCGCGTGTGTGCGGGGATGGCCCATGTGCGGGGATGACGCGTGTGCAGAGATGGCACATGTGAGGGGATGGCGCGTGTGCGGGATGGCACGCATGTGCGGGGATGGTGCGTGTATGTGCGGAGATGGCGCGTGCGTGCGGGATGGCGCGTGTGCGTTATGGGGCGTGTGCAGAGATGACGCGTGTGCGGGATGGCGCGTGTGCGGGATGGCGCGTGTGCGGGATGGCGCGTGTGCGGGATGGCGCGTGTGCGGAGATGGTGCGTGTGCGGAGATGGTGCGTGTGCGGGATGGCGTGTATGTGCGGAGATGGCGCGTGTGCGGGATGGCGCGTGTGCGTTATGGGGCGTGTGCAGAGATGACGCGTGTGCGGGATGGCGCGTGTGCGGGATGGCGCGTGTGCGGGATGGCGCGTGTGCGGGATGGCGCGTGTGCGGGATGGCGCGTGTGCGGGATGGCGCGTGTGCGGAGATGGCGCTCGTGTGCGGAGATAGTGCGTGTGCGGGATGGCGAGTGTGCGGAGATGGCGCGTGTGTGGGATGGCGCGTGTGCGGGATGGCGCGTGTGCGGGATGGCGCGTGTGCGGGATGGCGCGTGTGCGTAGAAGGTAGAGGAAAATGTCCAGTGTCTTCTCCATTCCTTTCCACCCTACTTCTTGAGACGGACTCTCCTTGACCCTGGAGCCGCTTGTCTGGCTCAGGCTGGCTGCTCTGCACAGGTTGTAGGGTCGGCAGCCACCCAGCGTTTCTGTAGGTACTAGGACTTGAGCTTGGGCCGCCAGAGACCCTCCTGCTCATGTGGCAAGTGCTTTTACCCACTGAGCCACCTCCTCGGACCTAGCAGTTCTTTTCCTGAGGTGTCTTCATTCAGATGAAGAAAGTGCAGCGGTGGGCGGGGGAGAGAAGCCCCTGTGTGTAAGGCACTTGCCTGCAAAGCCTAGCAGCCGGGTTTCATTCCACAGGACCCACTAGGTGGTGCGTGTATCTGGAATTCGTTTGCTGTGGCCAAAGGCCCTGATGTGCCCTTTCTGTCTGTCTCTTTCACCCTTTCTTTGCTTATAAATAAATAATTAAGAAAGAAGTTTTTAAAACAGGGCAACAGTGAATTGCATAAAAAGCAAAATCTGGAGACTAGGGGAAGAGATGGCTCAGCTGGTGGAGTGATTGTCTTGTGAGCTTGAAGACCTGAGTTCAGCTGTCTGGGCACCCATGGAAAGCAGGGTGTGGTGCCAGTTGCCTGAGATCCCTGCGCTGGGGAAGTGGAAAGGGCCAGATCCCTGGCACCTGCTGGCTAGGTACTTCAGCCCAATCGTGAGCTCCACATTCTGAGAGAGACCTGCTCTCCACGCAATAGGTGGAGGGCCATTGAGGAAGATAATGGATGTCCACCCCTGGCCTCCATGTGCATCCATGTGTGTGCCAATGCGCGCGCGCACACACACACACACACACACACACACACACACACCTTCCCCTGTGAAAAAAATAGATGCGATCAAAGTAAAATTAAAACCTAGTTGAGGTGGTGTTTGCCTAGGTAAAGGCACATTCTAATGTTTGCTTCTGTAGAATTCCGCTTTCTCCCCCTTCTCCTCCCCTTCCTTAGGGCTGCTGTGCTCCCCTAGCGTCTTCTCTTGCCTGGGGGGCAAGTGAGACCTGTTCCTGCCTTTTCCTACTTGCCTCTGCTCTGTTCCTTACACAACAGAGTCATCATCTAAACGCACACATTTGTGAAATTGCTCTAAAATTAGATTGCGGTAATGGCTGCATAACTCTGTAATTATGCTGAAAACTTGTGTCTCAATAAAGGATCTCTTAGTCTCGAGAGCTCGCTCCACAGGTTGCTACTTGAGAGTGCACTCCGAAGTGGTCCCGTCTTGTCATCGTCACCTTCTCGTTGCCGAGACAAAGCAACTGACGGAAGGAAAACATTTATTTTGGCTCAGTGTCTACAGGGGAAGCTTCAAGACGCCTGGGGACACCTTGGCTTAGCAGAGGCTGGACGGCCCCTCTGCCACAGCAGATTGAAGCAGGAGAAAGAGGGTGAGCTGAGCTCTGGCAAGTGGGAGCTGGCTGTAACACCCCTAAGCCCATCCCTAACAACACACCTCTTCCTCCTGTAAGGTGCCATCAGCTGGGACCCATCTTTCAGAACACACGAGTTGACTGGGGACCCCTAATCAAACCACCATACACACTCTCCTGCCTTCTCTTTCGTCACTGTCCCTTTTTCTACCGGACTTCTGTTTGCTTATCCTCAACTGAAAGATCTCCTTTACGGAACATTCGGACACTGTCCCTTCTCTGCGTATGTCGTTTATGACTATCTGTGGTGGCTTGATTCGGGTGTCCCCATAAACTTTAGTGTTCTGAATGCTACTTTCCCAGCTGATGTAGATTTGGGAATTCACGCCTTCTGGAGGCGGTGTATTGTTGGGGGCCAACTTATGGGTGTTATAACCAGTTTCCACTCTTGTCAGATTTTGACACACTCTCCTGTTCCTGTTGTTGGCCAGGGGGTGATGTCCACACTCTGCTCATGCCATCGTTTCCCCCTGCCACCATGGAGCTTCCCCTTCGAGCCTATAAGCCAAAATAAATCTTTTTTTTTTTAACTCCCCCCCCCCCCAAGCTGCTCTTGGTTGGGTGATTTCTACTAGCAATGCAAACCTGACTGCAAAACTGTCTTTTGTTTTCATTTCATTTTCACAGTTGTCAACTCTTCATATAAGTCAATTTTCACTAGGGTGGGTGAGGTCATCACTTTTGAATGCCCTAGGGTGGTAGCTAGCATGATTTTAAGAGGAATCATGAGTACTAGTTGTCTAAATCTTACCAGACTTCTTAGAACCCCCCCCCAAAAAAAACAGGTTAGTTAATCCTTAAGTAGATGTGTTGAAGTAAAATGTGTACTTTGTTGCTTAGTGTGGTGGCGCACACCTTTAACCCAGCACTTGGGAGGCAGAGGTAGGAGGATCACTGTGAGTTTGAGGCCAGCCTGGGACTACAAAGTGAGTCCTAGGTCAGCCTGGCTTAGAGGGAGACCCTCTTGCCTTGAAAACAAACAAAAATGTGTACTTTGGTGTTCAGAAGCACAAGGCTCTGAGAGAGGTAGCCATGGGTTTAGGATTTAGGACGCTCTTCCTACCTGGCTCTGATAGTCACAGATCTCTGGGGCAAGTAGAAAAATGCTTTAGAGGGCTGGGGGATGGCTTAGCAGTTGAGGGGCTGGCTTGCAAATGGACCCAGGCTTGATTCCCCAGAACCCACATAAGCCAGATGCACCAAGTGGCATTATGTGTCTGGAGTTTGTTTGCAGTGGCTAACCCCTTGGTGTGCCCAGTCCCTCTCTCATAAATAAATAAATAAATAAACAAACAAACTAACTAATGATGACGAAGCACATATCTTTAAAAACATGTTTTAGAATTTGGCATGCTCACGCTGTCTTCCGCAAAAGGATGTGGGTAGCGCCAGGGCCTTCTGCGTTTGACCCACAAATACAGGGCCCGGGCTTCTACCTATAATCTTGGGAGACCACCTTGGAGATACATTTGTACTGTGAAGATTACTGTCTTGCTCTGTTTTCAGTTGCTTTCATTGAACACCACAGAGTAGACAATTTGTAAAGAACAGTGGTTTATTTAGCTTATGTTTCTGGAGGCTTGGAAGTCTAAGAGTCCGTTGATGGTGTCTGGCGAGGGCTTTCTCGCCGATCATAACCTACCGCGGAGTATCCCGTGGCAAGACAAAGCCAGCTGTCAAGGGACAGATCACCGTTACGGCAAAGCCACTCCCCCAGTAACCCATTGAAACCCGTGAAAGGGCTCCTCCTTTCATGAAGCTGGGGTCCCGATGACTCATTACTTCCAATACCAGTAACATGTGAACTTGAGGGGTGGAATCACAGCACACAGTCATCCCCAAGTTCGGCAGTAGTTAGTTACCTGCTACCCCATTTGGCTTGAGTTACTGGATAGGATGTGGATTTTTTTGCTTCTCTCCACCCCCCCTCCCCCCCCAGCAGAGTCCCATTTAAACCAGGATGAGCTGAAACTTACTGTGTAGGTCCGGACAAACTCAAAGCAAGCTTCCGGCCCCAGCCAGTCTCCCGAGTGCAGGGACCAGAGGCATATGCCACCACAACCAGCGCCCACCGTCTTTTTGCTTCATAAAAATAATTACATCAGTTTTCACTCGCATGTTTATATATGAACTGACAATATGAAAGGCTCATATTAAGAAATTTCATTCTGGGGCTGAAAAGGTAGCTCAGTGGTTTGCATTTGCCTGCAAAGCCTAAGGACCCAGATGCATCTGGAGTGTGTTTGCAGCGGCTGGTGGCCCTGACATGCCCATTCTCTCTATCTCTGTCTCCAATAATAAATAAGTAAATATTAAAAATGGAAGTTTAATTCTCATGAATATTAAGTGTAGAAGGATTATATATTTTATGTTTTATTTTTATTATTTTTAAAACTTTTTTTGTTTGTTTTTCAAGGTAAGATATCACTCTGGTTCAGGCTGACCTGGAATTAACTCTGTAGTCTCAGGGTGGCCTCGAACTCTCAGCGATCCTCCTACCTCTGCTCCCGAGTGCTGGGATTAAAGGTGTTCGCTACCACATCTGGCTTTTTAAAACTTTTCATCGACAGTCTCCACACACATACACAGTGTGTTCTGATCTTCAAGCCTTCCTTCCAGTGTCCTCACTGGTCCTCTCTTCCCCATTCCACCTCCATTGAACCCCCTTCTCTCTCTCTAAATAGTCCCTCTTCTCCAGTGATGTCTTTGTTTTTTTCTAATTCATTCCTTCATCCTCCATGCGAATGTGTTGAGGGCCCAGTATCCCGGGAGGTCGTGCGTGCCCCACTACTTTGTGTTGGGGAGGCAAAGGTCCAGAATGGTCCTCCGGTCTTTTCGCCCTTCTGTTCTTTCCTTTGCTTCTGCCGTGATCCCTGGGCCCTAGAGGGTGCGTGGCAGAGGTCAGTCTCTAAGTGTGAACACATCTCTGAACTTTCAGTCTTCTGCCCGGGTCCCTGGTCCCTAGAAGGTGCGAGGCAGAGTAAGTGTGAACACGTCTCAGAGCTTTCAGTCTTCAGTTTCCTGCGTTGTCACCACCACCTGAAAAGTGAAAGCAGAATTAATCTATGGGCATAAGCATAACTGTTTGGAGGGCCGTTTGATGGGCATAATTTATCCATCTAGCCAAACAGCAGTAGCACTTTTCTACTAAGGGCTTATGACCTCCTCAGCCATAGGCTTTTGATTAGGATTTTACTGTCAGGCATTAATTCCCTCCTGTCTAGCAAGCCTCAAATCCAATCAGAGAGCGGTTGGTTACCCCCATAACCTACACCCTACTATTGTACCAGTGGGTACACCTTGCCTGACAGAAAATAGAAAATTGTAGTGTAGTGTCTATAATGCCTATTTGAGAATAAAACATACCTTGGGGCTGTGTGTTTCTAGACAGGTAACATAGATTTTCTGAATAATTGTACTCAAGCTATCAGATTTACATTTGAAGTATGACATGATCCCGTATAGTGGATCATACTTTAAAAAAATATTTCATTTTTATTTATTTATTTGATAGAGGAAAGGAGGCAGGGGGGAGGGCACATACCAGGGCTTTCAGTCACTGCAAATGGACTCCAGACGCATGTGCCACCTTGGGCATCTGGCTTACGTGAGTCCTGGGGAATCGAACCGAGATCCTTTGGCTTTGCAGGCAAGTGCCTTAACCGCTAAGCCATCTCTCCAGCCCTGGATCATACTTTTAATAAGTCGTGTTTCATAGATAGCCATTGATCTATTAAATACCACGTGACTGGATCAGCCATGAAAGTAAGCCCACATAGGCCCCAGGAGGCTATTTGTGAAGTGAAACTTGTCACACACCTTAGTCGTGAGGCCAGCTGGACTTTTGCAGCTGTTCTCTCAGAGCTGGTTGCCATTCTCACACCATATTGTTGCAACTGGGAATGAGGTGCGCATCTCCTATTGCAGAAGGAGATGCAGTTCTGAAGCTCTCTCCCGGGGTTTCCCATGCTGGCAGCTGATCACAGCATATGCTCACACATGCGCACACAATGTGTGAAGTCAAACATCTGGACGGGCAGCTGTGCTCAGCATGGTGGCCACCAGTCTGCAACCCCTGGGCTGTGGCATCGGTCACTTTTGGATCATTTTGAATTTAAAGAGAAAGCCGGGTGTGGGGGCTCACCTGCATGTAATCCCAGCCCTTGGAAGGCTGAGGCAGAAGGATCACCATGAGTTCCGTACCAGTCTGGAGTAAAGATCAGCCTAGGTAGAGGGATATCCTGCCTCCAGAAGGGGGGGATAAAAAGTAAATTATAACTTATAGAGAAGATTTTAAAAAATTGGCCATAAGTTACAAAAAAAAAAAAACAAAACCCCAACCCAACTTCTGAGATACTACAATTGTACAATTGGTGTGTACATCTGTAGCGTTGAACATTACCACAGTGCTGTCTATGGTTAATCTTCATTTTCCTGAAATGTTATGGAATTGGGCAACTTCTTTGAAAGGCCAACATGACTAAAACAGAAGGAAAGCTAGTTATTTTCTTTTTGTTTTAAAGTAATTTATTATTATTATTTTGGTTTTTTGAGGTAGGGTCTCTCTCTGGTACAGGATGACCTGGAATTGACGATGTAGTCTCAAGGGTGGCATTGAACTCATGGCCACCCTCCTACCCCTGTCTACGAAGTGCTGGGATTAAAAGTGTGCGCCACTATACCTGGCTGATTATTATTCTTTTAATTTAATTCAAATTTATTTTCATGAAGAGATAGATAGATAGAAGAGGTACAGACAGAGAAAATGGGGCTCCAGGGACTCTAGCTGCTGTAAGTGAATTCCATATGTGTGCATCCCTTTGTGTATTTGGCTTTATGCATGAGTACTGGGGAATTGAACTCTGATTGTTAGGCTTTGGAGGCAAGCATCTTAACTGCTGAGCAAGCTCTCTAACCCAAGGAATTCAATTTTTATGTTGAAACCAGAGGGAGGAGAGAAAGAAGAGCCAGAAAGAGAAAGTCACCTGATAGCCATCTCCCCAGCTCAGTTATTTTATTTCTATCTGATGTCATAAAGTATTTGAAACCAGAAGACTTTTTTTTTTAAATTTTAAGTACAGTTTCTTTAAAACAGTGTAAACTAAGAAATAGCAGTCTAAGTGAGGAGGGAGTGTTTTTGTGTGTGCTTTTTCTCAGACTTCTTTGAAAGTATGCAATTTTTAAAAATTTCTGAACTTTTAGAACGACAGAAAGGTTAATTGTAAAGGGGGAACTGGGCGTGGTGGTGCATGCCTTTAATCCCAGCACTCTGCAGAGGTAGGAAGATCACTGTGAGTTTGAGGCCACCCTGGGACTCAACCTGAGCTAGAGTGAGACCATACCTCAAAAAACTGAAAAAAAGAAAAATAGTAAAGGAGAGATCTGAATTATTTTTCCCCTTATTTAGTCCTGATTGATTAAAAAAATAGATTTTGGGTAAGGAAATGGCTTAGCGGTAATGGTGTTTGCCTGCAAAGTCTAAGAACCCTGGTTCATTCCCCAGGACCCATGTAAACCAGATGCACAAGGGGGTTCATGTGTCTGGAGTTCCTTTGCAGTGGCTGGAGGCCCTGGTGCACCCCTTCTCTCTTTCTCTCCACCTGTTCCCCTGTCTCTGTCCTCTGTCAAATAAATAAATAAAATATTTAAAAAATATATTTTGGGATCACCATTATCACCATTGCTTTACAGTAAAATAATGAGCAGACTTTCTGCCTTATTTCTTTACCTGACTTACCTCGGTTTTTCAGGCTGTGGTGTGAACCCGCTTTCCCTGAATTGTCTCTGAGATTCACTTGATTCATTTTACTTAAAAAGAGACAAAAAAGGTTCTATATTAGGTCTCTTTACCTCTTTGGATGATGAAAAAATATTTCTTTGTCATTAGGACAATAGGTATATTTGAATAATACCAAGTAGACAATGTAGTGTAATGCACCCTTTTGTAACTGAGGTTAAATCCGTATCACAGACTGGCTGGGGGAAGTCTCTACTGCAGTCGCTGCTTGGGAACACACTTTCTCCTTCTGCCTTTTTTTTGGGGGGAGGGGACCCTCACCAAGTACAATTTAGCACAATTAATTGAAATGCCAGCACAAAAGAACCGAGAGCCTCATCAGAATGTTTAATTACTTTTAAGTAATTTGATACATTTGCTCGTTGTGGGCACAAGAAAAGATAAAGATATATTCATTTCCCGACTATTGTGTGGAGCTTAATGTTCTTAAATGCTCTTTAAAATTTAGAGCGAATTGCACTTGATTTCACCATCCTTGAAGGCTCTTTAATTTGTTTGTCGTATGAGTAGTTATAATAGATATAAACAGCTGGCTTAACTGCTTGCCTGCCGGTGTAGAGATTCTGCATTCCGCACCTGAAAACTAGAGTGCGCATTGCGTATTTCTCACGGGCTGATTTTTGGCCATGACTCTGGCATAAGAAACGGGACTCCTGGTTTGAGCGCCATCCATCCATCATCCTGGGTAATTTTCGTTTTGGCATGGGGGGACCACAATTTCTTTATTTTGATGTGTTCAATTTTGGATGGAAGTGAACCTGTTCTCCCAGCCTCTCAAATGACCTCGAATTGGGTAACGAGTTAAGTGAAAAATGCCCTCATGTGTGACCGCCCCGTCTCTCCTTGCATGCATGATTTGCAAGCATCCATTAGAAGGGACTTTGGGGCGTGTTTCTCATCAACGTTCCTCAACTTCACGACTGCTTAACCTTCACCACACTGCCTTTCGTCCCATCGAAGGTGGTTTTAGCTAGCCTTTTGTTGTGGAGGTAGAAACCTGGAGAAACAATATATTTGGAGGCAGTATTTAATTGGGTTGATAGTTTTATGGGTTTCAGTCTGTGGTTGGCTCTTGGTAATTATTTTTTCCCCTGGCCCGTGTTGAGGTAGAACGTCAAGGTGCAAGTGTGTGTGGGGATTCTCCTTCTCACAACCCGCAAGCAAGGAGAAGGATCTGGGGGTGAGATGCCTGCCAAAGGCATCCCCTCCCCACCAGTGGACTACTTCTTTTGACCTGGCCCCACCTCCTAATAAGCCATTAGCTATAAACTCATACAAGTATCAATCCATTGGTAAAAGGATTCCCTGTAATATTTCATTACCTCCCAAAGGTTGGCTTCAATTTATTATTTATTTATTTATAAGAGGGGGTGCTGGGCGTGGTGGCACACGTCTTTAATCCCAGCACTTTAGAGACAGAGGTAGGAGGATCACCGTGAGTTCCAGGCCACCCTGAGACTACATAGTGAATACCAGGTAAGCCTGGGCTAGAGTGAGACCCTACCTTGAAAAATTAAAAAGAAAAAAATAAAGCAAGGGTAGATAGAAGGAGAATGGGATACCAGGGCCTTCAGCCACTGCAAGTGAAATCTAGACACAGGTACCACCTTGCCATCTGGCTTATGTGGGTCCTGGGGCATGGAACCTGGGTTCTTTGGCTTTGTAGGCAAGCGCCTTAACTGCTAAGCTGTCTCTCCAGACCCCGAGCATTCTAGAAATGAGCCTCAGGGACTGTGGTGGAAGAGGATGCACAAAGAAGGTAAGAGGCGAAGGAAAGGGAGGAATGCTTACAGCTGTCAGCCAGACAGTGACCTTGATGTTCAGTGACTTCACCGGGGCTGGTCCTGCCTACCCTAGGACATTAAAAGAGGACAGTAAAAACAGGACAGTCAAAGAGATGACATCAAAACCGAAGAGGATCTAGTTGCTAAGAAGGCGTTCAGTGGAGGAGACACTGGGAAGGCAGGGAAGGAGAGTGGTGGAGGGGATTACGATCACGGTGAATTGTCTTTATTTATGGAAGTTGTCAATAAAAGTTAAAAAAAAAAAAAAGAAGGAACCTTGGTGCTGGGGGGAGGGGCATGACTTGTGGCCAGTTATAACAGGGATCGTGACGTAACAGTCATGAAGTGCACGTGAATGTCATTAAGGGAAAATGAACTGTATTGTGGAAGATTGTGGTATTGCTATTTTTTTTTTTTTTTGAGACAGAGAGAGGGAGAGAGAGAGAATGAGTGAGAATATAAGACTGGGAGAGGAAGGAAGGAAGGAAGGAAGAAAGGAAGGAAGGAAGGAAGGGAAGGAAGGGCATGCCAGGGCCTCCATTCCTTGCAAACAAATTCTAGACACATATGTCACCCTGTACATCTGGCTTTACATGGGTCCTTTGTCTTTGCAGGCAAGCACCTTAACCACTTAGCCAGCCCTCCAGCCCTAAATCTTTTTTTTTTTTTTTTTTGTGGACATAATCATCCATTGTCCATGTATAATACATATGTAAGCGAACTGCCTTTTGTTGCAAGGAAACAAGATTTCATGTGCTTTCTAACTGTAGTCCATGCCTTTGCACCCTGGGACGATAAACATCTATCCATATGCAGCGGCGTTAGTCTTACTTCTTATAGACTCTTGCTTTTCTGTGACAGCAGAACATGAGAAAACAGATCTACTTCAACAATGACATTTAATGTGGTGTGCACAGGAGTGAAGCCATTTGAAGGAAAATTATTCCTCTGCAAATCAACACAGGGGAGTTCATTTGACTTTGTTATCCCCCCCATGTCAAAATGTAGTGAAATTCTGAGGGTACTGGCTATAAACAATCTTCCTGAAGCTAACGTTAAGGCAGATGGGTAGCACATCTGCTTTTATATTCCCTGCGTAAAAACATTTATTCTTATAAACTCTGTCCAGTAGCTCTGGGAAATTAAATCATGCACACAGCCAACGGTTTCGTTGATGTCTTGTGTAGTAGGTAACTCGTGGGATATTTTTATAGGAAAGGATTGGTCTTTTGGGCATGAAACAGTTTTATCTTTTTTGCTTCTAGCTGAAAATGAGGAAGGCTCAGTAGAAGTTCTGGGAGTAGATGAAGTTTATGAAAATTCCCTGATGAAGATGGCTGCCACTCATTTAGCTTTCTGCCTAGCAACCCAGTTGACTCTCGATCCCTCCTGCTGAGTGAGATGTAAGCCTCGTTGGTTAGTTAATACTGTTGGTTTTGAAATCTCCACTTTCATCTTGTCAGAATGGAGCGATTCAGATTTACCCTTATGATGGGAGCATCTGCATTCCTCCCTCCCCAGCCCTTTCCTTTATTATATAATCCATACTCTTGAAGATGACATAAGCTTGCAATTCCTTGTGCCTGGGTTTGCTGGACCATTGGGGATATGTGTGTGGCAGTTAAAAAATGAAATTAGAGCCAGGTGTGGTGGCTCACGCCTTTAATCCCAGCACTGGGGAGGCAGAGGTGGGTGAATCACCGTGAGTTCAAGGCCAACCTGAGACTACATAGTGAGTTCCATGTCAGCCTGGGCTAGAGTGAGGCCCTACCTTAAAAAACTAAAAAAAAAAAAAGAAAGAAAGAAAGAAAAGAAAAGAAATTAGGCCTGGAGAGATGGCTTAGTAATTAAGGTGGTTGCCTGCAAAGCCAAAAGGACCCAGGTCCCATTCCCCAAGACCCATGTAAGGCAGCTGCACAAGGTGGTACACGTGTCTGTGCTTCATTTGCAGTGGCTGAAGACCCTGGCATGCCTATTCTCTCTTTCTCTTTCTCTCTCTCTCTCTCCCTCCCTCTTTCAAAGAAATAAATAAAACTTAAAAAATATTTAAAAATATTTAAGGGCTTGAGGGATGGTTTAGCACTTAAGATGCCTGCCCACAAAGCCAAAAGACCCAGGTTCAATTCCCCATGTAAGCCAGACACACAAGGTGGCACATGGGTCTGGGATTCATTTGCAGTGGCTAGAGGCCCTGGCGTGCCCGCTCCCGCCCTTCTGTCTGTCAAATAAATAAAAATAAATATTTTTTAAAAAAAATTAAAAAAAAAAACAAATATGAGTTAACATTTTTGGGGGAGGAGTGAGTGTGCATGTGTGTGTATGTGTATATGTGTGTGCATTATTGGGTTTCTCCTTGCTGCACATAACTATTCCAATATCTGGCAATATTACAGCCTGACAGAAAGACTTGCTAAGCTTTCAGCTCCATAAACCATTCGGGCTTGATGTTGCAGAACCTGTATGAGTGTTTGTTTGCATAACACCATCTCCTCCTCTCCTTTTGAAGGATTACCACAGGCAGATTTACACGTATTGTCTGTTCTGAAGAGTGAAACCACATATTTTCATAAGCATGCTCCATTTTTTAATTGCGTAATTAAGTTGCTGACATAAGCAGGTATGCAATTTCCCATTAAGGTAAGAATCCGTTAAGGCATGCATTTGCATAATTTAATTTTCTGCACAGAAGATATTGAAAATCAATAGCATGATTCATAGCCACACCCCACCAGTGCTTGGCTCTTGGAGCCTTGGAGAGCCCGGGTACTACGGGTGATATTGAATTTGGAGTGCTGACTCTGTAGCATTACTTGGGAATCACCGACTGTTTCTATTTGTAAATCTTCGCTCATTGCCAATAAAATATTAAGTTGTTTAATATACTGTGTTTACATTTTTATTGAGAACTTTATTGTATGAACATTTGGCAAATTGGTCATATTCCCAGCGGGTTATACTTTTATATCCTTCCTACCCCACCGTTGCACTGAGGGTCCTGGCCAGGTTATTGGGATTTACTACCGGGTCTGGGGGGCAGGTAATGCCTCAGAGTGCGCCTGTGCCTCTTGCAATCTTCCCACTCTCTCCTCCACGGTGTTCCCTGGGGCATGGAGGGCGTGTGATATGTCTTCTTGAGTGTTGAGCTCTTGGCAGCCTCTGATTATCTGCTTTTAAATTTTTTTGTTTATTTTTATTTATTTGAGAGTGACAGACAGACAAAGAGGCAGAGAGAGAGAGAGGAGAGAATGGGCACACCAGGGCCTCCAGCCACTGCAGAGAAACTCCAGATGCGTGTGCCCCCTTATGCATCTGGCTAATGTGGGTCCTGGAGAACTGAGCCTCGAACCGGGGTTCATAGACTTCACAGGCAAGCGCTTAACTGCTAAGCCATCTCTCCAGCCCTGATTATCTGCTTTTATGAGTTTTGTTTTTTAATATTTATTTATTTGCTAGCAGACAGAGAACATGACAGAGAGGGAATGGGTGCACTGGGACCTCTAGCCGCTGCAAACAAGCTTCGGGTGCACATGTCAGTTTGTTCAGCTGACTTTCCGTAGGTACTTGGCAGTTGAACCCTGCTCATCAGGACTCACAAGCAAGTGCCTCTGACCACTGACCCACCCGTCTCCCCGGCCCCCGTGATGAGTTGTCAGTTTACCTACCTAGTGTGTACACCCACCTCCCTGGAGGAGGTCCTCCGGCCAGCGGGTCCAGCAGCCTTGTGGCTGGTCTGCTCTCATGTTTCCTGGCCCTGGCACATGTGATGGAGTTAACTCCTCTCATGCCAGGCTTTGGGCTCTATGTCTACATGTTTTTTTTTGGGGGGGGGGAGAGATAATGGGTGCCCCAGGGCCGTCAGCTGCTGCAAATGACTCCTAGGCATCTTGAGTCTCCTTATATGATTGTGTGACATTGTGCACTTGTGTCCATGTGCGTCTGGCTTATGTGGGACCTGGAGATTTGAACGTCGGATCTTAGGCTTTGTAGGCAAGTGCCTTAACCACTAAGACATCTCTCCAGTCCCCTGTGTCTACTTTTTGACTGATATCCAAACAGTAGTGATGTTTTTAGAGTGTGTGCGTGTGCGTGCATGCGTGCGTGTTTGTGCACGCACACACACCTGCATGTTGTTATGTGTGTGGAGGTCAGAGGTTGATGTCGGGAGCCTTGTTTTCATTTGCTCTCCTCAGTTTTGGCAAGAGGGTCTCACTGAACCCAGAGCTCACCAGTTCACCTAGGTTGATTAGTCCAACAAGTCCCAGGATTCCTTCTCTGCCGCGCCCACAGTTCTAGGATACATCTGTGATGCCATGTCGGGCATTTACATGGGTGTTAGGGGTCCAAACTCAAGCCAAAGAAAGAAAGAAAAGGCAAAGGAAAAGGCAAGCACTTTACTCACTGAGGATCCCTTCAGCTTTCAAATAAGGTTTTAAAAGTAAACTTAAAAATAATTCATCTGGGCTGGAGAGATGGCTTAGCGGTTAAGCGCTTGCCCGTGAAGCCTGAGGACCCCGGTTGAAAGCTTGAATCCCCAGGACCCATGTTAGCCAGATGCACAAGGGGGTGCACGCATCTGGAGTTCCTTTGCAGTGGCTGGAGGCCCTGGCGTGCCCATCCTCTCTTTCTCTCTCTATCTGCTTCTTTCTGTCTGTCACTCTCAAATAAATAAATAAAAAAGTAACAAAAAAATTTAAAAAATAATAATTCACCTGGGGCTGGAGAGAGGGCTCAGCAGTTAAGGTGCTTGCCTGCAAAGCCTGATGACCCAGGTGTCATTCTCTAGGACCCATGTGAAGCCAGATGCACAAAGTGGCGCATGCATCTGGAGTTCCTTTGCAGGGGCTAGAAGTCCTGGCATGCCCATTTTCATTCTCTCTCTCTTTCTCTCTCTCTTTCTCTCTCTCTCTCTCTCTCTCTCTCTCTCTCTCTCTCTCCCCTCTTGGAAATTTAAAAAAAAAAGCCTTATCATTGATTGAAATGCATTTGAGCAGGAGATTTCAATTTTTTCCCCTTTATCTGCCAAGTGGCAGTCATACATGATTATATTCTTATTTGGGGTGAGATAAGAAAATACAGTTCTTGGGCTGGAGAGATGACTCAGTGGTTTAAGGTGCTTGATCGCAAAGCCTGATGGCTTGAGTTTGATTCTGTAGAACCCGTGTGATGTCAGATGCACAAAGTGACTCATGCATCTGGAGTTTGTTTGGAGTTCCATCTCTCTCTTGCTCAGATAAATAAATCTTAAACAAAGAAAGCACACCTTTTACCTTTGCCCTGTGATACTCTTGTACCTGTAGCACAAAGTTCTATAGGGTTTTTAAAAAATATTTTTATTTATTTACTTAAGAGAGAGAGAATATGGGCATGCCAGGGCCTCTAGCCACCACAAACTGCAGACACATGTGCCACCTTGTGCATCTGGCTTACGTGGGTTCTGGGGAATTTGAAGCGGGTGTTTAGGCTTTGCAGGCAAGCACCTTAACTGCTGACCCACCTCTCCAGCCTGAGAGGCTTTTCATGAGTAGTTGATCTGTTTAAAAAGAATATCTGCTGCCTGATGATAATGTCTTTCGCGCCTCTGCTCTTTACTGAATTGCCTCTGCAAAGAACCGTTCATTAGGTGCTCAGGGCCTCCCCTCCCCCTCCTGCTTCTGGTTATTGTGCGTGGTTTTTTTTTTTGCGGCAGGTGGGTTGTGGGTGAAACGTGAGACAGGCACCTACCATTGATAGAGTCGTACCCTCCGGCCTGCGAGAAAACAGGAGCCATCTCTCTGCCGTGTGTGCCCACCGTCATTCATTCACCGCTTCTTTGTTTAGGAGCCAAGCCACTTGTCGAGGCTGTTGGCATGAGTCCAGGATTCCCTGTGATCCTTATTTTGTGGGAACTTGGAGCCCCTCAAGTGTGTGGCTTGCCCTTCAGAGGCAGGGCTCCCCGTGTATCCCGATCTCCCTGTCTATGCCCGACAGTGTGCCTCAGTTCTTTTGGGGTTCCAGAGAAAAAGGAGGTGATGCCCTCCTTCCATGAGATGACCCTCCCTCCCTCCGCTGTGAGCCTCTTCCTTTTGTTCCATGAAGGGCTGCATTCCTTCAGCAGGCAGTTCTGAGGGTAACCTTAGGTTCCGTGTCCTGGCAGGCCATGTGGGTGCATGTTTGCCCAGGTGTCAGGTTCATGGCTTCATGTCTGCCTCATTGGATTGGATATCTTTCTAGATGGTGGTGTCTTCGGTGGCTTTGCAGAATTGGCAGGAATGGGACAGCAAACCCATTGGCCTCTGTGTAGAGTGGGCATAGCCTGTTAGGCTTCAAGTAGGTTTCTTGTCAATGCTGGTAGGCCAGCGTGACTTCCCAGCAGAAGGACAAAGGACTGGGAGCCTGACGCTTGCCCTAGGTCCATTCCTGGCATGCTGTGCCCCTTCCCCACCCTGCATAGCTCTCAAAGGTCCTTGGAAATTAAACACGTCTACTTTTTAAAACATTATCATTGGTTGCTGGGTGTGGTGGTGCACGCCTTTAATCCCAGCACTCGGGAGGCACAGGTAGGAGGATCGCTGAGAGTTCGAGGCCACCCTGAGACTACATAGTGGATTCCAAGTCAGCCTGGGCCAGAGTGAGACCCTACCTCGAAAAAAAAAAAAAATCCATTATCATTGGGCTGGAGAGATGGCTTAGTGGTTAAGCGCTTGCCTATGAAGCCCAAGGACCCCGGTTTGAGGCTCGATTCCCCAGCACCCACGTTAGCGAGATGCACAAGGTGGCCCATGCATCTGGAGTTCGTTTTCAGTGGCTGGAGGCCCTGGCACGCCTATTCTCTCTTCTCTGCCTCTTTCTCTTTCTGTCTGTTGCTCTCAAATAAATAAATAAAAATAAAAGAAAACATCATCATTTTAAAATTATTATTAGGTAGAGTGGGAGTGGTAACGGATTCCGCTTCTATATTCCCTTTTTGGCACAGAGCAAAGCATCCTTGAAGTAGCAACTCCTTTCTTGCCCATATGCTCATCACCTATGCCCCTTCTTGTTCAGATTCTGTTGTGATGCAATTCAGATTATGGGTCCAAAGTCATGAAATGAAGCCATCTTCCTTTCCAGTCCGAGGCTCGCTGTTCCTTATCGCTTGACAGAGGACTTTGGCTGTGACAGCAGACTGTGAGGAAAATGCCAGAGATGCATGAGACCTCCAGTATGCTTGGGAGGAGAGTTTGTTGGTTCTTAAATCTGGCTTCAGAAAGGAACCCCACCCGGAACCAGGGCCAGTGGTGCATGCCCATAGTACCATCTAGCTGAAAGACTGAGACCGGGCTTTGGGGATAGCCTGGGCTACACAGGAAGATCTTGTCTCTGGAACTTTAAAATAAAAGTTGCTATTTGCACCCCAACCCACACCAATTAAATTCTAACTTCAGAGTATTAAATCAAGGGAAATTTGTTTTTTTAATCTCCCTTTCCCTCCCCTCCCTTTTCCCCTCTTAATTCACTTTTCTGTTTCCATCCCCCCTTCCTCATTCCTCCCTTCCTTTCCTTTCCTCCTTCTTTTTCCTCCCTTCCTCCCTCCCTGTATGTCTGTTTGCTTCTCTCCTTCCCTTCCTCCCTCCCTCTTTCCCTTCCCCCTTTTTTCCCTTCCACTTTCTCTTTTCACTTCATTCCTTCCTTTCATTCTTTCTAAAAATGGGCCTTTGTTGACAATTCAAACCATTTTCATCACTGTATTTGTGGGCAGGGGAATTGATCTGAAGTGACTGTTCAGTGGATGTCATTGTGCCTTTTACATACAGGTGGCTGGAGACAGCTTTAGTATACAGTCAGCTCAGGTACGTCTGTAACTGTAAAGGTTCGGATAGGGCTGGATTTAAGTTTGCTCTGGCCTGGGCTTACGAACTGTCAGGGGAATTGATGTTTTGATTCTGCATCCTGGATTTCCTGGCTTCCCTGTTCATCTCATACTTGATCTTTCCCCAATTCTCTGTCGCTTAGGACTCCTGTCCTGACACCTTCTTTTTTTTTTTCCTCAATTTTTATTAACCTTTTTCATGATTATAAAAAGTACCCCATGGTAATAACCTCCCCCCCCCACTTTCCCCTTTGAAATTCCATTCTCCATCATATCCCCTCCCCATCTCAATCAGTCTCTCTTATTTTGATTCATGATCTTTGCCTCCTCTTATGATGGTCTTGTGTAGGTAGTGTCAGGCACTGTGGGGTCATGGATATCCAGGCCATTTTATGTCTGGAGGGAGCACGTTGTAAGGAGTCCCTTCCTTTGGCTCTTACATTCTTTCCGCCATGTCTTCCGCATTAGACCCTGAGCCTTGGAAGATGTGATAGAGATGTTACTCAGTACCCCAGTCACTTCTTTCCATCACCATGATACCTTCTGAGTCATCCCAAAGTCACTGCCATCTGAAAAGAGAAGATTCTCTACCAAAAGTGAGAGTAGTGTTAATATAAGGGCATAAATATTAAGAGAAGTGCTTACTGGGCAGTTTGATAAGCATAGTGTTATGAGCATGTAAGGACCAACATATGGTCCAGGGACAGTTTAGATAAATAAGTTTGTTTTTCTTTGTGTGTGAGAGTAAAAATGCAAAGTCAAACTTTGTAAGCAAAAACTAAGAGTAAGCTGAGTACAATGACATAGTAAGAGATTAGCAGAAGGTGTGTGTGGAACCCTAGATAAGTAGTGGAAAATACAAAAACCCCAGCTGCTCAGCAGCCGTTGTCCCAGTCCTCCCGACACTATGACTGACTGAACGGCTGCTCAGCAGTCCGGACTGAGACCTCCGCGAGACGCATCACCGATCCGAATTCATCTGCCCGACACGCTGTCCGAACGACCGAGACGACCGAGACTCTCCTTGAAACACCGCGAACCGAGAGAAAAGTCGGAGCACAGACCCCGCGCCACCAGGTTGTAAAGCGTCAGAAATCTCGCAGACCGAGTCTCGCGTTGAGACCGAGTCTCGCGATACTGCATCCCAAGTCTCGCGATATCAGGTTGTATACATGTTAGACTCGTTAGAAACATTCTTGTGTTAGTAGTGATGAATATAATTTGGATATATATTATATTAGCTATAATATTAGTTGTGATAGTTTGGACTTGCTTGTGTGTGACTTTCATCCCAGTAAACTCCTTTGCGAGTACACCAGTGTCTGAGTATTATTGACCTTCGTGGGCGGAATCCTCTCAACCAATCATCTTTGAGAGTGCTCGCGACACATAGTAACATAGTATGTGCATTTTTCCAGACATCAGCAGATGTTACACCCTAGGTCTCATGACTACCCCTGTTTTACATTTTCAGTATCAGGGATGTGTTTCACTGACACCTTCTGAAGTAGAGAAGGCTCTGATTGGCCAGTGCATCTGAGCCTGACACATCATGGAGCTGGCGAGTGCATCCAGGGGTAGTTGGAGGATTCCCGCCTGATTCCCACCAAAGAAAGGCCAGCCCCTGGGCTGGCAGGAGGGTGGCTGTCCTGTTTCCTATTGAGGTGCTGCTGGAGAGTAATCTCGTCAAACAGTTAAATTTAGTAGAGTTTACAGGAGCAGAAGAACAGTAGAAATGGTCTGTGAACCCAGGAGCAGAGCAGGTTCTGAGAATCCAACCAAGAGTCTGAGCAGACAGCTCTTATCCAGAGGGAAGAAGGCCGAAGAAAACAAGCTCCCGTGGAGCTGAGTGGAGCTCAGCGGGCAGGTCTTTGCCTAGCACGTGAGAGGCCCTGGCTTCCATCGCCATCACCACGTAAACGGGCATGGGGGCGCATGTCTGTGCTCCCAGCACTCGAAAGGTGAGGCAGGAGGATCGCCCCCCCAGCTGTTGAGCACGTTTGAGGTTTGAGGTAGCCTGGGCTCTACAAGACCCTGTCTCTAAAAAGTTAAAAAAAAAAAAAGGAAATGTAAACAACTTAATGGACTGTGGTTTAGTCAAGCCACAGGCCCATTAGTTCCATCACAATTAATTGCAATTGCTACCTGGTTAACTGTTACTCTCATACAGAGGCCAGTTACTGAGTTACATTTATTTATTTGCAAGCAAAGGTGGGGGGAGAGAGGGAGAAATGGGTTGGCCAAGGCCCCAGCCACTGCAAACGAACTCTGGGTGCATGTGCCACTTTGTACATCTGGCTTTACGGGGGTCCTGATTAATCCAACCCCATCATTAGGCTTTGTAGGGAAGCACCTTAACCATCGAGGCATCTCTCCAGCCTGATATTGGGATTTATAGACAAGGAAATTGAAGCCATACCTCAGTGGAAGCTTCATTTATTGTTGGATTGGCAGGGCACTATGTTGTTCATGGCCTTGGCAGGTAGCGAAAGGAATTTTTGGGGGGTTGTTTGAAAGAGTCAACAGATACACACTAAAATGTTTGCCATATGCACTGACTTTAAATAACCCCTACACTAATAATTTGTTAATATTTAGCGGAGGACAAATTTTTTTTAAAAGGGGAAGATCTAGTTTTGGTCTGTAGATGGTTAGAATGGAATATGACTTATGTGCACAATTGTGAAAGGGTTTTGTGATAGGAGCTAAAGTCTTCATTGTATGTGAACAGTGAGCAGTCACTTAGATCTTTCACCCTGTCTTTCAGGACCACTGAACAGATGAAAGTGATACCAGGTTTACTTTGAAAATGCACATTTTATGTTTGAGTACCGTTTTCCTCTGCAGACTCATTTCTGGAATATCTTTGTTTAAGCCCTGCTTCCTTGTGTGCACGCTGGCCTTTGTAATTGAAGTATAAGCACGTATTTCCCGAGTTTTTTTGTTGGCTGTCACATTCTTATCAAAGCTAATGATAGTATGATAATTGGCTAAGTTGAATAGTGAATGCATTGTCTCTTCCCATTGCCATCCTCATCCTAAATTGAATATACAGTTCCCCTCACTGTTTTTTTTTTTTTTCTTCTTCTTTCTCAAAGCACCCTTGGCTTTGTGTGGGTGTATTTGAATATTAACTACAGGCGGGTGGTGTGCATTGTTTGAGTGTAATTCCATTTCCTTTTGGATTCTGGCCACCTGTGGTGTGTATCTCTGTATACCTGGGTGCATTCAGGTGTGGGCTTCTTAGGAGAGGAAATCTGCATCTGAAGCAGGGGAGCGCTGGCCACGGAGGGCTTCGCTTGCTGGAGTTAGCAGGTGGAAGCTCTCCAGAATGGTCTAGAATGCGCTACCAGGTGGATTGCATGCAGCATGGAGTGCTCAGAATTGCGTCATTCGGCACTTGTTCTCCTGTGAGCATCTTTGGCCTTAGAGAGTTTCCTTTTTCATACCCTTAATATCTATCACAGCCAGCTACGTGTGGACCCAAGGGTGCGGAAGATGTGCGTCTTTCATCACAGGGATTCTCCTGGGACACTCACTGTGCTGAGAGGGTGCGGAGGCCCCGGCTTTGATAGAGGGCTGTTGATGTTCATTTCCCAGCTCGCGATGTGTAACCTGTCTCTCTGAACCCTGATTCTCCCACCTGTCCAAGCCGACTGGCTGACTCCCAGCAGCTTGAAGATCAAATAGGTGCAGGTCCTTAATACCTAGGACACTGACTTGTTCAAGGAGCTCGAACCGCAAGCACGTGTGTTCCGCTCTGACCACTGGCGGGGTCTCGGGTCAGAGTTACTTCGGTTTGCTTGTCGTCGAGATAATTAATGACTGGCAAGTGCTTCGTGTCCGAGCTTCTTGGCACAAAAGGAAAGCTTAGCTGCGGGCAGTGAGTCACACCTGGCGTCCCAGCCTCCTGGAGGTTGAAGCAGATGGGAGGATTTCCATGAATCTGAAGCTAGACTGGACTACAGAGTAAGACCTTACCTTAAAAAGAAACAAAGAACATTAACCCAAGACGGTGCTGGAGAGATGACTCAGCAGTTAGCGGTGCTTCCTACGCGGGCCTGAGTTCAAATCTCCAGAAACCATGTAAATAGCTGAGTGTAGCCACGCACTACATATCAGGGGAGTCCTGCATGAGACTCGGCATCCAAAACAAGTCCAGCTGGAGGAGCAATGGACCGGGTCCCCCGATGTCCCACTCTTGCCACTGCAGGCAGCATTTGGGGTGCCGCCCGGGCACATGCATATGCACGCACCACACACATGCACATAAGCAGAAGCAAACATTTTAAAAAAACTTATGAAAAACAAAATCACAAAATCCGAGCAAGGAAAAAGTGTTATTGGTTGCTTGACAGGGTCCTATTCAGCAACCTGGGTGGCCTGGGACATACATAAGGCAGTCCTCCTGCCTCCGTCTGCTGCGTGAGTGGGCAAGCCTGCTAAACGGAAGAGAGTCTGTCCTGTCTCCACCCTTGGGCTTGTTTCTGCGAAGACATGTGGGTGTTTGCACTGGGGACAGCTGCCTGTGTCCAGTCCTTGGGGTGATGGCTCTGTCTCACTGTGGCCTCTTTCTCTTCCAGCATTGACCGAAGGCTACGTCGGGGCCCTGCAGGCGGACAGACACGGCAGCTCCGCGCAGATTCGCAGGCGCAAGGCTTCGGGAGACCCGTACTGGGCCTACTCGGGTGAGTTGGGCAGCTCTGGTTGGCACCCACGGGCACTTCCTGTGGTCAGGATCTCACCTGAGCTGGGCCGGTTCTAACCTGCTGCTTTCTGAAAAGTTGGAATATCCAAGACTGTGCTTCTTGAAGGTTTTAAGCGCCTTAATGGTCTGAACTTTTCTACCTGTTTTCTCAACCTGTTTCTCACCCTTCATTTGCATTTATTCCTGAATTTTTCTTGTCAATGTTTAAAAAAAATATTTATTTAGTTACTTATTTACTTGAGAGAGAGAGAGAGAGAGAGAGAGAAAGAGGCAGATCAAGCGAATGGGCACACCAAGGCCTCTAGCCTCTGCAAATAAACTCCAGGTACATGTGCCACTTTGTGCATCTTGGCTTTAAGTGGGCACTGGAGAATCAAAGCTGGCCCATCAGGCTTTGCAAGCAAGCATCTTTAACTTCTGAGCCATCTCTCTAGTCCTTTTGCTAATGTTTTATTGTATCACATTTTTTAAAATATGGGAGGCATAGATTTGTCCTTTCTGTCTTTTCAGGGGCTGTGACTTCAGAGAATCAGCAATGGGGCTGGGGAGATAGCTCATTGGCTAAAGAATCTTGCTTACAAACCCTGTTAGCCCAAGTTCACTTCCATAACCATCCACATAAAGCCAAATGAGTGTTTGTTGGCAACCACAAGAGATCCTGACACACATTCTCTCTCTTATAGACATACACACACACAAATGAATTAATTAAAAGAACGTTTAAAGCTAGTCTTGATGCTTAATGTCCACCAATTAATATAAAGCATCAGCTATTAAACGTGGTCTCCTCTCGTTGAATTCAAGAAATGTAACTGGATTTTCATGTCAAGTCTTATAGGTTGAATTTATTATAGCTCTATCAGATATTACTGGTCATTTTATATTTTTACCTTGAGACAGTGATATGAGAAGTCATTGTTATATTAAATATTACACTGAAAATAATTGTCTTGCATTTGGAGTCCTTAGTGGATAATCCTTCCTTCGACAAAAATTCAATATGTAGATTGTTATTTTTTAAAACTCAAAAATTTATGGGAAATATATTATAGCAAATTAAGGAGGAATACTCAAGGAAGATAGACCACTTTGGAAATGACTTTGGCACTGAATAATTCAAATTCCTTGTATGAAAGAGCTTGGAGGCATGCAACATCACTCTTAATAATATATCTATGTATTATGCAATGTTGTACGTAGAAGACATCCTTTTCATACTGATGGTTTCGTTTAAATGCTGAATTTCCACCTGCAAATCTTGTTAAATTTATGTCAGTATAAAATTTATAGGTCTGGTCTTTAATTACATCTTATCTATTGGCTTTTTGTGTCCTTTTGTCTACTGATAAATCTCCTTCCCCTGCAGGGAGAATAGCCCATCTATTTTGTTTTGCTGTTCCCAGATCATGCTTGTGAAGTCTTCCATCACACCCGTTCCGCTGTGATTAGAATTACCTAATTAGAGCCTTTTGGTCACCATTTCTGATAAATGAAAGAAGTTGGGAGATGGAAACTGAAATTACATAGGTATATTTGGCTCCTTGCCAAGTAACTCAGAGACAGTTTTTTATGGTGTACTGTGCCGCTGACATTAGTCAGGGAGAGGCATAAAGCACCCCACTTTTTTTCTTTTACTTTCTTCTCTCTCTCTCTCTCTCTCTCTTTTTTAAATTTTTATAGTACATCAATGTAGAATAATAAAGCTGTTTGTTGGTCAGGAAACTGGAAGTTAAGTACCGTCAGCATCTGCAGTTGCCAACAATGGCAAAAAGATGAGAGGCCTAAAATTTCTTTTTTTTAAAAAATATTTTTTATATTATTTTTTGTTCATTTTTTAAAATTTATTTATTTGAGAGCGACAGACACAGAGAGAAAGACAGAGGGAGGGAGAGAGAATGGGCACGCCAGGGCTTCCAGCCACTGCATACGAACTCCAGACGCATGTGCCCCCTTGTGCATCTGGCTAACGTGGGACCTGGGGAACCGAGCCTCGAACCAGGGTCCTTAAGCTTCATAGGCAAGCACTTAACCGCTAAGCCATCCCTCTAGCTCCTAAAATTTCTTTAGTTCCTCACTTAAGAATGGTCATATCAGGGGTCTGGAGGGATGGCTTAGCAGTTAAGATGTTTGCCTGCAAAGCCAAAGGACTCAAGTTTTCGATTCCCCAGGACCCATGTAAGCCAGATGCATAAGGTGGCACATGCATCTGGAGTTTGCTTGCAGTGGCTGGAGGCCCTGGCATGCCCATTCTCTCTGTCTGCCTGCCTCTCTTACTCTCTGATTCTCTCACTAAATAAATAAATAAACAACTTAAAAAATTAAAAACAAAACAAAAAATAAATGGTCACGTGTGGCAGGGTGTGGTGGTGCACACCTTTTACCCCAGCTCTTGTGAGACACAGGTAGGAGGATCATCATGAGTTCAGGGCTACCCTGTGACTACCAAGTGAATTCCAGGTTAGCCTGGGCTAGAGCGAGACCCTACCTCGAAAAACTAGAAAAAGACCCCCCCCAAAAAAAGAATGGTCATGAGTGTCACCATCTTTGGTATGGGGCTTCCATTCATGTCCTGACCTCTGGTAGGCTGGAAATGTCTTCCCTTTGTACTCGGAGACTGAGTACCTTGTGTCCAGATTTCTGCGCTATCTCTACCAGTGGGCTAATGGCTGAAGTTGAGGGATTGGAACACTTGCTCTGGAACAACCCAGATAGTAAGCACACTGTGCTATGTAAGTTAAAGAATCTCCTGTGACAGCTACTCAGAAAAGCTGTTGCATCTTCGAAGTGGCCAGAAACCCCACAGGGAGGGAAGGAGAGGGACTGAGATCTGCTGTGCTCCGAGGAAATGATTCTGAGCGCTGGACTTTGAGTTTTGTGTGATTTTATGTTTCAAGAAATGCTGTTTTTTATTTTTATTTATTTGCAAGCAGAGAGAGAAGAGAGGCAGAGAGAATGGGCATACCAAGGCCTCCAGCTGCTGCAAAAGAACTCCAGATGCATGTGCCATTTTGTGCGTTTGTCCTTTACATGGGCACTGGGGAATCAAACCTGGCTTGCTAGGCTTTGCAGACCAGTGCAAGCCATTTCTGTAGCCCCAAGAAATGCTAGTCTTTAAAGAGGTTTTATTTTTATTTATTTATTTTTCAGATGGCATGATTCTATTTTTTATCTTTTTATATATTTTTTCACAAGTTTTATTCACATTTTCCATGATTATAAAAAAAATCTCATGGTAATACCCTCCCTCCCCCCATTTTTTGTTATTTTTTAAAAAATATTTTTAGAGGGGGGGGACAGAGAGAGATAGAAAGAAAGAGACTGAATATGAGTGTGCCAGGGCCTCTGAAAACCGACTCCAGACACATGCAGCGTTTTGTGTGCCTGGCTTTACTTGGGTCCTGTGGAATCAAACCCATCCTTGCGGGCTTGGGAGGGGGGTGAGGAGTCTATTACTTTTGACACTTAAAGCTAGCATTTGAGAAAAAATCACAGCAGAATAGATGTGGGATTCTTAGCCAAGGATGTACCCTGAAGTATAAACGTACATTGAAAAGTGCATTTGCCAAAAGACTCGGTGAGGGACGTGCTTTTCTGCTTAGGAAGCTGAAGCTGGTAGTTTCTGAAAGACTGGTTTACAGGTTCGTATTTCAGTCTCGTGCTTCTGATTCTACTGTGTGCTTAGTTCTCCTAAGATAATGCCATTTTGACTTTTGGGGTGTCGTGTGTGAGAATGCTTATGTAGTCCTGTAGGTAGCCCCTGGTTTGAATGTCAGTTTCATCAGTTACGAGTTTGGAGGGCCTCTAAATTGCTTGGCTCCTCAGTTTCTCTCTCTGAGAAATGGGACTAACTGATGACGTTTCACTCAAGTGCTGTGGACAGGATGTGATCACGTGCTTGAAAATTTTGACATGGTCTTCATCATTGAGTACCCAATATTACTGCTTGCTGTCAGTGTGACCCAATTCCTTCTTCTGTTGCTGCTACTGGAATTCTTGGGGAGTCTTGCTCGACAGCGAGTGATGATGAGAGAAATAATTCTGTGGCTAAGGAGACATATTTGCACTGTTTGACCCTTTGTGGTTTGGGAAGGAGATTTAAGGGAAAGAACTTTGGGTTTAGAGGCGAGGAACCACAGCTGCAGCCTGCAGCCCTTGTTTACATATAAAGATTACTTGGGGGACTGAAGAGATGGCTCAAAGGTTAAGATGCTTGCTGGCAAAGCCTAACAACCAGGGTTTGATTCCCCAGTACCCATGGAAAGCCAGATAAACAGGTGGCACATGTGTTTGGCATTCATTTGCAGTGGCTGGAGGCCCTGGTTTATCCATATCTCCCTCCCCCCCGTCTCTGCTTGTAAGAAATAAATATTTTTTTTTTAAAAAAAGATTACTTGGAACACAGCCACACTCCTTACTTTGTGATTCTGCTCTCAAACAGCTATGGATCGCGTTTATTTTTACTTTTGGGAGAGAGAGAGAGAATGGATATGCCAGGGCCTTAAGCTGCTGCGAACAAATTAGATGCGTGTGCCTTCTTGTGCATATCTGTGGCATTGCGAAAATGTGTCACTGTGCGTCTGGCTTACGTGCGACCTGGCCAGTCAAACGCGAGTTCTTAGGCTTCACCGGCAAGCTAACTGCTAAGCCATCTCTCCAGCCCAGGCTCATATTTTTTGAAAGATCTTTAAGACTTTTTTTTGTGTGTGTGTATACGCGCATGCATAAATGCATGTATATTTTTGCTATCGCACATGGCCCTGTGTGTATTTATGTACACGTGGAGGGCAGAGGTAAATGCTGGGAGTCAACCACTGTCTGCCCTGTTTTCTTTTAGACACAGGCTCTCATACCAAACTCAAGTTCATTTAGACTGGCCAGCCAGCAGGATCCTGGGAGTCTCCTGTCTCCGCCTCCCCAGCACTGAGATACCAAGCGTGCACAGCAGGCCTGGTCTCTTTCTCATGGGTGCTGGGCATCTGACCTCAGGTCCATCCGCCCACCCCCTGGTGGAAGAGGCTAGGACAATAAGATGCCACCATTTCTAGAAAGACTTGTTCGACGCCTGCTGCCATTTCCACAGCCTGTTTCTGGTCTCCTCCACGGGAAAGAGTCTAGAGAGAGTTGTTTGGCTCCTCTTGCCTGTCACGTGGCCCCTTACTGGTCTCGGTCAAATGTGGGGGGACAGCTTTTGTCAGCTTTCTGTTTCTCTTCAGCTGGAGTGTCCCCTGTGAGTCTTCAGTGTCGATTTGGCAATGGGCGATGATGTCGCCTTTGGAAGTGACCTGGGGGAGAAGGGGGAGGGCTTTGTTTACGGCCCAGGAAGCAGGGAGGGGTGAGTGTTCCTGCCATGGCTTGCTGTGCCCTGCTCCTTTGTATGCCCTTTGGTAAATGTCACCGACCCCACTGTTCCCATGCCATCCCGCCCCAGGCACTGTGGAGACTGGGACAAGGTCGGGGCAGTGGACAGCTTGTTCCTAAGGTTCTGTCACCACTGTCGTTCGTTACCAGTGGGGGACTCGCCTGCTCCTGCCATTTTCACTGAAGGACCGAACCTGATACAGACACATTATTGACGTGATGCAGACTCCTTCTTTACATGTGACGTGTGGAAAATTTAGACTTCTCGTAGGCCTGTGGGACCGTTCTTGTATGAGCAGACACACCTTTCGCATCAAGGACTGTTGGTTGGGAACCTGTTCTAGCCCCAGAGTGGTTCTCCAGAGCCGATCGCTTTTACGGCTCTAAACTTGAGCTACTGTGCAAAGAAGGCGTCTTGGGTGTGCGCAGGCTGTGGGCCGTCCTTCGTCAGTTGGGTAGCCGGACACGAGCCGTGCTGATCTCCAGCGCACTGATCTCCAGCTCGCTGTATGTCCCTGGGTTTCATCTTCCATACGGCAGCACTGTGGGGGGAAATGGGGAAAATCGACCTCTTCGTGTATTTCATGTGGAATTACATCAGAAAAAGATTGTAGTTGCTTAAAGCATCTCCTTGAAAATATTAAAGCAATTTCTTTTCTGTAGTTTTAACACAGCTGTAGATATATGTATGTAGATATGTGTGTGTGTGTGTGTGTGTGTGTGTGTGTATTTGGTGTTACTTCAGGTACTGACAGCTCATGAATTATGAATTTTGGACCTTGCCCAGAAGGTATGTAATTATTGCACACACACAAAAAATAACATATTGAGTAGATCTCCATTGCTGGAAATAAGAACTAAATCTGGAACATGGCCAAGTGGAGATTTGAGTCACCTTTATAAACCTATGTATATCCTCTCCCTCCTGTCAAAGACGGGTCAGAAAGCAGATTGTGACACCCCTCCCCCTCCAGACCCCAGCCTTCTGAACTCTTTAGTAGTTTTACATCCCTTTGGTGTAGAAAGAAATTCTGAGAATAAGTGCAGGAGGGGAGAACTCTCTCATCTTTGGAGGAATCCAAGATTGAAACATGCAATTCCCTAGCCTCCTTCTCTCCCTCCACCTCTCCCTCTCTTCTTCCTTCCGTCTCTATTTACAGAGGGTCCCAATATCCAGCTAGAGTGGCCTTGAGCTCATGATTGTCCAGCCTCAGCATTCCTGAGTTTTAGGATTATAGGTGTGTGCCACCATGTCTGGCTTTATTGTGAATTACTTATTGGTGTATTTGTGTGTGTGTGTGTGTGTGTGTGTGTGTGTGTGTGTGTGTGTGTCACAACCTGGAGTCAAGTTTACAGAACAGTCTGGAGTCAAGGTCAGAGAACAGCCTCGAGATGGATGTCTGATCTTCTTGTACCTTCTTTTACACAGGGCTCTTGGCACCAGCTGAGCCAGCCCGCTAGCTGCCCACCCTCTGTCTCTGCCTCCCTTTGCACATGGGTTCACAGGCATGCGTGCCTCTTTATGTTGGGTTGTGGGCGATGATCAGACTCCTGCTGGCAGGTTTTGCAAGCCAGTGCCTTTCCCCATGCAGCCATCTCCCCAACCCCCCCCCCCCCAACACACGGTATATTTTTCAAGTGCATGGACAGATCAGTGAAGGCTGCCTGGGCCTGGCCTACCCACTCTCTAAGGGGTTCTGCCTGCGTTCCCATAAAGGAGTGGGGGATTTACAAAAGGCTTTGCAGTTGGAGCTCTCTACGTAATGAACACCCCTGTGAACTGATGTTATAATTGCATTCTTAAAAATCACTTTTGCATGGCTATTTTTAAAAAGGTCTGTACAGGGTAAATCAAAATACCCATTCTGGGCTGGAGAGATGGCTTAGCAGTTAAGCGCCTGCCTGTGAAGCCTAAGGACCCCAGTTCAAGGCTCAATTCTCCAGGACCCACGTTAGCCAGATGCACAAGGGGGCGCACGTGTCTGGAGTTCCTTTGCAGTGGCTGGAAACCCTGGGCCTCCCATTCTCTCTCTCTCTCTCTCTGTCTCTCTGCCTCTTTCTCTCTCTATCACTCTCAAATTAATTAATTAATTAATTAAAAAAATACACATCCTGGCAAAAGTCAGTCTTTGTCCTTAGAAGGCCCTGTTGAACCTTGAGCTTTAATGGTAACATGGCTGTGTTGTTTGCCTCCTGCCGAGTCTCTTAAGGGGTACGTTCCCCTAGACAGTCTCCTAGGAGGAGACGCCTCCTACTTGGCTGGAAGGATGAGAGTTGTGGCCAGGTCAGCCTGGGGTTCTTGCTCCAGTGTCTCAGCTAGGGGGAACACCTGTCTTAAAGCTTAGTCTTGACCCATCTCTTCCTTGGCACATGAGCTCCTCTTTCTTACCGAAATTGAACTTCTGTCTTCTCTACACTCCCTGTTCATCTGACTGTGGCTTCTAAGGCAAAGCCGTAAGTGCTTACAGGTATAGGGCCGTCTCCCGAGAGGTCACACAATGTCCTTGGGGAAAGTACTTGTTTGAACGCGCAAAGGACCTTGAGCCATGGAATGTACCGGAAGAAACTCAGTAGATCCAGAGCTTTTGGTAAGGGGAAGACAGTTAGGGGATGGTATATTTTGACCATGGAGTGCTTGCTTCTTTCTCCTAGGGATTGGGAGTTTCCCTCCTCCCCTGGCATGCGTGTGCATATAATGTATGTGGTGTGTGTGTGCACATATGTGTGTATGGGTGAGTGTGGAGGCTAGATGACAATTGTAGGTACCAGCCTTAAGAATTATCATCCTTTTAAAATTTATTATTTATTTATTCTTTTTTTTTTTTTTTTTTTTCGAGGTAGGGTCTCACTCTAGCCCAGGCTGACCTGGAATTCACTATGGAGTCTCAGGGTGGCCTCGAACTCATGGTGATACTCCTACCTCTACCTCCCAAGTGCTGGGATTAAAGGTGTGCGCCACCATGCCCGGCTTATTTATTTGAGAGAGAGAATGGGCGTGCCAGGCCCTCTAGCCACTGCAGATGAACTCCAGATACATGCACCACCTTGTGCGTCTGGCTTTATGTGGGCCCTGGGGAATGGAACCTGGGTCCTTTGGCTTTGCAGGCAAGCTCCTTAACCGTTAAGCCACCCCTCCAGTCTTCATCCTTCTTTGGTTGAGACAGGATCTCTTAATTTTCCTGGAACTCACTAGATAGACTCCCCGGGTGGCCAGCGGGCCCCAGGGATCTTGCATCAACACCTCCCTCCACACTGGTACCAGCTGAGCCTCACACTCAGCTTTCTGATGTGGATTCTGGGGTTTCGACTTGGGACTTCATGCTTGTAGGAGAAGCATTCTGCCTTGAGCTTTCTGCCCCTCCCTCTGCTCCCGTGAGAATTTCTTGGCTACAGAAGGCAGGGTTTTGTTAAAGGACAATGCTTAGTTTTCTGTTTGAGTAGGACCACTATGAATAGAATTAAGGGTTGGTCAGGGTGGAAAAAAAATGCAGGATTAAGACTAAGGACCCTGTATTATAGGGGATTTGAGGGATAAAAGTCAAGTGCCCATAGGAATTTATTACACTGGCATGCCCACGCATTCATTCTCTGTCATGAAAATACATACATACATACGTACATATTTTAAAAATGCTGGTGGGGTGGCTCTAAATATGATAAGACCTGCACTTAATCCTTTAGAAATATTTTATTTATTTATTTATTTGAGAGAGAGAGAGAATGGGTGCTCCAGGGGCTTATAGCCACTCTGAAGGAACCCCAGATACATGCGCCACCTTGTGCATCTGGCTTATATGTGTCCTGGGGAATCGAAACTGAGTCCTTCGGCTTTGCCAGCAAGCGCCTTAAACGCTAAGCCATCTCTTAAGCACCCTGGGCTTCATACAACATGGTTTTCCCGTCTTTTCTAATGTTTGTTAGGCTGTTATGTTCTTTGAGCAGAAACTTCGTATGTGATTCAGCCTCGTATTTCCGTGCTCTTCCCTAAGTATTTTGGGGGCATGAGGGCCCCAAGGTGGGGCATAAATTGTAGAAGGAGCCGTGTCCTCCTTCATCTGCTGTGTTCCTGGTGTTCTTATCTTAGGCTTCAAGTGTAGACAGGGCGAGAAAGAAACCAGATACTCACACTCTGCAGGGCTTCCTGCTTGAAGGAGAAAACGTGTTGTCAAGCGCTCAGGGTACCTTGCCTGTTTCCAAATACTTGGTTAAGTTTGGCTTTTTTTTTTAAAAAAATTGCTTTCACTTATTGTTTAAAAGATGTTTTCTCAACTCAGATTTTTGTGTTGTTTATGGTCCACTTCTGTCCTTGTGCGCGCATGTGTCGTGTGGTGTGGCTGTGTGGGATGCAAGCTCCTGCACGTGCCCGTGTGTTCGTAGGTCCGGGGGTCCGAAGGGAATGTAGCGCGTCCTCTTCTGTGGCTCATCTGCATGTTCCCTTGAGAAGAATGTGTGGTTTTCATGAGTCTCGGCGAGTTGATTCTCATGTCTCATCTCTTCAAATGATTGGGGTTCCAGAAGTAAGTGGTCACGCCCAGCTGTTCGTGCGGGTCTTAGGGATTCAAACTCACGTGGTCTGGCCTTCTCGGGCCCTTAGGCTTGCAGCAAGCGCTCCTACCTGCTGAGCCATCTCTCAGTGTCTCTCCTTCTGTCCGTCTTATGTGAGAACAGACTAATTGGCCTGGAACTTGCTAATGAGGTAGGCTGGCTGCCCAGAGGGCCCTAGGGATGTGCCTCTCTCCGGTTCCTCTGGGCCAGAATTACAGGCATCTGCCACCACACCTGGCATTTGTACACGGGTTCTTGAAATAGAACTGAGGCCCTCATACTTGAGAGGCAATTACTTTACCAACTGAGCAATGAGGCCCTTTCTTGCCCTTCCTCCTTCTACCTCTCTATATCTTTCTCCTTCTGTTTCCTCTTTTTTTTTTTAGTATTTGTAACCAGTCATGGCTCTTTTTGTTTATTTTTATTTATTTATTTGAGAGTGACAAACAGAGAGAAAGGGGAGGGAGGGAGAGAGAGAGAGAGAGAGAGAGAAAGAGAGAGAGAGAGAGAGAGAGAGAGAGAGAGAATGGATGCATCAGGGCCTCCAGCCAGTGCAAACAAACTCCAGATGTGTGCGTCCCCTTGTGCATCTGGTTTATGTAGGTCCTGGGGAATCAAACCTCGAACCAGGGTCCTTAGGGTTCACAGGCAAGCGCTTGACCGCTGAGCCCTCTCTTTGGCCCTCCTCTTTTCTTTCTTCCATCCTTCATTCATTCTTTTTTCTTTCTTTCATCTCTGTGTCCTTCTTGAAGCAGATTCTTACTGTAGCCTAAGTTGATGACCAGGAACTCACTCTGTAGCCCAGGCTGGCCTTGAACTCAAGGAGATCCTCCTATCTTAACTCACAAGTACTTGGATTATAGACCTGAGCCACTGCAGTTAGCTGAACTTCATTATATGATAGCGTACAAAACAATAACAGAAAAACTTTACCCCTTTATCCTTACTGCTTTCTGGAGACACTAGCGTGCACTCCGTAAGAGGACTTGATTATATGCCTTTAGTGGTTACTCAAGGACAAGCCTTTTAGGAAAATGAAGTAGTGTCCAGTGCAGCCTTGGTATCAAGTGATGGACACCCGCTGTTGATACGATGGGGCAGTTCAAGCCTGGGTAAACAGAAGGCTCAGGTTTGGGTTTTAAATCACTTCTGAAGGTAACAGATTGATGGAGCCTTTTTGGTGGGCTTTTGGGAAATCTGTCTATTAAATATTGAAAGTTTTCCATCAGCTTATCGGCTTTTAGGAATTTACTTTTAAGAACCACTTGTGCATTACCCCAAAGTCACATTGTGCTAAAACCTTCTCAAGTGGCCGTCAGCAGGGACTTGGGGAATCTTTCATCCTTATGCTGAAAGGCTGTCCTCCTGCCCACCAAAGTGAAGTGGGCTGGAATATAAGGGATATTGATGTGTCACAGGCCTGTTAGTGAATGAGCCGAGAAGTGTGTAGGCTGCATGCTCCCTTTGAGAAATGGAGAGTCTTTTCTTTTCATATTTACATTTCAAGAGTATTGAGGTATTTTATAGTAATAATATATAGAGTATTTTAGTTTCTTAGAGTAATATATCCATGTTTCTTTTAAAAAAGACGGTCATTTCATCTTAGAGTTGATTGCCAGATTGTACCCCATTCAGGCAGTAGCAGTTTGGGGAGTAAAGTACAAAAGAAGATTCTAGAAAATCATAAGCAAAACCCCAAAATTTTTTTGCCCATTTAATTGGCTGTACCCAGGCCTTTTAGGTGAACCACTTCCATTGGCAACTCAATTTTTATAAAATGCTAATATGAACCATGTAGAAATTAATGAACTGATATTGACTTTGCTTGAAAATGAACATCAAGATTTATTGAGTAAAGCAGTAAATATTGACCCAGGCAGAGGTAAGGTCAATATTTACTTTGACATAACATAAATCCTTATATTCACTCATCTATAAATTTTAGCAGGTCTACTAAGGCACTCAGAGATAGATACAAGTATATATTTTCCATATCGCTGATGGATCAAAGTCCAACATCTTTTCTCCTCGTTATGAATTTGAAAGGATGGTGTTCTTACCTTTGAATCTGACTTATTGGGGTGGGGGTGGGAGGAACTGTGGGTGACTCAATTAATTTAATAGCTCAAAGGAAAAGTAGAGCTTGCTGAATGCATGTCTGACAACCACAGAGCAATGATTTCCATGTGCTGTGTTATTAACGGGCACATTTTAATCCTATTCACTTAACAAAAGTATACTCTTCAAACCTGGTTTGGTTCATAAACCCACTTTGTGGTGACATAAAACGGGTGAGCATTTTCTCTTTCCTTCAGGATACTGTTTGTTTGTTTGATGGTTTATTTATTTATTTATTTTGGTTTTCCAAGGTAGGGTCTCACTTTGGCCCAGGCTGATCTGGAATTAACTTTGTAGTCTCAGTGTGGCCTTGAACTCTCAGCGATCCTCCTACCTCTGCCTCCAGAGTGCTGGGATTAAAGGCGTGCGCCACCACGCCCACCACAGGAAAGTGTTGAGCTAGGTTTTGTAGCGTTTCTGGTGACAAAACATTTCTTCTGTATTTCATCCCAGGTTTCACCTCATTGACCACTGTCTTGTTGACATTATTACGTTGAATTGGACTCTATTAGCTTGGTTTGATTTCCTCCTGGTGAGGTGGCTTTGGTGGCAAAATGGAAGTGGGGAGAGCTGTTTCACTGGGTTATGAGTTTTGAGGGTTGTTTGTATTTTGCTAGAGTAAGGGCTCGAGTTTTCCCTTGGCTTACTTAGATGCAAAACAAGAACACGCAACGAGAAGTAGAATCTTGTACCTCCTCAAAAATCTCCTATCTTGAGCCTGGCGTGGTGGTGCACGCATCGGCCTTTGGGTAGCATTCAAGACTTTAAACTATGCCAACTCGATTGTGTTTCTCAATCGTATCTTCGGTTGCTCCTAATTGAATGTTTACCTGCACACCTCAGCTGGTAATCCTTTTAAAACTTTTCATATTTCTGTTGATGACTTATGCATGTTTTATTTTAATCATAATCTCCTCCCATTATTTTCCCTTAACATCCCCCTCCCTTCTATTGAACCTGTTCTTTGTCCCAGCTAGTCTCTTCTACCTTTGATATCTGTATTGTGTGTGTGTCTCCCGCTGAGTTTAGTTGGGTTGCCTACCTGGGCATATGTGGGACATTACCCGAGCGCATGAGTCCTACCTGTAGCTAGAAAACTGCAGGTTTCACTAGGACATTTCATACCTGTGTCATTGTTCACACCCAGTCATTCCCTCCATGTAGGTTGGGTTGGCCTTGAACTTAAAAAAAATATTCATTTATAAGGGGGAGGGAGAGAAAATGAATAGGAATGGGCTTATCAAGCCTTTGGACGCTCAAACCGTAGATGCAGTTGTGCATTTGGCTTTATGTGGGTGCTGGGGATTCAAACCTGGGCCATTTGCAAGCCAGCATCTTTGACCAATGAACCATGTCTCAGTCTATCCTTTAACTTTTTGAAAAATATTTCAGTTTTCAAGCTGGGCGTGGTGGTGCGCGCCTTTAATCCCAGCACTCGGGAGGCAGAAGTAGGAGGATTGCCGTGAGTTCGAGGCTACCCCAACACTACATAGTGAGTTCCAGGTCAGCCTCGGCCACAGCGAGATACTATCTTGAAAAAAAACAAAAAATAAAGGTTCATTTTTATTAATTATTTGACAGAGAGAGAGAGAGAGAGAGCATGCCAAGGCCTCCAGCCACTGAAAGTGAACTCCATATGCATGCGCCCCCTTATGCATCTGGCTAATGTGGGTCCTGGGGAATCGAACCTGGGTCCTTTGGCTTTGCAGGCAAACACCTTAACTGCTAAGCCATCCCTCCAGCCCCCATCCTTTAACTTTTGATCCTCTTGCCTCATGAGCACTGAGATCACAGACATGCACCACCACACCCAGCTTTGAGTTCTTTAGAAATGCTTTGTAGAAATTTCAGGATTCCTCAGTTTTCACTAACGTCACCATAGTAAAATAATATTTTCAGTGAGTGTTGTATTTTATAATGGCATGTCATATGAAAGATTTTGACCTAATAGTTATATCTCCTTAGGATTTAAAAAAAAATAATTGAGAAACTCAGATCTTTGCAAGCAGGTCTGGCCCCATTTTCTGATATACTTCTGGTCTGGTAAGTCTGGTAGTTTTCTGTCTGGGTCTGTTAGGTTTCCTGGTAAATGACATAAATGATTTTTATAAACAATGGTCTAATTTAAAGAAATTTTAAAAAATTTATTTGAGAGAGAGAGAGCGAGTGAGAGAAAGAATGGGCATGCCAGGGCCTTCAGCCACTGCAAACAAACTGCAGACACACATGCTTCCTCTTGTGAGCATGTGTTACTGTGCATCTGGCTTACATGGGACTGGAGATTTGAACATGAATTTTTAGGCTTTGCAGGCAAGCCCCTTAAATGCTAAGCCATCTCCCCAGCCCTAAGGAGATATTTTTTTATCTAAACAGTAGTACAAACTGCTGCTTTAATACGGTGAAATGTAGTAGACTTGAATGTAAAACGTCCCAGCAAGCCTCAAGAGTGTGTGACTAAGCCTCATTCTTAATCCCCAGATGGTGGTGCTGTTTGGAAAGTCTGTGGCACTCTTGGGGGAGGTGGAGTCTTGTTGGAGGCGGTCTGTCCCTAGGAGAGCACCTTGGGGAGTTACTTCCTGGCCTGCTTGCTGTCCTCAGTTCGCTCTCTCTGCTTCCCTCCTCTGCTGCCTGCCTGCTGATGTGGAGATGTGATGCCCGGCTGCGGCTTCCTGCCAGGCTTTCTCTGGTGTGATGAACCTTCCCCTTGAAAGTAACCAGAAATCAACCTTTCCCACCTGTCAGCAGCTGTTGATCGTGTATTTGGGTCCCAACAACAAGAAGTTAATGGCTACATAAAATAAGTTTTCTGTTGTAGGAAATGTTGTCACTGTCTTGAACGACTAGGAAAGCCTCTATCACATGTCATCCAAATAAAGTAATCTGAGTTGTGTAAAGTTACCCAGGGTGTAGAGTTTCCTTGAACTGGATAAAAGAAAGAAAAATATTTAGAGTTTGTGGCTCTGAGAGATACCGGTGTTCACATAGGCTCTTGAAAAAATTAATGCTATAATTCGGGGCTGGGGAGATGGCTTCTCGTTAAAGGTACCTGCTTACAAAGTCTGTTGGCCTGGATTTGGTTCCTCAGTACCCATGTAAAACCAGATGCACAAAGTGGCTCATGCCTGTGGGATTCATTTGCAGCAGTAAGAGACCCTGGTTTTCCCATACCCTTCTGTCTATCAATCAAAGAAATAAAATATATTTAAATTTAAAATTAATAAAATAATCTAACAATTCCCATGTGTCTCAAGCCCTCTGAATGCCTTCTTATCCCTACAAGTTTCTCCCCATCTTTATGGATCTAGCAATAGACCTCACACTTCTCCTCCACCATTCACTGCAAATTTCCTTCTTCCTTCCCTTCCTTCCTTCCTTCCTTCCTTCCTTCCTTCCTTCCTTCCTTCCTTCCTTCCTTCCTTCCTTCCTTCCTTCCTTCCTTCCTCCCTTCCTCCCTCCCTTCCTCCCTCCCTCCCTCCCTCCCTCCCTCCCTCCCTCCCTCCCTCCCTCCCTCCCTTCCTTCCTTCCTTCCTGTTTTTGGTTTTTGCAGGTAGGGTTTCACTGTAGTCCAGGCTGACCTAGGATTCACCATGTATTCTCAGGGTGGCCTTGAACTCCCAGTGATCTACCTCTCCAGTGCTGGGATTGAAGGCGTGTGCCCTCCTGCCCGGCTCTTGCTGTACATTTCTGATGGGTTAAGTGTTGTAACTAGCTCCTCTGCTGGTTTCTTGTGTTGGATGTGATTTCAGAGGTCTATGCAGAACCCTGCATACACGGCTCTGCTTGAATTGGTCTCTAGATCTTCCATGGAGTGGGGAAGCCAGCGCATCTACATTTCCCATCTTTTGATCCACATTCTCCCAGCTGGAAGGCTATCCTCTTGCAGCAAAGATAGCTTCTTCTAGAAGCTGCATGAAATTGGCTGCTCCCAAAGGTACCATTTAGAAGCTCTGCCCCAATTCTCACTGGCCTACTTTCCTCCTGCAAGCTGCTCTCTTCTCTGTCCCCTCCGTACCTCTAGTTGGAAGCAAGAGGGACGGTGTTCTTCCTTTTAGCTTTGCCATTAGTGTAGCGAGTATTGATTGCTCATTCAGAGGTTTTTTTTTTTTCTCAAGAAAATGAAATGTGAACCTCTATCGGGCTATTTATTTGACTAACACCCGGGAAGATGAGCTGAGTCACTGTGCTGGGTTTCTGCTTCTTTTACTCACTGTGATAATGGGAGTTTTTTTTTTTTTTTTCTTTTTCTTTCCTTGCTGTGGTTAAGTACATAGTCCACAGTCTCTTCTCAGGGAATGATTTTGACAGTTTTTGAGGGTCCTGTGGCTTTTAGATTTTCCCACCTCCTAATGAGTGATCTTATGACACCTTTTTCATGTGAAGACTGCCCTTTTCTCGCCATCCCCTGGGGTTGAAAAGGCAGTTTCCATACCCACGCCAATTGGTCAGCTTTCCCCTGGTCCAGGAGGAACTAGTCAAATTGTTTCTTTTTGTCATATGAGGATCCTGCAGCTGGCAAGACCCCTGGAGTTTTCTTCATGAAATCCTGTGGATCCCATTTCCAGGAGCACGCTTAAGTAGAAGAATTCATTTTAGGGCTGAAGAGATGCCTTAGCCATTAAGCACTTGCCTGTGAAGCCTAAGGACCCTGGTTCGAAGCTCGATTCCCCAGGACCCACGTACGCCAGATGCACAAGGGGGCGCACGCATCTGGAATTCGTTTGCAGTGGCTGAAGGCCCTGGCGTCCCCGTTCTCTCTCTCTTTCTCTCTGCCTCTTTTGCTGTGTCTGTGTGTCGCTCTCAAATAAGTAAATAAAAATGACCACAAAAACATTTTTAAAAAAGAATTTGTTTTAGGATGAGTTACAAAGTTTTGGAAAAGTCTGCCCGACCACTTCATACACTACTTTAGTTTATTATGTCACGTAGCGTAAGATATGTCTGGACAGCTCTTTGTAGTTCTGCCAACCAGAGAGCCTCTTTTGTCATCTGTCGTGGATGGGTGTTGCAATTACCTTCACAGTGCTGAGGCCAACACCAGACTAGGAGCAGCCAGTTCCTGCTCCAGTAATACTCTAAACTCTGTGGCTGGTGGACAAACAGCCTGTAATAACTGCTGTGTCTGCCATCCTTTCCGGGTCTTAACAACTAGAAAGTCAGGTAACAGTTGTTTTAAGTTTTTTTTTTTTTAATATTTATTTATTTATTTTAGAGAGACCAAAATTGAGAGAATGAATGTGTGTGTCAGGGCCTCTAGCCACTGCAAATGAACTCCAGACGCATGTGCCACCTTGTGCATCTTGCTTACCCGTGTTCTAGGGAGTCAAACCTGGATCCTTAGGCTACACAGGCAAGTGCCTTAACTGCTAAGCCATCTCTACAGCCTTGATAACAATTTTTGTTGTTGTAAAGACAACTTCTCTAAACTCAATAACGTAGGTTGGACTTGCACTTCCAATGAGCAATCCTGCGCTCTCAGGCTCCAGAATACTGGAATTATTGGCATGAGGCACCACATTGGGCTACCCAATAATTGAAGTAATTATAAGACAGAAATTTGTGTAGTTTTGAAATGGAGCCCATGTTTTGTGGCAGGAGCCTAGCAAGCTGCTGTGTTTCTAGGAGGCTATGAGTTACAGTCAAGTGAGTGGTGTGTGGTGTTGAAAAGTACTGAATACAGTTATAAGGCATCACATCCTAATGGCATGAATCCTTCTTTCCTTCATGAGAAGAATCTTAGCTCTTTGTTCCAAGAAGACAATAATTGATGGCTTTACTGCAGGGTGGTGTGGCATCACTTATCTCCCCCTTCCCCCCTTTTTTTTGGTAGGGTCTCACTCTAGCCTAGGCTGACCTGGAATTCACTATGAGGTCTCAAGGTGCCCTTGAACTCATGGCAGTCCTCCTACCTCTGCCTCCCGAGTGCTGGGATCTTTAAAGGCGTGTGCCACCGTGCCTGGTGGTTGCTCCTCTTTCAAGATTCCCCATGACTAGTCCACATGTGTGTGTGTTTTCTCTTTGATCTAGGAGATTGCTATGAAATGATCTCCATCCCAGTATTCCGGACCATGAAGGAGCCTGAAGAGTAATCTGGCCAAGCTGTTGGGGAAAACATTTTCTAGCTCTCTGCTTGTCACCCTTGATGAGTCACTTCAGGACTGCGCAGAGAAGGGCCTGGCTCTCAGGAGGGAGTGGAAGTGGACAGAGAGCTGCGGATGGCAGTTGACAGGCCCTCCTCACCCTGACTGTCGTCAGCGTCACTACCGTGTTTTATGAGATCCATAAATGTTGTCACAATGGCCACCGATACTTACTAGAACACATTACTCACCTCTGTGCAGGTTGAGAGAAGATACGCTGAGATGGGTCCAAGTGCTTGTCACGTGGTCTATTATACTTCTATTATACTTGTCTTATTGCCCGTAACTTTCCCCGTGGCAGGGGACTGATGATCTCTGCTTCCAGTCCTCTTGTACGAGTTTGACTTTAAGGATAGAATGCATGTGGTCGCCATCTCCAGGGAGCACAAACTCTATTTTCTTCCTTTCTCTTTGGAAAATGAAATTTTAGTACCCACGGCAGTCACGGACCATGTAGGTTAAACATACCAAATTCTAATATGTTTATCCTGATATTCACTGTAGACCTGAAGGTCTGCCTGTGAGGGCCTGGGAGACTTTGAAAAGATGTAAGATCAATTTTTGGTCAGGCCTACTCAGGAATGCATTTTCCTTCCCGTTGGAATGCTCATCATAGCACATCATTGAGAACCCCATTCACATTGTGTAGACTCACCATTTCAGCCCTCTACACTTCACAGCTCCAGCACACAGGATTACTGGTGCTGAATATTATGCGAATTGCACTTTTCTCCCAAAAGAAATGTTAACCTTTCAGCATTTTCCCTCCTGCCCTGGAGCCTTTCTCAACTCCCTAATAAGCGCCCAGTAAGTTCACCAGTCATTTGACGTCATTTTTGGAGATGTTTCTGCTTTCAGAGAAACTGCATCTCCTTTCCCTGCCCTGTAGAACTTTTCCCAGATTCCCACCCGCACAACAGTCAGGGTGGCTTTTTCCCTTTCAGACTTATCTGGTGGAAATAAAATCTGCATTATAAAAAGGAAAATAGACTCCTATCACAAACACATCATTTAGCTCCATTATTTTATACCTGAATGGTTTCCTAATTAAAAATGTAGTGAAATGGTCATCAGTTATTAAAGTGTCTTTGTAAATCGAACTGCAAAACTTCTTTGATTATTTTAATTTTGCTTTTGTAATATTACAGAAGAAATCCATCGCCTTGCACGTGTTAGCTAAGTGCCCCACTACCCAGTACATCCCAGTGCTCTGAGGTGCTGGCCAGTCTCCCTGAATTACCCAGGCAGGGTTTAAACTTGAGGCCATCCATCCTCAGTGTCCGGAGTAGCTGGACTGCAGGTTGGTGCCGCCACATCATGTTTAGTGGTAAGAATCTTAAACCATGTTCCTTACTCTCGCTTCTTTTAGGCTTTTTCAAATACATGATGACATTCTCATACTAAATTACTTCCCCCTTTCTTACATAGAAAGTCTCAAAATTAATATTCTCATTTTTAAATTTTTTATATGATTTTATTTTATACGTGTATTGCATTTCTATTTAAATTTTACTTATTTGAGAGAGAGAGAAGGAGGCAGATAGAGAATGGGCGTGCCAGGGCCTCTAGCCACTGCATAGGAATGAACAGAACATCAGACTCATGCGGTACCTTGTGCATCTGGCTCACGGGAGTACTTAAGAATCAAAACTGGATCCTTAGGCTTTGCAAGCTAACCGCTTTACCACTACACCATCTCTCCAGTCCCTCATTAAACAAAGTTACTTAAAATATACTTGTATTTACTTATTTATTGGAAGGTGGGGGAGAGAATGAGTGTTCCAGGATCCGTCGCCACTGCATACGAACTCAGACCCTTGTACCATTTTATGCATCTGGCTTCCATGTGGGTCCTGGGGAGCAGCTTAGGCATACCTGCAGGCTTTGCAAACAAGTGCCTTAAGCCATCGGAACCACCTCCCTAGCCCTGACTCCTTCCTCCTCCTTCCCCTTCCCTTCTCCCTGCTACTTTTGAAACAGGTTGACCTCTGGTTCTCTATGTAGCAGAAGGTAATCTTGAACTTTGGATGCTTCTGACCCAGCCTTCTAATCGCTGGGACTAGAGATGGATGCCACCACACAGGATTTATGCTGTGCTAAGGGTTAACCCTAAGGTTTTAAGTACGCTTGGCCACTGTGACAACTAAGCTGTAACCCACCCCTCAGGCTCCTAGTAATTTTCCTAAATTTACTTTCAACAGAGTGACGTCATTTGAAGAAAATATTTTATGGGGTACCGAGCATTTAAAGTATTCGTTGATATTAATTGCTTGGCATTTAGGTGGCTTAAGTTAGTTTGATAAATTAGGTGATGCTGTATTAAGAAAGGTAGAAAAATTAACATGTTTGCTGTTGAAAGGCACTTCAGTGCAGCATAAATGCAAGTTAAGATGAATATTTGATGTATTCTGAACTCTTATTACAAAGGGAATAGATTTACACATTTTGGAGAACAGGAAATATGATAATCAGAAATGAATTAATTGATTTTAGATTTTTATTTGAAAAATAGTCGTTATAAATGCAGTTATTAGAATCCATGTTTATGATCTTGGAATTTGATGGAGACAGAGTTATTCATCAAAAAAAGTGGCCAGTCTTACCATTTATCATAACTAAGAGTGAATTTATCTCTCTGCAACTTGCAGGTGTGATGTATGTCTTTCTTGGTTTGGACATTTTTTTACTGCAGGAATTAATTTCAGACATCGGTCGACTTTTACAGCCATTTTAACTGTTTGCTACCTAGATTTAAGTCGTGTTATGGGGTTCTTGGCATTAGCTTCTGGGAGCTCAGGTTTTGTATCAGAAAACAGTATCATCAGCGAACAATTAAGCTCTTCTCTCATCATCCCAGGAGTAATTCTAAATGGAGGTTGTTGGCAAGATGCTAAGAGTGACTAGGTTCTTCCTTGGAGAGCGATTTCCCCAGATTCCTGTCTGGAGTATCAGTTGAGCAGGCTGTCCCGTGGTCTTTCATGGGAGGAAGGTTTTGTGGCCAAGGAAAGCTGGGAAATGCTGAAGGAAAGATAACAGTAAGCAGGACTTCGAAGTGCTTCTATTAAACACAAGAAGCTAGCTGACATGTTCCTTTAGGATGAAAGACAGAGGAAAATGGGAATTGCAGAAGAGTGTCTTTTCAGGTTCTGGGATGGGGCGGTAGGAGGTTGATTCTCAGAGGCTGCTGGCAAGTGATTTCCTAATAACTTTAGAGAGCAGTGCTGCTCTTGTAAATTGTGGTGACAGGGAAATTTCAGTCTCAACTGATGAACATCCTATGAATTACATGCCACTATAAAGTATATCTAAAGTAGCAAATGGACTTACCCTGCCAGAGTACCTCAGAAATGGTTTCCTCTCCTTCTGCTGGCTGGAAATGGGCATTTCTTTCTTTCTTGTTGATTTTTTTTTTTTAATTTTCCTTATTTATGAGAGAGAGAGACTGGGTGCACCAGGGCCTCCAGCCACTGTAAATGAACCCAAGATGCATGTGCCACCTTGTGGCTTACGTGGGTACTGGAGAATTGAACCTCAAATTGGGGGCCTTGGGTTTTGCAGACAAGCCCTTAACTGCTGAGCCATCTCTCCAGCCCTAATTTATTGATTTCTTTTTTCCAATAAAAAGTTGTACACATAGAGTCCTCCTCACTTCAGTTCTGCTGAGCGACTTCAGTGGGGTTATTGGTATTCATTGTGCAGACCAAGACTCCTCAGTTTCTGCATGAATGGGGGAACCCTGCTGTCTCTGGCTGTTCCCGCCCACCCTGAGTCTCTTATGCTTTTTCTACTCCCTCTTCTGCAATGTTCCCTGAGCCCTGGTGGGCAAGACAGAGATATGATGTAGTGTTGTTTTCACTGTACACTCTGGATCTCTGTTTTTATGAGGTTTGAATAGCCACAGTGTCTGGTCGCCAGGAAATGGGCATTTCTTATGACAGAATTTCTTATCGGAATTTTGCTTCATCTGATGAAAATAGGCACTCAGGTCCCCATTATTGCAAATATTTACTAGAAATGACTACATTTGAATTTATGGATATTGCTAAGGGAGCTGGTGTTACACAAGAGTGTGGAATGGTTCTATTTCGTGTTGAGTTTGGGAAATAATCAAATTGTCATCCATAAATGATTAGATTGAAAAAAAAAGAAGAAAAAGCTTCCAAGGAGCCCCAGGTTGCAATAATAAGGAATTAAAAGATGTTAGTAAAGCCAGATCACATACGATTGGGCTGTGGCATTGAGGGTCTGAAGGAAGATTAAATTTGGAAATTTAATTTTGAGAGACAGAGTGGGTTTGTAGGTTATGGGGAGAGGAAAACAATATGGATGCATGATTCTCTATGTTCTTCAGTTCTTTCTGACTGGGAAGAGTAATACAATCCCCAGTGGGGACAAACTAAAGTGTTTCTAGATATTGCCACCTCCCTCCTGGCGAGGACATCTCAACCCTCCTTGGTTGAGAACTACTGTTATAATACACATAGGAAATAATAGCTATTTATATAATAGAGTACTGTACACTTGCTGGGTTGTAAACTTGACATTGTATTTGAGCCAACGAGCTTATGTAGGTGATTTAAAAAAAAAAAAAAAAGGCTCTCATTCCAGTTGGGTAGATTTTTAAGGAGTTTGTATCACTTGTCATAACAAATGTGGGCGATGGTGTTTTGTTTCCCTTTAATTTGTGTTAATTGGCCCTGAAAAGTAGACATAATGTTAATCACATTCAAATTGAAAATGACAGACAGGAGGTACCTAGTTTACTGGGTATGTGTCGGCTCCAGTCTGTACAAGTCATTGTTCCTGGGCAGCATTTCCAAATGGATGATTGGCATTTCAGACACTGCTTGACTTTGCTGGGATTATAGTCAACAGAGCCACACCTCACGTTTATATGTAAAGAGCCCATGTTTCTGCCTGGCTCAATGAAAACATTTGATACTTTTATAACGTTAATTGCCTAAATGTGTTAGACTGTGGAATATGCATACATGTATGAACACATATATAGTTATTTGAGCAATTTTCTTAACTTTACATATGTTTTTGTCACCCACATTTAATCTAGTTTGTTTCAGTCTGATTGTCTCTCTTTTCTGTGGAAATGACTTCATAAAGAATTTGAAGTGAACTCAATTTAAGATTTACTCTTAAAGATGTAAATTTGATTTATCTGGGTGGGAATTTCATGTAAAATTTTAACTTAATGGCTCTTACAGCTATTTTTGAATTCATATTTTAATGCAGTTAAAAGATTACTCTTTCAATTTGGGAGAAGAATGAAAGTTTTTCTTTTCCAGTTTCTCTCCCACCCTCCCCCTTGTTCTAACTTTGCCTACTAAGGAATGAGTTTTGTCTTGGCACTGAGGCAGGGATGGGGTGGGGAGGGGGTCCCCCATTGTCCCAGCTCCGTTTACGTCTTGTTCTGGTGTGCTGGATTTTAAACTCTTCGGGTGTACTTTTAGACTCCCCCACTCTCTGCCTATTCTGAGCACCTCTGCCTCACTGCCAAGGTCCCTTATTCCTTCTGCTTCGTTTTCCTTGAGCTCTGTGCAAAAATCGCTTATCTTCTTTACACTGAGCCATACCCCTCCCTCACCAGAACAAAGAGAACAGAAGATGCACAATGACTGAGCTTTGACATTTTCCAAAGAAGCAGCTTTCAGTTCCCATAATGTGGCGTAGAAGTGAGAAGCTGTGCCAAGCCTCTTGTGTTTGTTAAGCTCGTGTTTGCTCTGGCTCCTAAGAGGACAAGAAACAAGGGGTTGCAAAACCTTGAGAGCTTTGGGAGTTTTTATTTTTTATCTTTTTATCAAACCTCTTACAGAAGTTAAGAGGTGCAGAAATGTTATATTCTGCTCTTCCCTGGAGTTTCATTTAGCCCCTAGCAGCTGACTTCTCACTCGATATCAGGTCATAGTTTGAGGTTGTTGGATGTGCATCAGGTCATTACTTGACCCTCTGATACCCTGGTAACTGAGTTTGTTTACAGGTTAGTTGCTATGGAGATAGATTGACAGCTAATATCCAAAAGAATTAGGATGCCCATACAACATGTGTTTCCTACTTCACCTTATTGTATTCTAGTAACCTTTTTGTTTGGTTAGAATAAGCTTTAAAAATTTTACAGAGTGGCATGTCACTCTTGTACCCTGTGTTGTAGTTACCTTTTTGGAATTGGTTCTTTTTTTGTTTTTTTGAGGTAGGGTCTCACTCTGGTCCAGGCTGACCTGGAATTAACTCTTTAGTCTCAGGGTGGCCTCGAACTCATGGCGATCCTCCTACCTCTGCCTCCCAAGTGCTGGGATTAAAGGCGTGCGCCACCATGCCCGGCTTTTAGTTACCTTTGCCTTGTTGGGACGAAACACCCCACCGGAAGCAGCTGATGGGAGGAAAGGGTCTATAGTCTGAAGTGGAAACTTTCACATGGCAGCAAGAAGATGGTAGCGCAGAGGTTTCACACCTTGTCCGGTCACAGCAGATGGCAGGGGGCAAGAGTGAGCTGAGGTCCTGGCAAGAGGAAGCTGGCTCTGACGCTCCGATGCCCGCCATCAGCAACACGCCTCCTCCAACAGGGATCCTCCGCCCCAATTGCCACCAGCCAGGGACCACGCATTCAAAACACATAAGGCTGTGGGGGCGTCCGATCCAAACCACCCTGCCAAGGAACGGGGAGAGGACTGACAGACACATAGTAAATGCTTACGGGTTTTTTTTCTTTCATGAGCACAAAACTTAAACCTTTTACCTATATGTCTATTCAAGACTTTGGGAGAACCTAAGAGGTTGCATTTCATTTTGCAGTTTTTGACAAGGCAGAATATAGCAAAACATGGCATTTTAGGGAGATTTTATTTAAACAAAAAAGTTAATTTGCCAAAGTTAAGTGCAAATGAGTTGTGGTGGCTCAGTGGTCCCAGAATGTGGGGCCTTTACTTTGTTTCGGTGGGTGTGCTGGGCTATGTGCCTGGGCCTCGTGGTTTATTTACCTGTATGCCTTTGGAAACAGTGGTATGGATGTTAACCCATTCGGAGCTTATTCGTTGGTGCCTAAAGTTGTGCTTTTTCTTATTGTGTTTTGGTTTTTCAAGGCAGGGTCTCACTCTAGCTCAGACTGACTTGGAATTCACTATGTAGTCTCAGGGTGGCCTTGAACTCATGGTGATCCTCCTACCTCTGCCTCCAGAGTGCTGGGATTAAAGGCGTGCGTCACCACGCCCGGCTTAAGTTGTGCTGTTCTGTGGGTGGTATGGTGAGATTTGGTACCGGAGCTGCTGGTTACTAGTCTGGGGTCATTCGTGCAGGCAGTGGATCACCCGCAGTGATGCTCCAGGTGGCTGTCAATCTCACAGTTTTTGCAATTTATTTTCTTTTTGAAAGTCTGGATGTGTCTTGATTACTTAGGAGATTTCAAAATCAAAATCACTATTCTTAATATTATTTATTTATTTATTTGACAGAGAGAGAGAGAGAGAGAGAGAGAGAGAGAGAGAGAATGGGTTTGCCAGGGCCTCCAGTCACTGCAAGCAAAATCCAGATGTGTGTGCTCCCTTGTGCATGTGGCAAACATGGGTCCTGGGGAATAAAACCTGGGTCCTTTGGCTTTTCAGGCAAATGCCTTAACCACCAAGCCACCAACCCACTCCACCCCTGGCCTTGAAATCATTGTTTTACGACAAGGTTAAAATCAGGGTGCATGGTCCACGGGACAGATGCTTTCTGGCTGGTGGCTGCTTCTCTCTCCACCTAAGGCTGCTTGATTTCTGAGTGACTTCTGAGGTTCATAAAGAAAATGGACAGCCCCGCATGGTGGCACCTTTGTAGTTGCCGCACTTGGAAAGCTGAGGTGGGGCCCCCTATCACTCAGGGAGGCAAAGTACAAGTGGGTTTGAGGAGAGCCTGGGTTCCATACTGAGCTTGAGGCCAGAGTGGGCTACACAGCCATCCATGGCTCCCAACACCAAAGCCTGGGGTATATCTCAGCGGCAGAATGCTTGCCAGGCACTTGCAAAGCCTAGAGACTTTTATTTTTATTACTTATTTATTTGAAGAAGGTGGGGGAGGCAGATAGAATGAGTGTACCAGGGCTTCCAGCCACAAGAAATGAACTCCAGATGCACTTTATGCATCTGGCTTACTTGAGTACTGGGGAATTGAACCTGGATCCTTAGGCTTGAAGGCAAGCATTTAATGACTAAGCTATCTCTCCAGCCTAAAGCCTGGAGTTTGACTAGAAATCAACTCCCCCCCCCCCCCCCCCCCCCGCCAAACAGGGCCTTATGGTTATTGATGAAAACGAGATTGGCTCAGATTCCCAAGTGATCTAGGAATTGTGCTGTGTCTGACTTGTCCCCAAATTGAGAATTTATTCTTTTTTCATGGCCCATTTCATTCAGTTCCAATTTGGGCCATTCTTGGGCTTTTGCATAATCTTCAATTCCCAGCAGATGAGCTTCTCTCCCTATCCTTACAAAGTTGACCAGCATGTGACATTGCACCCGTCAAGGAAACCTCTTGACATGGTTTTTGTTGTTTTGATTTTTCGCGGTAGGGTCTTAATCTGGCCCAGGCTGACCTGGAATTCACTATGTAGTCTCAGGTTGGCCTTGAACTCACAATCCTCCTGCCTCTGCCTTCTGAGTGCTGGGATTTAAAGGTGTGAGCCACCATGCCTGGCCTTCTTGACATATTTTCTTAATCTGGCAAATGTGTAACAAACCTTGGGATCCACCATGGCTGCCTTACTTGCTGAGCATAGAAGTGTGTGTGTGTGTGTGTGTGTGTGTGTGTGTGTGTGTGTGTTCGGATACACAGGGTACAGGTGTGTGCACATGCATGTGAAGGTCAGAGGTTGTATCTTCCTGAATCTCTTTTCACTTTATACTCTGAGGCAGGATCTCTCCTTCATACCTAGAACCTGCCAGATTTGGCTACCCTGTCTAGCTATCTTACCCTGAGGATCCCATGTCTCCTTCCATTCCTCTCCTTATCAAACCCAGGGTATATAGGCAGGCTGCTATATCTACCTCCCATTTAGATGGGTGCTGGGGGTCCAGTCTCAGTTCCTCACGCTGTGGTGACCAGTGCCTCAGCAACTGAGCCTTCTTCTTAGCCCTGGAACTTTTTCTTTTGAAAGTAGAGTTTCTATTATAATACAGTTCGATCAAATGCTCAGCAGTTTTAAAAACAGCTTCTCATTTCCATGGAAAACAAACAGCAGAGGTCTTGCCTGAGATCCATGCTTCAGATTTCCTCAGTCTATTAGGGTGCCCTGATAACTCCGCATGTCGAGATTTTTCTCCAGAACTGAGCCATGGGGAGTGAGAATAGAGAATGGTACAGCTGGCCAATTTCAAAGTGTTTTGCCAGGGTTTTGTTTAGATGAATGAGAACCACGGACTTGCCTTATGTCTTTAGAAGGTTCAGTGGCTTTATGACCCCACACTCTCACCATTGCTGGGATTTTCAATTTAGTTCCGTTGAACAGATGGGTACCAATGCCAGTGTTATCCCTGTCCTTGCCAAGACACCATTTGATGGTTGTGAATAGGACCCGTTTTTGTCTGTTCTTAGTAGTTTTCTCTTCATCGCACCAGCTCCGTAGGCTCAGGAAGGAAGAAATATAATACTGACAGTGAAATAGGCGGAGGCCTGTGCCCCAGTTCTACTGGGATTGCGCTCAGTTTTCCGCAGAAAATGTCCTGCCCCTTTAACTGGAGCCTGTGAGTGCTTGAGGCTTTTTGCTCTCAGTGATCTGTAGCCTGTCTTGTTAGTTTTTCTTGGCTTCAAACTTCAGGACTGAAGATGTTGGCTATTCTTGACCATTCTCAATTTTTCTGCATCAAAATTTCTGCACATTTTATGTCATGGATGGCTTTTTGTTGTTTGATTAAAATCTTCCCTGTCATCTAGGAATATCTTAACAACTACTTTTTTTAAGATTATTTATTTATTTATTACAGATGGGGGTGGGGGAGAGAGAGAGAGAATGGGCATGCCAGGGCCTCTAGCCGCTGAAAACTGACTCAGATATATGTGCCACCATGTGCATCTGGCTTATGTGGTATCTGGAGAAACGCACCTGGGTCCTTAGGTTTCACAGTCAAGTGCCTCAACTGCTAGGCCATCTCTCTCCAGCCCTCACCAACTATTTCTTCTTCTTCTTTTTTGTTTCGAGGTAGGGTCTCACTGTAGTACAGGCTGACCTGAAATTCACTATGGAGCCTCAAACTCACTGCGATCCTCCTACCTTTGCCTCCCGGGTGCTGAGATTAAAGGCGTGCGCCACCACGCCAGGCTATCACCAACTACTTCTTTATGTACTATCTGCATTTAAATTTCCCTTCCTGCTCCAATGTGCTTTAAGGATTGCCTGCATGTATAATGTCCTTACTTTTTTGTACTGGCCCATAGCTTATTGTTGTCTAGGAGCTAGTGGTCTACAATTCTTCAGGATCAAGACTAGATTCTCTCAGTCTTCTAAATCACATGGTCCTCATCCCGGGTCCTCTACTGAACTGAAGTTGGTTGTTTTTTTATTAATTTTTATTTTTTGAGAGCGACAGAGAGAGAAAGAGAGAGACAGAGAATGGGTGCTCCAGGGCATCCAGCCACTGCGAATGAACTCCAGACACGTGCACCCCCTTGTGCATCTGGCTAACGTGGGTCCTGGGGAATCGAACCTCGAACCAGTGTCCTTGGGCTTCACAGGCAAGCCCTTAACCGCTAAGCCATCTCTCCAGCTCCCCCCTCCCCTTTTTAAATTAAGTACCATGGTGGGATGTCAGAAAAAGCATTTCTTTTAGTCACTGTGTAATGAAGTGTTTACTTGGTCACTTCGCTTTTTAAAGTGCAGTCCATCAGGACTCTGCACAGTGACGGAGACGTTCTGTTCTGTGCTGGCTAACCCAGTCGGCAGTAGCCACCTGTGGCCACTGAGCACTTGGAAGATGACTTAGTGCATCTGAGGAACTGATTTTAATTACGTTAACTTCCGTTTAAGCACCACATGTGGCTGCTGTTAGACCAAGCAGTCAGAGAGGTAAGCCGCTTCATTCTTGATCTTTCTTCCTTCATTTCAGCAACCTTTACGAAGTGCCTGTGAGGTGGCCATACTTTCTTCTAGGCCCATGGATGCCAGCAAGCGTTGGCTTTTTCCAGGACTGGGCAGTCTTCCAGTCTTGCAGAGGGTCCGGCTTGTTCCCGGTGCTCATTAATGCAGGGCTGTAGATGTGACGCCATTGCGGCGAACCGGCAACTGGGTATAGATAGAGGGTTGTGGTTTAAAACTGAGACTGCTTGCACCTCGGACCTTAGAATGGAAGGATCTGACAGAGCGGGTGAAGGACACTTGTCAGTGTCCCAGAGTATGAGCAATGGCCAGGACCACATTTTTCTGGACCTTGGGTGGAGATCTTTAGCAGGAGGGCTGTTTCTAGTTTTGTGGATCATGGCAAATGCTCATTCAAGTGATCGATGAGCCTATCTTTAGGATTAGTCTCTGGTGATAACAGAGCTTTGAAATCTTAGTAGATTTGTCCACTTTTTTTTTTTTTTTCCCCCTGATACTTAACAGTTTTGGGATTTTAAGTATCATTTGTATCTAGCTTATACTTGGATCTCCAATGCCTGGTTACCTACCTGACCCATGCATGATACAAAGGCAGCTGCGTTTGATTTATTTCTGCTATAAGAGCTTGCTGCTCTGTGGCCCTGTCGTTCCTGTGGAGAATGCGACCCATGCAGCTTCTGTGCCCAGGCAGCACACCTTATTAGGACAGTGAAGCAAGAAATTGGGGACCGTGTCATTAGACAGTACTGTTCCAATGGAGCTATGAAGGATGTCAATGGGCCTGTGAGTGGTAACAGCTGTAAGGACCTATTCCAGGTGACAGTGATGGTGTCACCGTCCTGGGACCAGTTAGTGGGAGAGAATTCCAGGCAGAGCTCAGCAAGTACCAGAACTGTGTATTGGGAGAAGCAGATTGATGTAGTGTCTACGGACAGATCATGGAGCTGGAACAGAGCGAGGGAGAAGCGAACAGAGTGAGATGTCTGAGAGGCAGGAAAGAGGAAGTAAGGCCGTGGATCCCAAGTCTTCTTGGATGTGTTAATGTGGAAAAAAAATGAGGGGCTTAGAGCCGGCTCAGTGGATAGGGGCTTGCTCTCAAGTCCATGTTTCGGAGTTCAACACTCCCCAGAGCAGGCTCTCTGCAAAACGCTGGGAGTTGTGATGGGCTGGGCTTCTGTCAGAGGCACAGATGGGATAGTTTCTTGAAAGCTGCCCATGACCCACAGACAGAATAGCAGAGTGAGGGCTGGAGAGACAGCTTAGCCGTTAAGGCATTTGCCTGCAAAGCCTAAGAAGCCAGGTTCGCTTCCCCAGGACCCATATAAGCCAGATGCACAAGATGGTGCACGCGCCTGGAGTTGGTTTGCAGTGGCTGGTGGCCCTGGAGTGCCCATTCTCTCTCTCTTTCTCTTTCACATAAATAAATAAATAAATATTAAAAAGAAAGAATGGCAGAGTGAGATGGAAAGAAACCATCCTCCAGTAAGGTGGAGCAGCAAGGGTGGACCAGAAAGGTGGCCTCTGCCCTCATCATGCGTGCCATGGCATAGGTGTGCACTCATGCACTAACACACACAAACACACATGTACACACGCACAAATTAGAAATATTGTTTGAAGTGAAAAAAAAATAATTGGCGAACAATCATTGTAGGTGCTCCATTGAATTTATGCTCCTCTCAAGGCGATGTCTCCTCTTTCTGAGCAGCTCGGGAACTTCCAGGACATCTTCGACGTTTCTTAGGCATACTTCCTGTGGCCAGTCACATTGCTATTTTAAAACACCCTCATTTTGGCCATAGATTAAAACCCATTAGGAGACTGTGGAGAGTGCTGCCTTCTCCAGAGAGTGCTTGAAGCTAAGTAAACTGAGGGAACATCTGATGGATCCCCGGAGAGACCAAAGTGGAGGGGATAATGCTGCACAAGTAGGTTTTGACTCCAGGTCTAATTTTAAGAGCGAGCCTCCCTGTGAGAGGCAGTAATTGGCCAGAAGAATGTGATTGCTCCTAATTGCCTCCCTAATTACACACTGTGATGTTGGGGGCAGAAGGCCTGGGGTTTGGCACTGTACATCACAGTTGACTTGTCCCTGGAGAGCCGAGACTAAAATACCTCCTAAAGATGAGCCTATTTTCGTCTCCTTCCAGCCAGCAAAGACACAAGAGAGGAGAAGTTGAGTGATGGAGGTTATGTGAGTTCTCTTGTTGGACGGAACGCAGAGAGCGGGTCGCCTGCCATCACGTCGAGCCGTGGAGAAGGCGCTTTTGTGACTTCTCTCGTCTTGGTTCTTAGTCGGTGTCCGCTCGGGGTCCAGAGCTCAGAAAGCACTGTTGCTGTTCATTCTCTGCCCGTGCTATCACTTTCCATTTATTCCCTTAAGCATGCTGGCTTGCCATCCATCCTCGAGGTCTCTGGCTTCACACGAACCTGCCTCTGCCAATCCAGAGAGGCTGGGGGTCCATTCCTTGTAGACGCCAGCTCCACTGAAGTGGGATATCGGTGCAGTGTCATGATTGGATGTCAGTCACGTCCTTGTCTTGTTCCTCATGTTGTTGTCTTTTGTTGGGTTTTGTCCCTTGTAAGCTTTGGATCATTGCTCCTACGACTAACCTGTTTCTGGAGCACCCCAAGTCAATATTGTAACTTAAATAAACTTGATAGAAGGATATGAGGTTCACAGAGCTTCATTTCAAGTATAATGAGGTGACAAGTTCCTCGACGCCATCTAATCAGCTCCTATGGGTAAGGTGGACCACACTGTTTTTAAAATTTTTTTTTTAATTTTTATTTGAGAGTGACATAGAAAGGTGAAGAGAGAAAGAGGGAGAGAGAGAGAAAATGGGTGCGCCAGGGCCTCTGTCCATTGCAAACGAACTCCAAACGCATGCTCCCCCTTGTGCATCTGGCTAACATGGGTCCTGGGGAATCGAGCCTCGAACCGGGGTCTTAGGCTTCACAGGCAAGCGCTTAACCACTAAGCCATCTCTCCAGGCCCCACACTGGTGTGTTTTGTGCGATGTATCCTTTTATGAAATAGCTGGGTGAGGTCTGAATCTTGAGTGGGGTGCAGGTGGACACTCAGAACCTCTGTAGAAGTTTTCAGAGCATTTCTCGTGAAGCAGTTTGTGAGTGCTTGCGCGCAATGAAACCACAGGCAGACTGTGTGTCTAATTTGGGATGCCTTTGGCCTACAAATCTTTTGGTTGCCTAGAACTTTTACTGTCTTTGAGTCAGTTTCCACCATTTAAATCTTGAGGATTTGAGTTTGAAAGGCCAATATTGTTATCTTTGTCTTCTTCCCATTGGAAACGTAGGGGACACATTTGTTAAGAGACCCAGTTAAGGAGGCTGCGGGCGTGCAGGGTGCCTGCGCTGCCGCGTGGCCATGACTTGTGCTCGGCCCTTCCCTACTGCTTGGTCTCAACGCTGCCTGTCTCATGAGACAGTTGGATTCGTATCCACGATCTCAGAATTTGTTTTCAGCTCGGTAACTGGTTAAACAACTTAATTCCGAGGCCACTTAGTGTTAAACACGAAGATGAAGGATCTGTAAACTTACAGCGTTAAACCGCGTCTTTCCTCCTCACTGTAGACAGCGGTCCACTTGGTACTACGCTAGTCTCAGTTAATGGGATCTGTTAACCAAGCCCTTGCTGAATTTGATCCCAGAGGGAATGGGGAGGAACATATGTAATCGTGTAGCTCTTAGGGTTTTTGGCTTGGGTCTTGTTGGTGGTGTTGCCTAATTTCAGAGATCAGAAGTTGCGGCAATGCATGGCTATGGGAAGGACTTGGGTCGAGCAGTGTCCTTGCGCACCTCTGAGGAACAAAGGATGGCTGTGGCTCTCTCCGTCAGGAGATTCAGTATCAAATCGTGGCAGCCCACACTTCAGAGCTGAGGAGTATCTTAGGTTCAATGCCAGCCTTAGTTAGCTACATGGCATGATCAGGTCTTTAATCAAAATAAGCCAGGGCTGGGGACAGGGATCAATGGGTAAAGAGCTTGCCACACAAACATGAGGACCTGAGTTTGGAGCCCAAACACCTACATAAAAGCTGGGCATGGTGGTGTGTGTCTTCAATCCCAGTGCCAGGGAAGTAGAGACAGGAGGATCCCTGGGGCTGGCTGACCATGTAGTCCCCCAGAACTAGTGAGTCCCAGGTTCAATGAGAGACCCTGTCTCAAAAAAAAAGGCCGAGTGTGACTGGAGAAGATACCCAACATTGACCTCTGCCATCCATGTGCCTGTGTGTCCATAGACATGTGTGTCCATGCAACTGTGAACCTCATATAACAGGCAAGGATAACTAACCCAGAAAGTAATGGGGAAAATTGCCTAGATCTTAGCAAGATAAGAACTAATGAATTTGAAAATTGTTTCACATAAAATAATTTTAGTTATGGGCACTTACCATATAAAACATTAAAGGATGGCTGAGGATATGAGCAATTAATCTTTTTATCTAGAGCGAAATGGTAGAAAAAAACAATAACCAGATTGATGACTATATCTTGATCATTTATTTCTGATGTCTCTCTCTTTTTTAAACAATGTTACTTGTTTGGGTGTCTGTCTGCTGGGGAGGAAGGGACCAAGGTCTCTTGCTGCTGCAAACATACCCCGAATGTCTGCACCACGTTTTTCTGCCTGGCTTTGTGTGGGTAATGAGGAATTGAACCCAGGGTGGTAGGCTTTGCAAGCAAGTGCCTTTAACTACTGAGCTATCTCCCTGCCCTCTAATCTGTTTATTTAAATTGCAGTGAGTATTCAGAATGTTTTGGATCAAAGAATTGAATGTCTTCCCACATTCTGACACATTTACTTAATAAAATTTTGTCCGTGATGATGGGATATATACATATATATTTGATGTTTATCAGCATAACACTCATCTCTAATGGTGAGCAAGCAGATTTTCAGTTGAGTTATTATAAGAGTGCCAGTTAATGCACTAAATTTATTTGATTAGCCTTTAATTTTTTTATTGTCTTTGTGTACAATTGTGTGTGTGTGTGTGTGTGTGTGTGTGTGTGTGTGTTCGTGGGTGTGAGAATGGGCATGCACACGCGGGTTCGAGGACAATCCCAAGAGTCAGCCACAGCTCTCCATCTTGTTTGAGGTCATTTGGCTTGTTGTTTACTTTGGTGAGCACCCTGCCGGCCAGTGCCTGAGCTTCTGGGATTCTCCTGTCTCTGCTGCCCATGGCATTGTAACAGGACTGGCGCTCCAGGCGTATGGTACTGCGTCCAGCTTTGTGTGGATTCTGGTGATTTCAGCTCAGGTGGTCTTGTTTGTACAAGGCTCGCTGAGCCATCTCCCAAGCCCTAACCTCCTTCTTATTATTATATTTTTAATTAACATTTTTATTGTTTTGATTTATTTGAGAGTGATAGCCAGCCAGCCAAAGAGGGAGGGAGAGAGAAAGAGAGAGAGGGAGAGAGAGAGAGAGAGAGAACAGGTGTTCCAGGGCCTCCAGCCACTGCAAACAAACTCCAGACACATGCGCCCCCTTGTGCATCTGGCTTACGTGGGTCCTGGGGAATTGAGCCTCGAACTGAGGTCCTTAGGCTTCATAGGCAAGTGTTTAACCACTAAGCCATCTCTCCTGCCCTCTCCATTTTATTGGATTTTTGAGGTAGGGTCTTGCTCTGGCTCAGGCTGACCTGGAATTCACTATGTAGTCTCAGGGTGGCCTTGAACTCATGGTGATCCTCCCACCTCGGCCTCCTGAGTGGTGGGATTAAAGGCGTGCGCCAGCTCCCCTGGCAGCCCCCTCCTTTTTTTTTTTTTTTTTCTTTTGGCAAAGTACGGCAACAGACTCTTTATTTAATGTGGTGTAATATACATCAATATCAAGTCCCTGGCTGTTGTAAATACCAAAAGAGACAAAACAAAAACAAAGCAAAAACCTGTTGTTACAACTTCAAATAGGTCCTGGTGGCCAGGCTGAGTAGTAAAAGGAAGCAGTTACAGGAAGAGGCAGCCTCCGCCCCCAGACTGGGTGCCTGCTGTCCACGTCTAGGCTGTGTGCAAGGTGGAAGGAGACCGCAGCAGCGCTCAGCTCCCCCACATACCTAGCCTGGGGGCCTCCCTCAGCAGGATGACCACAACGGGGGAGGGGATAACCATTTTTACAGAAATAACATTCTTTTTTTAAAATATTTTTTGGTATTTTTATTTATTTATTTGAGAGTGACAGACAGCTAGAGAAAGAGGCAGAGAGAGAGAGAGAGAGAGAGAGAATGGGCGCGCCAGGGCCCCCAGCCACTGCAAATGAACTGCAGATGCGTGCGCCCCCTTGTGCATCTGGCTAATGTAGGTACTGGGGAATCGAGCCTCCAACCAGGGTCCTTAGGCTTCACAGTCAAGCACTTAATCGCTAAGCCACCTCTCCAGCCCCAGAAATAACATTCTTACACAAAGTGCCTGAGCACTGCCAATGGTCCAAACACCTCAAGGAAAACAAGAAAAAAAGTGCTGCTGACACGTGTACATGAAGCTCTCAACTAGATAAGCAAACAGACCTGAGTAAGGGCACTGGGCTCTGAGCCACCACACACTGTGGTCCCCCGGAGGAAAAGCTAACGATTTAAGAAACCAACACAGCTCTTGGTCCTAAAACTGAGGTCATCCACACTGGACTCGCTTGCAGACATCTCCCCTGCAGCTGGGCCAGGCTCCTTGGGCTGACCCTGGAAAGCACAACAGTTGTCGTGACTAAGGTGTGGTCAGTGGAGAGGAAGAGTCCCAACCATTCATTGACTTTGGTGCCTAGAAAGGATGGATGTGACGGCCAAGGTCCCACCTGTCCTGGGGCCACTGAAGGTTGCAATCTCCTAACACCGAGATCCAACAGCCCCAAGGACCCCCACCCCTCCAATTGGCTTTAAGAGGTAGCTGAAGTGAGGCAGACAAGTTGTGGGCCACAGCAGACCTTCCCACGTTCTCCAAGGAGGCATGTTTGTCTTGTCCTTACACCTCCATAACCTAATAAGTCCAATAGGGTTGGCAGTTCATATTCCCCAAACTGGCACAGGGATCAGAGACTGTACTGGATGGAACAGGAAGAGGCAGGGACCATGTCACATACAAGGACATCAGAAGTGCAGCACCCTCCTTTTTAAAGTATGCATAATATCAATCTCTCGGTGCTTCCGCTCAGCCTATAGTAGCCAGCGATCCTCCTTGGATGGGCACTTTCCTAACTCTTAAGCAAAGTGGTGTAGTGAGAAGTTTCAGCTCTCGGGGCATTAAGAGGGACCATTACACTGATCCTTTAAGACCACCAAGGCCAAGGCTCCTCCCATTTCTTCCTTCCCTTGCCTTTCACCAACAACTCACTCAGATGTCCCTGACTCTTCCCTCATTCTTCTCAGCCTTATATGTTATTTATTTTCCTGGGTTGTCTTTGGTGTTCTGACGAACCAATCATGCTAATTCAATGGTAGATGAAGGCAGTGCTACACGCCTCAATTTAGACATTGCTTACATTAATCATTAAATACATGTGAGCCATTAATCCGGGCAGATGAATTCAACCTTCCCAGATTTTAGTTGGAATTAAGTATTAAACAGACTTTTCACCCTTTGTTATTTCAGAGTGTACCTGCTAGAAGTTTGGTGTGCAGGCAAAGAGGGTGTGGTGTAACCCAGAAAATGTTCTAAAGCGGGGAAGAAATGATGTTGTTCAATGAAGCACAATGGGCTCAGAAGGCAGGAAAAGCACCAAAGAAGCTGGGCCTGGAGTTGGAAGTCTGAAATCGGGGCTGCTCGGGAGGCAGAACCTGGAGCCATGGCAAGTTCAAGGCCAGCCTGAGCTACTCAGTGAAACTCTGGCTCAATATGAACAGTCGCGAGAGGGCTGGCTACGGACCGGTGGAGCTCAGTGCTAGAGGTTTTACATGGCGTGTGTGAGAGAGAGCTTGGGCGCAGCCCCTGGCAGGGAGAGGGAGCGACGGAGGGAGAGCACTTGAGTGTGATGGCGGTCACTCGTGGGTGTGGAAGCTCTCCTTGCTAAAGTGGTGTTTAACGCTGGGCCTCCTGCCCCGCAGCTGATTCCCTTCCCCCAAGGTAGGGTCTCACTCTAGCCCAGGCTGACCTGGAATTCACTGTGTCGTCTTAGGGTGGCCTCGAACTCATGGCGTTCCTCCTACCACTGCCTCCCAAGTGCTGGGATTAAAGGCGTGCACCACCAAGCCTGGTGTTGCCTTTCATCTTTAATGGTTGTAATTACATCATGACAGTTGTTTATTTCATTTTATCTTTCTTTCTTCCTTTCTTTCTTTCTTTCTTTCTTTCTTTCTTTCTTTCTTTCTTTCTTTCTTTCTTTCTTTCTTTCTTTCTTTCTCTCTCTTTCTCCTTTCCACCTATCTCTTTTTCTTTGTCTCTCTCTCTCTGTCTCTGTCTTTCTCTTTCTCGTAGTCTCTCACTCTAGCCCAGGCTGACCTGGAATTCACTCTGTAGTCTCAGAGTAGCCTCGAACTCACGCGATCCTCCTACCTCTGTCTCCCAAGTGCTGGATTAAAGGCTGCGCCACCACGCCCGGCTTGGACTTCACTGTCTAATATTATTTACTTACTGTGATAGTTTGGATGTGTGAATGGCCCTATAGAGTCAGGTGTTTTATGAAAATTGAGTTGGCAGCTGTGGCTCCCAGTTGACAGAGTCCTGCTAGAAGGGCCGTGTCCCTGGGGGCAGGTCTGCATTCTAGCCCACAGCTATGCAGACCTTCTTCCACCACTGATGGGCTTCCCCCGCATGTAAGCTTGAAATAGATCCCTTCCTCCTTGGATCGTCATCCAAGCAATGTGAAGCTGTCTACACACTTACTGCCTCTACGTGGAGGCTGTGTGTCAGGAATTCTGGGGACTGAAGTCCTAAGTGTTCTTTGGTTTTGGATTGGTTAGACACTTAGGACAGTTCCGAGAACTTTATCACGAGGGCCTTTTGATAAGCTGTGAGGGGGCCTAGCTGTATCTATCCAGGCCCGGGGACAGTGGACCGGGAAGGGGTCTATGGGCGGAGAATGGCTGGAAACGGCGTGTTGAAGGTTGAGGTCAGCGGCACGCACACATGGGCTTGCAGTCCGCGTAGCCTGCGCCCGGCGTGGAGACCAGACCTGGCGTGGCTCGTGGAGAAGCCCTGGGGAAGGCGAGCTCCAGATGCCAGGGGGTGGGCGCTCCTCCAGAGCCAACGGGGTTGCTTTGCCATGGGGACGACCTGCTATTGCAGGTTTCCACTGTTGGACCCGGAAGGTCTGGATGTTGTGGAGATGGGGGATTAGCTGAGATGAGTGACAGATAACCACAGAGAAATACCAGGTTTCCAGGAGCTGGGAAGTGCAGAGCAAACCCACGGCCCATAGTGACGTCACAGTACCAAGTGAGCCAGAGACAGGGCAGTAGAACGCTGTGATTGGAGCCACCTGCCCATGCCTGTTCCCAGAGGCCATCAGCAGTGCCCCTGGGGGTGCGGCTGCATAGTGCTGGATGGGCCAAGAAGCCCTTATCAATTAAGTCATGGTTTTCTTCTCTTCCTCCTTCCTTGCTCCCAGATAATTGTTTATTGTGTGTGATAAGATTGATTTCCTTTTTCCATTCTGTAAGGGCGTGGTTTTAACTGAAGTGAGGGAGGGAGGAGAGAGGAAGAAGAGAGGAGGGGCGAGAGAAGCTGTAAAGACTCCTACAGCGTAATCCTGGAAGGAGTGCAAGCAGAGGTTGCCTTCCCTCTCATTTTTAAAATTCTTTTTTCTGATTTGTTTTTATTTATTAGAGAGGGGGGTGAGGGAGGGAGAATGGGCGCGCCAGGGCCTCCAGCCACTGCAAACGAACTCCAGACGCGTGCGCCCCCTTGTGCATCTGGCTAACGTGGGTCCTGGGGAACCGAGCCTCGAACCCGGGTCCTCAGGCTTCACAGGCAAGTGCCTAGCCGCTAAGCCATCTCTCCAGCCCTTCTCTCATTTTAAGCTTCAGACAGACAGAGGCCAGGTGTACTTACACGGTCTTCCCAGTCTTTGTGCTTTTGTAAGTACTGTGCAAGCCACTTGGGCATGAGGAGCCTAACCCTAACCTTATTTCATTTGGTGAATATAATCTGTTTGGTTTTTTTTTTTTTTTTTTTTTTTGGTCTTTCCATTTTCACACATAACAGCAGCCATCATTAACAACTAAAATTGAGCCACTCTCTCTCATTACAAGATAGAATTCTTTTCAAGAATTTAGTATGCTTGACCTTTATTTAGAATTAAAAATTATCTTGAAAATTTACCTCTACAACTGTAATTTCTTTGGCATGCTCAAGAACGGCTTAATAGTCTGAAAATGGATGAATTTAAAATTAGAGAGTTGAAGGTCGTAACCCAGCAATGATAACCCAGCTAATGAAATATTCATTTTCAACTATGAAGTGGCATTGCATATCAATATGTTGTCACTGTCTGTCATCGTTACGTAGGGCGCAGGTATATTTATGCATTTATAAATAGCTAAGGGAGAAAATAGAGGCTAATTACATATACAGGGATGCGACAGAAATTCTCATGGCTCTGCTTCTCACCGGCAACTGCTAACCATTTTTCCAAGCCACGTTTATGAATTAAGTATAGGTTCTGCACATTAACCTCGGTGTGTTTGGTTTTGAGAATGATGTAATTAGAAGGAAGGGAAATTGGGAGATATATGTGCTTTTTGGTTTGTTTGTTTTTTTAGGTCATGTCCACACTAGGGGTTTGTTTATACAGATGTAAAATTAAGTGCATAATTTAGCACTTACCTAGGAAAATTAAACTAAAAAATCCTTTGGTTTGAAAAATCTAGAACGTTGTAGAAGAGATATATAGTTATATAATTAACTTCACCAATTAAGAATGAATTTACATTAACAAAAATCAATGTAATTATCCAGATAATTCAGGCTAATTAAAGTCCTCCCCACATGCTTAGATCTCCATTAGGCGCTTGTTTCTGGGAGCAGCAGACTTTTTGGTGTTAAATTAGCTTTATAATTTGTATCAAATAGTCTTGCTTTATTTTGTTGGTATAATCCTGGCTTTCACTGATACTTGTGAATAAGATTTCCTTCTGGGAGAGATAAAGTGGGAAGCATTAAGACATTGCACATGAACTTGAAAGCACGATGCCGCTTGCATGGACCAATCTCAGAATACAGAATCTTTATGTCTAGCTATGCATTGACAGCGATGGGAAGTTGCTGCGAAACTTTGTAAACTGGGTTGAATTGTCCATTCAGCATCTTGAAGGTAGAACTTGGGTGAACAGTTCCCACCCGAGTCTCACATCCACTTAGAAGCAAGGCCTGTTCTATTTCCTTCCCCACCTGCGTCACATCCTATTCTTACCCTGGCTTGCAGCTAACTGCCCCTTCTTTAATCTTTTTTTTTTTTCTTAGCCCCTCAGAACAGAAACTGACAACCCCTTGTTAGATTTTTAAGTAAGTGCCGCCTTAGATGAATGTCACACGTCGGTTCTCTGTGAATCCTGGGTGCCTTGATATTTTCTTACCGTTGACTGTGGACGTAAATATGAGACCTTCCTCTGTGATCTGAAGGGTGGTAGAGTGGGTGGTGTCAGATGGGTGCTTCTGGTGGGTGTTCAGAAATTGAAAGAGGAAGATTTGCCTTGGGCAATTGGCATTTTGTTTTAGCTTTTGAAGGTTTATTATATTTCCTCCTTTTTGACTGTGTGATGTGAGAAAAGAACACAGATTATGTTTGGCTTAAAAGGCACATGCCAGACGAAACCAAACCCATTTTAGTGTGGCATCTCGCTGCATTTTGGTGTGGTGCCTCGAGCGTTCTGAGCTGCCTCTTTCTCAGCTGTTCACCCATTAGGGGCTTTGTATCTCCCAAGGGCTTGGGGAAACAGAAAACAGTCCTATTATTACAGTTACTGTGGGACTCAAGGGCGGTTGGAGAGTCAAGACGGTGAGGAGTTAGGAAAGAGGGGAAAAGTCTCTTCCAAGCTGGCTTTATCTTTTTTAATGTCAGGAACAGATAGGAATATTATTTGGAGGAGATTATTTGCTGTCCTTATATTTTATCCTTAACTCATTTTTTTAAAAAATTCTATCTATTTGCTGGAGGGTGAGAGAGGGAGAGAAACAGAGAGACAATGGGCATGGCAGGGCTTCTAACCACTGCAGACGAACTCCAGACGCATGTGCCACCTTGTGCAACTGGCTTATGTGGGTCCTGGGCAATTCAACCTGGGTCCTTAAGCTTCGCAGGCAGGTGCCTTAACTGATGAGCCATCTTGCTAGTTCTCTCTTTTTTTTTAAACATCAGAAATGACATGTCTGTCACATTTTGGAAGTAATAGTGTAATAAAATAATTATTTTCTGATTAGATGGCGCAGATTTAGAATCTGCTGAAAGGGAGGGAAATTGCCATCTCGTATCTTTGAAATGTCCCGTTGGGAATAGAAGCTGTACTTACCGCAGCTGCTGCAGAGTGACAGTTAGCAGATGTGCCGGGCGTCTTCCCAAATGACGGCCCTGACTCCCACGTCTGGCTCCTGAGTCTTCAAAGCAAACCTAACTTGGACTTTCTAATGTTGATCCCTAAAGTGAAACTAGTTTGTGATCTAGTACTGTGCTTGACAAGTGCTATAAAAACATGTAAAAGGCTTTCTAATATTTCCCCTGGTTAGAGTTGGAGTTGGAATGTTTGGGTGGAAAAGAGGGAGACAGAAAGAGGGGAAGGAAAGAGAGAGAATGAATTATGGATTGTGTTGGTAAATAATTCCTAGTGTCCTTTGGTGCCCATTTGTTACTGAGTTTATTTAAGGAAAATTGCTCTGGACCATGTTCCGGACACACACCTTACCAGGAATTTGCAAGTTCCTTCTGTCACTGCCTTTTTGACTTGTTCCTGACGAGTCTCAGGCAGATGTGCTGAGACCGGCTCCAGTGCGCAGCCCCGTGAGCGGTGGGCCGCCTTTTGCACTCTTCCTCTCGGTGGTCTGTGGGGCCAGCGCCCTTGAGTCACATGAGGCGGCACAGTCTCCCGTTCTAGAAGGCTCAGCTAGCTTGGTCACTAACCTTGCAAGCCACAGTTTCTCCTCGTGTGTACTCTGGACCCTAATGCCTGTTCCTGATGTTCTGAAAGCCTTTAATTTCTGTATGATGGGCATTATATCACAGTGGCTCCTCTGGAGTTGTTAATGTCAATTTATTCTCAGAAACTTCTTATAACGCTCATGTATTGACTTGATGGGCTGTTAAGCCGTCGGCTTGATGGAGGGAATTACCTTCTCTGCTAGGCATTTGTGGCCATAATGGCTTTCCTGAGACTCTCTGCCACCCGGTGGAGGAGTCCTGTTAAAGTATTGCTGCCAGGCGTGGCAGCGCGCGTCTTTAATCCCAGCACTCGGGAGGCAGAGGTAGGAGGATCACTGTGAGTTCGAGGACACCCTGAGACTCCATAGGGAATTCCAGGTCAGCCTGGGCTAGAGCGAGACCCTACCTCGAAAGGCCAACCAACCAACCAAACAAAAAAATGTATTGCCATCAGGACACTTGTTCCTCAAGGATGTTGCCGTCACTGGAACATGGATCTTGATGTGGGAGAGACTTGCCAATTTAACAGTTTGGCAAAATGTATATATAGTAATAGCAATAGAAAGAGGAGTTATTATAATGAAATATGCAAATGTCAAGGTTTATGCTTGGCAATACACAGTCATCTTCTTAACCCACAACAAGATCTTCTGCAGGTCTAACAGCTATCATACTATTATAGTTGTCATAGGTAGGCTGGAGAGATGGCTTAGCAGTTAAGATGCTTGCCTGTGAAGCTAAAGGACCCAGGTTCGATTCCCCAGGATCCACTTTAGCCAGATGCACAAGGGGCATGTGTGTCTGGAGTTTGTTTGCAGTGGCTGGAGGCCCTGGCACGTCCATTTTCCCTCTGTCTCTTTTCTCTCTCTCTGCTTGCAAATAAATAAATGGAATTTAAAGTTGTCAGGGGTGTAGCTGATATTTCGAGATGCCTTCAGCAGTGTGAGTGATTTCTCATGATGACGGATTCTCAAAGACGGTGGTTTTCCCTCCACTCATAATTGAGGGAATTGATGAATGTTTAACTCAGCAACCCAACTCTGACAGGATCGGCAATAAAGATACACTTGTGTTCGACTGCGATGTCACACCCAGGATCCAGTTTGTTCTAGACCAGCAGTTGGCAAAGCTTCTGTGAAGAATGATGTGGTAAATATTTCTGGCATTGTGGACCAGATCACTCCCCCCCCCCCAATTTATTTATTTATGAGAGAGACAGCGCGTGCCAGGTCCTCTAGCCACTGCAGATGAAATCCAGATGCACTCACCACGTGTGTTCTGGGGAATCAACCCTGAGTCCTTAGGCTTTGCAGGCAAGTACCTTAATAGCCAGGCCATCTTGCCAGCGCCAGATCACTTTTTTTTTTGTTGTTGTTGTTGTTGTTTGTTTTTCCGAGGTGAGGTCTCACTCTAGCCCAGGCTGAGCTGGAATTCACCATGGAGTCTCAGGGTGGCCTCGAACTCACAGCGACCCTCCTAACTCTGCCTCCCGAGTGCTGCGATTAAAGGCGTGCGCCACCATAGCCAGCTCCAGATCACTTTTATTGGTGTATATTCTACTGTGCCCCATGACATCTACCACAGAAACAATTGTTCACGGCTGTGGTCTAGTCAAGCCACCAAGTAGCGACGTGGCCAAGTGCTGGGTGTGAGCCGCGCACCTTCGGCTGCTAACTGCACTTTCAGATGGAAGCTCTTCACCCCAGCTGGTGTCGCCTCACCTGGGGATTGACGTCACTGCCATTCTTGGTTATTCTGCATATGACTTTTGGGGCGCTTTGCTCTGCACTAGACATGTTTCATGCAATTTAACAGGCATTATTGCTCGAGCAAAATGATGATGCATTTCTGTATTTAAAGTTTATATTTTACATTTACTTAATAATTATGCACAAATGCTTATGATATAATCTCTGCCCTTAAGCACCCTCCGGGTGGTATAGCAGGCCGGGACATAAATGGGTAAGTGTGTATACTCAGAATGATGTAATTGCTGTTGTTGTTAATCTTAAGATATTACTGAAACATGGAGGAAGGAAGTACCTTATTCCTCCTTTCTCTGCTTCCAGTACTTTCTATGGAAAATTTCCATTTCTTTTCTTCTTATGAGCTAATATGTCTAGAGTGCACCCAGTCTTTATTTAGTTACTTCATTTGAAATGGACAAAGAGGTCAGAATTTAAACACGGTTAGTATATCACGGTAGGACTTTATTTGCAGTTAATGATAACACAGTATTTTGTTCCAGTGAGGTGGTTGCTATTTTGAGCTTTAACTGAAGGAAAGTGAGCCCAAAATAATGCTTAAAACTCAGTCCACTATCCCGTGGGAGTAAATTTAGTGCAAGGAATGCGTCTCCAGAGCGGGCATGAGTTGTCTTAGTTGAAGTCCTGTGTTTTTCAGAATTCCGGACTTCCTTTTCAGCAGCTTTCTCTAAATACCATTGGGGCCGGCGCAGATTTCATATTCCGTGGACACAGTGGATCGTGTCTCCCTGAATGTCTTTAGTTCACAGCCAGTCCCTCTGGTCAGTGAGGTCAGGTGTTTGATCCATTGTCTGTCATGGACAGTGGGGGAGACAGAAGGCTGGGGGTGGCTTCCTTCTTCCACATCATGTCTGCAACAGGGTTAGCTCTGGGAAAGCCCGAGGGAGGACTGTTGGCCTCTACTGTTGTTGGGAATGCTGCCACGTAATGGGACATCACGGTCATTGTCTTTTCCCTTTCTTCATAACTGCTTCCCACACCGATGGGTCATGAACTTGCAGTTGAATGAAAAGCCTTTCAGCGCAGTGATTTGGGTTAAAATCCAAGTTGATATCAAAACTCAGACAGTATGCTATTTGACTGCAACCATCAATACTGAGTTTATTCGAGCTTGCAGGGTGAGATTAAGAACCTCTGTGGAGAACAAACTGATACTGATGCTGGCCTGACCTTCGTGGATACAATGCCCTTTGATTTTTGGCTAAGTTTGTATGCAGACTTGTAAATGTATCGTTTTTTACACACACTGAAGTGTTGGAGAAGAGCATTTTTTAAATTTCTTTTTAATTTATTTGTTTGAGAGCGAGAGAGAGGCAGATAGAGAAAAAGAGAATGGGGGCTCCGTGGCCTCCACATGCTGCAAACAGACTCTGGAGGCATGTGCCTCTGATTTACATGGGTTCTGGAGAATCGAACCTGGGTCTTTTGATTTTGCAAGCAAGCACCTTAACCACTAAGCCACCTACCTCTCCAGCCTAAGAAGAACATTTATTGCTATTTACTTTGCTCTTGATTTCACAAATAGCATTCCCAAAGCATCCTAAGATAAACTCTAGGCCTTAGATTTCTTTTCATCTTAAACTCTTTGGCTTTTTTTTTTTTAAATCTTTTCCCTCTGAAATTCAATTATTTACCTCCTGATTCAGTTATTTTATGGAGGAATGCACGTGTGACTGAGTCATTCATTTCTGCCATACGTACGTGATTGATTTGTTGATCAGGGTTTGAATATCAATTAGCTGGAGAATGCAAAATCCAATTTTTTGACACATTCCCTCTTTACAAGGAAATTCTTGGTTATGATGAATTACAAATCAACTTCCCTTTTTTCCCTCTGTCAGGATAAGACATTGGTCATCCATTTAAAATAACAACTGTCCAATCAATAATTGTGATGTTGCTAAATTCTTAATGAAACAGGAAAGTCGTATGTTATAATTTCTTACTAGACTTGATTTCTCTATAGATTTATGTGCAATTTCACTTGAGCTGTTAGGTCTCAGCCTCGGAGGATGGTTTTGGGAAGGCAGAAACTACCCTTGCTCAGTGGGTAGGGAAAACAAAGCCAGCCTTTGTCTCAGGCCCTTACAGTGTGTCATTTCTTCAATTTCCAGTCCAGGCTCACTCCCCCAGAGACTGGGAAATTATTTCATTTTGCACAGATGAACTCCGAGAGACATGATGTCCCAGTGTGAATGATTTCAGGAACAAAAATGATTCTGTTCCTTTGACCACCTATGTGGGGCCAAGTTGGGCAGGTGTTTGTAGTAATATAAGGTGCCCAGGTTTGTTATACTTTGAATCAACTCATCTGTAATACTTAATGACTGTACCACAAACTACAATCTCTGTGCTAATTGGGACATTGTTTAAGGTATGTGCTTGCGTTCACAGGTATTATTAATTCATGAATTTATTTGACTTTCATCTGATTTTGGGTTTTCTTAATAGTTGGCAAACTTTTTAAAATATATTTTTATTTATTCATTTGAGAGAGAGAAAGAAATGGGGGCGGTGAGAGAAAGAGAGAGAGAAAGGCACGCCAGAGCCTCCAGCAACTGTAAACAAACTCCAGATGCATGCATGCGACCCTTGTGCAGCTGGCTTACGTGGATCCTGGAGAGTCAAACCAGGATCCTCTGGCTTTGCAGAAGAATATCTTAACCACTAAGCCATCTCCTCAGCCCCAGTAGTTGGCAAGCTTTTCAAGGGAACAGGAAGTCAGAGAAGTCCGCACTTATTGCATCTTTATGTTTAGTATGTTGGCTCCCGATTTGGAGAACAGGGATGTGTCTGAAGTTGGACTTCCTCCTTGGGTTTCTGTAATGTCAGGTCAGAGAGATTGGGAGGAGCGGGGAGGGTGAGAGGGTCTGTTCCTACATTTGGTATAGTCTTCAAAATGCCCCCCCCCAAAAAATGCCCCCCACAAGTACCCTGCCCCTTCCTGCTCTTGACACCAGGCTGGCCAGCTTTCCATTGCTTGTGCTTAGCTTGGTTTTTCCCATTGTACCCTTGTTGGTCGCTATTTTGTTTGCTTGTTTGTTTGTTTCAGGAAAATCCTTGAGATAACAAATGAGATGCTGATTATTACACGTTCGCAAGTCCTAGAGGCATCTGAGGATTTGCTATTGGCCCCGCCCGCCCCTCCCTTAGATTCTCTTCTGGTTTACACTCCTGGATAGTTCAACTTGGGGGACTGTCCGTCTCCAAGAACAGGACAAGCCCAGACAGCGTACTGAGGCTGGAGGCTTCAAAACTGGTCAGCGGTCTCAGGGCAGCTAGTGAGTGTCATCTCAGATTTGCTTGTCCCTTCTCAAGTGGAACTTAGCTTCAGTTTGATAGGTCTCTCATCAAAAGGTTAAAGTTGCTTCCGTCGCATATCTTGTTGGAGCGAGCTGAATTTGAGGTGACAAGCCCAGAAGTGAGTAATGCTGTAGATCTATTCTATCTGCTCTGTGTTGAGTTCTCCTAACTGCTTCCTCTTTTCAGCATGCATAGATCATTTGGCATTCATCTTTCCCTTAGTCCTCTCTCTCTCTTGCTATTTTCTTTTTTTAAAATATTTTTTCATTTTTATTTACTTTATTGAGAGTGACAGAAAGAGAGAGAGAGAGAATGGGCGCACCAGGGCTTCCAGCCACTGCCAACGAACTCCAGACGCCTGCGCCCCCTTGTGCATCTGGCTAACGTGGGTCCTGAGGAATTGAGCCTCGAACCAGGGACCTTAGGCTTCACAGGCAAGCACTTAACCGCTAAGCCTCTCTCCAGCCCTCTCTTGCTATTTTCCATCTTACCCCCTGGCCCCCCATTTTCCTTTTAAAAATACCCACAATTGAGGGAATATGATGGAGAGTGGAGTTTCAAAGGGGAATATGGGGAAGGGAGGGCATTACCATGGGATATTGTTTACAATCATGGAAGTTGTTAATAAAAAATAATTTAATAAAAAAATACCCACAACAGAATGTATCATGATTAGCTATCATTGTGTTTGTATTTTCAAAGGATGTTTTAGTTACTATTATTTAAAAGCGTCTCCTGGCCTTTATTTTTCCATTGCCATCTGTTCGTTTAAATAGTCTCAGACTGTTTAGAATTGCAGTTTCCCCTCCATACACTTTGTGGCATTTGGCTGTCCTTTTCTGACATAATAGGTCAGCTTTTCAGAAATCTGGCCCCCCACGTAATTTGACTTTTTCCACAGTCAACACACTGCCTGTGCTTTCTGAAGTCTTTCATCTTTTGGGTCTTTGAGCAGATGTTAAGTGTTTAAATATTTTGTTGTTTTGGTGTAAAGAAAATTGAAATATAAGATGTCAGTGATAGCAGGCTTGCTTACACCGAAGCAGATTGCTGCTTACGTGTTGAATATGCAAGAGCTATAAACACGGGGCGCTCGCTCTCTTATGCATTTTAACCATCATCCACAGGTTGTGTGTTGGGAAAAGAAAAACACGAGTAAATTCATCAGGTTATAATTTTTTGGGTATGTCTGGTGTTTTCATTCCCTGAGCTGGTTTTAACTGTGAGAACTCTCCTGGGATAGAATGAAGCTTCCATGTAAGAGTGAGACGGGAAGGAGGGGTTTTACACATGGTCCCCTCTGAGCCATGCTGTATGAGCGTGGCCTTTGGACTTGTGTGACCACAGGAAGTGAGTTGTACGTTGTCGGGCTGTAAGGGAACCTGGCAATAGGGCATCACTCTTAGCATCAGAGGTGGCACCTGTGACGTTGACCTGTGCCAAGCATCACACTGTGATCTTTTTATATTTACACATTCTATATATAAATATAACATACTCATATGCAATATTTATTTAATTATTAGAGACAAAGAGGCAGATAGAGAGAGAATGGGTGCACCAGGGCTTCCAGCCACTGCAGACAAACTCTAGACTCTTGCGCCACCTTGTGCCTCTGGCTTATGTGGTTCCTAGAGAATTGAATCTTTGGCTTTGCAGGCAGACACCTTAACCACGAAGCTATCTCTCCGATCCTGATCTTTCTGTTTAGGGGTGTGTGGAGGGATGTGGTGTGGCATGGGGGACACCTCATACACCGGTGGCGGGTAGAGCAGAATGGCATGTGCCCATAGCTCTTCTGTTCCATCTCGTTTAGAGCGCCAATCTCTTCACTGATTCCAGAGTTCACGGGGCTCCAAAGGTTCTCAGGTCTCTCTGCTCGCCTGCAGGACTCTGGTTAGAGGTGTGCATCCCCACACCCAGCTGGGTGCTTGGGAGTAGAAATTCAAACTCGGGTGATCTCGTGACTTCATGCTTGTGCAAGAAACACACTCGCCTGCTGAGCCGTCTCTCTTACCCTGAATGTTTACTACATTGTTACGGTGTCTCGTTTTGTGGCCTGAGCTGTCCAGGAACTCACTGGGCACCTCGTTATGTGGCCTTTAACTTCGCATCCTCCTGCCTCACCCTCCCTGGAGCTAGGCTAGGATTGCATGCCCATCTCTGATGTCTCTGAATCCTCCAGGCAGCCCTGTGTGTTGATGCCAGTGACCATTCCAGTTTATGCCTGAGAGAACTGAGGCTTAGAAAAATTAAACGGGCCTGGAGAGATGGCTCTGCCGTTAAGACACTTGCCTGCAAAGGCTAAGGACCCAGGTCAGATATCCAGGACCCATGTAAAGCCAGATGCACAGGTGGCACATGTGTCTAAAGTTTGTTTGCAGTGACAAGAGGCCCTGGTGCACCCATTCCGTGCCTCTATTTGCCTCTTTCTCTCTCTCAAGCTCTCTCAAATTATATATATATATATATATATATATGTATTTAAGTTAAACAGCTTTTTGTAAGCCATAGAACTCATGGTGGTGGGGCTGGGCTCTTCTCCTTCCTGGTCAGAGGACAAATTGATAGTGGGGAGACATAGTTCTCATCACCTGGGACTGACAGGGAAGGCTGGTGATGAGCCGGGAAGTGGCTCAATGGGTAAAGCAGATGCTGGGCCAGTGTGAGACGCCGAGTTTGCATCCCCGGAACCACATAAAGCTGGAAAAAAAAAAAATAACAGAATCGTTTAGAATCCCAGCACCCCTATAGTGACATGGGCGATGGAGACAGGAAAATCCCTGGAGGGATCCCTGGAGAACCACAAAGAGACCCTGTCTTCACGAGGCAGACAGCGGGGTGACACCCAGGGCTGTCTTCTGACCATCCCCCGCTTGTTGTGGACGGGGTGCACCACCACTCACACACGTGAATGAACCCGGCCTCTAATTTTCACTGTGATCAAGACCTTTTCAAGGTACGGACTGTGGGGACTGGGGAGATGGTGCCGCCGTTAAAAGGTGCTTGTTTGCAAAGTCTGACCACCTGGGTTTGATTCCCCAGTACCCTCATTAGCCACATGTCCATAATGCTGCATGCATCTGGATTTTTTTTTTCTTTTTTCTTTTTTTAGTTTTTCGAGGTAGGGTCTCACTCTGGTCTAGGCTGACCTGGAATTCACTATGTAGTCTCAGGGTGGCCTCGAACTCTCGGCGATCCTCCTACTTCTGCCTCCCAAAGTGCTGGGATTAAAGACGTGCGCCACCATGCCTGGCTTGGATTTTTTTTTTTTTTTTAAGGTAAGATCTGGCTGTAGCTCAGGCTGACCTGAAATTCACTATGTAGTCTCAGGGTGACTTGAACTCATGGCGATGTTCCTACCTTTGCCTCCTGAGTGCTGAGATTAAAGGTGTGTGCCACCATACCTGACCTGGTAGTCATTTTTTTGGAATTCATTTTTTAAAAAGTATGTACTATGAAGGTCAATATGGTATGGCGTCACTAAATCTTCAGTTTTGTTTTTCAGCTACAAAGGGAGAGGGAAACGAATATCCCCGGTTTTTTAGTAGCCAGTAAACTCCAGCTGCTGTTGTTATTTTTAAAGCTCTTGATTTCCATAACATTGCTGGTCTTTATTATGAACTGACCTGTTGACAGTAAATGTTCTTTATGGCTTTGAATAGAGTCACCTCTGTGAAATGCCTCACTGCCTGTGTCCTTCATGACACAGGAAATAACTGAACAGAAATGGCCATTTCCTTAGATTTCTTGAGTATTGCTGTCAGGCATGCATTGCTGGCAGAAATCACCCAACCAAGAGCAACCTGTGGGAGAAAACGGCTTACTGTGGCTTACAGACTCAAGGGGAAGCTGCATGATGGCAGGGGAATATGATGGCATGAACAGAGGGAGGGTGGACATCACCTCCTGGCCAACATCAGGTGGACAACAGGAACAGGAGAGTATATCAAACACTGGCTATAATACCCATAAGCCCGCCCTCAACAATACACTGCCTCCAGGAAGCATTAATTCCCAAATCGCCATCATCTGGGAATCTATCACTCAGAACAACTAAGTTTATGGGGGACCCCTGAATCAAACCATCACATTGAGATATCATCATTGGCTTGTTCTCCATTCGCCAAAATGAGAAAACTGGAGCTTAGGCCCTCAAGTTGAAAGTGGGTGTTAATATTAGCAAATTCCCATTAATAATAATCACATTGCATTTGATGACTAGAGGGGACATCCTTGTAGCTTATAGCCAGAAAATAATGTATCTGGGAGGCCCGGGAGCACTTTCTAGATGTAAAACCCTAAGAGAGAGATGCCCGGGGGCTGGTGGGTGGTGTTCACTGCCCTCCTCTCTTCCCTGATAACTTTTGGTGGGGCTTTTGAGTATCTCTGACTCCTCAGATCTTCCCTGGAGAGAAATGGAAGACAGGAGAAATCTCTGCTGGAGAGAGATTTTCTCTTGCGTGATGTACAGAAAACAGGACTGGGATAAAATGACTGACCTTGGGGTGATGGGAGGGAGGTCCTTAAGCCCTACAGACAGGAGAGCCGATCCTTGCCAGTACAGGGGTGTGAACAGTCAAAACGTGGTTCTCTGAGGCCGGAAAAGCCCGAAGGTGGCAGAACGCCCTGTAATGTGGGTCACAACCCGAAGGTGACATTTACACGTTTTGATATACGTTTCCCTCCACTTGGTACTTTTTCATTTTCATTTCCTTTTACATTTTCACTTCTCACCCAGGTGAGAAGTTTTTCATGTGTACATGTGTGGACACACGTAAGTACATGTGCATGTAAACTCCAAATAAAACCCTCCCATGTCTTTCTTCAGCACTGTCTTCCTTTTTTTTAAAAAAATTTTTATTAACATTTTCCATGATTATAAAATATATCCCATGGTAATTCCCTCCCTCCCCACCCCCACACTTTCCCATTTGGAATTCCATTCTCCATCATATTACCTCCCCATTACAATCATTGTAATTACACATATACAATATCAACCTATTAAGTATCCTCCTCCCTTCCTTTCTCTTCCCTTTATATCTCCTTTTTACCTTACTGGCCTCTGCTACTAAGTATTTTCATTCTCACGCAGAAGCCCAATCATCTGCAGCTAGGATCCACATATGAGAGAGAACATGTGGCACTTGGCTTTCTGGGCCTGGGTTACCTCACTTAGTATAATACTTTCCAGGTCCATCCATTTTTCTGCAAATTTCATAACTTCATTTTTCTTTACCGCTGAGTAGAACTCCATTGTATAAATGTGCCACATCTTCATTATCCACTCATCTGTTGAGGGACATCTAGGCTGGTTCCATTTCCCAGCTATTATAAATTGAGCAGCAATAAACATGGTTGAGCACGTACTTCTAAGGAAATGAGATGAGTCCTTTGGATATATGCCTAGGAGTGCTATAGCTGGGTCACATGGTAGATCCATCTTTAGCTGTTTTAGGAACCTCCACACTGATTTCCACAATGGCTGGACCAGATTGCATTCCCACCAGCAGTGCAGAAGGGTTCCTTTTTTTCCACATCCCCGCCAACATTTATGATCATTTGTTTTCATGATGGTGGCCAATCTGACAGGAGTGAGATGGAGTCTCAATGTAGTTTTAATCTGCATTTCCCTGATGACTAGTGACGTAGAACATTTTTTTAGATGCTTATATGCCATTCGTATTTCTTCCTTTGAGAATGCTCTATTTAGCTCCATAGCCCATTTTTTGATTGGCTTGTTTGATTCCTTATTATTTAACTTTTTGAGTTCTTTGTATATCCTAGATATTAATCCTTTATCAGATATATAGCTGGTGAATATTTTTTCCCATTCTGTAGGTTGCCTCTTTGCTTTTTTCACTGTGTCCTTTGCAGTGCAAAATCTTTGTAATTTCATGAGGTCCCAGTGATTAATCTGTGGTTTTATTGCCTGAGCAATTGGGGTTGTATTCAGAAAGTCTTTGCCAAGACTTTCAATATGTTGAAGGGTTTTACCTACTTTTTCCTCTAGCAGTTTCAGAGTTTCCGGTCTGATGTTAAGGTCTTTAATCCATTTGCACTTAATTCTTGTGCATGGCGAGAGAGAAGAATCTATTTTCATCCTTCTGCAGATATATATCCAGTTTTCAAAACACCATTTGCTGAAGAGGCTGTCTCTTCTCCAATGAGTATTTTTGGCATTTTTATCAAATATCAGGTGGCTATAGCTACTTGGGCTTACATCTGGGTCCTCTATTCTGTTCCACTGATCTACATGTCTGTTTTTGTGCCAGTACCATGCTGTTTTTGTTACTATGGCTCTGTAGTATAGGTTAAGATCAGGTATGGTGATACCACCAGCCTCATTTTTGTTGCTCAGTATTATTTTAGATATTCAAGGTTTTTTGTGATTCCAAATGAATTTTTGGATTGTTTTTTCTATTTCCATGAAGAAAGCCTTTGGAATTTTGATAGGGATTGCATTAAATGTGTGGATTTCTTTAGGTAAGATTGCCATTTTCACAATATTGATTCTTCCAATCCAGGAACAAGGGATGTTTCTCCACTTTCTAGTGTCTTCTGCAATTTCTCGCTTGAGTGTTTTAAAGTTCTCATTGTAGAGATTCTTTACTTTCTTGGTTAGGTTTATTCCAAGGTACTTTATTTTTTTTGATGCAATTGTGAACAGGAGTGATTCTCTGATTTCATCCTCTGTGTGTTTGTGGTTAGCATATATGAAGGCTACTGATTTCTGTGTATTTATTTTGTATCTTGCTACATGGCTGTAGGTTTTGATCAGCTCTAACAGTTTGCTAGTAGAGTCTTTAGGGTCCTTTATGTATAGAATCATGTCATCTGCAAATAATGATAACTTGATCTCTTCCTTTCCAATTTGTATCCCTCTTATGTGTGTCTCTTGCCTTATTGCTATGGCTAAGACTTCCAAAACTATATTAAATAAAAGTGGGGACAGTGGACACCCTTGTCTTGTTCCTGATTTTAGTGGGAAAGCTTCCAGTTTTTCCCCATTCAGTAATATGTTGGCTGTAGGCTTCTCATAAATAGCCTTTATCATATTGAGATATTTTCCTTCTATTCCCAGTCTCTGTAGGACTTTTATCATGAAGGGATGTTGGATTTTGTCAAATGCTTCCTCTGCGTCTAATGAGATGATCATGTGATTTTTGTCCTTCAACCCGTTTATGTAATGTATTACATTTATAGATTTGCGTATGTTGAACCATCCCTGCATCTCTGGGATAAAGCCTACTTGGTCAGGGTACTGTCTTCTTTTTTTAAAAAAAAATAATAATTCATGGTGTCTTGCTGTTGCACACCAAGTCCGGACACACGCACCACTTTGTGCATATGGCTTTTTGTGGATACCGGGGAATTGAACCTGGACCCTCGGGTTTTATGAGCAATTTTAACCACTTTAACCACTGAGCCATCTTTTGAGGGCTTTTTTTTTTTTTTTTTTGAGACAGTCTCTCATTGGCCTGCGGTTTGCCAGATAGGCAGACTGGTTGGCCAGTCGGCCTCTGAGATCCACCTGTCTCTGCCTCCCTTAGTGGCATTAACAGCTGTGTGTCACATCACTCACCATTTTCAATGTGGGTTCTGGGGTTTAAACCCAAGTTTTCACGTTGGGGGGTGGCAAACACTTTTCTGACATAGCTACTCCCTAGCCCTGGTGAGTAACCATGACGTCATGCTCAAAGGACTCTTGCCTTGAAATGTCACCACCACGTGTGTGCGTTGCTATTACTGTGTTTATTGTTTATTTTTCTGTGACGCTGAGGCAAGGATTTTTAAAAAATATTTTTATTTGCGAGAGGAGGGGGATGGGGGCTCCAGGGCCTCCTATCTCTGCAAACAAACTCCAGATGAGTGTGCCACCTGGTGCATGTGGCTGACAGGGGTCCTGGGGAATCAAACCTGGGTCCTTTGGCTTTGCAGGCAAGCGCCTTAACTGTGAGCCTGGTGGTGTGTACCAAGTACCCCACAGTATTTGGAGATTGAACATCAGTTATCATCTCACTCTGTATGCTTTGATGATGCCACTCCTCCTTGTCCTGGCTCCCTGATGAAAAAGTTCATTTTTGGATCCGATTTCATATGTGCACAGATAAGAAATCCAGCCGCGGTTTGTGCGCCGAGGCAGTGAGCCCTTCCTGGCCTCGGAGGTTCTCAGTACAGGAAACAGTCTTTCTCCCCGGGGGCTGAGCCACCCATCAGCAACACCACTGTGTTTGCAGTGGAAGTTGGAAGTCATGCTTAGTGACTCAGAAGGTCCCTTTGAGGCTTGGACAGTGGAGCAGGTCTCATTGATGCACAATCGTCTCTTCTTCCTCCTCCTCCCTACCCCCTTCTTCTTCTCATGGTAATTAATATCTGTGAAATCAGAATGTATTTGCCATGTGTATGCTGTTTGAAAATTGTGTTTATCTTCTCCCCATTTGAACAATCACTGAAATTAAGGTGAGACTTGCAATCAGTGAGGTCTGCCTTCGTGATAGAAGGTTTTTACATGGGCAGGCGCAGTGTCTTGGAGTTAGGGGTGAAATAAGTGTGCCGTTTTCCCCAGTAACAAAGAAGAAAATGCAAGTGCAGACATTACTGCAAGGTAGACGGGCCCCTTGTGTGGAGGAGAAGCTCAGCCCAGCCCTGAGAGGCTCCTCTTTAGTTAAAGAATCTTTGTCTTCCTTGGTTGTTGCCTCCTCAAGGTTTTGGGTGTTGCATTATAGAGCGTAGATTTTCTTTGTGGTGTCATTGTTTGCCAGTGATTTTTGGGAGCTTGTGTGTGTCCGTCTGTCCATCCATCCACTTCTGGTTCACCTGGTTATTGACTCTTTTTTAAAAAAAATATTTTGTTTATTTTTATTTATGTATTTGAGAGTGACAGACAGAGAGAGAAACAGGCAGAGAGAGAGAGAGAGGGAGAGAATGGGCACACCAGGGCCTCCTGCCACTGCAAACGAACTTCGGATGTATGCGCCCCCTTGTGCTTACGTGGGTCCTGGGGAATCGAGCCTCGAACCAAGGTCCTTAGGCTTCACAGGCAAGCGCTTACCTGCTAAGCCATCTCTCCAGCCCTGGTCATTGACTCTTAACTTCTGAAAGTCAACAATAAAAGGAGAGAAGAGGTGGGGAAGGGGAAAGGACAAGAGAGTAGCCCTTTCTTGTTGGCCACATGCTTGTCATTGGACATTTAGACTGAAGGGGGGCCACAAGTTCCCTATGAGCCTGGGCCACGTCGTGAGACCTTGCCCCCAAACCAAACCAACAGAAATAAAATACGCACATAACACCAACGCCAGTAAAGAACAAAAGAGGAGAGTAGGGGTGGGAGTCACCAAAAGCAGAAAAGGGATAAATGGAACTTTCTTTTCAGACTAGGACAAGAAAGGCAGAGGCTTGTGTGTGTGTGCTGGGGTGCTCCTGGCGGAACAGCTGTGATCGTGGAAGGGTTTCCTGTACCTCAATAAGATGGTTTTTAAAATTACTTCTTCCAGGAATAAACTGTTTTTCCAGAAAGATTAGCTTTGCCCATATAGTTCTAAAGAGCCATTTGGCCGTGATGTAGGAAAAAAAAAACACTTCAGAGTAAAAGTATTTTTCTTTATTTATTCATAAGCACAGAGAGAGAGAGAGAGAGAGAGAGAGAGAGAGAGAGAGAGAGAGAGAGAGAGGGAGGGAGGGAGGGAGGGAGGGAGAATATGAGGGTGGGGGAAATGGGCACACCAGATTCTCTTGCCACTGGCAGTGAACTCCAGATGCATGTGCCACTTGTGCATCTGGCTTTTTATGGGTCCTGGGGAATTGAACCCCTAGCCACAGACATTTCAAGCAAGTGCCCGTAAGCACTGAGTCATTTCTCCAGCCCCCCAATAAATAATGTTTGAAAAATGTATTTGTGAAGACTTGCATCTGGTGAATAATGAAATCGGTATTGTGTTCTCAAGGAGGAGCAGCAGCGAAAAGGTCTGGAGGTCAGCAGAGCCAACTAGAAGCCCCGTGAGTGTTCGATTGGTTATGGATGGAGACTGTATGGAGCCCAGCTAGCGTTTACACCTTAGCCGAGCTACTAGTGTTATCATTAATTAATTAATTAATTAATCAATCAATTCTCAGGCTGAGCAAGCAAAGCCAGTTTCCTCAAGTGTGGAGGAGCTGCATGGACCCAACTCCACAGGGCCCTTGGAAGAAGGGGAGGGGTGAAAAAGCCTGGGGAGTTTTGCTACCCCAGCCGCACCTGCCTCAGCTTCCCTCTGGGAAGTGACTTCCTGGGGAGGTAAAAAAATATATAACCAGCTGCTTCTGCAAAAACAGCTGCGCTGGGCGCCCAGGGGAGTGCTTGAGAGGTGGGAAATGGCTCCTCACAAGCACGCATCTTTTCATGATTACCCCCCAGGGTCACACATGCGCGCACACGCAGATACGCTTACACGCTTCTGCCTACACCTTCCAGGTACAGACTCCGCGTATGCGTGCATGCGCACAAGCCTGTGTGGAGGAGATTGGATGAGCAAGGGGAGGAAGCTGGAGATTAGTTTAATAAATAACCCAGGTCAGGTGCAAGCAACCGATGCAGTGATTGGCTAAGCCTCTTGCGCAAATAGCAGTTCGTGTTGACCTCCGTGTTGGTTGGGTCCAGTATCCCAGCTCCGTCAGGGATGCCGTTTTCGTTCAGTGCTTGGGCCCCGAGTGTTGTCAGCATGGGGCTGTTTCAGGGTGCACAGCGGGGCACTCAGCAGGGGCTCTTAGGATGGAAAGGAGAGAGTCCTGGGGTTTCAGGTTGTGTCTTCATTGTATATGCAGGTACTCACCTGCAGCCTGGGTTATGTGGTACAGCCTTACTGTCATGGTGGGAATGCAGTGATTTTCTTTTTTTCTGTTTTTTTTTTTAATTTTTAAATTTTTATTTATTTATTTGAGAGCCACAGAGAGAGAGAGAAAGAGGTAGATAGAGAGAGAGAGAGATTGGGCACCCCAGGCCTCCAGCCACTGCAAACGAACTCCAGACGCGTGCGCCCCCTTGTGCATCTGGCTAACGTGGGTCCTGGGGAACCGAGCCTCGAACCGGGGTCCTTAGGCTTCACAGGCAAGCGTTTAACCGCTAAGCCATCTCTCCGGCCCTGATTTTTTTTTTAATATTTATTTTTAGTTATTTGAGAGAGAGAGAGAGAGAGTGAATGGGTATTCCAGGGCCTCCAGCGACTGTAAACGAACTCCAGATACATGCACTACCTTGCATATCTGGATTATGTGAGTCCTCGGAAATTGATCCTGAGTTCTTTGCAAGCATCTTATCCGCTAAACCATCTCGTCAGCCCAGAATTTCTTTTTCTTTCTTTCTTTTTTTTTTTTTTTGAGGTAGCGTCTTTGTTTAGCCCAAGCTGACCTAGAATTCACTATGTAGTCTCAGGTTGGCCTTGAACGCGCTGTGATCCTGCTGGGATTCAAGGCGTGCGCCACCACGCCCGGCTCTCTCTCTTCTATCTTGATGTCATCATTTTTGTTCTCCTATTATGCATGTTTTGTGGAGGTAGAATCAGCCACTGTGAGGTCATGAATACCAAGGCCACTTGGTGTCTGGAAGACAGCATTGGAAGCACTCTTCACCTTCCTTTGACCCTTACATTCTTTCCGCCACCTCTTCCAAAATGATCCCTGAACCTTAGAGGGTAGCTTATTTTTGGAGACGGTTCTCTCCCTGACTTGGGAGCTCATGGATTCAAGTAGTCTAGCTCCGCCAGCTAGTTCCAGGGTTGCCCTGTCTTTGCCTCCCAAGCGCTGGGGTTCCAGGTGTCGTCACCACGCCTTGCTTGTTAACATGGGTGCTGGGGTCCATGCTCAGTGAGCCCTGTCCTCACCCCTGGGTGAGAATTTTCCTTTTTCTATCAAAGTAGGACTTGGATAGAGGAAGGTGTGGCCACTAGACTAAAACTGTGATAGTTGCCCAGTGATGACAACGTGGAGCTTGGGAAGCTGCCCGAAAAGAAGGAGAGGCACGCGCTGGAAAGCCAGCCACAGGACTCATCACTCAGGTGTTGAGCTCTGCCTAATGTGTGCGGAGGTGGAGTTTCATATGAATGCAACCTACTAGACATCAGGAGGGAACGTCGGCGGTGGTGTCCTTCACGTTAATATCTGTGGGTCTCGGGGAATGGTGGCCAATGCTTTTAGAGCAAACCTTGTTTCCTGTATCAGGAGGGTAACCGTACACGTTCCCATCAAAGCTAACAATCCGGACATAATGACGAGTCCTGTCTTGCCTTTCATTCTGGAAATTAATTTGGCTTGGACAATAAATCGTGTGGTCAGCGCCGGATAGGGATCCACATCTGTTTTCCTACTTGTCGCCTTGTGGCGGCTCCTTGCGTAAAGCTCCCTCTGTAGCATGAAGGCCTATCGCATGTGGCCACAGCATAGCTGGCTGCACGTGGACCTGGGCACTGATGGGTTCTTTGTGACCAGGAAGTCCTGCCTGGTCCAGCTGCGTAGCATGTTCAGGTTTGTCCCCAAAGCCTGCTGCATATGCAGACACGTTTGCTGGCCACATTCGAGTGATAGGCCACTTGTATTTTCGACTTGCCCTGCACGGGAAGCTATTAATATTCTGGACATGGGGTAGACACTGTGAGGCACAGAAGCCAGATTCAGCTGTCTTCCAGTTCTACAAATAGACTGTTATTTGAATGTAGCCACACTCATTTATTTACATATTATCAGCGACTGCTTTAGTGCCATAGACAGAGGCAGCCAAAAATATTGTGTCTGGTGTTTAGAGAAAGTTTGTTCTACCCGAGAATAATGCTGTCTGCCACAAATGTTGCATGAACCATTATTATTATTTTTAATATGAATCCATAACTTGGATAGGGGAGGTGTGACCACCAGATGAAAAGCAGGATGTTTTCCTAGACAGGACAAAATCGACCTTGAGATTAAAGAGAAGTTTCAGTGAATCCTGAGAGGCTGGCTACCGTGTTAATGACCTAGGTGTTATGGAGGCCCAGCCCTGGTATATGCTAACAGATGGATTTGTTCCATCAGTCTGTTACATTACATAATTATTTTATGTTTTTAAGAGAGAGAGCAAGAGAGGGAATTGGCGGGGCAGGGCGTCAGCCACTGCAATTGAACTCCAGACGCTTGTGCCACCTAGTGGGCATATGAGACCTTGTGCTTACCTCACCTATGTGCATCTGGCTTACGTGGGATCTAGGGAGTCGAACATGGATCCTTAGGCTTCGCCGGCAAGCACCTTAAACACTAAGCCATCTCTCCATCCCTGATATTATGCAATTTAAAATTCTCTCATGGTCCCACTAAAGAAGAGACAAGTGAAATTAAATATAAATTTTATTTTATATACAACTTAACTCCAAATTATTAACATTTAAAAACTATTTTTATTTATTTGCAAGCAGAGGCAGGGGGAAATGAGCATGTCAGGATCTCCTGTTACTGCAAACAAGCTCTGGATGCATATGCTACTTTGTGCACTGGGTGTTACGTGGATGCTGGGGATTCAAACTCAGGCTGGCAGGCTTTATAAGCAAGTGTCTTTTAACTGCTGAGTCAGCTGTCCAGTTTCAAATTATTATCATTTTTCTGATTTTTTAAAATTTATTTATTAGAGACAGAGAAAAGGAGAGAGGTGGGGGGGGGGGGAGGAATGGGTGTGCCAGGGCCTCTTGTCACTGCAAACTAATTCCAGACACATGTGCCACCCTGTGCATCTGGCTTATGTGGGACCTGAAGAATCAAACATGGGTCTTGAGGCTTCGCAGGCAAGCATCTTTACTGCCCAGCCATCTTTTCCAGCCCTAAATTATTATCATTTTAACATGCCATTGGCAAAACTATGTGTGAGACATTTTACGTTCTCTTTTTCTTGCTCAGGGTTTGAAATCTAGTGTGTGTTGCACAGTGTAAGCACACCTCAGTTCTGTTTAAGCCGCATGTCAAGCGTTCACCTGGCCGCACGTGGCTAGGAGCCACTATGTCTCACCATGTGGTACCTACAGGCTATACCAGAAATACTTTTTGAAGCAAAATGCAACTTCCAGTAAGGTTCCAATTTCTATTCCTTTTTTTAAATATATATATTTTTTTATTTATAGAGAGAGAGGAAAAAAAAATACACATGTATGCCAAGGCCTCCAGCCACTGCAAACAAACCCCAGACACATGCACCACCTTGTGCATCTAGCTTACATGGGTCCTGGGGAATCGAACCTGGGTCCTGTGGCTTTGCAGGCAAGCACCTTAACTGCTAAGCCATTTCTCCAACCCCCGATATCTGTTCTTATTTATTGAGTTGACTATTTTTCCCAAAGGATTTTTAAGATTTCTCCCCCGATGAAATTTATTTTCATTACTTTTTTTTGGGGGGGGGGTGCGGTTCAAGGTAGGATCTTACTCTAGCCCAGGCTGACCTGGAATTCACTATGGAGTCTCAGGGTGGTCTCGAACTCACGGTGATCCTCATACCTCTGCCTCCTGAGTGCTGGGCTTAAAGGCATGCACCACCATGCCCTGCTTAATTAGTTATTGATATTAATAATGTTATTACTGTTGGAGATAAGGTCCTGCCATGTAGCGTAATTGAACTTGAATTTATGATATTCCTTTGGTCACCCCAGTACTGAGAGGACAGGTGTCTGTCTCTTATATGATCCCCCTTTGCAATAAAAGAGTTCAGGTGTGAACTTACAGGTGGGGGTGGCTAGTCACTGGCTGGGCTCTCTTCTGTGGTGGTATCACACCATCTAACATTTTTGCTGGTGCTTCCAGTGGCTTTCCCCTATGGGATTTCAAAATACCCATTTGTTTTGGGTCTTCTGGGTCTGTTCGAATAATCATGAAGCCATTTGGAAAGCTAAAAGTTGCCACGCCAGGCTCTTTTATACTTCCTCCAGGACATAGCTGTCAGGTATGAAAAATCTGCCATGCCAAGATCCATTTGTTGAATTAATCACCACCTTTCCCTTGGAGTTGATTTACGGTTCACTGGGAAATTCTGGAAAATGCTTCGTGCAAACGAGACGAGATTCTTTCATGAAGAAAGAGTGAGTTGTGGGTTCAAAGGGAAGAAAAATCACAATTTCCAAGTCCCCTGTGAAGGAGCAATTTGGTCACTGAAATCCCTACGGACTTGTTATGAGAGTAAGTTTGGCCTACTGTTTTCTCTCCAGGCCTTCTGGTATCTGGCACACGGAAGCTTCTTTTGGATTGATCTCAGATCTCCATTGTTTTTAAAGTTGCTTAAAGCTTTCTTCTCCTGCTGGAAAAGTTAATGTGAGAACTTGTTTAAATCTTCCCTGTGTAAGCTCCGACACCCAAGTAACCCGGTTTCTTAGTAATGGGAGGTAATCTTAGGTCTTAGCTGTCCAGCCGCTGATCTGGGTTGGCTTTTGTATCTCCCAAATGCAACGGGAGAGTCTTAATCCCTGGTATGTTGCCACTGACTGTATTTGGCAACCTCTTCTGCCGGGGTTGAAATACATCTGCCTCATCGGAGTCATCTTGTTTAAGGACAGCTTAAAAATGCTGATGGTTGGGTTTTCTCATGAAAATTCTCATTTTTTATTTTTACTGCAGGATTGACTGATTTCCCACTGATCCCCTCTCCCGCCCCCAAGAACAAAGACTTCATTGGTTTGTCAAAAAGATTTTTTTTTTTTTTTTTTTTTACTAGATTTTTTATTATAAGTTATTATACCACAATATAATGCTGTCTTCATTGCAAAATAATTTTAAGAAAACTGAAAAAGAATGAATTTAAGAACAGTTTGTTCATAAAATATACACAAGGGCTGCCTATGGTTGCCTGTGTGACAGAACTAACTTTTTTTTTTTTTTTTTTTTTTTTTTTTTAATTTTTATTAACATTTTCCATGATTATAAAATATATCCCATGGTAATTCCCTCCCTCCCCACCCCCACACTTTCCCGTTTGAAATTCCATTCTCAATCATATTACCTCCCCATTACAATCATTGTAATTACATATATACAATATCAACCTATTAAGTATCCTCCTCCCTTCCTTTCTCCACCCTTTATGTCTCCTTTTCAACTTACTGGCCTCTGCTACTAAGTATTTTCATTCTCACACAGAAGCCCAGTCATCTGTAGCTAGGATCCCCATATGAGGGAGAACATGTGGCGCTTGGCTTTCTGGGCCTGGGTTACCTGACTTAGTATAATACTTTCCAGGTCCATCCATTTTTCTGCAAATTTCATAACTTCATTTTTCTTTACCGCTGAGTAGAACTCCATTGTATAAATGTACCACATCTTCATTATCCACTCATCTGTTGAGGGACATCTAGGCTGGTTCCATTTCCCAGCTATTATAAATTGAGCAGCAATAAACATGGTTGAGCATGTACTTCTAAGGAAATGAGATGAATCCTTTGGATATATGCCTAGGAGTGCTATAGCTGGGTCATATGGTAGATCAATCTCTAGCTGCTTTAGGAACCTCCACACTGTTTTCCACAATGGCTGGACCAGATTGCATTCCCACCAGCAGTGCAGAAGGGTTCCTTTTTTTCCACATCCCCGCCAACATTTATGATCATTTGTTTTCATGATGGTGGCCAATCTGACAGGAGTGAGATGGAATCTCAATGTAGTTTTAATCTGCTTTTCCCTGATGACTAGTGACGTAGAACATTTTTTTAGGTGCTTATATGCCATTCGTATTTCTTCCTTTGAGAACTCTCTATTTAGCTCCTTAGCCCATTTTTTGATTGGCCTGTTTGATTCCTTATTAGATATCTTTTTGAGTTCTTTGTATATCCTAGATATTAATCCTTTATCAGATATATAGCTGGCGAAAATTTTTTCCCATTCTGTAGGTTGCCTCTTTGCTTTTTTCACTGTGTCCTTTGCGGTGCAAAATCTTTGTAATTTCATTAGGTCCCAGTGGTTAATCTGTGGTTTTATTGCCTGAGCAATTGGGGTTGTATTTAGAAAGTCTTTGCCAAGACCAATATGTTGGAGGGTTTCCCCAACTTTTTCCTCTAGCAGTTTCAAAGTTTCCGGTCTGATGTTAAGGTCTTTAATCCATTTGGACTTAATTCTTGTGCATGGCGAGAGAGAAGAATCTATTTTCATCCTTCTGCAGATATTTATCCAGTTTTCAAAACACCATTTGCTGAAGAGGCTGTCTCTTCTCCAATGAGTATTTTTGGCATTTTTATCGAATATCAGGTGGCTATAGCTACTTGGGCTTACATCTGGGTCCTCTATTCTGTTCCACTGATCTACATGTCTGTTTTTGTGCCAGTACCATGCTGTTTTTGTTACTATGGCTCTGTAGTATAGGTTAAAATCAGGTATGGTGATACCACCAGCCTCTTTTTTGTTGCTCAGTATTATTTTAGATATTCGAGGTTTTTTATGATTCCAAATGAATTTTTGGATTGTTTTTTCTATTTCCATGAAGAAAGCCTTTGGAATTTTGATAGGGATTGCATTAAATGTGTAGATTGCTTTAGGTAAGATTGCCATTTTCACTATATTGATTCTTCCAAGCCAGGAACAAGGGATATTTCTCCACTTTCTAGTGTCTTCTGCAATTTCTCGCTTGAGTGTCTTAAAGTTCTCATTGTATAGATTCTTTACTTCCTTAGTTAGGTTTATTCCAAGGTATTTTATTTTTTTTGATGCAATTGTGAATGGGAGTGATTCTCTGATTTCATCCTCTGTGTGTTTGTTGTTAGCATATATGAAGGCTACTGATTTCTGTGTATTTATTTTGTATCCTGCTACATTGCTGTAGGTTTTGATTAGCTCTAACAGCTTGCTAGTAGAGTCTTTAGGGTCCTTTATGTATAGAATCATGTCATCTGCAAATAATGATAGCTTGATTTCTTCCTTTCCAATTTGTATCCCTTTTATGTGTGTCTCTTGCCTTATTGCTATGGCTAAGACTTCCAAAACTATATTAAATAGAAGTGGAGACAGTGGACACCCTTGTCTTGTTCCTGATTTTAGTGGAAAAGCTTCCAGTTTTTCCCCACTTAGTAATATGTTGGCTGTAGGCTTGTCATAAATAGCCTTTATTATATTGAGATATGTTCCTTCTATTCCCAGTCTCTGTAGGACTTTTATCATGAAGGGATGTTGGATTTTGTCAAATGCTTTCTCTGCATCTAATGAGATGATCATGTGATTTTTGTCCTTCAACCCATTTATGTAATGTATTACATTTATAGATTTGCGTATGTTGAACCATCCCTGCATCTCTGGGATAAAGCCTACTTGGTCAGGGTGAATGATCTTTTTGATATACTCTTGTATTCTGTTTGCCAATATTTTGTTGAGAATTTTTGCATCTATGTTCATGAGGGAGATTGGTCTGTAATTTTCTTTTTTTGTTCTATCTTTGCCTGGTTTTGGTATCAGGGTGATGCTGGCCTCATAGAAGGAGTTTGGTAGGATTCCTTCTTTTTCTATTTCCTGGAAAAGCTTAAGAAGCAATGGTGTTAGCTCTTCCTTAAAAGTCTGGTAAAATTCAGCAGTGAATCCATCCGGGCCTGGGCTTTTTTTAGTTGGGGGATTATTGATAACTGCTCGGATCTCCATGTTTGTTATAGGTCTATTTAAGTGATTAATCTCATTTTGATTTAATTTAGGTAGGTCATATAGATCAAGGAAATCATCCATTTCTTTCAGATTTTCATACTTGGTGGAGTATATGCTTTTATAGTATGTCCCTATAATTTTTTGAATTTCTCTGGAATCTGTTGTGATGTTACCTTGTTCATCTCTGATTTTATTAATTTGTGTCTCTTCTCTCTTTCTTTTGGTCAGATTTGCTAAGGGTTTATCAATCTTGTTTATCCTTTCAAAGAACCAACTCTTTGTTTCATTAATTCTTTGGATTGTTCTTTTTGTTTCTATTTCATTAATTTCTGCCCTAATCTTTATTATTTCTTCCCGTCTACTACTTTTTGGTTTGCCTTGTTCTTCTTTTTCCAAGGCTTTAAGACGAAGCATTAGGTCGTTTACTTGCGACCTTTCTAATTTCTTAATATAGGCACTTAAGGCTATAAATTTACCTCTTAGAACTGCCTTCATTGTGTCCCAGAGATTTTGGTATGTTGTGTTCTCATTATCATTTGACTCTATAAATTTTTTGATTTCCTTTTTGATTTCTTCATTGACCCACTCATCATTTAGTAGTGTATTGTTTAGCTTCCATGATTTTGTGTATGCTCTATAGCCTTTCTTGCTACTGATTTGTAGTTTAATTCCATTGTGGTCAGATAGAATGCAAGGAATTATTTCAATTTTCCTGAATTTGTTAAGATTTGCTTTGTGTCCTAATATATGGTCTATTTTAGAGAATGTTCCATGTGCTGCTGAAAAGAATGTATATTCTGCAGCCTTTGGATGAAATGTCCTGTATATATCTGTTAGGTCCATATCTTCTATGACCTCATTTAGTCCAGATGCCTCTCTGTTTATTCTTTCCCTGGATGACCTGTCAATTGATGAGAGTGGGGTGTTAAAGTCACCCACCACCACCGTGTTTGGTGTTATCTGTGACCTTAGTTCTAATAGTGTTTGTTTGACGAATTTGGGAGCCCCCATGTTCGGTGCATATATGTTTAGGATTGTAATGTCCTCCTGTTGGAGTGTGCCCTTAATCAATATAAAGTGACCTTCCTTATCTTTTTTGACTAACTTCGGACTAAAGTCCACCCTGTCTGATATTAGGATAGCAACCCCTGCTTGTTTTCTAGGCCCATTTGCTTGAAACACCGTCTTCCAACCTTTCACCCTAAGATAATGTCTATCCTTTGTAGAAAGGTGAGTTTCTTGAAGACAACAAATTGTAGGATCCTGCTTTTTAACCCAGTCTGCAAATCTATGTCTTTTCGTTGGGGCATTGAGACCGTTGATATTAAGAGATATTATTGAAATGTGTGTATTTATGTTTGCCATTTTTGTGTGTGTGTGTGTGTGTTACTGGTTCTACCTGTGCTCTCTTCTGTTAACTGGTATTTGAGTATGGCTGGTTTTTTCTAGGTTCCTTATATGTGTGCTTTTCCTTTTGTTCAGCATGGAGGATTCTATCAAGTATTTTCTGTAGAGCTGGTTTTGTCTTCAGATATTCCTTTAACCTGCTTTTGTCATGGAATGTCTTTATTTCTCCATCTATTTGGATGGATAACTTTGCAGGATAAAGTAACCTTGGTTGACAGTTGTTATCTTTCAGAACTTGGAATATATCACTCCAGGCCCTTCTGGCTTTAAAAGTTTGTGTTGAATAATCTGCTGTAATCCTGATGGGCTTGCTTTTGTAGGTAACTTGATTTTTCTCTCTAACTGCTTTCAATATTTTTTCTTTGGTTTGTGTGTTTGGAAGTTTGAGTATAATGTGGCGAGGAGAGTTTCTTTCTGGGTTTTGTCTGGCTGGGGTTCTAAAGGCTTCCTGTATCTGTATTGGCACCTCTTTCCCAATTTGGGGAAAATTTTCCTCTATGATTTTGTTGAAGATGCCTACTATGCCTCTGGAGTGGAATTCTTCTCCTTCTACTATGCCCTGAATTCTTATATTGGATCTTTTCATAGTGTCCCGAATATCTTGAAATTCCCACTCATACTTTTCTATAAGTTTGTTTTTCTCTTTGTTGGACTGCATTAGGTCTGCCACCTGATCTTCTAGCTTAGATATTCTGTCCTCTCCCTCATCCATCCTACTGGTGAGATTTTCTACAGAGTTTTTTATTTCATTAACTGTGTTCTTCATTGCTAGTAATTCTGACTGGTTTTTCTTTATTATTTCTATTTCTCTATTTATGTCTTGTATTGCCTTCTTTATTTCATTAAATTGGTGTCCTGCCTCTTCTTTGATTCCTTTGATTTCCTCTTTGATTTCCTCTTTGATTTCTTCTTTGATTGTTTTCATGTGTTCTTTGACCTCTTTGAACATATTTATAATTATTCTTTTGAACTCTTTCTCAGGCATTTCCTCTAACTCTTTCTCACTGGAGGACATTTCTGATGCATTAATACTTTTAGGTAGATTTATATCGTCTTGCTTTTTAGTGTTTCTTGTGTTATAATGTATATATTTTTGCATCTTGGATTAAGTTAATGCTTGGATTTTCTAGCTAGCTGTGTATTCTTAGCTGTATCAATTGATTTGGTGTAAAATATTTTCAGGGTAGGACCTTAAGGTATTAGGTGTGGCTCTTAAGACTCTCAGAGTATCTACAAAGATGTTCTTAGGGGTTGAGTTTCCCTGCTATAGGAGTATTCAAGCAGGCTGAGTGGAATAATATACTGGTAGATTCTAAAATTTAGCTAAACACTGTACCCATTCCGTCAAAAACAGCCCCGAGTATGTATGCAAGAGTAGTTATTATAATGACCAGATCCTCTATCAACAAAGAGGTTTAGATTTCTGGTCTGTTGAGGTATCCAAGTCAGCTTGTGACCAGGTGAGACCCTTCCCTGGTGCAGTCCCAGTTACCTTGGGTGATTGTGGTCTCAGTCAAGTTGCTGCCTGGGTCGTCGGGTTGCTGTTCTGATTTCTGGAGCTGGGCACTTGCTTTTCCTACGGGGCAAACTGAGTCGCTGCCGCCGCCTCTGCAGCTGTTGTAGATGTCACCGCCGGAGCCCCCACCACTGCTGAAGCTGCCGTTGTCGTGTCCACCACTGCTGCTCACCCCGAAGCCGCTGCTCTCCTGGGTCCGCTGCTGCTGGGGCCACTGGTACCGGTGCTGGAGCCGCTGAAGTTGCTGCCAAATTCTGCTCCTGCTTGGGTCCCGCCGTCAGCCCAAGTTGGCGTGGCCGGGTCCCGGGCCGCTGCTGTGTTCGCTGGAGCTGGGTTCAGGCGGCAGGGGAGGGGAGGGAGCCGCGGCTGTTCTGGTTGTATCGTGTGCTTTTACCTCGCGGTCTGCTCCTCCCTCCGTTGCTCACTGCCGCTCTCCCCTCACGTTTCCCGAGTTGCGGAGAGTGCGGTGTGAGGGGAAAATCCCGCACCTGGCTTGTCCTGCGGCTCGAGCCAAGAGTCCGGCGGTTTTCTGCCGCTCCGCGGTTGCGGCGGGTAGCTGAGCCGCCCCGGGCCGCTGTTCCCGCCTGTGCAGGCTCCGGATGCTCTATAACTCTTCCACTTCTCCGCTGCCGCCTCAACTTCCTATACACCTCACTTTTTAGTAAAAGTGTGTATTTTGCTGAGTTTTTTTTGGTCTTCCCCCCCCAGGCTATTTTGGCGTGGTACCTACGCCGCCATCTTAACCGGAAGTCCTTGTCAAAAAGATTTTATAATCATACTTTGCACTTTACTTTCTCTTCTTCCCCCCTCCTTTAAAAACAAGGCTCCTAACGTCAGGCACTTGGCAAAGCAGTGGTTTTGAAATCTTGATTCCCTCCCCTCTTCCCTTTTTAACATACAGCCCCTTCGTAGACGCAGGCATGTTCCCGCTTGGGGCTTCAGTTTTTTGATAACATCTTTAGAAGGGCTTGATAGATCATTTACGATAATGTCAGCTTTATCTCCCTCATTGGTGGCTCCTGGCTTTGTTGACGATGGGGAGGTAGGGACTGACCACCAAGGGGCAGGATGAACTTGTCACATGGCTCTACTGTTGCCAGGGCAGACCCTGGTCATTGTCAAGAGGTTATTTCTTTGGATGCAAATCACTGGTTCTCAAGGTGATTTTCCTCCGTGGAGACAGTTGGCAATATCTGGTGGTTTTTTTTTTTTTTTTTTTTTTTTGGATTATTACATAGAGATCTGAGCTGGCAGTATGTGGTCTAACTGGACGTGGCTAAGCACCTTGCATTGAATTTACTGGCCACTGCCTCACAGAACAGAATGACCCAGTGTTAAGTAAAGCCAAGGGTAGCGTATCTTCCGTGAGGGAGGCTCCTTGTGATCAAGTTGGGGCTTGTCTGCTTTTTCTGTCTCACTCTATTTTTAAACGTTTATGTCTCTGTATTACCATGTGTGGCATATCTGCATGTGGAGGCCAGAGGTTATCCTCAAAAGTGTTGTCCATCATTTTGTTTTTTTGGGGTCTCTTACTGGTCTGGAGATCCCCAGGTAGTCTCTAGCCAGTAAGCTCCAGGGATCTTCCTCTCTCCACTTCCCTACTTCTGAGACGACAGGTGTGGGCCACCATGTCTGGCTTTTTTTTTTTTTTCCCTCGAGGTAGGGTCTTGTAGCCCAGGCTGACCTGGAATTCACTATGTAGTCTCAGGCTGGCCTCGAACTCAGAGCAATCCTCCTACCTCTGCCACACAAGTGCTGAGATTAAAGGTGTGTGCCACCACGCCCGGATCATGTCTGGCTTTTTAAAAACATATTTATTTATTTGAGGAGGGAGGGAGGGAAAGAGAGAGAGGTAGAAGAACAGGCAGATAGGGAGAATGGGCAGGGCAGCCCAGGGCCTCTACCCACTGCAAACTCCAAACGCATGCGTCACCTTGTACATCTGGCTTACATGGGTGCTGGGGAATGGGACGTGGGTCCTTAAGCTTCACGCACAAGCACCCTGACCCTAAGCCATCTCTCTGGTCCCATGTCTGCCATTTTTACCACTGTTCTAGACATTGAACTCCGGTCCCTGTGCATGCAAAACAAGCTTTGTAGTGACTTAGCTGTCTCCCCAGCTCCTCGTTTTTCAAATGCATGAAGTTAAGAGCTATTGTGTGTATTCATAATAAATTACCTCTTAAGAAAAATCCCCTGGTTTACGATTCCTGAAAATGGAAGGAAACACACACACACACACACACACACACACACACACACACACACAGAGAGAAAATCAGAGTGGCCCACTACTTATTCACTGGTGACATTTCCTTTAGAAGTCTGTTTCTGGGTTGGAGTAATTAGTGCAGATTGGAAGTTCCTGGAGTTGAACATTCAGGGTGTCGCCTATCCATCTCTCAGCCTCACCGCTCAGCTGGGCAGGCTGACAGCAAAAGGGACAGTTACACTTCTTTTGTTTCCTTTGTGGTTGGCAAGAGTTAGAGGACGGCAAAGCTTGTATGCTTTTATTTTGGTGTTACTTCCGTGGACGGTGCAGGCTGGGTAGTGAAAAGGGGAGCAAGAGAAATTTACAAATACTGCACTTTACAAAGTTACGGTGTGACCTTTGGTTTTCATATCAGCGACTGTGTTTTCTGTTTTAGCTGTCAATCATACTCTCTCTCTGCCATTTACAAGAGAAGACAACATCCCTATGGATTTGAGTGCGTGGTGACAGATTTCAGTGGGCTGGTGGCTGAAATTTTGAGACAGGACTTCGGAGCTAATGTCCTTTGAAGTCAAAGGTATTGTGTGGAGACGGAGAGATGGCTCAGTAGGTAAACTGTTCACCAGTGAAGCTGAGCGCCTGAGTTTGATCTTCAGACCTCGTGTTAAAAAGCCAGAAGCGGTGGTGGGCTTCTGTAACTGCAGAACGCTGACACTCATGGTGAGATGGTAGGCAGAGACAGGAGACTGTTCCGGAAGCTCAAGGTGAGCCCCACAGAGAACAACAGAACAAGAATCCAGAAGGAGAAACCTGCCTGCAGCGAGGGGCGCCGATGTGGACCAGTGACCTCCGCACATGTGGGCACGCCATGCCTGCACCCTCAGATAATTAAAATATTCTGTGCACTAAACTCGCTAGAACTTGCACACATCCTCCTGAACTCTTGAGATAACATGGGCTGATCTTTCAGGGGCATCATTTTGGATACTTGCCCCCCCCCCCATGTTGTCTGAAAACTGCGCTGTAAGAGTTAGCAGGTTGTGCTGTGTGTTGAATTAGTGGCCAGATGAAGGGAGAGGAGGTGACACGAGTGAGTTCTAATCGTGCCCCCAGCTGCATTGCAGAGCTGTAATTATTCTTTAGAGAGTAAAGCAGAGTTCCACCTATTAGAAGCTTCATAAAGCCAGCGTCCACCGTGTATCTGATTTCACTGTGGATGTAATTTTAGGAAATCAAATGAACCAAGATGGAAATTAAGTTTCATCCGCGGCGGCTTGTTCGCCCCTCTGCGTTCTATTAGATTTAGCAGAAGTTCGGCAGGCGGAAGCCCAGCAGGCCCCCGGCCTTGATCGCTGCAGAGCGTGAGCCCCTTCGTAGACAGGGGCTGCAGAGCCCTGACTTATATCTTGCCGCTTAAAAATTCATTTTATTTTATTTTATATTTTTGTGCGTGCAAGTTACTTATCACCCACAGAGGGGACAATTCGGAATATTGTATTTTGTGAGAGGGAAAGGGAAGGCATTCAATTTCTTATTCAAATGAGCTGCATGGACTGTACATCACTTTCCAATTTCTGAGCTGACTTGTAAATCATAGGGAGGGAAGGCATGCTGCCATTGGTCAGAGGAAGGCGGAACTTAACAGTTTGTCAGTGTCCAGAGAGCCGAGTGGCCTCTGGTTGGTGAACCAGCTTAGCCTGTCGCTCTTCAAACTTAGCAGATGGACGGTTTAGCTGAAGAGCCCCCTCGTCCGTCCCCCAGGGTGCCGCCCTCTGTCTTGGGGTCATAGCGCATCTTGGTGAGTGAGTGTCCACGCTTGGATTTGTGAGATGTGCACTTTTCTCCCTCTTTTTTCCTTTCATCGTAAACAATTGGTGGCTAATTTGATGGTATTTATGTTTGCCCAATGTAGCTCCTACTGAACTAGATTTTGTATTTTTATTCACTAAAATAAAACAAAAAAACTAGGGACTGTAGAGATGGCTCAGTGGTTAAAGGCACTTGTTGGCAAATCTCCATGGCCCAGGTTCAATTTCCCAGTACCCACGTGAGGTAGATTATGGCCGCATCCATCCAGGCTTGACTGTTGGAGCCCTAGCAGGGAAGAGGTGGCAGCTGGGGCAGCCCCAACCCTAAGGCGCGGTCAGGGTAGATCTTCGGTCCAGCCCTCGTGGGTTCAGAGCGGGGGAGCAGTGCAGCTCCTTCTTGCTGGTGCTTCGTGGTTCTGGCCGCTGCTGGTGTCTCTCTGCTTGGATCACTGAAAGGATGCCAGCTTCTTCTGTAACTGCTGGTGTGTTCACCTGGAGTTGTTTTTAAGCCTAAAATAAAGCTCTTCCCCCCATGAGCTGTGTCTCGTGGGATGCTTGTCTCAACAATGTGGAGCTGACCACAACGTTGTGAAAAGCCAGACGCGAGATGCACAAAGTGGCCCATGCATCTCGAGTTTGTTTGCAGCAGCAGGAGGCCTTGGCACACCCTTATTCATTCTCTCTCTCTCTCTCTCAAAAAAAAATTAAATTAAAACATTTTAAAAAGTTCTAGCTGATAACGACTTATGAACTTGGCTTGCTCTGAGGCTGCCTAGAAATCATTCGCAATATACACACACATAGTTGTGGGTAAGCCCTCCGTGTACACATTGTGCTCCTGTCAAGTCCATCTCAGTAACAGAAGTCTAGGTGTGTGTATCTTTGACTCTTCAGATGTTTTCCCCCTCAGACCATGAACTGCATATTGAAACTGTTCTCATAAGCGAAGCCCTTTCTTTGCTTGCTTCCCGCAGCGAAGCTCAGAGCGACGTTATCTGTGTAGTGAGAACGGAGCCCTCTGACATCTGGATCAACAAACGCTCTGATGCTCCAGCAGCCAGTGCTTGTGGGACTGCTGTTGACTGCCTGGTTATCAGATTACTGAAGGGCAAGCTGCTTGCTTCTGAGTGTGCTCGCTGCGTCTGGGTAATCTATCCAGGCAGGGTCCTGATAGCACTATCCAGACGGCCCTCTGAACAGAGCCTGTGCAGTAGGAAGTGCTTAGCGGGGATTCTTCAGGATCAGCTCTTTTGTGCAGACGTAACCAGACACTCAGCTGACTGCATAATCTCAGGCTGCAGCTTTTCCCAGTTGGTGTTTTTGTCTCATAGCAGCTGAAAGCAGAGTCGCATTCCCCAGACGCCGGGGCCATAGAGAGGACGGGCAAAAGTACAGCGCCACTCTTAGGAAGGGACATCTAGGTCTTCGCTGATGTTGCACGTGAGGGTAACTGTAGCTGGATACCCTGCACCGCCCTGGCCTTCATTTTACTGTAAGATGGGATTTTTTTAAAAAAATATATATTCTAGAGAAACATTTTTGCTGAATGTATTTTTAAAATATTTTATTTATTATTTATTTGAGAGAGAGGAAGAGGCAGATAGAATGGGTATGCTGGGGCATCTAGCCACTGCAAATGAACTCCACGCACATGCGCCCCCCACCCCACCTTGTGCATCTGGTTTACATGGGTCCTGGGGAATCCTTGGGCTTCATAGGAAAACGCCTTAACTGATAAACCATTTCCCCAGCCCTACGATGGGATTTTGACTGCTACCACACCAAGGAAATGTTAACTGTTATTGGGACACTAATGACCCTGATGGGATCTAACACACTATATACATGTATAGAAACATCCTGCCAGGACCATTGTCTGTTAAGATGTGGACTGAACTAGAGTGGAGTGGTTCTCAGATCCTGAAGCTCATTAGAAACCTCTGGGGAGCTTTGGAAGTGGCACCTCTCTCTGTTCCGTCACTGTGAAGTCAATTCTCCCCCCCCCCACACACACACCTCTTTATCTCTCTCTCTCTCTCTCTCTCTCTCTCTCTCTACCTGAGATAATTCTTATGCAAGTGGCCACTTGGTTCAGTTTGGAAATCCCAAAGTAGGTTACCAACCTCATCAAAACCAACTCAGGCAGGAATCATTTTCCTGGAGACATTTAAATTCCATAATGTGATATGGACAGATTGAATTATATAGGACAGGCCATCCTTGTTGGAGAACACAGAGATTTCAAGTTAGGTCTAAAGTCTTTGGAACATGTTGTCCCTTGGGCACAGATTCTGTGGCCTAGATAATACCGAATCCCGGCCCTCCCTTTCCTGCTTCCCCACATAGAAGTTGGCAAGGGAGCCCCAGGGAAGGTTATTCTTAAAACCAATGCCGTTCACGTCTGGCAGAACAAAAGGCTTTAAAACTTGGGTCCCCTCCTAATGGAGCCTCTGGACCCAAGTGCCTTGACGTGTTGCCCCACTGTATCCTAGAGGATGAAAACTCAGCACACACACCCTTCATAAATGGCCCATGATTTCTCCCGGACATCTTGGATATGGACCTGTTTTTATATGTGACCTTGAAGAGGTGACTTGACCTTCCCACACGTTGTGTGTCTGCCTGAAAAATGAGGAAACAGAATCCACACAGGTATTGTGTGTGTGTTTGGGGGGGGAGTACTTATAAGGAAATGGCCCAGTGTCTTCCCTATAATGGAGCCTCTGTAGCTGTGGTCTCTTCATGGTCCTGTGGGTGGTGTGAAACTACAGAGGGGCTGAGCAGTGACAGTTTCTTGCAGCCCCCACAGTGGAGAGTGATGTAGTTGTATTATCCTCGTCCAAGAAGGACAGACAAGTGTTGGCATTTTTTTCCACATGAACCATAACCTTTTTGAAGAGGCCTCCATCCACTATGAAATGACTGTCTACACCAAGCCTAAAAAAAGATGGGGTGAACAGGATGGACTCCTAGAGATGGTATGACATATTAGTGACTGAAAACCATAGGGCTTTTCATAGAAACAAATGGATTTATGTCTGAACCTGCTATTTGGTAAGATGTAGGGTGTGAACTACATATGAGTGGGTACAGGAGTGAATTTAAAATAAGTTTTTTTGGGTTTCTTTTTTCTTTTTTCTTTTTTTTTAAGGACTGTGGGTTGGGGGGGGAGTGTTAGAACTGGAGATTTATATTTTTTTTAATTTTTTTTTTGTTCATTTTTTATTTAAGAGTGACAGACAGCGAGAAAGACAGATAGAGGGAGAGAGAGAGAATGGGCGCGCCAGGGCTTCCAGCCACTGCAAACGAACTCCAGACGCGTGCGCCCCCTTGTGCATCTGGCTAACGTCGGACCTGGGGAACCGAGCCTCGAACCAGGGTCCTTAGGCTTCACAGGCAAGCGCTTAACCGCTAAGCCATCTCTCCAGCCCTTTTTTTCTTTTTTATAATAAGTTTTTTATTTCTGTGAAAAGGGTTAAGAACACAGACTAGAACTGTAGATATGGATCAGACAACACAAACTTAATTTTTTTTTGGTTTATTTTTATTTATTTATTTGACGGTGACAGACAGAGAAAGAGGCAGACAGAGAGAGAGAATGGGCGCACCAGGGCTTCCAGCCACTGCAGACGATTTCCAGATGCGTGCGCCCCCTTGTGCATCTGGCTAACATGGGTCCTGGGGAATCAAGCCTCGAACCGGGGTTCTTAGGCTTCACAGGCAAGTGCTTAACCCCTAAGCCATCTCTCCAGCCCACAAACTTAATTTTTTTGCGTGGGGGGGTGGTGTTTCAAGGTAGAGTCTCACTCTAGCTCTGGCTAGCTGGCTGACCTGGAATTCACTATGTAGCCTCAGGGTGGCCTTGAATTCACTGCAGTCCTCCTACATCTGCCTCTCAAATGCTAGATTTAAGGTGTGTGCCACCACGTCCAGCTGAGGTTACCTTTTTATTCAGACCAGAACCCCAGCCTGTAGAATGGTGTTGCCCATGGTTAGGATAGACCTTGCATACCTCATCCAGAAACTCCTTCAACCACATACCCAGGGATTGGTCTTCTAGGTGATCCTCATCCTGTTACGATTAAAAGTCGTTGCAAGTTGCTTACGGACAAACAGAGACTCTAGTCCCAAGAAGGGCTGCAAAGAGAGCTGCAGAATTTGCCTTCATTGGCCACCACCAACGTGTCACCACAGAGGAAGCAAGAATACATGATTCGTCACCTGGCAGCTGTGGGCTCATGTTCTTTGCATCAGATTTGATGCTCTCTAGAACACGACTCTGTGGCTGCCAGGTGGTCATTCTCAGTCAGCAGTCAGGAAACAGAGATGAACGCTTGGCCTCAGCTCTCTCTTCTTTTTAATGCAGGCTAGAGCCCCAGCCCTTGGAATAAGATCAAAGTCAAATGCGCTTGCAAGACTTGATTTGGCCTGTGTGTATCTGCCACCTTCAATGAGGACTGCATGCCCAAGGCAAAGAACGGATGCATAGAACTCCCTAGCCCCAGGCTGGTGCTTCCCTCTCAGTCACTAAGTTTTCCCAAGCACCAGTGAGCAAGAAATAAATGATTTCGATAGCTCATTACCAAAACTCCTTTTGATTGTTCAGCATCATCACATAAGAAACCTGACCTGTGCGGGGGGCAGGTTGACTACTATCAGCCTGACAAGTGAACAGAACCGAGACTGTTCAGCGATGTGGGAAATGAATGAGCCGCACAATCCGTCCCCCATGTGACCAGAGCTGAATTTCCAGCGTGCCTGTATTCAGAATTATTACGCAACACCCTTACCCTCCCCCAAAGAAAAACCATAACTTGCACATTTCATAACCTGATTAAGAGAGCCAGGATAGATTATTAGACTTCATTTAAAGGTGTAATCAGCTGTGTCATTCAGATAAGGGAGAAAATGGTACTGTGGACTTTCTCCAAATTCCCACAGGCTTAAAATCTCAAAACTGCCCTCCGTGTGCTGACAGCGCGCCTCGCCCACGGCTCCAGCTCCTGGGCTGCCGTGCCTCTGCCAGGACCAGGACCTCATTAGGCCGCAAATCAGATCTAACGGTTTAGATTATGGTTCATCTTGAGCTCTGCGCTTTCTCTCCATTACTTGTGGCATAACAGAAATAATTCAATTTATTAGCAGGCCCATCTTCTCAAAATGCTTTTATTTCAAAATGTGTTTGAGGACACAGTGGGGAAGGACTCTTGCCATAGCCGTGGAGTCTTAGGAGGTGAAACTGCTGTAATCTGTAATGTTTTGAAACATATGTGTAGCATTCCTGGGATGAAGAGAGTGTTGTCCTCTTATGTAGTCCATATTCACTGCACAGACCAGGAGGTTCCTTTTATTTTTAAAAAAATTTTCATATTTTTATTTATTTATTTATTTATTTATTTGACAGTGAGAAAGAGAGAGAGAATGGGCGCGGCAGGGCCTCCAGCCACTGCAAATGAACTCCAGACACATGTGCCCCCTATCTGGCTAATGTGGGTCTTCAGGAATCCAACCTGGGTCCTTTGGCTTTGCAGACAAATGCCTTAACCACTAAGCCATCCCTCCAGCCGCCCCCCTTTTTGGGGGGCATTGGGCACTTTCTTTTCTCTCCTGATTTCTCTGATGCAAGTAAAATCCAGGCCCAGCCCTGCTAAGCTTTCTAGAACTGACTAGATTGGCTCATGTAAGATGCCATGGCTATAGACTTTTCTCCTGATTTCTATAATTACTTTTTATTTTTATTTATTTATTTTAATCTTATTTTATTCTATTATTTTATTTTATGTTCTTTCGAGGTAGGGTCTCACTCTAACCCAGACTGATCTGGAATTCACCGTGTAGTCTCAGGGTGGCCTTGATCTCATGGAGGTCCTCCTACCTCTGCTTCCTGAGTGCTGGGATTCCAGGTGTGCACCGCCACGCCTGGCTGCTTTTTGTTATATATATATTTTAAATTCATGTGTATATGTTTGTATGTGTGTTCGGATGCTGGGGTACATGTGTGCACACCTGTGTGGAGGACAACCTTGTGTGGTATCTCAGGAGTGCTGTCCACCTTTGACTGGCATGAAGTGTCTCATTCACCTGGAGCTTAGCAAGTAGGCTAGACTGGCTGGCCAGGGAGCCTCAGCGGTCCTCCTCATTAGCTCCCGGATACCAGGCGTGTGCTCCCACGCCTGGCTCTGTGAGTGTGTGTTCGTGTGTGTAGCCCAGAGGCTGATGGCAGCTGTTTTTCCGCGATTGCTCAGTTCTTCACTTTGCTCAGACTCCTTTCTGGAGCCCAGAGCCTCATCCTTCCCGCTAGTCCAGCCGGGCCTTTGCCGCAGCGGCCCCGTGCCAGCCTCCAAGCAGTGGGTCGGGAGGCAGTGCCCGTGCCCACCAGGCCGTTACGTTGGCGCTGTGGATCTAAACCCTCACACATCACCTGCAGAGCCAGCTCCCTAGCGCCTGGGGTTCTGTTTTTTAAGGTATTCAATTGCAGGTCCTGTTTGCCAAGATAAGCACCTTACGGACTTCCCTATCTCCCCAGCAAGCACTTCCTATAGTGTGTCAAAAAGTCATCATTTTAGATTTATTGTCTTGTGGGTACACAAGAGCAACAACAGTGATATTCATTCATTCATTGACTCAGTTACCTTACCGTCTGCCGGCCAGACAACAAATACATATTCCCCAGCTTTTCAGAGCAAGGTCAATTTTTCTTTAGTATGTAATCGTCTCTCTTTCTTTCCTTCTTTCTTTCTTTCTTTTCTTTCTTTCTTTCTTTCTTTCTTTCTTTCTTTCTTTCTTTCTTTCTTTCTTTCTTTCTTTCTTTCTTTCTTTCCTTCCTCCCTCCCTCCCTCCCTCCCTCCCTCCCTCCCTCCCTCCCTCCCTCCCTCCCTCCCCCTCCCTTCCTCCCTTCCTCCCTTCCTCCCTCCCTCCCTCCCTCCCTCCCTCCCTCCCTCCCTCCCTCCCTCCCTCTCTCTCTCTTTCTTTCTTTCTTTGCTTCGCTCTAGCTGTGGTGGTTTTAATTAGGTGTTCCCCATAAACCGTTATGTTCTGAACGCTTGGTCCCCAGCTGGTGACAGTTTTCTAGGTGGCGCTTTCTTTCCTTCAGAAGCTATTTTGCTGGTGTTGGCTTTGGGGTTTCTTAGCCCCGAGCTTTCAGTGTTGGCTCGGCTCATCTCCTGTGCTTGTTCCCACCTGATGCTGGCGGCGGTGACGTCCGCGGTCTGCTCGGGCCGTCGCTTCCCTGCCGCCAGGGAGCTTCCCTGTGAGTCTGTAAGCCGCAGTCAGAACTGTTTCCTTCCAGCAGCTTCTTTTGGGTGGGTGTTTTTCCCAGCAATGAGAAGGTAACCACAGCACCAGCCTAGGCTGACCTGGAACTCACTGTGTGCCCGGGCTGTCCTCGAACTTACGGCAGCCCTCCTACCTTGCCCCCCCCCCCCCCGCCGGGGCTGAGATGGTGGGTGTGAACCTTCGTGCCTGACCTTCATGCATACTACATTTTAGCCAATTTGAAGATGTTTCCACATGGACATATTCAACTTAGCAGCACAATGAAAATGCACCAAATCTTAAGTCAGATTTAAGAACCGTTATTGTGAGTCTCTGACATTTTGTTTTGCTTTGTTTTTCAAGGTAGGCTCTCCCTCTGGCTCAGGCTGACCAGGAATTCACTATGTAGTCTCAGGGTGGCCTTGAACTCACAGTGATCGTCCTAGGTCTGCTGGGATTAAAGGCGTGCATCACCACGCCCTGCAAACTCTCGTAATGCCCCCCCCCCCAGCTGTTTCCTTCCCTGGGCTGGTGTGTGCAGGCCTGTCTGCCTCTCTCATGTGCTCACCACCTTGAGTCCATCCTGAAACTCAACATCCAGCATCGAGCTTCCTTTCTTCCTGGATAGTTGCTCAATTAGCTGCTTTTCACAGGGGAGATTCCTAAGGGGCAACAAAGTGCGGAGAATGGTTCCGGGCCTGTAAGAGGTGCCAGTGCCCTCAGGGCATCTTTGATTCTACCTGCAGGGGCCTGCCCCTGTGTGCCCATTCAGGTGGTGAGGATAGGCTGTGGGAAATGTTGGAGGCCATCAAAGCAGATAAAAAATGTGGTGAACAACTGTTTTGCTGGCTTGATGAATATTTGATGTTCGCCTACTGGTTTAGGATGGCCGTTTCACCTAACTGTGCATAACCGCCTATAGGATCTTAAATGCTGCCCTTGCTTTATAGAGACACTTAAAATTTCACTTCTGTGAGCATTGTTGTTACATGCAATGAGTAATTGCTTACATTACTTCAAACAGGTTTCCACTTACTGCTGTGCAGCAAAGACCCGTGTCTTGAGATATCTTGATGGAGGAGGGAGGGAGGGAGGGAAGGCTGCGAGAACTATGTGAGGGTGAGATACTTTGGGAACTCAATGCAATGGGTGGGGATGGGTCCAGACACAACTTAAGATTGTGCTTGTTTGTGTAAGGCATGGGATTCCACTAGCTTTGCAGTCATCGTGACTTGGAGAGTTCCGTGAGCCCTTAATCACAGAGGGGGAGTTTCAGGCTCTTGTGGCTGATGGAGTCTATATGATATTTCTGGCTCTTTCCATGGGCATTGTGTTTAATATATTCCAAAAAAACCTTTGTCGAAGAGACTACTAATATTCTCACAGAACCAACGAAGTAAGCTCTCACAGTAGTTTATATCCCATATGTATATTTAGTGCTAGAGTGGGGGTAATAATATGTGAATTCTTTATGGAAATATGCATGTGTGTCTGTATATGCACATGCAGAGGACAACATTGGGTGTTGTTCCTAGGGTGCTGTCACTTTCTTTCTTTCTTTCCTTTTCTTTCTTTTCTTTTTCTTTCTTTTTTTTTTTTTTTTTTTTTGAGATAGGGCCTCTCAATGGCCTGGAACTCACAAAGTAGCCTAGGCAGGTCGCCAGAGAGCCCCAGGGACACACCTGGTCCCCCGTCCTCAGCATTAGGGTCACAGCCGTGACAGCATGCCTGACATTTTGGTGTACATTCTGGGAAAGAAGCTCAGGCATCATGTTTGCAAGATAAGATAATTTGATTAAGCTTTGTTCTTTTTCTTTTAAGATTTTTTTAAAAAGATTATTTATTTATTTATTTATTTATTTATTTGAGAGAGTAAGCAAGAAAGAGGCAGGCAGAGAGAGAGAGAGAGAGAGAGAGAGAGAGAGAGAGAGAGAGAGAGAGAAAGGACGTACCAGGGCCTCTAGCCACTGCAAACAAACTCCAGATGCATGTGCCACCTTGTTGTATATCTGGCTTATGTGGGTCCTGGGGAATTAAACTTAGGCCCTTTGGCTTTGCAGACAAATGCCTTAACCACTAAGCCATCTCTCCAGCTCCCTAAGCTATCTTCTTTTTTAAAAAATATTTTTTTTATTTATTTGGGAAAGAGAGAAAAAAAGAATAACTATGGGTGCACAAGGGCCTTGAGCGACTGCAAACAAACACCAGATGCCCGTGCCACCCTGTGCATCTGTCTTAAGTGGGCACTGAGGAGTCAAAGCTGGGTTCTTAGGCTTCACAGGCAAATGCCTTAACCACTAAACCATCTGTCCATCCACTAAGCTATTTTCCTAAGTCCTTGTATGAATTGTATTTTTATTTTATTTATTTGTCTATTTCCTCTTGAGACCAGTTATCACCATGTAGCCAAGACTGACCTCAACGTTGGTATCACCCTGCCCAGGCCTCCCGAATGCTAGGAATACAAGTGTGTGCCATGCCTCCGTGCATGGCTTCACATGGATTATTAATTTTTTTAAATTTTTTAAAACATATTTTTAGTCATTTGGAGAGAAAGAGAGAGCTATGAGAGAAGGGATGTACCAGGGCCTTCAGCTACTGTAAATGAACTCCAGATTTGCATCTGGCTTACATGGGTCCTAGGGAATCAAACCTGGCTTTTTTTTTGGCTTTGCAGGCAAGTGCCTTAACCACTAAGCCATCTCTCAGCCCTCCACGTTGAAAAGTGTATGATGGAGAAAGTTAATGCACGTGTCTTCAGTTGCATGCCTCTGAGCTGTGGAGGAGCACGCAGAGGTGGCCTTGGGGCTGCTGCGTCATCTTGCTTCAGGGCCTGTGCTCAGTAGCCATTCCATCTTCCACCTCTTGTCTAAAAGAACCGACCAGCTCGGTGTTTGCAGTAAGCAAATCTGGCGTCCTCTGGGAGACCATGTCTGCTGGTAATTTGCTCTGCTGATATTTGACTTCGTGGAGTATGTGGCCTCTCCTTAACAGCCCCTGTTTTCTGCTTATTTGTTTCTGGGCTTGTTTATAACTTTAGATCTGCTGTGAAGGTCTTCTCTGACCTGTGGGAAATGTGAGCTGCTTGGAAGGCTGCTTAAAATTCTATGAAGTCAGGATTAGCTGCCTAGGGTAGCTCATGTGTGAGGAAAATGAGAAAACTTATGTTAAAAAAGTAGATGCCCTTGTAGGGTGTCTTTGCTATTTTCTGTCTCCACCTCACTTTCTTCTTTTATTTATTTATTTTTGCTTGTGTGGGGGGGGATGACATGATGTGCCCCCCCATATTGCTCACGTGAAACAGGGCATGGAGGGGAGCTCACGACATGTGGGTGTAGTGTAACATCACGTGTTCTTCTGCCCAGTCTTGTTTTGAGCCTGGGTCTTTACTGATTCTTGAGGGGCTCCAAAGATTCTTGGGCCTCTACTGCCTTGAGCAACTGGGGTTACAGATGTGCATGGCCGTACCCAGCTGTTTACATGGGATCTGGAGATTCAAACTCAATGAGCCTCAACCCTCCTCGGGCCTTCAGACTTACACGGGAAGCCCGCTTAACCACCGAGCCATCTATCTGGCCACTACCTTCTCCTCCTCTTCCTTCCTTTGTCTCCTCGTCCTCCTGTAATGCTGGTGTGTGTTTGCACGTGTTCATGCGTGTGCATTGTCCTCAGAAACACCTTCCACCTCCTATGCTATGAGGCTGTGTCTCAAAGGGTTGCGCTTCACTAAGTGGGCTAAGCTGGCTGACCAGTGAGTCCCAGCGAGCCTCCTGTTTCTACCTTGCCAGCACTGGGATTATGGGCACATGTCATCTTGTCCAGAATTTTTTTACATGGATTCTGGGGTTCAAGCTCAAGTCCTCATTCTTGTGAAGCAAGCGCTTTTCCACCTGGGCTGTCTCACCAGCTCACGTTTTTTCTTCCTTTTGTTCATTTAGGATGATCAGGACCAGCTCGCTGGAATACACTTGGTTTGCGGGCGTCCTGTGTCAAGCCCCGTGCAGAAGTGCACTGTGTGCGTCTTCTCGCGGCACCCTGGCAGCCACTGTGAGGAAACTCACTTTTCTGCTTGTTTTGCCAATAAAGAGGCTGAAACTCAGGCGGGCCAGTGATGAAATGGATTTAAACTCACATGTTCCTCGGTCCAAGCAGGACGTGTTTCCCTCAGCAGGGCCGCCTCAGACCATCGTCTGTGAGCCCTGCCTGCGTGTCTGGCCTTAATAGGTGCTGCTTACTCTAATTTTGTTTTGTTTATTACTTAAAGAAATCTCATTGCTTCATTTTCACATCTCGATGAAGCCACCTCTGTTTCCAGTGGAGTGTTGGAGATGGAATACATTACAATGGGAATGACCCTTTCCCGGGGTCATCTGTCATCTGAGCTAATCAGTGAATGCGAGATGATGCATTGGCAAGATTGTGGGCCCCAGATAATGAGGGTTCATCATTTTGCGCAGTAAAAGTAGTTTACCCATTCTTTATTGCAATGCTTACTGAGAACCATATTGTTCTGTGGTCTCGGTCATTACCAAGAGAGATGAAAGCTACAGAGGCAGTTTATTAGGTCAAGGGAGGGCCACACATCCATCCAATAAATATTTATAACGTGCCTGCTACATGCTGGGCGCTGGAGATCCAGGAGTGAATCAGAAAGACCATGTTCTTGGTGGGTTACAGAAACCTAAGTAGTGTTTGGAAATTCTAGGATGGGCCTCTCATTATCATAGCAGCGTAGGCTATTTTAGGCCCTCAAATCAGATTACTGGCCATCTTCTGAACACCTGAAAATATTTCTGAAGGATGAAGATATGGTGGCTGCAGGATTTATAGATTTCATCTGACCAGGGCTCCTTACCCGCTGCTGGAGCAGACACTGAAAGTTGTCAGGAAAATTGTGTAGGGGACTCAGAATGCCCGTGTTTCGATATTGCTCTCAGCCCATGAAAATCGCACCTAAGGACTCACATTGGAGGAGACAGCGTTAGCTGTTCATAGTAGGAATGTTGACTTGATGCTTTATGTCTGAGCCTTCACGAGCAGAATGAGAAACTCAGACCATGTGATAGATTCTTACCTTCTACTGTGCCCAGGTACCGGACCTGTGAGCTTGTGCCTCCTTAAAGGGGATTACTTTTTAAAACTTTCTGTTGACCACTCGCATTCACATGCACAATGTACCTTGATCGTAATGCTCTCTCATTACCCTCCTTTGACCGCCCTCCTCTGTCACTATCCACTGAACTCCTTCTTTCCAACTTCTATTTTGATATCATCACTTTTTTCCCTATTATTCGGGTCTTGTGTAGGTAGCTATCAGCCACTGTGAGGTCATAGACACCATGACGACTTTGGGTCTGAAAGGTAATATTGGAAAGTACTCCTCTCCTTCATTTGGCTCTCACATTTTTTGTCCCCTGAGGTCCTGAGGCTCAGAGGCTGTGGGAGAGATGTCCCACAGCTTTGCACACACCACTGCCATTTCTCAGCACTTAAACAAGTTGTGAGTCTCTGCAGTGGTCACCACCATCTGAAAAGAGAAGCATCTCTGGCCATAAGTGAGATTAGCATGAATAAGTGGACATAAACATAAATACTTACAGTATAATTTGTTGGCATAATATATCCATTTAGCCAGCCAACAGTGCTGGATTTCCTACCGGGGCTTAAGACTTCCCCAGACATTGGCTTTTTATTTTTATTTATTTATTTATTATTATTATTATTATTGGTTTTTCAAGGTAGGGTCTCACTGTAGCCCAGGCTGACCTGGAATTCACTCTGTAGTCTCAGAGTGGCCTTGAACTCATGGTGATCCTCCTACTTCTGCCTCCTGAGTGCTGGGATTAAAGGCGTGCGCCACCTCCGCTGGCAACCATAGGCTTTGGATGAAGTTTTCAGTGTCAGGCGTGAACTCCTTTGGGTGGAGTGGACCTCAAATCCAGAGAGTGGTTGCTTTCTCCCTTGGGTTTAGAACTCCTTGGACATCTTCCCAGAGAGCTTCTCCGTAATTATATACTCTCACATTGCTTGTCCAGTTTTTGGAAATGGGTCAGAGTCGGGCACGGATGGGTTTCCTCCTCGCGCTCTTGGTGACAGTTGGTGAAGTTTGGATGAGAATGCAAATGGGGGACGTGGAGCCAAGTGACCAGATGTGACAATTTCGATAACCTGAAGTGGGTTATCTCATTGGCCTCAGAAGAAGAATTTCTCATGTAAATTCCTGTATAAATGCAGCCCATAGGGGAGTTTTGTGGTCTCTAACTCCTTGATAATACTAATATTAGTAATAATACCGAGTTTAATATTATTTAGTACTTTGAAAATGATTGTAATGATTTTGGTAATTCCCTTTTCTATATCCATCTTGTAATATATTTACAAGTAGCTATTTCTGATCCATACTCAATCTAGAAAGACCCTCACACATCCACCTAAGACACCTAAAAGCAATGTTTAACCAAGTACCTGGGCACCACAGGGCCCCATCCAGTTGACATGTAGCATTTCCCATCATAATAGGAAATCGTCCTTTCTCATTTCTCACCGCTGTATTCCCTTCTCTTTGAGGCTGTAGGTGATCAGACAGTAATTTATTGGTGTTGAGTTACTGTGGCTGTCACAAATGGGCTATGCTAGATTGTCAGTGGACTAGATTGGGCCTCAGGCCGCTGGGGACTGTTCCGGGTAACTGCTGCTGTGTACTGCAGGGGCTTCTGCCTTTTCACTTTCTCCATTACTTGGTGGGAAAGTGTGGTCGAGTGACATTTCCTAGGGAGTATTGGCCACTCTGGAAAGTTGATTACCTCTTAGCTCTAACACTTACTCGACATGATGTTTTATTATTATTATTATTCCTTGATTCCCTTATGAGCACAAAGCATTTCAAGTGGTGCTTTCCTTAACGGAGCTTTTAAAATGCTGTATGTCTTAACAGATATTGTCCACATTTTATAGTATTCACCTCAGTGTAGGTTTTCTGTAGCTATGTAAATGGCTTCTTTATTTTTTCTATTTTTATTTATTTGAGAGAGAAAGAGGGAGGGAGAGAGAGAGAGATTGAGAGAGAGAGAGAGAGAATGAATGGGCATGCCAGGGCCTTTAACTGCTGCAAACGAACTCTAGAAGCACAAGCATGTGCATCTGGTTTACATGGGTCCTGGGGAATTGAACCTGAGTTCTTTGGCTTTGCAGGATAGTGCCTTAACCACTAGGCTATCCCTCCAGCCCAATAATGGCTCTTTTGACATGTGTTGCAGTCCGGGTTCACATGGCTGGTAGAAATCACCCAACCAAGAGCAGTTTCTGGGAAAAAGAGATTTATTTTGGCTTACAGACTCAAGGGGAAGCTCCACGATGGCATGAGCAGAGGGTGGACATCACCCCCTGACCAACATAAGGTGGACCACAGCAACAGGAGGGTGTGCCAAACACCAGCATGGGGAAACTGGTTATAAAGCCCATAAGCCCGCCCCCAAAAATACACTCCCTCCAGGAGGCATTACTTCCCAAATATCCATCAGCTGGGGAGCTAGCATTCACAACACCTAAGTTTATGGGGAACACCAGAATCAAACCACCACAACGTGTGTATGTGGTGTGTATGTAGGTACATATATGTGCACATGTGGAGGACAGGGGTGGACCCCAGGGGTCTTCCCCAGTCACTTTCTGTCTTATTCTCTGAGTCAGGGTCTCTCACTGAACCTGGAGCTCACAGGTTCGGCTAGACTAAGCAGATAGTGAGCCCCAGAGTTTCTGTCTCTGCCTCCCCAGTAAACGGCATTACTGGTGCCCATCACAATGACTAACATTTGCCACCGTGTGCGCCTAGCTTACGTGGGTCCTGGGGAATGGAACCTGGGTCCTTAGGCTTTACAGGCAAGTGCCTTAACTGCTAAGCCATCTCTCCAGCCCCGTTCATTTTTCAGTTGTTCACATTCCCAAACTTGAAGTAACGGTTGGGTTTTTACAGGATAATTGAAAAAGGTAAAAGCCAGGCTGGAAATAATTCTGGCCTGTCAGGAGTACTAATTTGATGTTTAGAGAATTACTTTCTCATTCTTGCCTATAGATTTAAATCTTCTGTTAATGAGGACTAATACATTAATGTTGTCCCTGAACTTTATTCACAATAATTCATTAGTGGAAGTGCACAGAGCTGCTAGCTTTGGTCACAAATGTAGAACAGCGACCTTTTTTTCTGTAGGAAAGAAAGAGAAAAATTCTGCCTGTCCTTACAAGAGATCCTTCCTGTTTGGAGAAACCACAGGCAAAAGGGAAATAAACCAGACACTTGAGGGCAAGAAGCCACATCCTTGAGAGCTTTGTATTTGTGAAAATTCTCAAAGCTCAGAGATTTTCTTTCCATTTAAGTAAGGAGGAATGTTCCAGTGAGAATCTATTTTTAAGAAGGGTATTTTTGGTGTTAAAATAGTTGTTGACCCTTGGTGGTATACCCTGTACCCTTTTAGTATGTATTTCTCTTCCAGTCACAAGAAGTAGGATAGTCATGTCTCTAACAGTATGTTCATATAGTTCCCCCCAAAAGAAGACAGGGAAAGAGTGTTTGTTTTGGGGTGGACCCCAAAACTCAAGGATAGGTCTCCTGTCTGGTGTTCCTTGTCTAGGGAAGGGAAGTGGGAGGGAGCATCCATTCTCTTGCTGTTGAGGGTCCACATCCCTTTGTTCAGCTTTTGCTGTGTTTCCTCCTTAGGACTTCTTCAGGCATTTGACTTTCCCAGGCTAAGTGCATCTTCCTGTTCCCGCGTGACGTTGTGTACCCCTTTTACCCCAACATTTGTTTACACCGGGAGATGGATGTGGTTGTGGTAGAGAAACCAGCTGCACAAAGGTTATTCCTTTGTGAAATCATATTACCTAGGCCAGCTTAATTGTGCTGTTTTTGGCGTGTGAAACTTGCGCATTAAAAACAGAATGAATTTTACTTAGTAGGCTTTATGGTAAACAGCTTATTATGCTCATTCATGTTATTTTATTTGGCAGAAAATTTGGTATTTTAAAAGTATTTTTTATGAGAGAGAGAATTGGCACACTAGGACCTCCAGCCAATGCAACCAAACTTCAGATACGTGCGCCACCTTGTGCACATACATGACCTTGCGCATGTGTACGTTGTTCATCTGCCTTATGTGGGATCTGGGGAGTCAAACATGGGTCCTTAGGCTTTGCAGACAAGGGCCTTAACTACTAAGCCATTTCTCTAGTCCTAAAAAGAAAATTTTAAAAATATTTTTATTTTATTTGGGGCGGTGGGGAGTGGGAACGGGTGTGCCAGGGCCTGTAGCCATTGTTAATGGATTCCACATGCATGTGCCTACCTGGTGCATCTAGCTTTACATGGGTACTAGAAAATCAAGCTCAGGTTGTTCATCTCCAAAGGCAAGCGCCGTAAAGTCTGAGCCATCTTTGCCTCCGGTCTTGTCCTGAGTGCTGGGATTACAGACACTCATGCTACTGCGTCTGGCTTCATGTGGGTTCTGGGGGTCTGAGCTCAGATTCTCACACTTGAGCCTCAAGCACTTCACCCCACTGGCCGTCTCCTCAGCCCAAACATGACTGCGTTCCCTGGAAGTAAGATACGCATAGCTTCTTAAAGCGAATACAAATTGATAATTCTGGAAGTGGTGAGATGTCGACATTCCTTAGACCTGTCTGTCCAGCAAGTGCAGTGACGATTGTCAGTGGTATAAGGATCACCCAAGGTCAGTTTTCAGTTGTGAGGTTCGGTTCAAAGACCTGGAATTGTTTTAACAACCATACTTGATTACTCCTGCTGGGGGAGTTTAAAAAATCTGTCTTGGCTTTTCTTAAAAAAAAAATATGCTTGTTCATTCCTTTTTTCTTTTTCTTTTCTTTTCTTTTCTTTTCTTTTCTTTTCTTTTCTTTTCTTTTCTTTTCTTTTTTTTTGAGGTAGGGTCTTGCTCTAGCCCAGGCTGGCCTTGAACTCAAGGTGATACTCGAACCTCTGCCTCCAGAGTGCTGGATTAAAGGCATGCACTGCCGTACCTGACTTCCATTCCTCTCCTGTGGACTAGCTCAGAATGTCACTTGTGTTTTATTTATTTTTTATTTTTACTTTTTGTTTTTTTTTTTTTGAGGTAGGGTCTCACTGTAGCCCAGGCTGACCTGGAACTCACTATGGAGTCTCAGGGTGGCCTTGAACTCATGGCGATCCTCCTACCTCTGCCTCCCGAGTGCTGGGATTAAAGGCATGTGCCACCACGCCCGGCTTCTCACTTGTGTTTTAGATAACAGAATTGGTAAACTGAGCAAGGAAACTTCATTTGGATTATAAAATTCTTGCTTTAGTAAAAGTTCCTTAAACTGTGAAATAGAGGCTTGTCATAGTTAGCGATGAGCATGCCAATTCTTCCTGGGAGACAGGTTGAAATTACCCTCATTTGCTTCCTTGGATGATGGAATTTCGCTTCACAGAAGAGCAAGTGGCCGTTACCCACGAGCCCATTGTGGCTGTTACCCATGTGTCCATTGTGGTCCTTCTCCCACTGACTCGCTCAAGGGGCATAGACACAGGGAGGCAAGCCAGAATTTCCCCCCAAGATGGTGTAGCTCTAAGGTCATCCCATTGTGGAGATTTTTCCGTCTGATAGAAGCCTTCAGTAAGATTGTGACTTCACCACAATCAAGAATACCACAGGGGCTGGAGAGATGGCTTAGTGGTTAAGGTGCTTGCCTGCAAAGTCAAAGGACCCAGGTTTGAGTTCCCTAGGATCCACATAAGCCAAATGCACAAGGTGGCACATGCATCTCGAGTTCATTTGCAGTGACTGGAGGCCCTTGCAGACTCATTCTTTCTCTATTTGCCCCGTCTCTCTCAAATGAATAAATAGAAATAAAAATAAATATTAAACTAATGAAAGAATACCACATGTAGCCAGAGGGGTGGTGCATGCCTTTAGTCCCAGCTCTTGTGAGGCAGAGGTAAGAGGATCACCTCACTGTGAGTTTGAGGCCAAGCTGGGACTTTGGAGTGAGTTCCAGGTGAATTCATCCTGAGTGATAGAAAGGAGGGAAGGAAGGGAGGGAGAGAGGGAGGGAGGGAGGAAGGAAGGAAGGAAAGAAGAGAAGGAGGGAGGGAAGAAGGAAGGAAAGAAGAGAAGGAGGGAGGGAGGAAGAAAGGAAGGGAGGGAGGGAGGGAGGGAGGGAGGGAGGGAGGGAGGGAGGGAGGGAGGGAGGGAGGGAATAAATACCACATGTGGATAGTAAACCACAATCCCGATCTCCTTTCCCGCCGGGTTGATAACCATTCAAGGCTTTCTAGGGCTCAGCTGTACATGGCGGCTTTGACTGGTTCAGCAAGGGTACATTGAAGAGCTGAAGAAATCCAGGTTTTCTTTTAAATCCTTCTCTTGTGCTGCTGAGGGTAATTTTGGGAGCAGGATCGGGACTTTGACACTGTGCCAGTGTATGTGCCCCCCCACACCCCAGGATTCACACCAGCTGGAGACTCGAGGTCACGGCCCCAGAACCGGATAATGCTGTGTGTCCATCCTTGCGTCTGAACGTTTTCACTGTTAGGGCCAACGGGCTTGCTGCCCCCAGGGTTTTATTTTAGAGCTCAGCAAATTAAAGGCTTCAAGTGTGAGACTGTTCATCGTGGACACAGACCATCTAGTCAGAGAAATGCAAATGGGGACCTGCCACATACAAAATGAATTTGCTTCTGGTTGTGGCCTGTAGAAATGGCAAAGGCAAGAGCATGCTTAGGGGGAAGGTGGAAGTATAAGCATTCCATTCATAATATTTTGGTGGTTTTGCAGTGTATGACATGCATAGTTGTGTATTTTAACAGCCTGAAGTAAGTGTTGTTAGCTAGACTTGAGGGATGCACTAGGCGACAATATTGCCTGGTGTAGGAGACACCTTCATGTCGCTGGGATGAACCTCCAGACGAGACACAGTTTGTAGGAGGAAGGGTTATTGAAGGTTACAGATAGAGGGGAAGTTCCATAATGGCACAAGAAGCTGGCCCACTTTCACTGGTCCATGCAGAGAGAAATAGCACCACCAGCATCACAAGCACCCCAGGAACCCCAGAGCTCAGGCGCAATGCATATCGTTAGCTGGAAATCCAGATCCATCGCCAGCGACACCTTCTCCAGCCAGGCAGCTGGATATGTAGGCTACAGTTTCAATCCACATCCTGCTTCTGTTAGAAGACATCCATTCCAACTGCCACAGATGGTGATCAAGTCTCACTAAGTTGGAGTAACACTGAGATTTTTAAAAATATTTTATTTATATTTATTTATTTGACAGAGAAAGAGGGAGAGGGAGAGAGAGAATGGGTACACCAGGGCCTCCGGCCACTGCAAATGAACTCCAGATGCCTGTGTCCCTTTGTGCATCTGGCTTACATGAGTCCTGGGGAATCGAGCCTCGAACTGGGGTCCTTAGGCTTCACAGGCAAGCGCTTAACCACTAAGCCATTTCTCCAGCCCAACACTGAGATTTGATCTCCTCCATTACTTATTTGTTCTGAGTTTTTATTTTATTAATGAGATGAAATTGATATGAACAACTTTATAAGTCATAGAAAGGATGCGTGTAATTTACTTTCTATGCCTGGCATGTCGGAAAGGGCTCAGAAGTCCTTAACCATCTTCACTGTCATCTTCATCACTACATGTACGTTTTGGAAAGGATAAACAGACACCCGAAATCAAAGTTACTTCTGCTTGAGATGTGGGTTTTGCATGGGAAACACATCCTCCTTTGTTAGCGATGTGCTCTGCATCTGCCAGGAACCCTTTCCCCCGTCTCCCAGGGATTGTTGCTTGCCAGTGCAAATACCTTGATGGTTTGAGTGTGAGGGGACCTGCCTGCCGTGATACTGAGTGGATGTGACGCAGTAATGACACCGGGTCTGTGGCCGGTCCAGTGGGCAGAGAATCACTGAGGAACGATTTTCCTTTGACGCCGCCTTCCCTCCCCCAGACCCTTTGTCTACATCTTCCAGAAGTCAGAAGTCTAAGCTGCTGCGCTGCTTCCCCTCCTTCCCCCAGTCTACAGACTGCTAAGCTGTTAGCAAAGCGAGAATGGGGGAACTTGAACTTTAATGCGGCCTTAGGGGCAGCCTGGAGTTCAGTACAGTTTTCTTTACACGGATGCAAAAAAACGCTTTTTACACCTTCACACGGCCCATGCCACCTCCTCTTTTTCAAAGTCCTTTCTGTAAGCAAAACTCAGCAACTCTTTGTTCCTCACTGTGAAGTGCTGAGCGGTGAGAGTCCCCAGGACAGGCTGCCAAACAGAAAACTTTCTGGAAATAAAGGCTTTCTATATATGAGGTTTAGAGGGATGACTTAAAAAAAAATTATTTATTTATTTGAGAGTGACAGAGAGAGAAAGAGGCAGATAGATAGAGAATGGGTGGCCTCCAGCCACTGTAAATGAACTCCAGATGCGTGCGCCTCCTCGTGCATGTTGCTTACGTGAGTCCTGGGGAATCGAGCCTTGAGCCGGGGTCCTTAGGCTTCACAGGCAAGCATTCAACCACTAAGCCATCTCTTCAGCCCACTTTTTTTTTATTTTCGAAAAGTTCAGGGCTTTTTTCCCTTTTCTCTTTTTTGTGCGTGTGTAAGTGTGTGTGGTATGTATGTTTATGTGTATGTCTGTATGAATGAATATATATGTGTTTATGTATGTGTGTTCATCCACATGGAGGCCAGAGGTCAACTCTGTGTGTGTGAGGTTTTTTTTTTTGTTTTTTTTTGTTTTTGTTTTTCGAGGTAGGGTCTTACTGTAGCCCAGGCTGAGTTGGGATTCACTATGGAGTCTCAGGGTGGCCTTGAACTCATGGCGATCCTCCTACCTCTGCCTCCCGAGTGCTGGTATTAAAGGCGTGCGCCACCACGCCCGGCTTCTGTGTGTCTTGACTAGCCAGATCCTGAGCTCCCAGGGTCTTCGGTTTGCCTCCCCGAAGCTGCACTACCTGCAGCGTTTATCCAGGTTCTAGATATTCAAGCTCAAAGCATAAACGTCAGACCATCCTGTCACACAGCAGCACATGTTGCGCATTCACCTTAGGTCACAGGTAGCCAGCGGCATGCGCAATAGACAGGCGGGAAAGTTCTACGGAGGATGCCACTAGCCTAGCGTGAGGTGTCCAAGATCTTCCCTCTGTGTGACTTGACCCCTTCACTTGCGCCGCTGGTAACAGCAGTTAAAAGGAGCCGGCTCTGTGATTTGTAACAGGCACTTGCCACTCACCAGCAGGTGTTTCTTGCGGCCTCTCCAAGAAGTCTGGTGTGATCCCAGGGGAGGACCTTGGCTTGGCTGGGGTGGTTTGCATTGTGACAGCTTCAGAACGGATGGTAATGGGATGGTGCCAGGAGGAACTGGCTGTGTGAAGAGCTCCGGGGAATAGGGTGATAAGACTTGTCTGCATTGGCAGGAGCTTGTACCAAGCCACAGTCTCAAAGGATTATATGTAGAGAGGTGGGCCGCGATTTTCATTTCCCCGAGGGATCTTTTTATTTGGGAATCGTCCTGACCGTTGCTTTTTTTCTTGTTGTCCAAGAATGTAAGACAGTGACCTGTGTGCCTAACGCGTTGCTCAGGTGTTAAAGGCCAGAACGGAGCATAGGGTCACTCTTCATTGAGTCTGTCTTAGCCTGGGTTCTTCTTGGGGCCAGATGTACATCTTGGTTTGCCACCTGATTACGCATTTAAGATGCTGGCGTCCCCACAAAGAGGAAGTGTGTGTCTTCTGGTGCCCCACATAAAGCATGAAGCACTAAATAGTACTGAGGGAGCCTCGCCGAGCCCTCCTCAAGTGGAACATTAACGTCAAGGAAGTCCCAGAGAGCGCTGTAGTTCAATAACGCCTGTTATTTATCACGTGCGTGCTGTGCTCTCTGTTTGTGCGCACTGAGCAGGGAATGACCTTTCTGTTCCCACGGTCAGGGCTGAGCGAGCCTGTGCCGATGGCGGCCGCAGGCTTGGGGTCCTCCGCACTCCTCCCTTCGCCCCGCCACCTCCCGAGCCGCTGCTCCTGGCAGCACTGAGAAGACCAGGCGGAAAGGAAGCCTTCGTGGGCTAGCCCAGAGGCAGTTCCCCTTCTTGCTTGAGCTTTGTTTCCACCCACCCCAAACTGGCTAAACTTTGGAAAACACCCCCTAAAAATGTTGTTCCCTGTAAGGAAAGTCCCTTCCCAACATTGGTGGTTCCACTAAGATTATCTATATTCCTTCCCTCCTTTCCTCCCTCCCTCCCTCTCTTTCTCCCTCTCTCTCTCCCACTCTCTTTCTTCCCTTCCCTTCCCTTCCCTTCCCTTCCCTTCCCTTCCCTTCCCTTCCCTTCCCTTCCCTTCCCTTCCCTTCCCTTCCCTTCCCTTCCCTTCCCTTCCCTTCCCTTCCCTTCCCTTCCCTTCCCTTCCCTTCCCCTCCCTCCCTCCCCTCCCCTCCCCTCCCCTCCCCTCCCCTCCCCTCCCCTCCCCTCCCCTCCCCTCCCCTCCCCTCCCCTCCCCTCCCCTCCCCTCCCCTCCCCCTCCCCTCCCCTCCCCTCCCCTCCCCTCCCCTCCCCTCCCCTCCCCTCCCCTCCCCTCTCTCACCCTCCCCTCCCCTCCCCCCTCTCGCCCTCCCCTCCCCTCCCCTCCCCTCCCCTCCCCCCCTCTCCCCCCCTCCCCCTCCCCTCCCCTCCCCCCCTCCTCCCCTCCCCTCTCCTCCCCTCCCCTCCCCTCCCCCTCTCCTCCCCTCCCCCTCCCCTCTTCTCTTCTCCCTTCTCCCTTCTCCCTTCTCCCTTCTCCCTTCTCCCTTCTCCCTTCTCCCTTCTCCCTTCTCCCTTCTCCCTTCTCCCTTCTCCCTTCTCCCTTCTCCCTTCTCCCTTCTCCCTTCTCCCTTCTCCCTTCTCCCTTCTCCCTTCTCCCTTCTCCCTTCCTCCCTTCCTCCCTTCCTCCCTCCCTCCCTCCCTCCCTCCCTCCCTCCCTCCCTCCCTCCCTCCCTCCCTCCCCTCCCTCCCCTCCCTCCCTCCCTCCCTCTTTCTTTCTTTCTTTCTTTCTTTCTTTCTTTCTTTCTTTCTTTCTTTCTTTCTTTCTTTCTTTCTTTCTTTCTTTCTTTCTTTCTTTCTTTCTTTCTTTCTCTGAGGTAGCCCACGCTGACCTGGCACTCACTCTGTAGTTCCAAGCTGGCCTCAAACTCACAGCAATTTTTCTACTTTTGTCTCCCAAGTGCTACAGATAAAGGTGTGCGTCACCACTCCCAGTTTCTCTTCTAGGATTTCTGACCTCTTGCATTAATGCTGCACAGAAAGCATCCTTACAAAAAAACAAAACAAAACAAAACAAACAAACAAAAAAAAAACTACTAGTGTGCATTCAAGGGTGTGGGGTGTGTGTGTATCTTAAAAATTTTCTAAATTTTGGGGGTGTAATGTCCAACCTCCATACAGCCAAACAACAGTGGTAGTTTTCCCCGCTAGCTTTTGTGACCTTCCCAGCCATAGAGTGGGACTAGGTTTCCAGTATCCGGCTGGAGCTTCCTCCCATGGGGTGGGCCTTAAATCCAGTCAGCGCGTACTTGGTTTCCCTCGTAACTGTTGCTCTGCAGTGGAGTGCATTTTGTCTATGTGGCCCTTTGTATAGCCAGCAGGGCCCACTGCTGGTTAATACTGTTGGTGACTTTTCCCTCCGGCAGTGTGCACAGCGCTTCCCAGCATGATGGCAACCAGAATGTGTCAGACAAGGCTTCTGAAACCTGCTACTCATAAATTTGGTTGGGCTAGCTAGCCTGCAAATTTTGGGGATCCTTCTCTTTGTGCCCCCCCAAGGCTGGTATTACACATGTACCACCTGGCTTTAAAACAGGCACTGAGGATGCAAACTCAGGTCCTTATGCATGCATAGCAAGCACTTAATTCACTTGGCCATCTCCCCAGCCTCCCCTCTGATCCCCGTTAATGTGACCTGGGAGGCATGAACATCACTCAGTAGTTTTGTTTAGCTGGTATATATACACCTTGGTCCTGAATTTTGTGTGAAAGGAGACTAAGTTCTTGGGTGTGCTTGGGAGTGAAGGTTGTCTTGCTTCTGGTGCATTCTGGGCTTCTGGGTAGTAGCCCATCTCATGCTTTGAAGTTCCCGATGCGTCTCCTTCAGACCAGGGAAGGAGCAGACTTTGCTTCTGATGATTTAAGTACTGCAGGGTGAAGACAGCATCTTTGTCGCCCACAGGAGTTGTCCTTAAATGTTAGATTTACCTCAAATGCTGGTCAAATTTATTCATTTAAAATGCATTAAAAAGCCAGCTCTGAGAAGTGCCATGATGTCATTTGCACAACCCTGGGAATGCTGCCAGCCCTGAAAACCTGGGTAGCAAGTCAGAATTGCCATATTTTTGGAAACTTCACTGTGAATTTTGAGACTTGAGTGCTTTCGAATTGTGTAGTGTGAACCCTCTTACAATAAGGATTGCTACCAACTTTCGGGCTTTAGTTTTGTGATTGCATTTCCTTCTTTTCTCTTTTCTTTTTCTTTTGTTTTCTAAGGTACAGTTTCACTTTAGCTAGGCTGACCTGGAATTCACTGTGTAGTTTCAGGGTGGCCTTGAACTCAGGGTGATCCTCCTACCTCTGCCTCTCAAGTGCTGGAATTAGAGTATGATTGTGTTTCAACTGGAAAATAATCTGTCCATCCATCCACCCATCCGTTCATCCATCCATCATATCTGTTATTCTTTTAAGCAGAAAATAGACCTTAGGGAGTTCGCAGTTTGCTTAGTCTTGGCAGACTTATTGGCAGTTTTATCTCCACTTTCAACTTAATTTTATTACTTGAATGTTCTCTTCACTAAGAGTTCCAAGCATGTTGTCATTTATGGAGTGAATGTGGTGTGTGGGCTTTGTTTTAAATGGTGGCCTCTTATCTTCTTGGACTTTCTAGTTTCATCCTTGAAGCATTGCCTTACATGCACAGCCCGAGATGCTCAAGTGTTGGAGGAATGTCAGGAAAAGGATGAGTATTTCTTAGCTGCTAAGTATATTCATTTAACTTGATCTTCAACGTCATCTCACTGAACTCAGGCCATATGCAAATCTGCCCTAGATCTATGCAGGCATCCAGTTCACGTGAGCAAGGATGTGCCTGTGTGATATTGCAGGCTATTCCACTGAAACCTATCAATGTGTCCAAGCATCTGTCTCACATCTTCTGTGAAAGAACATAAAAGCATTTATGTTAAGCGATGGAAGTAGCTATTAAGAAATAAAACAGTGAGCATTCTGAAGTGATATTACTTGCATAAAATCATCAGGATAATTTTTATGTGTTGTACATATATGTCAAACCATAAGAACCTTTTGTTGAGTTTTTTTTAACATGTGATGCCCCTGTGTTTTCATCTAGATCTCGCTTCTCTTGTTTATTCTCCCACCCAGGTGGAAGTGAGATAAAAGTGAACTCACTATTCATTTCCTTGTTGTGTTGTGAACGGCACCCATCTGTTACTTTCGTACTGTGCTGCTGAAAATCTTCCACCTTTCATTTTTTTCTGCGTTCATGAATTGAAACTTTTAGGAATAGGTGAGTTGAGAAAATGCCAATGGCCTTTGAGACAGAGACAAAACTGAAATCAAGTTTTGTGTTTTTAACCTCTCCTGTGCACATAAAATGATATTTTGAGTTGTTTTCCCAGTTATAAAAGAAGACCATTTTGAATGAGGATTGTTTAATCAAACTATGTGTATAAATGCTTCGTACAACCAGACAAACATGCCTTCTCATGAGAAATAGATTTATTGAAGATTTTCTACTGGCTTCAGATGAGAATAGTAAAATAATTACTGAAAGAGAAAAGAGGATACGCTCACATATTAACTGTTGACAACCAATCCAGGTGGTACTTTTTTAAAAACAACCAAATTTTCTGTAATGTTTCTAGATGGATTATATTTTTATACATTGATTTATACATTTGTATCTTATAAATATCTCGGAAAGAGTCAATCAAGAAATTATATCTGCCAAAATGCCGGTAATCATGCTGTTCAGCCAACAAGAAAGAGGTGCTCTGCATGCAAATTCCATGCAAATGAGCCCGCACTCCCCTCAGCTGGATTGGGTCTGCTGTCCCACAGCTGTGCTTTGGGTTTTGACATGGTGATAGGCGCTCCCATTGCAGAATTATTGGATTTGGAAATAGTGCTTGGAATATTGAATTTGCTGCCTAAAATAATAAGGTTTTTGTCTCTCCCACCCCCAACATGATCTCTTGCCAGGCCCTGCTCAAACTCTTTGCTTGTAACCAATTCATTTACTTCTCATTACAACTTTAGGAAGTGGGTACTATTACAATCTTCCGAAGGGAATTTTGAGGTATTGGGAGATGAAACATTTGGCCCGGCTCCACACAATTGGTAAGAAATTAGCCTGGATCCAAACCTAGGCTTTCTAGCTTGGGAAGTGTTCACTCCTTTGGTGTGTTGCTTTCTCTGCGTGTGGCCCCTCATCTCATTGGTTAACCTGCTTCCTTCTGTCATTGCCTAGGGTGAATAGGTAAGAAAATGGAATCACAATAGCTCCCCTGGGACAAAATAGTTAGGTGCACCTCCATATTTACTCCGTTTTATTGCAGCGCTGTGTTTTGAACCCCATGACTCCTGTATGCTTGGCAAGCACTGTACCCCTGAGCTCTGTTCCTATCCACTGTCTGCTTTTTCTTTAACAAGTGGAGTAGTCTCTGGATTGCACACTTTTAAATGGGTCCTATATATTCCGTAGGACATAGACTTCATACTTTGAAGTTTGAAAGATGGGTTGCTCTATCAAAATGAAGCGTGCATATTTTTGTTAAAGCAAATCTATCATAATAAAATTTAAAAAAACTTACTGAATAAGCTGGATGTGGTGTTGCACCCCTTTAATCCCAGTACTTGGGATGCAGAGGTAGGAGGATTTCTGTGAGGCTGAGGCCAGCTTGGAACCTTGGGTTCGAAGCCAGCCTGAGACTATATTAGTGAGTTCCAGGTCAGCCTGGCCTAGAGGGAGACCCTACCTTGAAAACCAAAACAAACAAACAAAAACTTGCAGAATAATTATCAGCAGTTTTTATTGATTTGATCAAGTTTATTAGAGAAGGGCTGTGCATGTAGCTCAGTTGGTAGAGTGCTTTACATAGCATGCATGAAGCTCTAGATTTGGCCCCAGCCCAATATAAATATATATTTTTTAATAAAGCATTATCAAGGCCTGGCATACCTTTAATCCTAGCACTTGGGAGGCAGAGGTAGGAGGAGTTCTGTGAGTCTGAAGCCAGCTTGGGACTACAGAATGAGTGCCTAATCAGCCTGGGCTAGAGTGAGACCCTGCCTCCAAAAATCAAAAAGAAACTAAAAAAAAAAAAAAAAAATCAAATTTTCTTTGAGAAACGTGTATTTTGTGCCTCGGGCAGCACTTGTGGATCTAAGGTAGCGTCCCTGCGGTTGCCCAGCACCCCTCTGCACCTCTTCCACACTTAATTCCTGTGCTATTGAAGTCTCTTAATTGTATTTGTTTTCAGGCAGGGTCTCGTTTCTCCCAGGTTGGACTTGAACTCACTGCACAGCTGAGGATAACCTTGAATTGCTAGTCTTTCTGCCTCCACTTCCCCAGTTCTGGGATTACAGACATGTACCACAACTCCTGGTTCATATGGTCCTGGGTCTCGAACCTGGGACCACTTTGTGTACAGCCCCAGCCCTGGCTGGATTGTTTTTGAGGGAAGCTTGTCTCTGAAAAGAGAACTCTGCCTAGTTATTAATCTGTATTACTACAGTTAGTCACAGTATATAGTAACTTAATATGATTAATCAGATACAGGTCTGCTTTAGAACTTAGGGAAAACATACTTCTCTTGGGAAGTCAACATTATAGATCACTGAATCCTACTTTCTTTAAGGCTGTTTGTCAAAGAAGACATTTGCCCTGAAAGGAAATTATTTGTTATAACGTCTTCTTTTGATATGTGGCTTCCCTTGAATCATTTCTTAACACGCACGCCCATGCACGCGCACGCATGCACACACACATATACAACTTGTTAGATTACACTTTGGTAAAAATTGGACTTAGAATCAACAGGAGAATTTACATTGTCAACTGTATTCATAAAACTTTTTTGAGGGCTTTAAGATTATTTTTCTTGCAAATATATTCTCATGGTAAGAGGACCATTTACAGCACAGAACTTTCTGTACTTAATTTATTTAAAAATCTGCTTCCAATGTGAGGTACTAATTTTGGCTTCTTATCCTGAAAGTTTTTCAAGTGGACATATTGGCAGTTCAGAGTTCACGATTTAGACAGTTGGATTTTATTTCAGCCAGATTGTCAGTCCAGGCCAATCCAGGCTTAGTTCAGCCAGCTTATTATTATGTTTTTGGGTTTGTTTCCTCTTTATCATCTTTTTCTGTGCTGCCCGTCTTTGATTGAGCTAAATGTCAGCATCACATCGACATACCTAACATCCGGCATCATGGGTGTCAGCACCCTGGGGAGATGATGTGTACTTCTGTCCAGAATTCTGACATGAAATGTGTGGCTTCCAGATGTCTCTTACTTGTATGAGAGTCAGGCTGCCTAGTCCTGGGTCCTGACTGACTGCATCTCAGGGTTCTTGAAGGTGACAAGGAATCCAGTGGTTGCCTCAGCTCCTTTTCAGTCTTCCCCTAGCTCTTTTCTCCCTGCTCCCAGCATTTCCTTGAATGGAATCACTTTTCTTCCTTATCATGAACTACTAATGTCCTTGAGGATCCAGCCTGGGCAGTGACCAGAAGCCTACACCCGTGGTTTTCCATTCTCTCTTTCCTGCTCATGTTTAAAAGACCTAGTGCTCCTGCGTGTTCGTGGCTCTCATGTTTGTCCGTAGCCCCGGGTCCTGATGTGTGTCCTGCGCTCAGTGTGTGGATACCACGGGGGACACTGGACCGGCCCAGCCTCATCTCCTTCCAGGACTGTTCTTTGATGGCCCCTTTATCATTACAGGAGGAACTTCTCTGTGTCATCCACGTCTCCCCTCTTGAGCGTGAGTGTTCTCATCTTCTTCCTAGCTTTCTGAGTATGGTTTGATGCTGAAACATTTTGGGGCCTGATCTTGGTCTTTAAGAATCGTAGGGGCTGGAGAAATGGCTTAGCGGTTAAGGCACTTGCATGCAAAGCCAAAGGAACCAGGTTCGATTCCCTACAACCCACGTGAGCCAAAGGTACACGGTGGCGCATGTCACTGGAGTTCATTTGCAGTCGATGGAGGCCCTGGTGTGCCCATTCTCTCTCTCTCAAATAAAAATAGAACATGTTTTAAAGAGAATTGTAAAGCTGGGCTTGGTGGTGCACTCCTTTGATTCCAGTGCTCGGGAGGCAGTGGTAGGAGGATCACCATGAGTTCAAGGCCTGTTCCCTCTGCTACACCAGCAAGGGGTGATACAACCGCCCAGCCGTGGTGAATTGGATCAATCTGGGATAGAGGGTCAAAGCACCACACAAACTATATAGGTTTATGTGTTTCCCTTTTTCTTGTTGAAGGATTCCTTTCATTTCAAAACGAAATTTGATTTCAAATTTAAAAATTTGATTTCATTGCAAAATAAATTTAGACTTACTTTCAAAATAAAATGGGTAGACTTTTGTTGTTGTTGTTTCAAGGTAGAATCTCACTCTAGTCCAGCTGATCTGGAATTCACTATGTAGTCTCAGGGTGGCTTCGAACTCACAGCGCTCCTTCTACCTCTGCCTCCCGAGTGCTGGGATTAAAGGAGTGCGCCGTCACGCCTGGCTAGCTGGGTAGACTTAACAGCAGGTCTTCGCATTGGCTTGTTCTGGGTTCGGCAAGCTTCATGATGGTGTCTGTGAGCAACTGGCTGGGAAAGGAGGGACAGAAAACATTGCCTGTGGTTTTGGCGGCCCACTTGGGGATGAAATTGAGTTTTTCCTTTAAAACTCCCCATGATGGCTTATGGCTATAAATAGAGATGGTCCTTTAAACACTGATGTTATAAGTGCCTGTGTGTGCCTTGCAAACAGAGTACAGAATTAGAAACACTTTTCATGTTGTCAAGTTTTATTTATTTATTTTTAGTTGGCATACAGAAATTTAGATATGATTCATTATGGCATTTTCAGTAATTTAAAATTTTTTTTTCATCCCTTTCCTATCTGTTTCTTGCTCCCCTGTATTGCTCTTCCCTTCTCTCTTACAGCTCATCTTCTTATATTCACTTTTGGTTACAGTTATATCTTTGGAGGTTTATTCACATCATTCATATAAACACACACATCTACATACCCCTGCTTATAGATACCACACACTAAAACCCTCATATTAGAGAGAACATGTTGCTGGCTTTGGTCTTTCTGAGTTTGGGTCTCTTTGCTTATTCTTTGAAAATCCACCCATTCTTCTGAACATTCATAATTTAATTTTTCTGTACTGCTGAATAGAATTCCATGGTGTATATGTACATTTTTTATTATCCATTCCTAGGTTGGTGGGCATCTTGGCTTATTCCAATTCTTGGCCCTTATAAATTGAGCCATGGTGGACATGGGTATAGAGACGCCTTTGTTACGCGTGTGCGTGTGTGTGTGTGTGTGTGTGTGTGTGTGCGTTTGTGCGTGTGTGGGTGTGTATACGCATGTGAGGACAACCTTAGATGACATTTGTCAGGGGCTGCTCACTTTTCTTGAGGCAGGTCCTCTTTTTTGGTCTGTAACTTGCACAACTAGGCTAGCCTGTCTGGCCAGAGAAATTAAGGAATCCACTTGCCCCTCCAACCTGACACCGCAAGGAGGTGCCATGGTGCCCGACCTTCTCACATGGGTGCTGGGGCTCAAACTGAAGACCCCATGCTCACATGACAAGCACTGTACCAGAGGAGCCACCATCGTGGCCTCTAGAAACACTCGCAGAAGGGCTGATCAAGTTCTGTCTCGATAGCACCATAATATCCTGTCGCAAATGACTGGGTAGAAAGGAAGAGTATTCGCCCAGTTATCGCTAAATGTTTTCTTCCTTACTTGCTTTCTTCTGCGAAAACTGTCATTTGGAGTTAGTCCTTGTGCTGTGTTTCTGTAAATAAAATTGATAGCATGGTATTAGTGTCTTTGTTTTGCAAAGTCTGAACGTTTGCGTTTTAAAAGGAGCTATATCAAATCTACACTGTTCGTAAGAGGACAATCCTGGGCATTTAGCATATCCTAATTAAAATGTCTGTGAAAGCCACGCTTTATGAACCCAGTGTCGATTGTGAAAAGCCTGTAGATTTCAGATTTGTTTGTTATTACCAGAGAATTATTAATGTCAAAGATAAATCTAAACCTAGCAAGGTCTATTTCCTTTAAGATAATCAGTAGCCTTTCTCTTAAAGGCTTTTAAGTGAGAAATATTATTAAGAAAAGAAATGACAGAGGAAATTTTTCTTCATGACAGTCAACACTTGGTGTGTTAAATATATTTAAGTAGCTTGTGACCTGATTATACTGAAGCACTGTTAGGTTTAAACTTAGCTTTTGTATCATGTTTGCTATCTTGAGTATATGGAAAATAATCGACACAAGAGAAAGATTATTCCATGGTATTATTCTGTTTCTTTAAAAAATATGTCCTGGGCCTGGGAAAGCAGCTCAGTTGGCAGAGTGCTTGCTTGGCATGCCTGAAGCCCTGGGTTTGATCTCAAGCACAAACCCTGCCAGGCACTCTGGCACCTGCCTGTAATCCCACCACTCTAGGGGTGAAGGAAAGAGAATTGGAGTTCAAGGTTATCCTTGAGTCTACAGCAAGTCTGAAGTCAGCTTGGGATACATGAGACCCTGTCCTCACAGTGAATGAATGAATGAATGAATGAATGAATGAATGAATATTCAACTGTTCTTGGGCGTCCCAAATCAACCAGGCGGGCAAAGTCAGGTAAAATGGGAAATATTACCTAGCTGCCAGAAGTGATTTCTAGAAAGAACCAACTCCAGGAGCCACACAGAGTCTAAAACATTTTAAATTAACCTTGGGCATGGGGCTTGGGCAGAGGAGATAGGAATTTGTCTTAGAATGTAGTCTAGCCTTTCCTTCTTCTTGGATTAAAAACATGCTATAAAATATTGTTGATGAAGCTAAAGGCTAGAGAGGCCAAGCAGGCTAAATGTAGAGAAGCTGGGAAATAAAGATACGTTTAGAGAAATAAGATAATTATTACATTACAGGGAAAGCACCACTTCACATTTTGTGTGTCTCAGACCTCCTACCTCTCATCCCCATGTCTGGCCCTTGCCGCCCCCGTCGAGCAATTTCTTCATTAGGAAACTCCTCTCACATGCTTGGTTTCTTTTGTAATCCTAATGCATCGCAGAGTTGTTCGTGTTTTATAGACTACTATTTCTTTTTCCTCCCCCAAAAAGCTGCTATTAAAATGACGATGTATTTCAAAATTCATGGAGTCTTAGAATTTAGGGAATATAGCACACATATATTTATGTATATACTTACAGTTTATATGCACATATATATTTACATGTGAGCCTGCATTTCCCCCTTGATATTATATCATAAGCATTTCCCAATAGCATTAAGGTCTGCTTTTGGCACTGGCTAAATCATATTACTTTATGCGATTATCTTGTAATTGATGTGATTTTGCTTCACATAGTCTTTTTGATTGCTTTTCATTTTGGACTTAATTTTGACTTTCTTCGAGAAAGTTTCTTGTTGATTCATTCTCTAACTATCTAGGACCTATTTTGAGCTGTATTCTTTTAGTGACCAAATCTTTCAAAGTGTTAATATTGTCATCTAAGAGTTGAACGCCTCACACAATGAATTGAGTTGAACAAACTTATCTTATTGCTAATCTAGGGTAACAAAAAAATTAATCTCTTACACTAAGTGATTTAATGAATAGCTAATGAGTGTGTAATGAAGATGACTTGGCTTTACTTACAAATGATGGCAAAGTGTAACTTTATAACTTGTTCTTGCTTGGGCCATGTAGGAATAAGTAGTTTATATACCAACAGGTCTTTGAGGTGTGTAATTCGCATGCTGGATCGTTTAACAATAGGCTTTTATTTTATTTTGCCTTTTTCTTGGAGGTAGGGTCTCACTCTATTCCAGGCCTACCTGGATTTCACTCTGTAGTTCCAGGCTGGCCTCAAACTTGCAGTGATCCTCCTGCCTGTACCTCTCAAGTGCTAGGATTTAAGACATGTGCCTCCATACCTGGTTCTACTTTATTTTAAAAATGATATTTATTTATTTGTTTGTGTATTTATTATTTATTTATTTATGAGGGAGAGAAAAAGCCAATGAATGAGTATGGGCGTGTCAGGGCTTCTTGAAGCTGCAGATGACCTGCAGGCACACGCGCCACTCTGTTCAGGTGGCTTTACATGGGTCCTGCCTAACGGAACCCTGGCAAGCAGGCTGTACAAGGAAGTGCCTTTAACTGCTGAGCCATCTCTGCAGCCCTAGCTTGTTTTCTTTCAAGCTGATGGGGTTTACCTTGTGTGAAGGAAGGAGAGGTGCCTTAGAGACAGATAATAAGTGAACCAGTAAGATAAAATTTCTGATAGATACCAGAAGCACACTTCTTTTTTTTTTTTCCTTCCTTGGATTGTATTATTAATGTTAACATTTAGAAAACTTAAAAACAATCCCAGTGTGGTGGCATAAGCCTTTAATCCCAGCTCTTAGGAAGCATGGGGAGGAGGATCACCATGAGTTCATGGCTACCCTGAGACTACAGAGTGAAATCCAGGTTAGCCAGGGCTAGAGGAAGACCCTACCTCAAATAAACAAACAAACAACAACAATAACAAAAACAGAAAACCATAAAAACACATTACAGGGCTGGAGAGATGGCTTAGTGGTTAAGCACTTTCCAGTGAAGCCTGAGGACCCCCGTTCGAGGCTTGATTCTTCAGTACCCACATTACCCAGATGCACAAGGGGGCACACATGTCTGGAGTTCGTTTTCAGTGGCTGGAGGTCCTGGTGCACCCATTCTCTCTATATATCTATCTGCCTCTTTCTCTGTCTGTTGCTCTCAAATAAATAAATAGAAATAAACAAAAAGAAAACACATTACATTGCACATTGTGGCTGTTACAGAGGATCAAGCACAAAATAAAGTGTTAATGGCTGGAGAGATGGCTTAGCAGTTAAGCACTTGCCTGTGAAGCCTAAGGTCCCCAGTTCGAGGCTCGATTCCCCAGGTCCCATGTTAACCAGATGCACAAGGGGGCACATACGTCTGGAGTTCATTTGCAGTGGCTGGAGGCCCTGCTGCGCCCATTCTCTCTCTCTTTCTCTCTCCCTCTCTCTCGCTCTCACTCTCAAATAAATAAATCAAGATAAAACAAAACAAAAAAATTTTTAAAAATAATAAAGTGTTAAAAGAGTGCTTTTCATATTGTTGTCATAGAACAGTGGAGAGAGGACTACCTTTGTGATTGTTACATCAGTTGGTTGTTAAAAAGATCTGAATTAAATTGAAGACACCCATTGCTTTCTCTAGGCAAAGAAATTAAGATCCTACTGCTTTCTTTGGCTTGATTTCAGTTTTGTGAAGTTTCCTTCTTTCAAGAGAAAGGGGGAAAAGTTCTTTGTCCTTTACACTCAAAGTCATTACAGAGACTAATGGGGCATTGAACTAACCAGAGGTGCAAGGAGAACACTTTAAAACACTTTCATTGGCTTCTCTTCCCTGTCAGGTCAAATAAGATGTGACTGAACCCAGCTCTCCTCCACACCACCAGTGTCCTCTTTGCTGTCCCCAAAACATGTTTTTAGTCTCTGAAAGCGGAGTCACCAAAGTGCAATCATGAGGTTCCATTGCTGGCAATTTACTAAGAGAAATAAACTGAAAGAGGGGGCTGTGAAGTGGTAACCTTGCTTATGTGCCAGTAAACATATTAACAGAGGTAAAAGGTGGGTGAACCTTGGAAAGTCTGGGCTTCTCTTCTGTGTCATGAGAGGAAAGGGGCTCAGACTGGCTCAGACCCGCCGTTTATCTTTCAGGGTTCCCTGTAAGATTTGCCTACATCACCACCTCATTGTGAAATTCGCTTAGTTAGGAGCGCCTTGCTATTAATATGAGAGCTTTTCTGCTCTCAGTTCAGATATATCAGATCGGTTTTTTGCATTTTTTTAAAAAATTATTTATTTATTTATTTGTTTATTTGACAGAGAAAGAGGGAGAGAGACAGAGAGAGAATGGGCGCACCAGGGCTTCCAGCCATTGCAAATGAATTCCAGATGCATGCGCCCCCTTGTGCATCTGGCTAACGTGGGTCCTGGGGAATCGAGCCTTGAACTGGGGTCCTTAGGCTTCACAGGCAAGTGCTTAAGTGCTAAGCCATCTCTCCAGCCCTGTTTGTTGTTTTTGAGGCAGGGTCCCACTATAGCCCAGGCTGGCCTTGAACTCATGTTAATCCTCCTGCTTCGACCTCCTGACTACTGGGATTAGAGTATGTATCATCACTCCTGGTCTTATCAGGTTTTCTTTTCTTTTTCTTTTTTTTAAATCAAATCAAGGGTGGAGTATAAGCTGCTCATCAGGTGAGAGTCACCCACTGTGGAGCTGGGCATGCGTGCAGGTCCTGGGGAAGGCCGGGTCTCTGGGTAGGAACTGGACAAAAGGCTTTCTGAGATGCCCAGAATGTTTACTGGTACATGGCTAGCCTGATGGCTCAGGGTCCCTGTCCAAATGCACAGTACCCTGGGGGATGGAGATGTGAGTTGGAGGGAAGAAAAATGGAATGGGAAATCATAAATTGAAATGTCTTAAATGTTTACATAGCCCTTCTAGGCTGATCCTAGGTTGAATTGGCCACCTTATTTGAAAATAAAACAGATATGCAAAAAGAAATCTGAAAGAAAAACAAAAAAGTTAGCGTCCCAAGCTACCTGCTGGGAAGATCTGTTATAAAGCTATGAGAGTCAAAGCCATGAAGTGACTTTAGCGATTAAAGGCTCTTGCTTACAAAGCTTGCTGATCTGGGCTCCATCCCCTGGACCACATTACTCACCTTTGGCAAAATTCAAGTCAAGGTGCTAGAGAGATGTCTCAGTGGTTACAGGCACTTGTTTGCAAAGCCTGATGGTCCAGGTTCAGTTCCTCAATGCCCACAGAAAGCCAGACATATAAAGTATCTGCTCCCAAGTAAATAAATGTAAAAACAAAAATTAAGGCTAGAGAGATAACTGAGCAGTTAGGCGCTTGCCTGTGAAGCCTACGGACCCCGGTTCAAAGCCCGATTCCCCAGAACCCACGTAAGCCAAATGCACAAGGGGGCGCACATGTCTGGAATTCGTTTGCAGTGGCTGCAGACCCTGGCACGCCCTTCCTTTCTCTCTCTATCTGCCTCTTTCTCTTTCTCTCTGCCTGTTGCTCTCAAATAAATAAATAAAAATAAAACAAAAATAAATTTAAAAAATCAAGTCTACAAAAAACTTGCACGAGTGTTTATAATTTGCAACTACTAAAGTGTTCATGAACTCATGGATAGAAAGAAACTTGAGATGTGCAGGGCATGGAGAAATGTCGGAAGATATTGTGCCAAGGAAACAAGTCGTATGTAAATAATGTTTGTTTCCAACCAGAGATGCTGCTGTAATAAGGAAAGTGGACGGTGGTCTCCAGTACCACAGAAAAGGACCAGAAGAAATCGCCTACAGTTCCTTAGCATGAGGGAAGTGGAAGGAGAGGTGTGCTGGGAGTGGTCAATCTCCTGATTTATTTTATTTTATTTTATTTACTTATTTGAGAGACTGAGAGAGAAAGAGGCAGAGAGAGAGAGAAAGAATGGGCATGCCAGGGCCTCCAGCCACTGCTAATGAACTCCAGATGCATGCACCACCTTGTGCATCTGGCTTACAAAGGTCCTGGAGAGTTGAACCCAGATCCTTGGGCTTTGCAGGCAAACACCTTAACTGCTAAGCCATCTCTTCAGCCCTATCTCCTGATTTTTAAAAAAATATATTTTATTTATTTATTTATTTGAGAGAAAGAGAGAGAATGGGCACACCAGAGTCTCCCAGCCACTGCAAACGAACTCCAGATGCATGCACCCCTGTGCATCTGGCTTGCGTGGGTCTTGAAGAGTCGAACTGGAATCCTTTGGCTTTGCAGGCAAATGCCTTAACCACTAAGTGATCTCTTCAGCCCTATCTCCTGATTTTGATGTTGACTATTAAACAAACTTTATGCTTAAATATATTTAATTCATATAAGCTATCCCTTAGTGACTTTCACTTAAGATGAAGATGAAAGTTATCCTACCTTGCTTTAATTTTTTAAAAAAATGTTTTATTTATTTAAGAGAGAGAGAGAGAGAACCAGATAGATTCCAAGGCCTGTAGCCACTGCAAATGAACTCCAGGAGCATGTGGCAATTTGTGCATTTGCTTTTACGCAAGTACTGGGGAATCAAACCTGGGTCCTTTGGCTTTGTAGTCAAGTGCCTTCTAAGCCATCTCTCCAGCCCTCCTCCCACACCTTCAAATTTTTTTTATTATTATTTGAGAGTGAGTATGAGCGTTCTGGGCCTCTGACCACTGTAAAGGAGCTCCAGAGCAGGTGCCACTTTGTGCATCTGACTTCACATGGGTACTGGGAGATTGAACTTGGGCTGTCAAGCTTTGCAAGTCAGCACAGTTAACTGCCCATCCATCTCTCCAGCCCCTACCCTGCTTTTTGAAGGTATAAGTAAAGGGGAAGAGGGAGTTCCTTCTCAGTGCAGTTTCATTTGACATCTGGATTTCCTGAGCCACCGATTAAATCAGCAACCAGATTGTTATTTTACATTGCCCGAGTTTCACAGCATTTTAAGCGCATTCAACTGGCAACTTGGAGAACTTTCTGTCTGTTTCTTCTTTTTCTTCTTCATTTAAGCTAACATTCATTTTTATGAGGTTTATGTTCTTTTTCATCGTGATGATGTCGGGTACCATGTGTCTCACGAGCTGACATTGCCTTTCACCTTAGCTCTGTCTGAGGTGGTCTTGAGCCTCGTAGAGGAAAACCTTTCCAGGTCAGTAGAATGTTGCTGACAGAATATATGTATTTAGGGTCTAGTCATAAGAAAGAGAGAAGCGCTGACTAGAATGTCCTCCCGGATTTGGGAAGGACTGAAGAGTTTGGGACCTGCCAAAGTGCCTGATATCTCTGACACAACGCTCAGTCAGCTAGGTGCTGCCGCCTCTCCAAAGCCTTCCTATTAATTTTCCTTACCCCGAGTTGCCTGAGAGCTCTCCCCGAGGGGAAGTTGTGCCTCCCAGTGATTTATCTCTCTCTCTCCTTTTTCATTTATACGCAGATCTGTTTCTTGGGCCTGTGCATATATTTATTTATCTGTAGCCATTCTTTTTTAATAGTGTCACAATGCTTTAAATGTTAACTTTTGAGTATGCTTCTTTGTTTTATGGTGTGTGTGTGTGTGTGTGTGTGTGTGTGTGCCCTTGACATGCCCTATCACTCAGCAGTGGTGGGGAGTGGAGGGTGCTCACCTGGGTGGCCACTCCATTTCTCTTCCACTTATTCTTACCTAAACTGGAGTCTCTTACTGATACTGGAGCTTGCTGTTTTGCATGAGCCTGGAAAATTCACTGGTCTCTGCTCCCAAACATGGCCATATCCACGTCTTTACATGGGATCTGGAGATTTAAACTAAAATGATTTCAGGCCCCCTGAGGCCCTCTTGCACAGGAAGCACATGTAAGTGCTGAGCCTTCTCTCTAGCCTTGCTTTTTCTTATAATTTAGATTACATCCCTTTTTAAATTCTTTCCTTTGTTTTAAAAATATATTTATTTGCCAGCAAGGGTCGGGGGGAGGGGAGGAATAGAAGAGAAAGAGGCAGGGAGAGATGTATGGGCACGCCAGGGCCTCTTGCCACTGCAAATGAGCTCCAGATGCATATGCCAGTTTGCATTAGGCTTTATGTGGGTACTGGGGTATCAAACCCAGGCTGAAGTGTTTTGCAAGCAAGCACTTTTAATCCTGAACCATCTTGCCAGTCCCCTTTAATTCCTTTCTTTAAAAGTAAATTATGAGGGTGAGAGAGGCAGATCCTGAAGATGGGTGCCCCAGGATCTCTCACCACTTCAAAGCAACTCCAGGTACGTATACCACCTTGTGCATCTGGATTTACGACGGTACTTGGCAATCAAACCTTATTCCTTTGGCTTTGCTGGCAAGCACCTTAACCACCAAGCCATCTCTCCAGCTCTTAATTCTTTCCTTAGTCCCTCCTTCCTTTTTCTTTTCTGCTTTTCCTCCCTCCCTGTATCCTTCCCATATTCTTGTTGGTTCTTACTCCATGTGTACTTAACTTAGCCATCTACAAATATCGGTGGTCCTGTGGCTTTGGTTGTTTAAACTGCCGCGTACAGCCTACTGGCTAGTCTTTGCAGCATGAATCGATATGAAACTGAGAGAGAAGAGACATTTTCTAAGAAATGGGAGGCAGCGTAAATCAGGCCAGAGTGACAGAGTTGTAAGAGAAATGCCAGACAGTTCATGAAATATAATTTGGATTTCCATTTGATTTGCGGTGTTTTGGATATACATGAATAGTGCTGATAGCTGTCACGGACTTCAGATCTCAGTGGTTCAGCAGAATAAAAGTTGGTTTCTAAGTCTTGTGAAGTGAGTTAGCCACGTTGGCTTGGCACCAGGTTCTCATCCAGCGACGCTGGCATACTTTGTCTTGAAGCTGTGCTTACTCTGTAGCCTGGAAACATTATACGAACCCGGCCTTGAACTAATTCCCTCACACCTGCACCATCTCATTGGCCTCCACTCTTGCTTTTTTTTTCTACACTTGCCCTACACTGAGGGAGTCTAGAAAAGTCACTTCATTTGTGTCATAAGGAAGAAAAGGAGACACACTGTTGTCACAGTAAAAGTCTCCACTATAGCACCATTTAAACTTGTCCAGGAACTGGAGAGATGGCTTAGTGGGTAAGGCACTTACCTATGAAGCTCACTGATCCAGCTTTGATTCCCCCAGTGCTCACGTAAGCCAGATGCACAAGGTGACATGTGCATCTGGAGTTTTTTTTTGTTTTTGTTTTTTTTTTTTTTACAGTGGCTGGAGGCCCTGGTGCACCTGTTCCCTCTATATATCTGTCCCCCACAAATCCCCTCTCTCCTAAATAAGTAAATGAATAAAATAAATAATTGGTTTAAACTTGTCCTGTACATAATATGACTTGGGTTGATTCAATGTAGACCTTTAGGATCTTTCCTCGTCAGCCTTGAAATACAGGGACACGCGTAGCGTGGTTAGCGTACATATGCATTGTCTTCCCCTGGGGACATTTTTGACACTGGCCAGTCTCGAATGAGATCTGTTCAAGGGTCGCTGCTTAGAGCCTGGTGTGAGTGCATAAGTGTTGGTTCGCAAGCCTGCACGTGCTTCTTTAGACACACTGCTTTTCCCTCTGGAAGCTATAAAAAAATTCCCTCCAGCTGCATGAGTTACGTACATGGATTTTATCAATATTGGGAGTGGCAGGCTTCTAAAAGTGGCTGTTTTGGAGTAAATGGTGGTTGAGGGTTTGATAGCACACTCAAAGACAGCCTTACTGACATCTTGTTTTCTTCAGTACTGCACTGATTCCTGCAGGAAGATTTATCAAATAAAACTAGAAATTGCAGTCCAATAAAGAAAACGTTAGTTAAAGCTTACATCTGTGTGCACGATTTTTCCTCGTGTGTGTGAATGTTGTGTTCCGCTGAGGGGAATGGTGTGGTAGTGTGTCTTCGCTTGTTTCATATTTGCACACGTAAGCTCGAAGATGATTTTTTAATTTAGCAATTTGCTTGAAGTTAATGATTGTAAAGTTATTAGAGATCTAATATGAAACTCTATATTTCCCATTAGTTTTACACCTCAGCATCACTGACTGAATGATATATGAGGTTTATCAGATAAAATCCAGGATGTCCAGGTATGTATGACTTCTTTAGTATAAGTCCTTCCTATTCAATATTTATGTATTTAATTTTGGCTTTTCCAGGCAGGGTCTTGCTCTAGCTCAGGTTGACCTGGAATTCACTATGGAGTCTCAGGGTGGCCTCGAACTCACAGTGATCCTCCTACCTCTTCTTTCTGAGTGCTGGGATTAAAGGCGTGAGCCACCATGCCCGGCTTCTTTTTTCTTTTTGCTTAGCCTGGCAATCTTAGTTTGTAGAACTATTTTTCTTGCACCTGGATTTATGTGGATATTGGGGAATCAAGCCTGGGTTGTCAGGCTTTGAAAGCAATCACTTTAACTGCTGAGCCATCTCTCCACTCTTATATTCCTAACTTTTAGAGGGCATAAATTGGTTGGAGAGTTTGTGAGTACATATATGAAATAATTCCAACAGTTACTTTCAACTATATATGCTAGGTCAAGGCTGCTCCTGATCTTACTTGTTTGTCCTGTTATTATAGTGTTTGGAATATAGGGGGTTAATATTCATTACTGCAATGGGTATTTATGAACGAAGAGAAAATGGATCCATTCATTTTTTTTCATTCTTTTTTTTTTCTTGAGTTCCATCATACATTCCCTAGCAGCTTAGCATCCCGCAGGTGGAGATTGTTATTTCTTTGTGTTTTCACAGTATTAGTGATTTAAAAGGCACCTGGCAGATACCTAGCAGGAGCTCTGTGAATGAACATTTCACCCACTAAGATTTTTTTTTACTGGGTGTCAAAAAATGAGAGAGTATTAGCAGCTAGTGGTTACCATGTTGAAATGTAGTGGGGAGAATTTTAGGCCACTGAGGAGAGCAAATCATTCACCTCAAAGTGAGCATGATGGAACTGTGAGCTTGCCGCTCGAGGCAAACAGTAGAGACTCTTTAGTCAAAGCAGACGTCTCCACCGGGAAGGTGTCTATTGATCGCATTATCCAGGGATTTGAAATAGCATTTCAATTTCCCCCTTGGAAGCCCATGATTTTTTTTTTTCCTTTGAAAATTGCATGCTCCATCCTTACACTTTCATGCAAAGCCATTACTTGAGTTCAACCTCTCTCAGCAGAAACATTTTCCAGGAACACACTCAGCATAAGGATATTGGTTGTGGGAGACCCGAAAGGAAAGCTGTTTTGGTTCTCTTTGCGCGACGCATGGGGACGCTTCCTAAGGGGTGTCCTGGCGGGAGCTGTGGACTCTTTTATACCACGGACTGTGCTCTTTTCCCTGACGTTTGTAGGCGCAGAAGTGTAGTTCTTAGGAAGTTGTCTGAAGCCAAGGGACAGAGAGGTCTGGCTGGAAAGATGTGCAGTCACAATCCGTGTGTGTCTGGGTCCTTGCTGACATGGACGATTTATTTGTGCTGTGACCTGAGACAAGTAACCCTTGCTAGCTTGGTGTGCCTCAGTCTGCTCATCTGCTAAATAGGGGTGACCGGAGTGTTAAGGCTGGGATGTATACTATTGAGAAACGTGACCTAATTGGAGGTCACTGATGGAGGGGATTGCCCTTAACAAACACACCTCGTCCCAGATGCGCCCGCACCCCTGGGACATCTTTCTTTTCTTTGTGATCTCCATGATACGAGCGGCATTCGTATCACTCCCTTTGCCACTGCTGTGTTCTACTTTGCTGTTGGCCCAAAGCAGCAGGGCGGGTGAGTGTTCGACAGAAACCTTGGCATCGGCCAGCCAGAGCAAGCATTCCCTCCTGGAAGGTGATTTCCTCTGCTGTTTTGTCACAGGGGAGGGAAGTAGCTCATGCAGAGGGTTGCTGTGAGCACTGAAGATGTATGCCAGAGTGCTCCCTTCCTTGTCTCACCCCCAGATGAATGCTCCAAAAATTTGAATTTCCTACATTTTATTACTTACATAGGTAATGGTTAAGAGATAATTGTTGTTACATTGTTAAGACCCACAGCTGTAATGGCGAGTCATGGATCTGTGCCATAGCAATTAATACCTGAGTGACGAGGTGTCTTCCTGTAAGACGCACGGGGGTGGTGTGCTCACAAAGGTGGCCATGCATGTCCCAGGACAGTTGCCCAGCAGAATAGGTCTTGGTGTTAAAGAATTCTTATGCAGAATTATTTCCTGACTGGGAGTCTGTGGCTTAGTGGCTCCTGGAAGGAAGTGTCCACCTGGACCTTCCATGAGTTGGAGGGTCCTCTGCATGCCCGGTAATGTCTTGTCTCCTAAGTGCAGGGAGCTTACCAAGATGCCTGGAACACTGTGAGGCTTTAGAGGGAAAGTGCAGCCTGAAGGAAGAGAGCAGCTGGCTAGATCATTTCTTCTTCCTTCCTTTCTTCCTTTCTTCCTTTCTCTCTCTTTCTTTCTTTTCTTTCTTTTTTTTTTTTTTTTTTGTGAGGTAGCGTCTTGCTTTAGCCCAGACTGACCTGGAATTCATTATGCGGTCTCAAGGTGGCCTTGGAACTCATGGCGATCCTCCAACCTCTGCCTCCCCAGTGCTGGGATGAAAGGTGTGCACCACCATGCCTGGCTTTGGCTACTTCGTTGCAGTGGGGTGAAGTGAAAGGACTTAGAGCCTCAGCGTGTGGGGTTGTGATTTTATCCCCTCACTCTCGCATTCACCGCCGTCCCTTAACCCCCCAGTACCTTAAGAAGGAACCTGATTTGGAAATGAGGTCGTTGAAGGTTCATGGGAAGTCCCCTCTGGGGCAGAGGAGGGCTTCGAATCTAACCCGACAGATGTCCTTATGAAGTGGGAACATTTGGACACAGACCCTATTCTGTGAAGAAGCCACTGGAACTTGCAGGCAGCATTCAGGGTCATGTATGCACCAGCAAGCAAAATAGAGATCACTAGCACCCCGTCAGAAACTCCTAGAGGGACAGAGGGGACGCTCCTTCTTGCCCCAGAAGGAACCAGCTGTCTGAGACCTTGATCTTCAACTTGGCTTGAGTTGATACAATCGTATATTGTCCTTGGTACTTGGTCATAGCAACAGTGGCACTGTAACAGACTCAGATTTAGTGAGCATGGGTTGTGGGCTTGGCAGTCACGCTGTCTTGGAGAACAAAGATCCGAGAATTGCAGAAAGTGCCGTGGTTGGGCTGGGGAGATGGCTCAGTGGTTAGGGGGCTTCCTTGTTAAGCCTCCTGGCTTGTGCTCGGTTCCCTAGTACCCACCTATAGCTGGGCACACTAAGTGGCACATGCATCTGGAGCTCATCTGTGGTGGTAGGAGGCCCTGGCATGCCCATACTTGTTCGTTCGTGTTCTCTCCCTCCCTCTCACACACACACATAAATGAATAAATAAATTTTAAAAAGTGCTATGGAGCCGGGCGTGGTGGCTCACACCTTTAATCCCAGCACTCGGGAGGCAGAGGTAGGAGGATCACCTTGAGTTCGAGGCCACCCTGTGGCTCCATAGTGAATTCCAGGTCAGCCCGGGCTAGAGTGAGACCCTACCTCGAAAAACAAAACAAACAAAAAAAGGGCTCTGGCCAGTATGCTTGCAAATCGTAAGCTAGTTTAAAAAGCTCTAACAAGGATGACAAAGAAAAAGTTACAAGTGAGTTTTATCAAATATATTCTCTGTCCTAAAAACCAAGATCAAAATAGAAAGGATTAAAAAAAAAAAAATCTCTCGCTTAAAACTGGCTGGACACTGTGGTCAGATATTCCCAGGGACTTCCTGTTCTGAAGGTGGAAAGGTCGCCAGGCGGGCTTGGCTTTGTCCCCTGTGCTGGATCACGTTCCTTGGTGTTCCAGCCTCAAACTCTTACGTAACCGCCTGCTATACGTAGCTTCCCTCCGTGCCCAGCTCTGGTTCCCCATCTCCTTCTTTGCACTCTATGAAGTAGTGTCTGCGAAGTCTTGTCGCCCCTGCTGTGAACTGAGCTGTGACTTGGCACGTCGCAAAGGGTTTTCCTCTCTAAGGGCAGCTCCGCTGTGTGCGGCTACTAGACCTTTCCTGGTGCAGCTGAGAGCTGACCGTGCGATCTGCGGCCTGCACCTCACCCTCGCCTTTGGCTGGAGCATGGGTGGTGGATGGCAGAGAATCTGTCCTTAGGGGCTCGTGACAAGGGCCTGGCACTGCAGGGCAGTGGTGAGTCTGCCTCCAGGGCGGTCCTGGAGTTGGTAGTTGTCCCCGGAGTGTTCACTGTGACGTCTGATAGGACTACAGTGTCTCTTCCTGCCACGTCGGCCCTCCTTTCATGGGACGGCAGACTGGTGACTTAAGTGGCTGACTGTGTGGTCTCCGGGTCCTTGGGGCAGGCCTGACCTCCTGGTGCCTCCTTCCTCTTGACCCTAAAATGCCTGTGTTGGCAGACTTCTCCTTCAGTGAGTCAGAACTTGCCCCCTTCCAAGTTATGGATGTTCTTTTAAAAGTAGGGAGACTTGCAGAATCTCTTTATATGCCTTTTATAGTAACTCACGGTCTTTCAGATACATTGTATCTCTTTATGGCAGCAATGTTATTTCAGACAATTTCTATTCCTTAAAGCTTTGATTCCAACGTGCTTGTTCCTGTAATGAATGTGCAACTTAAAGAACAGCTCTTCCCTGAATAGCTCAGTCCCCTATACGCAGAACTGGTTGATACTCCAACTGACGTTTATGCACTTACATGTGTCTATAAATTACTAATGTTGTGTCCCTACTGTTAGGTTCCAGATCCTCTGAAATAAATGAATTCCTCTTAAATTTTCTCCTATTGTTCTTTTCTTTTCATTTATTTTTTTTCCTTTTGTTTTCTTTTTTAATACGTCCTGGTAGTTTCCAGAAAGAAAAAAAAAAAGGCCACAACCACACTCATACAGATTGTATGAGGCTGACTGAAAAGCGTTTCCTGCTGGTGGACAGTTGGAATGTTCAGGTCCAGAGCCGGATTATCCTGGGCATCTTTAGTTCCCTTAATAGGCATCCCTGCTGTACCTCTGCGTCTGACCTCACGACCTTTGTGTGAAACCATTTGGAATGTGTTAACCTAACAGGCCTCAAGCTTCTAGGAACCCCTGAGCTGAGAATGTCATCGGATAGCATCTGAAACCAATAAAAGAGATTTCCCTGCCTAGCGAAAACACGGCCGCTCCTCCTTCCTGGTTTCTTCACCAATATATTTGATAAATTCCTGGACTTGGACTTCCCTTTGCTCTTTTACTATAAAAACATCATGGATCTAGCCGGGCGTACTGGCACACGCCTTTAATCCCAGCACTTGGGAGGCAGAGGTAGGAGGATTGCCAGGAGTTTGAGGCTATCCTGAGACTACATAGTGAATTCCAGGTCAACCTGGGCTAGAGTGAGACCCCACCTCGGAAAACAAAACACAAAAAACAAAACAAACAAACAAAAAAAAAAAAGAAAGAAAGAAAGAAAGAAAGAAAGAAAGAAAGAAAGAAAGAAAGAAAAAACATCATGGATCTCTGTTCCTCAGGCCACTTTCACTCATTTTTGCTCCAGAGGGCCCTGGGTAGGCTTAGAACTCCCCAAGCCAGTGGCTCTCAAAAAACCTTCCAAGGGGCTGGAGAGATGGCTCAGTGTTTAAGGCGCTTGCCTGCAAAGCCTGAGGACCCAGATTCGATTCCCCAGAACCCATGTAAGCCAGATGCACAAGGTGGTACATGTCTCTGGAGTTCATCTACAGTGGCTGGAGGCCCTGGTGTGCCCACTCCCATTCTTTCTCTCTCTAAAATAAAACAAAATAAAATAAAATGAAATAAAATAAAATAAAATAAAAATATAAAATAAAATAAAATCTTCCAAGCCACCAAGGCTATGTCTAGGGTTAGCAAATAATGGAAAAGTTAAGAGATGGCTTAGTAGTTAAGACATCTGCTTGCAAAGCCAAAGGACCTCAGTTTGAATCCCCAGGACCCACATAAGCCAGATGCACAAGTGGTACATGCCTCTGGAGTTCATTTGCAGTGACTGGAGTCCCTGGTACACCCATGCTCTCTCTCTCTCTTCCCCCCCCCCTTAAAGGAAACAAATTAATTAATTAATTTTTTAAACATTTTTGTTCGTTTATTTATTTATTTATTTATTTGAGAGTGACAGACAGAGAGAAAAAGAGGTAGAGAGAGAGAGAGAGAGAGAGAGAGAGAGAGAATGGGTGCGCCAGGGCCTCCAGCCACTGCAAACGAACTCCAGACGCGTGCGCCCCCTTGTGGATCACCCCCATCTGGCTAACCTGGGTCCTGGGGAATCGAGCCTTGAACCGGGGTCCTTAGGCTTCACAGGCAAGTGCCTAACCACTAAGCCATCTCTCCTGCCCTAATTAATTAATTTTTAAAAAAAGAATGAGTAATGGTAAAGTTTTTTTTTCTTTCAATTTTTGATTTTTCTACGTAGGGTCTCACCCTAGCCCAGACTGACCTGGAATTTACTAGGTAGTCTCAGGGTGGCCTTGGACTCATGAGGATCCTCCTACCTCTGCCTCCCAAGTGGCTAAAATTTTTTTGTCTGTGTTTAGCAAATAATTGAAACATGCATACACAGAAAAAGGTAAATTATAAAAAATTTATAAAGAGAAAATTGAGGCAAGAGAGAAGAAAGGAAAGCTCCTAAGCCGGGGGGGGGGGGGTGTGGTTCCTCCCTTCTCAGCAGACTGAGGAGGGGCGAGGAAAACGGGTGGGGGAATCTCATGGGAAGGTGTAGGTCAAGTCCTTTTTTTTCCCTGGTCTTTTAAGGTAGAATCTCACTCTAGCCCCAGTTTGACTTGGAATTCACTATGTAGTCTCAGGCTGGCCTTGAACTCATGTCGATCCTCCTACCTCTGCCTCCTAAATACTGGGATTAAAGGCATGCGCCACCACACCGAGCAAGTCAAGGTTTTTTACAAATGAGTCATCCAGTTAGAATCATCCTCACTGCCATGTTCAAAGGTATATGATGGACACTGATTGGTTGCTGAGCCGAGGAACACTCCCTCTGAAAAGGCTTGCCCACGGGGACTGCAAGATCACAAAAAGCTGTGGGAAAAATATCAGAAAGCTAGGGGCTGGAGAGATGGCTTAGCAGTTAAGGTGTTGGCCTGCGGAGCTAAAGGACCTTGGTTCAATTCCCCAGGACCCACATAAGCCAGATGGTCAGGTGGCTCATGCATCTGCAATTCGTTTGCAATGGCTGGAGGCCATGGTGCACCCATTAGCAGTCTCTCTCTCTCTCTCTCTCTCTCTCAAATAAATAAATACATAAATAATTTAAAACAATCAGGAAGCTAGCCTTCATCGTCATTTTCTTGTTTTTAATTTTTGTTTATTTATTTATTTCAGCGCCCCCCCCCCACACACACACAGAGAGAGAGAGAGAAAGAGAGAGAGAGAGAGAGAGGGAGGGAGGGAGGGAGGGAGGGAATGGGCACGCCAGGGCCTCCAGCCACTGCAAATGAACTCCAGACATGTGCGCCCCCTTGTGCATCTGGCTAACATGGGTCCTGGAGAATCAAACCAGGGTCCTTAGGCTTCACAGACAAGCATTTAACCACTAAGCCATCTCTCTAGCCCTCATTGTCATTGTCGATGAGAGTGGAGTGCTAGTCTCTGACCCTAGCTGACTGCTTGTAAAAGAAAGCCACCTCAGTCCTAATCCATGTCACCTTGGAGGTGAGAGCTGTGTTGTTGATTTTCAACATTAAACTAAACCTTGGAAATACCAATGATTCTGTTCATCCCATTTGGGAGATGAAGAGGTGGACGATGAAGTTGGTCTTCTGGCTTGAGACAAGAGTCCTGTCAAAGAGAACGCACAGCAGGCCCCCGCCGGTTCGGGACACCGTGATTTCATTCACCAGCATTGAATCCACAGTTGGGTCTGGAGCATGCTGACCCTTTGCAGTTGGGACACGCTGTTTCCTTTCTTGGTGGGAAACACTCCAAGTCTTCCTCTTGAAACAAAACGCTAAGGATTATTTTTGCAGACTTCTGGAGAGTCAGTTTTTGGACAACACCCTAGGACAGGAAACCACAGTTTCTCCTAAATTTGTACAGGATGGAAGTGGATAACATTCTTCATAACACCACAGCCCCACTTACTGCTTCCAGATTAGCCTAGTTGCGGATGGTCGGGTGCATTTCTTCCCCAAGCAGGTTACTGGGACCTGCAGGATGGGGGTGATTGGGAAGCTGAGGAAAGAGAATGCTGCATGATTCAAACTCTTTGGTAGTTTCCCCTAGAGAATGGATTGGGAATCCAGCAGGGCAATTGCCGTGTGAGTTGTGAGAACAGTTTGCTGTGGGGCTGGAAGCCACAGAGCTGCCTGTGCTATTTGGAGCAAGTAAGATGAGCTTTGTGGAAGGGTACCCACTCTTAGACACTGAGCCCGTCTGTGCTTGGACATGGTGAAGCAAGGAAATCTATTCATGGGACAGACCCTAGGTTGGAGGATTTTGAGAGCAACGGGGTCTCTCACATCCCCCACCCATGGGCTGGACTTCAGTGGCTAAGGCTTTTGAGTTCATGTTGCACCCCAAAGAAGAGTTAAGAGATGGGAACCAGGTGTGGTGGCATATGCCTTTCATCCCAGCATTCGGGGGGGGGGGGGGGCGGCAGAGGTAGGTGGATCACTGTGCGTTTGAGGCTGACCTGAGGCTACGTAGTAATCCTACCTCAAGGTCGTGAGCACACCCCTCCCCCCCAAAAAAAGTAAAAATTAAAAAAAGAAGGAATGTGGACAAGGAGGTGAGCGGAGAGTGCTGAGTGAGGCTTTGCTGAGAAGAGTATAGAAAAAGATCCCCAAGTGTGAGGGCTTTTCCCATAAGAAGGTGAGAGGAAGGTTGCTGGGTCCGGAGTTTGGTTTTGGCTGCATCCAAAGGAGAGAAAGAAAAAGCCGGGCGTGGTGCCACATGTCTTTAATCCCAGCACTTGCGAGGCAGAGGTAGGAGGATTGCCAAGAGTTCGAGTCCACCCTGTTCACCTATGTAGTGAATTCCAGGTCAGCTTGGGCTAACACGAGACTTTACCTTGAAAAAGAAAGAAAGGAAGGAAGGAAGGCAGGGAGAGAGGGGAGGGAGGAAGGAAGGGAAAGAAAAGGGAAGGAAAGAAAAGAAATGGGGGAGGGAAGGAAATGTTAGCTTTCTGGGTTAGAAGTCAGCTAGTGAGCACCTTCACTCAAGGGAGAGGGTTCTAGGGATGTAGTACACTATCTCATTGAAGGGCTAACTCTTCAGCACACCAGGAGGTGAAGGTTGGTCTTGTGGCCAGGCACGTGATTAACAGGCTTCCAGGGCCAGAGGACTTTGTCTAATATTGTAAGGCAGACAGGAGGTGGGGTCCTGAGCAGGTGGGAGAAAGAACCATCAAGCTGTCTGATCACCATCTTGACTCAGACTCTTGCTTTTTATGTAGATAAGATCTTTCTTCACTGGCCTGGAACTTGCTAAGTAAGCTGGACTGGCTGGTCAATCAGCCCCAGGGGTGGGCCTGTCTCTGCCTTCCCAGTGCCGGAATTACAAACATGGACAACCATGCTGGCTTATTTTCACATGTGTTCTGGAGATTGCTCTCGGCTCCTTGTGCTTCCAAAGCAGGCACGTGACTGACTGAACTAGCTCCTCAGCCCCTGTTTTCTGGAAAGTTCTCAAAGCTGGGATTACTAAAACAAAACTGAATCTCTTTTTTAAAAAAATATTTTATTTATTTATTTAACAGAAAGGGAGTGAGAGAGAGAAATGTGTGTGCACATGAACTCCAGGTGCACGCGCCCCCTTGTGCATCTGGTTTATGTGGGTCCTGGGAAATCAAACCTGGGTCCTTTGTCTTTGCAGGTAAATGCCTTAACCACTAAGCCAGCCCTCCAGCCCCCAAACTGAATTTCTAGGGCAACTATATTGTTATGTTTATGTTTAATTTTATGCTATATGTTATGATAAAATATTAAAATGTTTAACACTAACTTGATTGTCCCATTTTTTTTTAAATCCCAGGGCCCTCTTGTAAATCCACAACCCATCCTGCTTGTATGCATTTGCTGAGTGTGAATGCTCGTGTGCCTCTGAGTAAATATTATTATTGTTGTCTATTTCAAAATAGAGAAAATTTCTACAGGGGTGTGTATATGTAAAATGCAAGTTATAAGATGGGCTTTACCCTGCTTGTGGTTTATATAAGTCTTCTCCTTGGTTTGTAAGGTAGTTCTTCATATTTTAAACGGCTGCAAAGTACTTTCTGTTGTTTTTTTAATTTAGTGACTCTGAGTCAGAGGGAGGGAGCGTGGGGGTCACTTGCCAGGTCCTCTTGGTACTATAAAGGAATATGTGCCATGATAAAGGAATTTGTGCATCTGGTTTTACATGGTTTTACATGGCTACTTGGGGAATCCAACACTGGGCCGTCAAGCTTTTCAGCCAGTTGCCTTTAATCATTGAGCCATCTCTTCCAGGCCCCTTTTTCACATGTATTAGCATGACTTATTTTGTTCTTTTTGCTGACTGCATCCTATTTTTGCATTCAGTTTTCTGGTGAAGCTGGAGGCTTCCTTTGCTATGGAGTCTTCCTGGGCCTGGCCCTGATTGATTTTTTGTTTTCTTATTTTTCTACGTTAGGAAGTGAGCATATTTATAATACATGCATTGTGTTTAACAACGGGCGTCAACTTGCCTTTTTTTGTGCCCCATTTCCTGCACAGGTCCTGACCAGGGCCACTGAGCCGGGGTTGGGGTTGCTGGTCTGAAGACAAGAGCCCCCATAGAGAACAGTCGATGGGAGCCTGTGCTTTCTTTCACAGCTGGGGGCTTGTGTGACCTCATCTCTGTTCTCGTTCCCTGCAGGAGTTAATGAATTTCTCCAAGCGGTTCCCTCAGCACCCTTGCTCTGATAGTCGTCTCTGCACCTCACACCTTCAGACTTTGGGAATTGATCCCGCTCTGCTCTCATGGTGTGAAGATTCGGTTCTCACACCCTTTCTTTCCGACGCAGCAAGATTCCTGTCCAAGTCCCATGTGTGTTGGAGAAGCCTGTGGCTTATTGGAGCCTTACAGAATTCTACTTTCGGCACTTTGGTCTTCCACCTAAAACTTCAAAAACTCAGTTTGAAGGCTTGAAATCACCTTTGGAAGCTCATGTTAAAGTAGACTTTCCAGTTCTATCATGTCTCTCTTAGGGATGTGCAGGCATGGTGGGCAGATCCTGCACCATAGCCCATGGGCACGTGGCATCGTTTTCTTTGTTGTGTCCCCCTAAGCTCTCCTCAGGTTGGCGACTCGCTTGTGTGCCCATCTTCATGTGGTGATGCTAACAGGGGTAGAGAGCTTTCAGCTGTTGGAATGCTCACCCCCAGGGGGTCTGGGGATGGTGAGGGAAGTTGAGGGAGGGCTTACTGCTGTGGATGAGAGTGTTGAGGAAACAGAAAGACTGCTGTTGCTTTGAAGAGAAGGAAATGACTGTGTCCGGCTCCAGCCATACCTCTTCCCTTGCTGCCTCTTGTCAAGGCCAGAGAGCTGTCATTATCCTTTCTTCCTCCACCATCCTTGCTTGATTCTGTGTGTACGGATGGGTAGAAGGTGCCAGGGCTGGCAGGGAGGTGTGGAGGTTCCAGTTTTTTCTATCTAAATAACTTCCCGTGGCACGACTTTCGAACTTGGCCTGGCAGTCTTGCAAACAAGCGCCTTAACGTGCTGAGCCATCTGCACGGCTCCAGGTTTATTTTTTCTTTTGTAAAATTTTTATTTATTCATGAGCGTGGGGTGTGAATGAATGAATGAATGAATGAATGAATAGGCGTGCCAGGGCCTCCAGCCACTGCAAATGAACTCCAGATGTGCATCTGGCTTACGTGGGATCTGGGGAATCAAACCTGGGTCCTTAGGCTTTGTAGGCAAATGCCTTCACCTCTAAGCCATTGCTCCATTCCCAAGTTGATTTTTTTTTTCATGAGACCAGTATACTGTCTATTGTGCTGAGGGAGGCACAGTGAAGTTTTTCTGTGTCAAGTGTACATTTTGGTGTCATTTAGGTCAGAAATGTGATGCTGCTGTCACTACTGTCTAATTCCAAAACCTTTTCCTCACCCCCAAACAGAAACCCCATCCCCATTGTGATGGCTAGTTAATACCTGGTTGTCAGCTTGACGGGATTTAGAATCACCATGGAAATACAGCTCTGCGCCAACCTGTGAGGAAGTTTCAAGACGAGGTTAATCCAGGTGGGAAGACCCACCCTCGGTGTGGGGGTGCTGTGGAGCTGAATAAAAGCAACGCAGAAGGCACAACACTTGCTCTCGGAGTCCCCTCCTCTCCTAAGTTGCTTTTGTCACTCTTCTTCTTTTTTTTTTTTTTCCCCCTTAACAGCAGTGAAAAAGTAATACACCCATTAGGCTGTCACTCTGTGTTTCTCACACCCCTCAGCTCCTGGAACCTTTGAATCGACTCTCCAAAGACTGAGAATTTTGTTTATGCTGTTAAAAAAAAACCATCCCCAGAGATTGTTTCTTCTTAGTCCTGACTGGCCTGGAACTTGCTATGTAGCCCAGGTTGGCGTTAAACTCAATGATCTTCCTGCCTTTCCTGCCTTCATCTTCCGAGAGCTTCGGTTACAGGTCTGTACCGCCACGCTTTGGCTGAAAAGGGGATGAAAGGGCACGGGGTCCCTCTGTGGCTCGCTCCTGGGGGTCGCCCTGTGCACGGGGACTGGGCCCCAGCTGAGCTCTCTTGTAGGCCTGTGATCCTTGTAGTGGGAGCAGCCCATCGCTTACTCAGCCAGGCTGCCCTCGGAGGACCCTCTGCGGGCTTCGTGATTAATCCTGAGAATTGCTGGGGTGGGAGCTGGGCAGGTAGAACGAGTCCCGTTTATGTGTGAGGACTCCGGACCTCCGAGCGCAGATCTTGTACTTCAAGGCCGGGTGCCAGGACTGCCCTGTGCCATGTCGTCGCTCTGTTGATTCCACCCACGTCCCATGCCCGCGTCGTTTTCTCTGTCTGCTGCTGTTTTGTTTCTAAGAGAAAGTTCCCCTCTTCCTCCTCCATGTGTCTGCCTGACCAGTTCCCAACCTACTCTGTTTGGGTTTTTTTTCTTGGTTTTGTTTTGTTTGTTTTTCGAGGTAGGGTCTCACTCTGGCCCAGGCTGACCTGGAATTCACCATGTAGTCTCAGGGTGGCCTCGAACTCACACGGCGATCTTCTGCCTCTGCCTCCCGAGTGCTGGGATTCGAGGCGTGCGCCGCCACTCCCTGCGATTCCCAACCCACTCTTGAACTCTTTCTTGAGTGTGTTGATTCTTTCTTCCCATTCCCACCAGCAAGCCTCTTCTCACTTCATCCAGCTAGCTTCATGCATTTGTTATTTGGTAGTCCTGTGGTCAAGGTACAAGAAAGCCTCCAGAAATCCCAAAATGTGGTATCTTTTGCAGGTTTTTTTATTGTATACCATGTCACTGAGGCGAGCACACCCGGAGAGTTTGCCTGACTGTTCAAGTTCCTATAGCAACCCAGTGACCGAGGTGACACTGGAGCCACCTTTACCGAGCTCGTGTCCCATCCTGCCTGCCTCCTGCGAATGACATCTGCAGATCCCCCCCCCCCCCCCCCAGTGGCTGACCAGACACTGTGGCTTTGACTCATTCGGTTGGTTGTACCATGGGCTGTCAATTGTTTTCTCACTGTGGACCACAAACAGACATTTTTACATTTCCTGAGATTGTCGGTGTTCAGTGTGTATTCGTTTAAACAAGTAAATGAATATTTGCTTTCTATTAATACTTTAATTAGGAAGCACAGTATTATAATATGTGGCTTCTCCAGACAACAGGTCATATGATGCCAGTTGCAGAGAGCTGAAATTATGATCTCCTATTGTCTCTTTTCCTTGAAAAATCTCTTAAACTTTTAATTATGATGCCTTTGTGTGCATTTGGAGACTATAAATTGAAATTTAAAGATTATCGCCACAGTGCTTATATCTAGCATGATAGCCTAGTTCATTAAAAAGTCTTCGGGGGGTGGAGCTGGAAGAATTGCTCAGTGGTTAAAGGCACTTACTTGCAAAGCCTGATGGCCTGGATTCAGCTCCCTGGTGCTCATGCAGAGGCAGATGCACAAAGTGGCACGTGTGTCTCGAGTTAAACAATGGCAGGATGCCCTGGCATGCTCATTCTCCCTCAAATAAATAAATAATTTTTAAGTCCTTCTGGAAACGTTTTCATTAAGTTTATAAGTGTGTGCTATCCTTCCTCTTAAGTGGCTAGGTGCAAAGACACAAGAGATGAACATAAAGTTTCCAAATGATTATTTTTATTTTATTAGTATTAGTGTCTTACTTGTGCAGAAGTCAGCTGAGTAGAAAAAAATTTAACTTACAGGGAAGTCTCAAAAGGAATGGAAATGTTCCTTTGCAAAATCATGGTATTACTATTAATACTTTAAAATACCTAAAAATAGTGACTCTTTTATCATGAGCAGTCCATTGACCACTTATTACATACCTCCTGCATATCAGATACTGCTGAAGATCTTAAGGAAATGTTTTTACATTAACCCACAAAATGGTTTTGTAGGAACAAGTAGAGTGCATTCCAAGGTTTTTTTTTCTTTTTGTAGTAGCTTGAAGCCACTGTGTTGTTATATTAGACTCAAATTTTGATAATTTTGGACCATAGAATGTCATGTAAGGAAAGGTCAGAGATGATGACCTCACTTCCTGCTCTTCCCTGTCCCATCTTTGGCCCCCTCCTTTAGCTGTGGAAATTTGCTTTATAGCTAATCATATACAAGTCCCAAGTATGGCTGCTACAAGGAAGTATGTTATTTCAGGTCTTGGTGAATCCTTATATCCTATGTCTCTGTAGAGTTTCATTTGTTAAACCATTGCATTTGGTCTATACTCTTTTTTCAAAAAGCAAAATTTATATATAAAACAGAATTATGCAGAGCATAGTGAATGGCTGAACAGTTGTCATTAGAAAATGACCCCTCTAAAAGTTTCTTTCTCTTATACTACTATTAGTAACAAAAGTAGTAAGTATTCCCTCCCCCCAAAAAAGTTCCCCATGGCATTCAACCTACATGAATTCTAACTGTTTATCTGTATGTTTTGTACACCGTCCCTCAGTCACTACTTATTTCTAGCACTTAATAGTGGGGTTTTTTTGCATAATAGGTTCTCAGTAAATAGCTATATAGATACGATTGTTTCATATTCTTCTGTAAATAGCTGTTTTTGTTTTGGGACACTGTCAATTTTGACTAAAGGTATGTATCATTTATTGACAAGCATTTTCTCTATAATTTAGTAGACTATGGAAAACTGAGAGACGTAGGCCTGGTGGACTTAGGCCTGGTGGCACATGCCTTTGATCCCAGCATTTGTGAGGCAGAGGTGGGAGGATTGCAGTGAGTTCGAGACCAGCTTGAGTGAATTCCTCTATAGTGAATTCCAGGTCAGCCTGGGCTAGAGTGAGACCCTACCTCGAAAAACCAACCACCACAACAAAAGAAATCAAAACCGTGGGACTCGTTTGTAAATCAATCCCTAAACTCATGTGTAACTGCTTAGTCATATTTTTAAAGATGTTACAATGAGAGAAAATTCTGTGAGGATAAAATGTTTTGCCTCAATTTCAGCTATGGAAACAGTTTGGTAAGAATGCCGGGTGGGGGGGAAATCCCGTAAGGTCCCCCAGTGAACAAACATGTCCCTTGGTGATTAGAGTTGACCTTGCTTGTTATGCTATCAAAAACTTCTAAGTGATTTCTTTTCTACCTTAGAAAGTTTTTGGTTCAGGTTGGAGAGATGGCTCAGCAGTTAAAGGCTCTTGCTTGCAAAGCCTACAGGTACAGGTTTGATTCCTCAATACCTGTGTAAAGCCAGATGCATAGACTTGCATATGCATCTGGAGTGGGTTTGTGGTGGCAGGAAGCTCAGGTGCACACATTGGCCATCTATCTGTCTGTCTGTCTATCTATCTGTCTATCTATCTATCTATCTATCTATCTATCTATCTATCTATCCATCCATCCATCTATCCATCCATCCCATCCATCTTTCTCTCTCTGTTCATAAACCAGTCAGTCAATAAGTAAATATTTAAATGAAAAAAAAAAAAGGTTTGGGGGCTGGAGAGATGGCTTAGCAGTTAAGGTGCCTGCCTGCGAAGCCTGAGGACCCAGGTTTGATTCTCCATGTCTCACATAAGCCAGATGCACGTGGTGTGCATGTGTCTTGAGTTCGTTTGCAGTGGCTAGAGGTCCTGGCACACCCATTCTCACTCTCTAGCTCTCTCCCCCTCTCTCTGTCTTAAATAAATAAATAAAAATAAATCTTTAAAAAATGTTTTAGTTGACGAAAACAGTGCAGTGTTTTTCCCGCAGGGCATAGAAAGTAGCTGCCCTTTGAAAACTTAAATTATTGAGATTCTGTTTTACTTGCAGTGGTATGAAGTAAGATAGGGGTCTTCTCTATGTCCCCCTGTGTGCATGCATGTGGGGGTGTATGTAAGTTTGCGTCATTTTGTTACCTGTACATTTCTATGCATCCACAACCAGTCAACAACCTGCACAGCTCAGATATCACCAGCAATGTTCCCCTTGGTAACTGTCCCTGCCCTCCTCTGTGCTGTTCATCTGGGCAACTGTGAATCTGTCTTCCATTTAAGGTTTTTACCAGCTCAGCACTGTTCATGAGTGCATATGATTAGTACACCTTTTGGGACTGGCGCTTTTCATTTTCTAGAGAATAACTCAAATTGTTGAGTATGTCAATAATTGTTTTTTTTTTTAATTTTGGACTTCTAAAAACATAGGGTTGCATTTTTAGAAGTCAATTCAATTCATCTAAAGATTCTATATCATGGATTTTTTTATGACATTGATTTTATATTTATTTATTTATTTATTGGGTTTTTTTGAGGTAGGGTTTCACTGTAGCCCAGGCTAACCTGGAAATCACTATATAGTCTCTGACATTTATTTTGTTTACAAAGTACTTATTTATTTATTTATTTATTTATTTATTTATTTATTTGAGAGTGACAGACAGAGAGAGAAAGAGGAAGACAGAGAGAGAGAATGGGCATGCCAAGGCCTCCAGCCACTGCAAATGAACTCCACATGCGTGCACCCCCTTGTGCATCTGGCTAACATGGGTCCTGGGGAGTCGAGCCTCGAACCGGTGTCCTCAGGCCTCACAGGCAAGTGCTTAACCATTAAGCCATCTCTCCAGCCCTCTGACATTGATTTTTAAGAGCACGATGTTCACTACAATTGTTCTTCATTGCTTCCCCCCCGCCCGCCCCCCAGTATCTTTTAAGTGATAAAGAGGGATTTGGGAAAGAAGGAGGCAGGGAAGGCGGGAAGGAATGGCACACATGCATGTAAAATGCCCTTTAAGGTTTTGTCAAATAACGGTGGCAAATACAATCCCGCGGAGATCCTGATTAAAGGGGCCCTAGCAGGAGCCGGGCCCGGAGGAGGGGAATCGCTCCTTCTTCTTACACTGCCTTAGCGGTGCTGCTAGTAGCATCCTGTGTTTCGTCTTCAGATGAAAGGAGAAGGAGCAGGGCCACCAAAGAGGCTTGTCTTTGTGGTTGTGTGTGTGAAAAGTATTGTTCTGTACAACTGGCAGAGTAATTCTCAGCTCCAGGAGAGCCCGAATCGGTCCCAGCGGTTGTCGCCAGCCTGACAGCGGGGCCTGGGGTGGGGTTAATTAGTCAGCGCGAGGCGACGGAGGGCTGGCCTTGGCACGGCACGCCGCATCATCACCGAGTCCCTCTGGTGGCGCGGGCACATTCCTCAGCAGTCGTGGCTACAGATGGGCAGTTAGAGCCGCTGATGCCCGTGGGGCTTATCGCACCAGCTAAATTTTCTGCCATGCATCTTGATGGTGGGAATAGACTGCTGATTTCCCCGCTCCGGTAGGAGTTGTGAAATTAGATCTCAAGAAACCGATGGGGGACGGGTAACGGGAGAACGCAGCAGGGGAAGGAGAGCTAAATGTTCCTGGCCCCTTCAGGTATGTCGGCCAACCACAAACGTGCCACAACTCTGGGATGGCCACTGGCAACGGTGGCCTCCCTTGGACCTTGTCTAAGAAGACTGTTAATGGGAGAGGATGATCACGGATGTGTTTGCCTGACTGAAGACTAGCGGAAGGCTGGAGAGATGGCTCAGTGGTTAAGGCGCTGGCCTGCAAAGCCAAAGGACCCAGTTTCGATTCCCCAGGACCCACGTAAGCCAGATGCACAGAGTGGCACGTGTATCTGGAGTTCGTTTGCAATGGCTGGAGGCTCGGCCACATCTATTCTCTGTGTGTGTGTGTGTCTGTCTCTCTTCTCTCTGTCTCTCTCTGCTTGCAAATAGATTAATTAATTAATTAAAAAAGAGTGGTGGAAGCCAGGCGTGGTGGTGTATGCCTTTAATCTTAGCACTTGGAAGGCAGAGATAGGAGGATTGCTATGAGTTCGAGGCCTCCCTGAGACTACATAGTGAATTCCAGGTTTGCCTGGGCTAGAGTCAGACCCTACCTGGGGGTGTGGGGGAGTCATAGACTTCAATCTATTCCTCCCTGTAAAAATTGATTATAGGGATTTTCCTCCTGGTTTTATGTCTGTCAGCCCATTTAGTATTACCTCCTCTCTTAACGTGTGACTTTGAGTGTGGCATTTCTAAAGGCCTTATTTATCTTCCTTGTAAAACAAAAGATTAGGTTAGGTTTTACTAGATGCTCCCTAAACTCACATAGTTTTAGCAGTTATTAAAATCAGTGAGTGCAGGGCTGGAGAGGTGGCTCAGCGGTGAAAGACACTTGCTTACAAAGCCTGATGGCCTGAGATTGATTCCCCAGTACCCACATAAAGCCAGATGCACAGAGTGGTGCATGCATCTGGAGTTCATTTATTTGCAGAGGCAGAAGGCCCTGGCATGCCCAATTCATATTCCCTTCTCTCCCCTTTCCCTTATACAAAATATATTAAGCTGGGCATGGTGGTGCACACCTTTAATCCCAGCACCCTTGAGGCCATGTTACGAGGATCTACCTCCTTGAATTCGAGGCCACCCTGGGACTACATAGTGAGTTCTAGATCAGCCTGGGCTAGAGTGAACCCTGCCTTGAAAACAAACAAACTATCCTAAATAAATCAGTACATATGAAATACAAGGCCTGGCACGTTTTTCTGAAAACAGATGCTTAAACAATGCTATTACCCTGAGCTCCTTGTCCAGTGCTGGTGTGTGGCTCAGTTCAGTAGTCTGTGGCATCTCCCTAGGGCCAGGTGGAGGCTTCTTCCTCTCTGTGAGCGGTTTCTGGGAGCTGCTCAAATGACCCTTCTTGAAACCCCCCCCCCCCCCGCATCTTCCTACCCCTGTATTTCTTCCTTGGTGATGTTAGTGAAACATCTGGGCGGTAGCTGTGTAGAGTTGTCTCTCTAACTCTTTGTATGTTTGGACACGTTCATAGTAACAGGCGTGGGTGGGACAAGCTAGTGGGATTTGAATTGCTTAAAGTTGAGGAGAAAATGAGTGAAGGTGTTTGTTTAGCTGAAGGCCTGGCTGGTGGCTTGGGCTTGATTCCTGCCCTTTACTGAGTAGTCTTGCTTCAGAATGTTAGGCATCCATGGGGCAGGAATTTGTAATGGGTAGAAGTTACCTTCATTCCTCCCCTTGCCTTCTAGGTCTATTTGTCATCAAGATAGTAATTGCAGCTTTGCCTTGTGGGGCTGCGGAGGCCCCATGTTACCTTGGGCTACTTTATAATACATACATACATATATATATATATATATATATATATAAAATTTATATATTATAAAATAAATTTATATATTATAAAATAAAAATATTTTTCTTAATTTTGTTTATCTTCATTTATTTATTTAGTTGAGAGCAAGAGAGAGAGAGAGAGAGTGAAAATGGGTGCACCAGGGCCTCCAGCTACTGCAAATGAACTCCAGATACATGCATCACCTTGTACATCCGGCTTATGTGGGTACTGGGGAATCGAGCCTCAAACTGGTGTCCTTAGGCTTCACAGGCAAGCGCTTAACCAGCCAGAGATGGCTTAGCGGTTAAGCGCTTGCCTGTGAAGCCTAAGGACCCCGGTTCGAGGCTGGGTTCCCCAGGTCCCACGTTAGCCAGATGCACAAGGGGGCGCACGCGTCTGGAGTTTGTTTGCAGTGGCTGAAGGCCCTGGCGCGCCCATTCTCTCTCTCGCTCCCTCTATTTGTCTTTCTCTCTGTCTGTCACTCTCAAATAAATAAATAAAAAATGAATAAAAAATATTTTTAAAAAATATTTATTTACTTGAGAGAGGAAGAGGCAGGTAGAGAGAGAAAGAGAGAATAAATATGGAAACACCAGGGCCTCCTGCCACTGCAGACAAACTATAGAACATGCACCACCTTGTGCATCTGGCTTTACATGGGATTTTGAGAATTGAACCCAAGACGTCAGGCTTTGCAAGCAAGTGTGTTTAGCTGCTGGACATTCTCTCCAGACCCTCTCCTATTTTTTTTAAAGTTTATTTATTTATTTTCGAGGTGGGGGAGGGAGAAAGACAATGGGCCTGTCAGAGCCTTCAGACATTCGAACCTGTTTGTGTATCTAGCTGTATGTGAGTACTGGGGTTTCAACCCAGGCTGCCAGGCTTTGCAAGCAAGTGCCTCATCTCTACAGCAGCCTGGGCTCAAAAACATATATATTTGAGAGACAGAGGGAGGGAAGGAGACAGAGAAAGAGGGTGGGTACACAAGGGCCTCTTGCCACTGCACATGAACCCCAAATGTATGTGCCACTTTGTGCATGTGGCTTTACGTGTGTGATGGGAATCAAGCCCAGACTGATAGGCTCTGAAAGCAAGTGACTTGAACCTTTGAGATCGCTCCTCAGCTGACTCTGAGTTCCTAAAAGGCTTTCTTTGCTTGGGCCGGTTTTCATGAGTCTTGAGAGAATTAAACTCCCCAAGCCCTGTAGACTGGCAAAAGATCCTGGTGTGTGCCTCTAATCCCAGCACTTGGGAGGCCAAGGTAGGAAAGTTGCTGTGAGTTCGAGGCCAGCCTGGGACTACAGAATGAGTTCCAGGTCAGCCTGGGCTAGAATGAGACCCTGCCTCAGAAAAGAAAGAAAAAAGAAACTAATCAAATAAATAATCAAATGAATCCAATAAACAAACTGGTACAAGAAAAGGTCAGCTTTGCCTGCTCGCTTCCAGATTCACATTTTCCTCCTCAACTGGTGGAGAGACATGAGTGACCTGGAGGGACCTCAGTGTTGTGTGATGCACTCAGTAGAATTCCCCTTGCAGTCTGCATTCCACACACGTTGCCCGAGGTTGTAGGTGTTCATCCCAATCCTGGATCTAACCCTGCCCTACATTCCAGAGCTCGGGGAAGTCCCTGTGCCTTGCGTCTGGATGGGGGGCATAAGCTGCGGGTTCCACGTCCCATAGGAGATGCCATGTCATGTCAAGAGAACCTGACCAGGGAAGATTAAAGTGAGAGAACAGCGGAGGCCGGAGGCCAAGGGTGCCTAGCCTCCTTGGGCGTGTCCTCTGGCCGTAAATGTACCAGTGCTTCTTCGCCTTTGTAAAACAGCCACGATACTTTCTTCATGGGATTGATGTGACAAAAATCTAGCAGTCCCTACAAGACTTCCATTCTCTGCTGCTTCTCATAACTCAGTGAACAACGTGGAGTGAAAGAATTCTCCTGCCAACCTAGTTTTATCACTTCACCCCTTCATTGATGCCCCAGGTCACTTTTTGTACCCCGGGAGACAGGGGTCCTAAGAAGTCTACGGCAATGTCGACTCTGTCTTGAGTTTCATCTCCAACAGTGTCCTTTTTTGCATGAGAGATGGGTCACGGGTTAGTTGCTGCGGCTTTGATAGGATTTAACTGTCTCCCCAGTGGTTCCTGTTGGAAGCTCTGTCATTATTGTGTTGATGCTGAGGCACCGGAACCTTACAGGCAAAGTAATTACTAGATCCCCAAGGGCCCTGCCCTCGGGAGAGACTGATGCAGTTAACATGTGCCCCCATTTGTTTCCATAAAAGTACATTTTTAATGGCCTGGAGACATGGCATAGCGGTTAAGGCACTTGCCTGTGAAGCTTAAGGACCCAGGTTCAGTACCCCCAGTATTCACATGAGCCAGGTGCACAAGGTAGCGCATGCCTCTGGGGATCGTTTGCAGTGGCTAGAGGCCCTGGCACACCCACTCTCTACCTTATTCTCTAGTAAATAAATGAACACAATTTTTAAAAACACTTTTTAAAAAAGAATGGGTTGTTATGAAAGAGCAAGGAGCACTCTCCCTCCGATTTTTTTCTCTTTGGCTTCCTGTCTAACCTTGTGATCTCTATTTCTTGACCATACTCTTGTCCTGACGCCATACACCATGAGACACTTGCCAGAGGCCAAATTGATAGTTTTGCCCAGTCTTGAGCATTTCAGTCTTCAAAACTGAGCCAGAGACCAACTCCCTTGATAAATAACCCGGCCTGCAGTGTTTTGTTATGGGAACAGAGATGGCCTAATACGGTGTGACCATCCCTGTGGGTTTAGAGATTCTGAACCTGCTGCATCTGTCCACTTCCAAGCAAGCTGGCTACACTGTGCATCTTAAAGTGCCCTAAAAGAATGAAGACAAATAGTAAGGGATTAAGGAACTAGATTTGTTTGCTTGTAGCTCGACCTTTCCATAATAAACGATCAAGTTCAGCTCTGCATGGCGAACTGAATTCTTTTCAGTTCTTAATTTCTCACCTTGTCAGTGTAATTACCCAGCTCCCTCTGCCATCTTTAAATCTGGTTCATTGGCCACCCGGAGCAGTCAAATATCCCTGGCAGGCTGAGGTTTTCACTTCAACATCTGTGCTCTGGAAATAGCTAGGGCGCCAAAATTTCACAGTACTTGGGGGAAGGAGGCTGGGGTGGGGGGGACCGCCACAGGATCCATTGCCTCATAAAATGTAATGCCAGTTTTTTTTTTTTTTTCTTTCCTACTAGATTGTTCTACAGTGTTCCTCGGCACGGTTCTATCTGAAGGGCTCCACAAAAGCTCTGCTGGGGTATTTTGGTGTCTTGAAGGCCCTTTGGATCAGCATGCCTCCGTCACGGGCATGTTCAGTGGCTCCTCGCTTGCGGGCTCTGAGCTCATTTTATGTTCGCGCCCTTCCTGTGCCGAGTGCTCCAGCAATTGGCTGCATCTGGCGCCTGGAAATTGAGGGTCATTTCTGCTGATGAGTGTGGATGTTGCTGCTTTTGTCCCACGGCAAACTGGGGAGTTGCCTTGCGCGTGTGGCCAGGAAGCAAAAGCCTTTGTTCACTGTGGAGTCAGTAGCAGAAGGATTAGCATTACTCTCCACCCCATCCACGCCCCCAGAACCGCCCCAGCAATCACGGCCATGGTCATAGTAATGATCATGTTTCCGGGGTGACACGTACGGCCCTATTTCAGCATCTCATTTGCGCCTCCAAAAATCTCTTGGGATTTATTTTTCCCTCTCTCTAGCTGGAAGAAAAAAAAAATTGTAGAAGTCTCCTCCCAAAGCATATTATCTTGTACAAGGTGAAGCCAAGATTTCAACTCTTCCTTTTGGCAAAGTTAATATTGTCTGTGCTTTGTGCCCTACCGTGATCCTTAGCTGTGGAGTATGTGGGAGTCACGTCACTGTCTTCCTTCAGACGGCCTTGAACCTTGTCACGATCAAATTATCCTTTCTGGGATGTGTTCCCCCCCACACACTGACAGGGCAGGTGGCAGCCAGCTGCTTCCCTACCTGAACATGCCTGAAGCTGATTGCCTCTGCTTTAAAGTTGTCCTTCTTTCCCCTGTGTGTGTGTTTGGAGTGCACTGCCCCGGAGGCCATGAATTTGCTCTCATGGCTGAATGGCCCGAGCAGACCCTTAAGGCTTGGGCATGTATTGCTCTTTATTTTCTGTTGGCTGCATCTGTACTTGTTTATTTTTTATTTTTTATTTTTTTAAGAAAATGCTGAGATTCGGGTTGGAGAGATGGCTTAGCGGTTAAGCGCTTGCCTGTGAAGCCTAAGGACTCCGGTTCAAGGCTCGATTCCCCAGGATCCACGTTAGCCAGGTGCACAAGGGGCTGCATGCCTCTGGAGTTCGTTTGCAGTGGCTTGGAAGCCCTGGTGTGCCCATTCTCTCTCTCTCAATCTTTCTCTCTGCCTCTTTCTTTCTCTGTCACTCTCAAATAAATAAATAATAAACCTGAACAAACAAACAAACAAAAGAAAATGTTGAGGTTCAAACAGTCCTGACTCTGTCAACCTGGAGGGTGTTGCCATATCTGTGTAGTCAGGGCTCACCTGGGCTTCTTCACTCAATCAGAGGAGCTCTGGTTCTTTAAGAGGCACAACCGTCTCTGAGGGGCTGTTATGAGAAGACTGGGCAGATATCCGTGGGAGCATTTCGTGGTCGAACCTGGGCTGTCCTGTGCGGCATGCTAGTTCACCCAGTGCCATTCCCCCCTACGGTGATAAGCGGACTGACATTCAGCTGTCCACGCTTTAGGGCCACTGGCTGGAACTGCCTTCCCTATGCATTTGTGGTGTGACAAAATACCTGACCAAGTGACTTACAGGACAGAAGACTGCCTCATGGTTCTGCTGTTTTAGCCCCATGGCTTCTGCTGGCTCCATTGCTTTGAGACCCGGAGTAAGTCAGGCCCATCATCGCGGAAGAATGTGGTGTAGAGGAAAGCTGTCGACGTGAGGGCAGCCAGGGAGCAGAGACGCAGCACTCCAAGACATGCTCCCAGCTTCTTGCTTCCTTAAGCTCACGCCCACCTCCTAAGACCCTGTTGAGCCATGAGCTCCTGGGTGGCTTAGTTCATTACTGAGGCTCCCCCCACCCCAGGCTCCTGCTGCCCAGGCTCGACCCTGCTTAGCTCTGGAGAGCAGACTAGATGGGGTGTGTTGAGTGTGGTCTGTAGACCCAGACACTTCTCAACAGTGCCACAAGCTAGTCTCGGGCACACTTCCCATGTAGACCGCAGTCACTAGGTATCACTTCATGCTTATACCCTGTCTGTTACCCACTGCGCTTCCCTTGTTCCTGCCTTGCTGCAAGTGCAGTGTCTTTCATTTCACCCCTGACAGTGGCACAGACTTCATTTCGTGTGGCCGTGATCTTTGATGCTCATCTGCCTTCTCCCAGAGGAGCCCAGGGTGGAGGGCGTGTCCCCCACCCCCGTGTACAGGTTGCGTGTGGGGTTGGGCTACAGCTGAGCGTCGTCTCCATTCTAGAACACCTGGGTGGGCCATGAGGAGGACAGTGGACATTGCTCCTTCCCGCACCACCTGTGCTCCGGCACATGGACTCTGCCTCTCCGGAGTTAGCTGCTCTTTTAATTCCTGTAGTAGAGTTTCTTTTTTCTTTCTTTTTGGGTGGGAAGTGAGACCTCAGGAGAGGGGAGGGGTTGAGTGGGATGTCTAGGCTTTTTACTGGTTGGGTAGAGCCTCATCCTTGGAGCCAGGCATACCCTTCACCAGCTTGCCTGGGATTGGGAGGGGATTCTTACCAGATGCCCTCCTGGCCCCGGAAGGTCCAACTGGAGCAAGCAGGGTTCGCTTGTCACCATGATTCGGCCATAGCAGGCTTGGATGACAGCCCTTCTGGGTGCCTGGCATGGTCTTTTACCTCCTGCCTCCCAGAACCTTCAGCCTTCCTTTATGGCCAAGGAACAAATGCAGATGGAGACATACCAGCCGCCTCGGTGGCGCTGACTCGGTTGCCTGAAGTGGGAATGCTTAGCTGGGTAGTTAATGGAAGCGAAGTGCCAGGGGAACCGGAGCAGGCTGGGCACCGGGCAGTTGCTGGTGGCGGCGCCTGTGCGGTTTCAGTTCATCGCCTTTTCAAGGGAAGTCACTTAATAATTGTTTTTTAATAATGCATATACTATGTTCCTTACATCTAATAGTCACTTAATCCTTTCATGACTCATTTCTCCGTATTAAAATAGAGTTGCAGGGAAAGCTGGAGAGATGGCCCAGTGGTTAAAGGCACTTGCTGATAGCCAGGGTTCAATTCCCCAGGAACCCACATAGAGGCAGATGCACAAAGGGGTACATGCATGTGGAGTGTGTTTACAGTGGCAAGAGGCCCGGGTGCTCCCATCTTCTCTGTCTCTGTCTGTGCTTGCAAATAAATAATGAAAATTTAAAAATTAAAAAAGAAAATAGGGTAGTTGGGACTCACTGTGGTGAAATGAAGAGCCTCCAGGTGGCAGACCCTGATTCTCAGGCTGGGTCCTTCTAACCAAGCAGCCCATAATATCAACCACCTCTCTTTCTTCAATCCAAACACCTGCCCTGTGTGTTGCCGGTTGGCGTTCCAGAGCCAGGACACCAGCCTTCCTTGAAAGATCCTGAACTTCAGATAAGGAAAGAACTGAGTGTTTGTGAAATCTAGACTGCACAGGGGCCATCACCAGGTTCCTGCTGAGCTGGAGGCCGAGGGTGGGGCTTAAAAGTTCTTCCCCAGGGAGGCGGAGCCATGGAGACCTGCTCTGCTCAAACCTTTCCCTGGGTGACATGCGGGTGTGAGGCCTGCCTGTGTAGATCCATCCTTCTCCTCTGTGTCTCTTCTCTGTGTGGCTTAGCAAGTGTACCTGCGAAGGTAAAACAGGTGGGCTCCTGTTTGACACAAGCTGCACTTCCTGTGCCCCATGACCAGAGGAAACATCCAAGGAGACAGACAGACAGGAGCAGGTCTTGGACTTCAGTTTTGTGCCTGTGCTTTTTCTTGTGGTTTTGCAACCTTAGCGATCTCATCCTCCTCACATTTTTAAGTGCCCCGTCCCCCCCGTGTGTGTGGGGGGGGTTGTCTAGACAATAGTAAGGCATATCATATCGTCTAGGGGTGCAGTTAAATACAGTTTCTCTGCATGTTCAAGGTTTCTTGGGCTGAGCTCTGATTCTTGAATGATATCTTGAAATCCTTTGAGCACCCGTCTTTGTACCTGAAATAGCGTCATTTAAATTCAATACACATTTATAACAAGGTCTGTTTTTGTCTTTATTATGTACACACTCAGTGTGTAAACAGCACCTGTTGGTACCATACTTACCTTCATCCCTGTCCTCCCCCCACCCACGAGGTCTGTTTTGATGGCTTACGCAGAACTTATTTATTTATTTATTTTTAAAGATCATGGGATCTTCAGTCTTCAAGTTGGTTCCCACGAATACCGTGTGTGGTAAAGCAAGCTGATCTTCCTGCCGTCCATGCCTGCTGGAAGATGCACTGCCCTGTCCAGTCACTTCAGTTCTTCCTGCTGCCCACCCATGTCGCTTGCTGAGGGATGGGTTGCTGTCGTTCCTCTTTATCTTTCTTGTCACTGGCATTTCCTAACAGAGATGTCACCCTCCAGGGACTGAATTCAGGAAAGGAACAGAGTCCAGATCTCCCCAGAGATTCCCTAGCTCTCTGAAGGGCCTCCGTGTAGTGCAGAATTTATTTTCTCTTTTGACCTAAGGGTGTCTTTGTGCAAATCACTGGGTGTGGCTGTCATTGCGAGAGACCCAGAATGAAAGAGCGTCTTGTCTTGAGCTCATAGACCCTTGTGAGCACTAATACAGTGTCTTTAGTACTTTGACTGTCTGACTTAAAACAAAAACAAAAACTCAAGACCCACGATGAATGCTTGTCTTTCATCGAGTGGTTCCACACACTTCAGATGCTTCCAGTGGCTTCTTGCATGTATTGACTTTGTGTCACCTCAATATTCCTTTTCCCCTTCCCTCTGCCCAGTGTAGCCACAGACTCTTCCTTCGTTCCTTCCTTCCTCCTCCTACCATCATCCTGCTTACTAAGCTGTCACTGGCCCCAGGATTCACCTTCACATGGCCCTTGCTGATCATTCCACCACCTTGGGGATGGGTTTCGTTATGAATTTTGGGTGGATATACATAGAGCGGGATGAGGTGCCTGGCGTTCTTTTTTTGTATGTGTGTGTAAACAAGCTTATATGCATAGGTGTGTGCAGGTGCATGTGTAAACACATACATGTGCATGTGGAGTCCAAAGGCTGACATCCGGTGCCTGCCTCTGTCACTTCTCCACACTAAACCCAGAATCCACTGAGCCACCAAAGTAGCCACGTAGCAAATCCCTGGGGCCCTCCTCTCCTCTCCTTCCCCAATGTTGGGATCCCAGGCGCACCACACTCCATCTGGCATTTGTACATGGGTGTGAACTCAGGTCCTTGGGTGGGCATGACAAGCAATGTACTCCCTAAACCATCTCCCTAGCTCCAAGCGTCATCATTTCTATGATCTTATCACAAACGCGCACATAGATCCTGCTATAGGAAATTACCGTTCTCTTGCTTTTGTTGAGGCTGTGTATGGTAACAGTGTCCAGTAGTCCAGCTATACACATATTACTTATGCTACATTGTGCATGACAGAATGGGAGAACAATTCTTCTTTCCCACTTGTGAGTCTCCCACGATTATCTGAGGACCACCGCAGTCTGAACTGTGGAGTGCTGTTGAGATCTCGGTTTCAATAGAGGCTGTAGTGGAAATAAACGGGAGGCGGTAGTGTTCTGTTTATGACACAAATTCAGCCACTCACCCAAAGTTCAACTAAGGAATGTAACTAGGATTTTTTTGCTTCTGTTTTTGTTCATTGTGGCAGTTAGCCTCTCATTACTGGGAGAAAATACCTGACCAGAAGCCCGTTATGGAAAGAAAAACTTTCCTTAAATAAGCTTATACATTACAGAGGAAGCCTCGGGGTGGGCGAAGCTGGCTTACTTCGTCATGCATCTGCAGCCGAGAGAGGAAGAGCCAGCTCGAGCTGGCTCTGGACATGCAGTAGGTCTGGGATCCTCAACCCCGATGTCTGCGCATCCCTCCCAACACACCTCCTCCAGGGGTGCTCCACCTCCCAAAGGCTTCAGCAGCTGGGGACTAGGTAGGAGGCTTGATCAAAATCACCTGAGACAAGAGGGCCATCACGCTCAAACCACCTCACAGGCCCGCGCAGAGTCGGCAGGGGGACAGATTTGCACCTCCAGTTTGTTGGTTCTGGAAGATTGGATGGAAACCACGAGCTGAGGTTTTCCCACTCAGTATCCCGTGGGCACCTCCAGTTCTTTGTTTCTGGAAGTAGCATTTTGATGGGTGTGTTATGCTCAGACACAAGTGCTTCTCCTGGCCCTGGCAGCCCCTGCCATGCCGTTTGGCAGACTTGGTAGTGACTTCCATGCAAAGAGGAAGGCTCTGTGGATACAGACCCGTGTCAGGTTTTAGAATTCACCTCAGCCTCCCGCTGATTTGGGGATGAGCAGCTCTTTCTACTCTGGGCAGCAGAGCTTGGGAGTCAACAGGCCTTCCAGAATTGCAGCTCCCAAGCTACGTTGCCTGCTAACCCACTCTTTTAAAAGAGACAAATTGCTCCCACTCTGTCCTTCTCATTTTGTTTCTCAGCAAGACTGTTGAGCTGTAAAGGCTGTGGGCATTAAGGATCCAGGGATGTGTGTTTTGCAGGTTAGTGCTCTTGCCCAGCCTTGCAGAAACCCAGCTCAGGGCGGAAGCTTTCGAAGCCATCCCTCCTGACAGCTCAGATCCCCTCACGCACCATCCAGCCAGCTCAGCCGTGCAGACATCTAGGATCACAGAGCTTCTCGCTTATCCTCTGTGGCCTGTTGAAACCTCAGCAAGGGAATCACCTTTCAAAACTTCTTGTTCTGGGAGGGATTGAGCCAAATAAGTATATTTACTGTGGAAAAGGGCTTGAAGTTAAACCAAAACATCGTCTGCTGGCTGCAGCTGGTGTTTGAAATGTGGCAAGAATAGAATGAATTGGGTCTAGGATTTGGTTTTACGTTTCAGTAGTTCTGGGTCAAGTGGGGCCTGATGATGAAATGAGCCACCGTGTTTGTATGAGCAGATGCTGGGCTAGAGAGATATTCAGTGGGTAAGGCACTTGCCTGCATAGCCTCACAACCTGGGTTCGATTCCCCAGTACCCATGTAAAGCCAGACACACAAAGTGGCACATGCATCTGGAGTTCTTTTGCAGTATCTAGAGCCCCTTGTGTGCCTATTCTCTCTCTCTCTCTCTCCTTGCAAATTAATAAACATGCATCCAGGGTTTCTTTGCAGCTATGGTAGGCTCTGGTCTCTCTACATATATCTCTCTTAAATACATAAGATATTTTTTTCTTGAAAAAGAAAAGACAGACTGGAGAGATTTCTAAGTGGTTAAGACACTTGTTTACAAAATCTGATTGCCTGGGTACAGTACCTACGTATACCAGATGTATCTGGAGTTTGTTTGCTGTGGCAAGAGGTCCTGGTGTGCCCATTCTTTCTCTCTCTCTCTCTTTCCTTGCAAATAATCTCTCTCTGTCTTTTGCTCTTTCTAAAATAATAAGAATAAAATAAAAAAGAGTTGGCATCTGTAACCTTTTTTGACAACCCATGGAGTAGGAATAAAATGATGCAACTATTTGAGGGAGCTACGTGGTAGTTCAGTCAAGTATAAAGTTAGTGTGATAGGCAGGCAATTCCATTTGTCATGTAGAGGAACTTTTGATACATGTACCTGAGGTGACATGTGCAAGAATGTTTATAATTTATGACGATAGCTTGGGATAGGAGATTACTGGCTACAGTGAATGGCTGTCACAGGAAATGGGTAAAGGTACTACGGCTTTGGCATATCTTAGGAGACCATGCGAGTGCTGAAATGAATAAAAAGACCAACAGGTCAATGTGAACGTGTTCTTCACTTTGCCTAGAAGATTTTATATTTTACATTTTTATTTTTTGTGGTTTTTTTTTTTTTTTTCATGGTAGGGTCTCACTCTAGCCCTGGCTGACCTGGAATTCACTATGTAGTATCAGGGTGGCCTTGAACTCATGGCGATCCTCCTACTTCTACTTCCCAAGAGCTGGGATTAAAGGTGTGCGCCACCATTTCTGGCCCAAGATTTCATATCTGAAGTGTTAAAATGGATCTGGTGGGGAGCAGGGGCTTGAAGGGTGGTTTAGCAGGTAAAGACTCTTTCTTGCTAAGCCTGACAACTTGGGTTTGAGTCCTCAGTGCCCATTCCTTGAAATTTCAAACAAAGAGAGGAGAGAGAGCGGGGGGGGGGGGGGGGGGGGGGGGGAATGGGCACATCAGGAGCTTCAGCCACGGTAAGCAAACTCCACGTGCTTGCGCTACTGTGCCTCTGGTTTTATTTGGGTATTGGGGAATCTAGCCCAGGTCCTAAGGTTTTGTAGGCAAGTGCCTACAGTTGCCATCTCTCCAGCCCTATTTTTGGGTCTTTCATTCTATTCTTTAGACCATGAGTCTTGTGTTCCTGGCAGTATCACGCTAGTTTTCTTACTCTGGCTCTGAAATAAATCTGAGGTTGCCTATTAGGTCATTTCAAAGCTTTGGACTTCTTTGGTTATTTGGAGTCTCTCTGGGTTCCGTTTGAATTTTGGGATTGTTTTTTGTTCTATGAAGAATGTCATTGGAATTTTGATTGGATTGTGTTGAATCTGTAGATTGCTTTTGGCAGTACCGCCGTTTCCACGGATTTCTGCTGATCCAGGAGCATGGGAGACCTTGACACCTTCTAGTGCCTTTGCCAAGTTATTTTATTTAGCATTTGAAAGTTGCTTTTTTTAAAAAATTATTTATGAGAGAGAGAGAGAGAGAGAATGGGTACGCCAGGGCCTTAAGCCACTGCAAATAAGCTTCAGACACATGTGCCACCTGGTGCATCTGGCTTATGTGGGTACTAAAGAACTGAACCTCAGTCCTTGGGCTTCACCGGCAAGTGCCTTAGCCATTAAGCCATCTCTCCAGCCTGCAGTTGGAAGGTTTTATTTGTTTTTTTTTTTTTTTTTCGTATGAGAGAGAGAGAATGAATGAATGAATGAATGAATTGGCCTGCCAGGGCCTCCAGCCACTGCATTTGAACTCCAGGTGTATACACCTTCTTGTGCATATGTGCGACCTTGCACGCTTGCATCACTGTGCATCTGGCTTACGTGGGACCTGGAGAGTCAAAAAATGAATCCTTATGCTTTGCAGGCAAGCACCTTAACCCCTAAGCCATCTCTCCAGCTCCAGAACTTTTTATTATAGTGACCTTTCATCTCCTTAGTTAGGTTTCATCCTAGGGATTAAAAATATATATTTATTTATTTATTGTGAGTAGATACAGGGAGAAAGAGAGTTTGGGCATACCACAGCCTCTTGCCACTGCAAGTGAAGTTCAGTACATTGGCCACTTTGTTCATCTGGCTTTATGTGCACACTTGGGAATTAAACCCAGGTTGGCAGGATTTGAAAGCCAGCATCTTTAACAACTGAGTTATCTCTCCAGCTCTGCTTGTTTGTTTTAAGGTTTCTGTGAGTGGGAATTTTTTTCCCCTCTGAAAGTTCATTATTAGTATATAGAAAACCTACTGATTTTTATATCCTGCTATTTTGTTGAAAATACTAATCAGATCTAAGAGTTTTTCATTGTGGTTTTAGAACCTGCTAAGTATTGGATCATGTCATCTACAATTAGATATAATTTAACTTTTTCCTTTCCTATTTGCTTTGATTTTTTTTTTCTCCTGTCTTAATACTGTAGCTGAGACTTCAAGAACCTTCATGAGGAAGAGTGGGTGAAGTGTGAATCCTCCTTTTGTTCATGATTTATTTTAGAGGAAATGCTTTCTATTTTGAGATTTGGTTATCACTACAGGAGGTTTCTTTACTCTTTTTTTTTTTTTTTCAAATTTATTTTCTTTTATTTCTTTATTTGAGAGAGCAGGGGTGAGGGTCACTGTAAACTGTTACATGGGTCCTGGGGAATCGAACCTGGGTTATTCGGTTCCACAAACAAACGCCTTAACCGCTAAGCCATCTTTCCAGCTCCCACTCTAGGAGATTTCTGTGGGATATAGAAGTAGATCTAGTTACCTCTCCAGACGTATCTATTGGAGAGAGATCGGGGCAGAAAGAAAGAGGCAGACACAGCGTGAGGGCACAGCAGGGCCCGCAGCCGCTGCACACAAACTCCAGCCTCATCCACCACTTGGCACCTCAGGCTTTACATAACAAAAATAACTGCGGAAATTGCTAAATATCACAGTGGAATTGTTTATATATGTGTGTTTGTATGCAAATCTATTTATCCATCTATCTGTCTTGGAGAAGGGGAGCGAGAGAGAAAGAGAGAATGGGTGTCAGAGCTTCTCACCTCTACACAGTCCACATATGTGCCCTACCTTGTGAATCTGGCTTTGTATTGGCCCTGGGGAACGGAACTCCCCCAGGCAGGCTTTGCAAGCAGGCGCTTTAACCTCCGAGCCTTCTCCCCGGTCTCGCTTTTGCGGCTTGGAGCACCTTCTCAAGAGCCCGTTTCAGTTTTGAGTGATGACGCATAGACTTCAGAGACGGCCACATTTACTTCTCCAAATGAAATAGAAATAAAATAGATTTTCAGAGCATGTTTCATGTAAGACTTGTGACAAGAAAGTCATGTAAAGCCTGGGCTCTGTAGAGCTGAAGGAGCAGCAGTTCAAGAATTGATTGTTTAGTTGGTGTGATCACAGTTTAATTCTGAAATGTCGGGCACAGGTTTTCCACAAACTCTTTTTAAAGGATTTTGGGGTTATAATCACTTCTCATCATAGACTTCTAGTACCTTCCCCATTCTTAGACACACACACACACACACACACACACACACACACACACACACACACACACGCCTTGGAGTGTCCTGCACAGCTCCAGAGCACCCCAAAGTATGTTTGGCAATTTCCTGACACTCCCTTACAAGGCCCCGGGACTCAAGGCATTTCCCTCTGCTCCACAACACGCATATGCCAAATCTCTCATTTCCTGGGAACAGATTTCAGGATGGAAAAGTGATTTGGCAGTTTTGAAACATAATTAAAAAGCATCTGGATAAGTAGTAAATCGCGGCGCCGCCCACTGTTTGTCCCTCATACAATGCCGGCGGTCAGTTGGGAAAGAGTTTCATGTGAACTGAGTGGCTTGCTGAGACAGAGTTGCTTTTCCAAAGACTAGTTTTTGTTAGCTTGGCTTATATTATAGTCTTTGTATTTTGTCTTTCCAGAAGGGCAAATGCCCTAGAAGTTGTCTAGTGTTGATATGACACATTTTGAAGTCACATCCGTACACTTCATGACAGTGACCCTCAGTGATCCAGGGCAGATCTTGGAGATGGGGATTTGACTTGTCATGTCTTGGTGACATAGTTGGTGAGGTAAGGGTTTGGAACCTCTGGGCAGCTTCCCATCTCTGCTTCCTAGAAAAGCCTAGTGCGTGCCCATGAATCTTAAGCATTACCTTAGATTTTTTGTTGTTGTTGTTAGTGAGAGAAAGAGTGTGGGTGTGGGTGTGCCAGGGTTCCTGCAAACAAAACTTCAGCTACACGTTCCACTTTGTGCACGAGGCTTTCTGTGAGTACTGGGGAATCAAACCTAGGCCACTGGGCTTTGCAAGCAAGCGCCTTTGACCACTGAGCCATCTCTCCAGCCCTGCCTTGGAAGTTTGAATCTTTTTTTTTCTTTTCTTTCTTTTTTTTTTTTTTTTTTTGGTTTTTGAGGTAGGGTCTCACTCTGGCTCGGGCTGACCTGGAATTTACTATGTAGTCTTGGGGTGGCCTTGAACTCACGGCGATCCTCCTACCTCTGCCTCCCGAGTGCTGGGATTAAAGGCGTGCACCACCACGCCTGGCACGGAAGTTTGAATCTTAATTGGTTGCACCTCACGATAGACACTATGTTGGGTCAGGCAGTCTTCTCTTGGGGCACTTGGTGACACACCCCTCTCCTTTGCCTCCCTCCAATTCCCTGTACTCTGCTGCAATGGCCTATTCGCTTGCTTGTCCCTTTCTCTTCAGTGTTGTTCTGGGCGGTCAGCTGTGTCGCCAGATGTGTTGGCTGACCACACGAGTGGCCCAGGGGCCCTGGTCTGTCTCTTTAGCACTTGGCTCTTATTTTCCGTCTCCTCTGCTGCCCGCTCAGGCCGGTCGCCTTGGCTGAAGGGGTTCAACACTGGGTCGCTACCACAGTGCCAGTCTTGTTCTTAGTAGATGGTAGTCACCTTGTCCCACTCAACGCCCACGTTCAGAATTTTCAGGATAGGTACTGACATCCGCTGTTGACCACCAACATGTTCAGATTCTGTTTACACAGAAAACATTTTCCAAGCTGTGAGTTGTATAATCTCAGAGTAGAGAAAAAACATTTAAATTTATTTGAAAGTGACAGAGAAAGAGACAGAAACAGAGAGAGAGAGAGAGAAAAAATGGGCATGCCAAGGCCTCCAGCCACTGCAAAGGAACTCCAGACGCATGCGCCCCCTTGTGCATCTGGCTAATGTGGGTCCTGGGGAATCGAGCCTTGAACCGGGGTCCTTAGGCTTCACAGGCAAGCGCTTAACCGCTAAGCCATCTCTCCAGCCTGAAGAAGAACTTTCTTGTACAAACTATATATGCTGGCTTATGGCTAAGCACTCTCTCCCCCGTCTGTGCTCCCTTTGTTGAGGCTCCTTGTCTTCTCTGTGTCTGTGGTTCTCTAGCTGGGGAGCTGCACCCCATTGCAGAAGGCCCTCCAGAGACCAAGTGCTATCCGCTGGAAGCATTTTACTGATTATTCTGGGCACATAAATCTCTCTGATGAAATTTCCTTTTAAAATACTCTGTAAGTGAATCCTCACTTATTCAAAGTTCTTGCTGTGGAACAGGAACCAAAATAGCTTTCAGAAATACACAAAAGTTAATAACAATTCTCTGCAAACATAGAAAAGTATCTTTCAAGAATTAGGACACTGGGCCAGAAATGATATTAAATGCGGGTCATAAAAATTGAAATACCGGGCTGGAGAGATGGCTTAGCAGTTAAGTGCTTGCCTGTGAAGCCTAAGGACCCCGGTTCGAGGCTCGGTTCCCCAGGTCCCACGTTAGCCAGATGCACAAGGGGGCGCACGCGTCTGGAGTTCGTTTGCAGAGGCTGGAAGCCCTGGAGCGCCCATTCTCTCTCTCCCTCTATCTGTCTTTCTCTCTGTGTCTGTCGCTTTCAAATAAATAAATTTTAAAAAAAAATTGAAATATCTGGGCTGCCAAGATAGCTCAGCAGGTAGAGGTGATTGCTGTCAAAGCCTGATGGCCTGGATTTGAGTCCAGGTGGTTTGATTCAGGTGTCCCCCATAAACGTAGGTGTTCTGAATGGTAGGTTCCCAGCTGATGGAGATTTGGGAAATAATGCCTCGTGGAGGCGTTGTATTGTTGGGGGCGGGCTTATGGGTGTTATAGCCAGTGTCCCCATGCCAGGGTTTGGCGCACTCTCCTGTTCCTATGGTCTACCTTACGTTTGCCAGGGGTGATGCTCATGCCATTGTTTTCCCCTGCCATCATGGAGCTTCCCCTCAAGTCTGTAAGCCAAAATAAACCTTTTTTTTTTTTTTTTTCCCCTTTCCCAAAAAGCTGCTCTTAGTTGGTTGGGTGATTTCTACCTGCAATGCAAACCTGACTGCAACATCATGGAAAGTTAGACGTATTAAGTGGTGCCTGTGTCTGGAGTTCACTCGCAGTAATAAGAAGCCATGGTGTGCCCATACCCTCTCCTCCTCCCTCTGTCTCTCTGACACACACACACACACACACACACACACACACACACACACGAATAGAATATACAAAAAATAAAAATTGAAACCTAGGGAGATGGCTCAGCACTTAGAGACGCAAACTTAAAAAACACAAACCATGCTGGTTTGTGGTACATGAGTCTAGAGTTTGTAGTAGCAAGAGGCCCTGGCACTTCCATTCTCTTTAAGTCTCTTGCTCTCACTCTATGCTTGAAAATAAAATAGTAATAGTGATGATAATAAGGCAGTGAGGTCCCCTTTCTCTTTTGTAATAGTACTAACCCTAGCTGCAGTCTTACGTAAGTCCTTTTGGGAAGGTGGCCATGCAGTATGTCATGATGGTAGTGTTCAGCATGGAAACTTCTAGCTTGATAGTGGCTAGGGAGGGAAAAATGACAAGGTTGCCATGTCCACCACAGGAGCGGGTCCCCTTTCTTTTGACATGCTCCCCTCCTAAGGGTTCTAATACCTCCCAATGGTATCATGAGCTGGCAGCCATGTTTAACGCGTGAGTTCTGGGGAGCTGAAGATGAACACAGAAAGTAAACGCATGGAAATTATATGCCGGGGCTGTAGCTCAGTGGCAGAGCACTTGCCTAGCATGCACAAGCCCCTGGGTTCAATCCCCAGTACTGCCAAAAGAAATTCCATCAAGTCTTTGGGAGGAGAGAAAGTTTGGGAAAGAAGAAAGTTGGTTCTACCTAGAAGGTAGATTTGTAGGTCTCTTTAAAGTCTATTTACGTTACTCTGAGTAAAGACATAGAGTGCGTGTGTTTGTGTGTGTTTGTGTGTGTGTGTGTGTGTGTGTGTGTGTCCCTCTGCCAACATGCGCATGTTCTGCATGCTCACTGTGGGGCCCTTGGCAGTGGGCAGAGTTTAAGCTTTAAGTCCTTGTTGGCGTGACGTGTGCGTCACTTACTTTCTCACTGCTGGCACAGAGCAACCTGGCCTGGGGAGGGAGCCCAGGGAGGGAGGGAGGACAGCAAGAAGAGTGAGGCTCTCAGGGCTCAAGGCCTGGAAGGTTCTGACACCTTCTGGAACTGTACTGTTCGCTGAGTTTTAAGTGTTCAAACACATAAACTTATGAGGGCCATTTTACATCCAAATCACTACAGCGTGTTTGGAGACATGTGTAATGTCCACGCAATAGGATAATAACCTTAAGGCATGAGCTTCACTTATCTTTGAAGGTCCTCGCCTCTGGCCGATTTGGAACAGCCAGTATTTCTGTGGCTGCCGCATGCTGTCCACTTGCCCCTTCCCCTAAGTTCCCAGAGAATCATCTTCAAAATTGATTCCTGGCAGATTTAAAGTGGCCCGAGCAAAAGAAATCCCCAGAGGGAAAAGCACGGCTAAAGCCTCCAAAGGTGGCCTGTTTCAGGGTCGGTCACAGCCTCTTCCCACTGTCCCAGAGCCACTGCCAGGCCTGTTCTTGCAGACGGAAAATCATCTCAACATGTGACGTGTGCTTTCATCGTGAACCGGAGCAAAATGTCATTTATTTCTCAGTCAGTTTGAAACCCACAGTCTTTTATGAATCTAGAAGTAGATGGGGTATAGAGTTGGAGATTTTGTGATCTTTTCTACCAATTTGTAAATTTCATAGATCATAGAGCAGTGACAGTTTTGCTTAGAGGCAGATGACTATGGGCAAGATGCATGGAGTTTTACCTGCAGATTTACTTTACGGTATTTCAGAAGGAGATTGAGACAGAACACAGGAAAGGGGGAGAGAGAGAGAGAGAAACACACACACACACACACACACACACACACACACATACACACTTGTGTAGGTTTCTTTGTAATTCTATAAAAAAAATTTGGAAACTACATTCATGCCTAAAGAATTAAAATTAGGATCTGGGGAGATGGCTTAGCAGTGAAAGCTACTTGCTTTCAGAGCTTGCTGGCGTGGGTTTGGCTCCGCAGTACTCACATCAAGCCAGCCGCACCAAGTGCAGCGTGCATCTAGAGTTCATTTGCAACATCAAAATGTCCTGGCATACTCATATTCCCTCCCTCCCTCCCTGTCTCTCACTTTCTCCCATGAATGAAATGTGTTATAAAATTAAAATTACTCCCTATTCGTCCCCACCAAGGTAGGTTTCACCACCACCCTCGGCGTCCGTTTCATTTCGTTTCTCTTTGTGTGGGTGTCTGCTTGGGACTTTATGCACGTAGTTTTATTTTTCACCCCAGTAAGACTGCATATATTGAGATAAAGATTAGAGAGCAGATAACGATTAAACCTTCCATTTTATTAGTGTTAAGGCTGGATCTAGAGTCACATGGACCTCTTTTCATCAGGAGTAAGTGTTGGAATTGCTCCTTGCAGTTGAGGGTTCATCTCACGCATCCGGCTGCTCTGATGGTCACTTGCCTTTCTAGTGTCTCAAGGAGGAACTCAAGCACATGACATACATGCATGCCTTATACCCTCACCGGTCAGCTGGAACACGACTTTCATGTCACAGAGCAACTGGTTGAACATCAGTATGAGCTAGTCACAGGCCATCCTATCCCTAACGTTATAGAGTCTGGGAGATAATTCAGGATAAATGTTAGAATCCTGGGCTGGAGAGACTGATTAGTGGTTAAGGCACTTGCCTGCGAAGCCTAAGGAGCCAGTTTCGATTCTCCAGGTTCTACTTAAGCCAGATGTATATGGTGGTGCATGCGTCTGGAGTTCATTTGCAGTGGCTAGAAGCCCTAATGTACCCATTCTCACTCTTTCTCTCTGACTAATAAATAAATAAAAATAAAATCCTTAAAAAAATGTCAGGACTGGAGGGATGGCTTAGCGGTTAACACTTGCCTGCAAAGCCAAAGGATCTCTGTTCAATTCCCCAGGACCCATGTAAGCCAGATGGACAAGGGGCCACATGTATCTGGAGTACTTTTGCAGTGGCTGGAAACCCTGACACACCCATTCTCTCTCTCTCTCTCTCTCTCTCTGCCTCTTTCCCTCTCTCAAATAAATAAATAAAAATAAAATATTTTTAAAAACCTGTTAGATTCCCTCCTTCCACTTTCACATCAGAAAATCCATCTTCCATTTTCCAGAGAAAAGCAGCTTAGGAAATTTGACAGGGAAAATGACAACTCCCACTTGAAAGGAATGGGGTGGGGGATAATATCATGTCCTTTTGGGGAGGGGACTTGTGGGTACACAGATAAAAGGAAGCCTTTCTGCACTGAGTTTTTCAAGTCTTAACATTGTGTTGAAAGACTTTATGGTTGTTCATTTATTTATCTATATTTTTATATGTTATAGGGGACATATTTGTGTCTTGAATATTTGGGTTTGAGGTTTCAGGGACGTATTGCATACATGATTGACCTGTAGCAGATGGAATAGTATTCTGGACCTAATGTCTGAGTTGGGCGGTCCACATCTTGTTCTACAAGTAGACTGGAGCCTCACTCCTTGCTATACGCATCTGCAAAGTCAAATTCAGGAAGGCAGGGAACTCAAATCAGGCATCTGGGAAATTGCCAGGAATGATCATTCGACACGAGATTTGCTGCTGAAAATGCGCTTCTAGTTAGTCGTGGCCCTGGACCATTTTGAGCTACATTTAACTATCCTTTCCATTTTCTGTTTCTTTCCAGATTTGTGTTTTATAGATAATCTTCTTCCAAATAGAAGGGTTTTATTTTCTGCTTAATTGAGTGTAAACAATTGATTACATGTTTGCTTCACCAGCTCTCTGTATTGTGGCATTTTTCTGCTGTTGGAAAATTGATCAAAAAGGGACTGGACTTCTTCTTCTTTTTTTTTCCCATTCCAAGTGAAGTTTTGATTAGGGAAGCAGTCACGTAGCACACAGTGTTCATGGCCGATCAAGCAAAGCCGTGAAGCATCCTGGGTGCTCCTGCTAATAAGAAGGAAAAACAGCTTGGTTCCAATTTTCTGATTATTTTTCAGTGGAACGTTATCTTTAAATACTATTTTTAAAGTATAACCATAGCATCTCATTTTTTCAGTGCCACCATTAAATACTCATGTCTGCCTGGTAAAACAAATTCAGCTGGGGGCGAGGCAAGGGGAATCTAGAATAAGAATCTGTGGCTCGGGTCTCTTGCGTAAATTCTAACCACTGGCAGTCGTGTCTTTGTCCTAACCAAGAGCCATTAAACCAATTCAAGGAGACCTTCTAGACACCCTGAGAAGGCATGCCACAAACAGAATAGAGCAAAGGTTAAATGATTTTTTTTTCTCTCCCTTATAAGATTTCACAGTGCACAGCCTGGGGAGACAGCATCATGGTAGTGTGCTTGCTTGCCACGCATGAGTTGCTGGGTTCAATCTGCGATTTTACATGCATGTGCACATACACACAGACTTCCCAATTCACTGTTTACAACTGTTCCCATGTCCTTAATTGTGCTCACATTTGTTAAGTCTATCTCGGGAAGTCAACCCACAAAAACACCCAATAATTATACACACCATAAGTGAAATTTCTCTGCCAATTAAAGAAAGCCTAACCCTTTGATAAGAGCATCTATTTAAACTTTTTGTTCACAGTTAACTTTAATCAGTGAGAACATTACTGAGTCTGATGACTGTTGTTTTGCAAATTTCATCTATATTGCCATGTAATTATGGATGATGGCTTTCATTATGTCTTTTGAGGGGGAAAAGAAGAAAAAAGTGGTTATATATTTTGGGTGAAAAAAGAGGACCTTGGACACAATTGGTGACATACAAGCCTTTAATCCCAACAGTTGGGAGCCTGAGAGGCCAAGATAGGAGGATCACTGTGAGTTCGAGGCTTATCTGGGATTAGATAATGAATTCCACATCAGCTTGGACTAGAGTGGACCCTACTTTACAAAAAAAAGACTCAGACTATCTTTGGATATAATCTTTACTCTTAAATACAAATTAATACTCAGTTCTCTAGATCTTGATAGTGTCATGTGCCTGCAAAGGCTAAGAACATTACTCAAATTCTAATTTTTAAAAAATATTTTTTTATTTGAGAGAGAGAGACAATGGGCACACTGGGGCCTCTAGCCACTGCAAATTTACTCCAGATGCATGCATTACTTTGTGCATCTAGCTTACATGGCTACTGAGGAATTGAACCTGGGTATTAGGCTTTGCAAACAAGTGTCTTAACCATTAAGCCATTTCTCCAGCTCTCAATTCTAATTTTTGATAGCAACAACACTGTAGACTAAGAGAATATTAGACTCCAAAATGGATGAAGATGAAATGATGTGTATATAAGACATGCTTAACAACAGCAACAACAAAAACAGCCAGAGTCACAGAGGCCCTCCTATGGGCACTCCATGACCGTGTGATGTGGATGTCTTCCCGGATACTCTTCACTGATTTGTGATTTTCTTTGTAATTTTTGAATATTCTCAAGCTTTAGGGAAAGTTGAAAGAATACTGAAAAATCAGCACATTGTTAATCCAGGTTCACCAATATTCGTCATTCATTTTCTCTGTATGTATATGTGTTTATTTTTAAAGTTCTAGAGATTGTGTCCCTTACTGACATCCCAGGATAAAAGCACTTTCTTCTTTGTATGTCGACTTTAAATTTCTATATACAGTAAGAGTTCCTTGTATCATTTTCTTACATTTTAAAGAGAGAGAGAGAGAGAGAGAATGAATATGAATGGGTGTATTGAGGCATCAGGTCATTGCAAATGAACTCCAGACAAATGCACCACCTTTATGCATCTGGCTTTTCATGGTTACTGGAGAATTGAACCCTGGTCCTTAGGCTTTGAAGGCAAGTACCTTAACCACTGAGCCATCTGTCCAGCCCCATGTTTTGCTTTATTTTGTTTCCTTTCCCTACTTGATGACTTCTCCATTTCTGTCTGACTCCTTTCCTCCCTAGAAATGGTATCCCTCCTCTGTTTCCATGTCACAGTCTTCCTCTATCCTCTCCTCCCTTTCTAAGATTTCTCTTTCCCCTCGCTGGTTGACTTCTCTAGTTTCATTTCCTCTACCCATCTATAGGTGTGTGTGCATTAAATTCTAGGTTCTGTATGTGAAAACATGAAGTATTTGTAGTTTTCATTGTGCCTTACATCACTTACCATAATGATTTGCAGTTTCGTGTGTGTGTGTGTGTGTGTGAGAGAGAGAGAGAGAGAGAGAGAGAGAGACAGAGAGAGAGAGAGAGAGAGAGAGAGAGAATGTCCTGATTGCGTTTCTCTTTATGGCTGCATAAAATTCTGTTGTGTCTCTGCATCCATCTGTTCTTAGGCATCTGTTTCCTGTCCATTGTGGATAGCGCAGTAGTAAACCTGGATGTGCAGGTATCTCTGTGGCATTCTGATTTAAGAGTCCTTCAGGTATACTCCCAAGAGTGGGATAGCTGTATCTTAAGGTCGTTCCATTTTCAATCTTTTGAGGAACCTCCTTACTGATTATCACAGTTGTTGCAATAACTTTATATTCCTGTTACCAATATATGAAAGTTTCTCCTTGGGGCATGGAGAGATGGCTCAGTAGTTAAGCCACTTGCCTGCAAAGTCTAATGACCCATGTTTGATTCTCCATTACCCACATAAAGCTAGATGCACAAAGTGGCAAATGCACCTAGAGTTTGTTGGCAGCGATTGAAGGGCCCAGGTGCATCCATTCTCGCTTGAAAATAAAATATAAATGTAATAATTCCTCCACGTCCATATTCTTGCCATACTTCTTACCATTTTTATTTTTTGTTTGTTTTGTTTTTTTGAGGTAGGGTCTCACTGTAGCTCAGGCTGACCTGGAATTCACTATGTAGTTCCAGGCTGGTCTCTTAACTCATAGCAATCCTCCTGCCTCAGCCTCCTGAGTGCTGGGATTGTAGGAGGGCACCATCACACCCGGCTTCATTTTTATTTTTTGATAAATATTCTGACTAAAGTGAGACAGAATCTCAAAGCAATTTTAATTTGTAATCCTTTTGCTAAGCATATTAAACCCTTTTCAAGAATTTATTGGCTACCAATAGTTCTTTTGAAAACTGTCTGTTAAGTTGTTTAGCCCAGTCATTGAGTGGCTTCTATGAGATTTGTGTTTGTATGTGAACTTCAATGTTTGCTGTTCTTTATATATTCTACTTACATGTACACAATGAAATGTTATCCAGACATTAAAGATGAAATCATCAATGTTGCAGAAAAGTGCGTTGGAAGTGCACATCATCATGTTAAGTCAAAAGAGCCAGTCTCAGAAGATGTGCAGTGCATATTTTCTCTAATCTGTAAATTTTGATGTGTGCTCGGAAAAGAGACACCCATCCACCCACCCTCCATTTTGTGTCTTGTCTGCTCGTGCTAAACAGAAGCTTTTTAATTTCATGTAATTCCCCTTGTCAGCTCATAAGATCATTTTCTAGTTTGTTTTGGAGTCCTTCTTGGAAAATGCCTATCTGCTTCTAAATCTTGAAGCATTGTATTGATGTTTTCCTCCAAGAGCTTCAAGGTTCTAGGCCCTGTACTAAGGCTTTTTATCCATTTTGAAGTGGTTTTTCTTGGACAGGGTGAGAGATGTAGATCTAGTTTTGTTATTTTAAAGGTGGGATCCCATTTCCCACACCATTTCTGAGAGGCTATCTTGTCTCCAGTATTCGTTTTTGATTCCTTCATGAAAAATGTGTTAGCTGTAGATGAATCGGCTTGCTTCTGGAGCCCCTATTCTGTCCCATTTTTCTGTCTGCCTGTAACTTGCTGTTCGTGTTTCTATTGCTCTGTGGTATAATTTGAGATAAGGTATTGTGATACCTTCATTTTTGCTCTTTTTGTTATACTTCTTTGTCTATTTGGGGGGCGTTTTTGCTTTCTTATGTGTACTGAGTTACAATATTTGGTTCTGTTTTGGTTTTCAAAAAGATTTTTCTTAGTTCTGGTTTGTAGGAGCCCTTCAAGCTGGTGCCTTTGTAGTCTGGATATATCCCTATTATGCTGACTTGTTTAGAAAAGGAAATTTTACCACAGCTGTTATATATGCTTTGTGATATGATAAGATAACCATTAAAATGTTGCTCTTTTGTCTCTAATACTGTTTCATGGTTCAAATAGAAGGGTGTAGCTATTTCCAATTTGTATGCTTGAGTTGTTTAGGCCTTACAATCTACTTACAGTTGATATTTTCCTAAATTGGAATTTTCACATTAGTAGATTTTTCTTGTAGGGATGGCATTATACTTTGTCCCAGAAATCTGCTGTACCCTGTTAAACCATTTAAGTGATGAATTACAGATGTAATTTAATGTGTGTGTGTGTGTGTGTGTGTGTGTTTTATTTTTAACATTTAGCTTATTTCTCTTATCACTATTGAAACAGGCCAACATTCATCATCTGGCTTTAATTATGAAAAAATTAGCTGGATTGTAGAGACATACCTGTAGAAATGTAAGGAATGTCAGAGACAGTGATGTGGTGGAATTTGCTCTAAAACACATGGATTTCTTTTCACAAGTATTCTGCTAAGGGCTGCCAAACTGGGAGGTTTTCTGCAGATAACTATTCTCCTTTTTTTTTTTTTTTTTAGGAAGATATTTTAAGTTTTTCCCACTTGAGCTTTTCTTCAGGGTATCTGGGGACAGCTGTTGCATTCTTTTTGGTAGTGGCGTATGATTCATCTTGCAGTTTGAAGGTCAGGTTGAAACTAAATTATTACCCTTATGGTATTTATTGGATGGAAAATAATCTATAGCTTGATATTTAAGGTTAACTGGATTTGAGAACAGTGTAGTGGAAGAGTTTGTCATTTCTCTTCTGAGCTTCTTTGTCTTCCCCTTCTAGCATTCTGTCTTAGCTCATTGGCTTAACCAAGCCATGCTTTTCATGACGGAAACTGCTGCGCAATGGTTGTATCTGTGGATTCTTTTTTTTATTTAGTGTTCGCTTTTCATAGTAAGAGTTTCAATTTTCATTTTTGCTCCCAACCCAGTAACTCTCCTGTTTGAGTAAAGATGCCAAGGTGGTTTGTCACTGACAACATTTATAGACCTTCCTTGAAATAGCCATTTTGTTCCCTGCCAAACCTGTTTTACTATAAACATGGAAAGAGTTGAAGTCAGGAGGTTGAAGTCATGAAATCTGGGAGTTCCTCTTTGTGGTGGTTGGATTCAGGTGTCCCCCATAAACTTAGGTGCTCTGAATGTTAGGTTCCCAGCTGATGGAGATTTGGGAATTAACACCTCCTGGAGGGAGTGTATTGTTGGTGGTCATTCATGGGTGTTAGAGCCAGTTTCCCCATGCAAGTGTTTGGCACACTCTCCTGTTGCTATTGTCCACCTTATGTTGGCCAGGGGGTGATCTCCAACCTCTCCTCATGCCATCATTTCCCCCTGACATCATGGAGCTTCCCCTCAAGCCAATAAGCTAAAATTAACCTCTTTTTTTTTTTTTTTTTTTTTCCCCACAAGCTGCTCTTGGTTGGGTGATTTCTACCAGCAATGCGAACCTGACTGTAACCATCCTATATTGCCAATTTTGCAAAAGGTTTCTCAGTCCAAAGGTGGAGCCTTTGAGAAAAGGTCTAAGTCCCAGTCATGCCCGACCTGTTGTCCTTGTGACACGGCCTTGTCTTTCTGCACAGTTCATGCTTGAGAGATGCACAATCCAAAAAAAAAAAAAAAAAATTTTTTTTGCAAGAAAAATCTCAGCCTGGTTTAGGTAAGTTTGTGATTTTTGTACGGGGCTGCATCCACAGCTGTCCTGGGCCGGATGTGGTATATGGACACAGATTGAACATGCTCGGTCCTGGTTGGAGTTTCATTTGAGCATTCAGTTTTGGAATCCACCTTGGTGCCTGCTCTTTGAAAGCATGTGGGCAGTTTCCACCCACTAGTGACTTTTCACTAAAGATACTGCTTATGTAAATGTGAGGGAGCATGAATAGTAGTCTACAAATAGTGTCTACAATGTTACTTTTCATCAGTATGTAAAGATAGGTCGTTGTTTATAATTAGTGTGTACTTTTAGAAAAATTGCATTTACCATTACATTTATTTGGACCTTGAAAAAAATAATATTTTCCTGAACTGTTGATTTCCAATATCTGTTTTGTCACTTAATTTTCTTTCCCCCATTTCATCTGAGACTTTTTCCATCCTTCATCTTCCCTGCCTGGCACCTCAGATTCCACTGCTCCAACCCTCGACAGACGTTGAGTTGCTGACCCTCTTCAAATATTCAAGTCAACGTAGAGATTTTCCATGTTTAAACGATGTAATCTTTGGGTGTTTTGTTGTTGATTTTGGTTTTTTGAGGTAGGGTCTCCCTGTAGCCCAGACTGACCTGGAATTCACTATGTAGTCTCAGAGTGGCCTCGAGCTCTCAGTGATCCTCCTACCTGTGCCTGGGATTAAAGGCATGCGCCACCATGCCCGGCTCCAAACGATGTGATCTTTTAAAATAATTACATGTGAAGTGTGTGTGTGTGTGTGTGTGTGTGTGTGTGTGTGTGTGTGCACCATGGAGCTGGCATGACAGAAGACAACCTCAGATGTCAGTCCTCATCTGCCCTTTTTTGGTGGGGGGTGGTCTGTGAGACCTCTAGCCCAGGCTGATCTGAAATTTACTATGTAGTCTCAGGCTGGCCTTGAACTCACAGTGAATCTCCTGTCTTAGCCTCCTGAGTTCTGGGATTAAAGAGGCATGTGCAACCACGCCTGACCTATCAACTTAAAAAAAATTAATTTTTATTTATTTGACATAGAAAAAGACAGATAGAGAGAAAATGGGTGTGCCAGGGCCGCTAGCCACTACAAACATACTCCAAATGCATGCACCACCTTGTGAATCTGGTTTACATGGGTACTAGGGAATTGAACCTGGGTCTCTAGGCTTCTCAGGCAAGAGTTTAACTGCCAAGCCATCTCTCCAGCACGTCATCCACCTTTGTTGACATTTGCTAGGTTGTAGCTGCCTGTGAGCTTGGAGGATTTCTCTTGTCTGCTCTTCCCACCTCACCAGCGTATTTTAGTTTTTATTATGACCCTTTTAAGGGTTTTAGAAAGAAGGCACCATAGATGAGAATTAAGCTCAGAGTGTTGGAAACATCTGCTTACAGTATCTAACGCTGGGCTGCCGCACACACAGGTTCATGGATTTAAAACCAGCTACCTTGGGCTGGAGAGATGGCTTGGTGGTTAAGCGCTTGCCTGTGAAGCCTAAGGACCCCGGTTTGAGGCCCCATTCCCTAGGACCCACGTTAGCCAAATGTACAAGGGGGCGCATGCGTCTGGAGTTTGTTTTCAGTGGCTGGAGGCCGTAGCGTGCCCATTCTCTCTCTGTCTGTCGCTCTCAAATAGATAAGTAAATAAAAAATAAATAAACAAATAAAAAACCCAGCTACCTTGTGAGGTGGCATGTCATTACCCACCACTGTCAATGAAAGTCACATGAATGCTGCCTGGAGCACCATGCAGTAAGTGCTCAGGTTGTGGAAGATGTAGGTACGTACCATGGTCTTAGGAGGTAGCGTATTTGGGGAACGTGAGTGTGCCCACAAACTGCCGAAAGATGTCCTAACGTGTGTTTGCTAGAAATCCAGAACTGCAGGTTGCTGGGTCAGGAAATCAGCCGAGCCCCAGGTACCGTTCAACTAAAGTCAACGTGGTCATTAATCAGATGGTGGCAAGAGCTCCACGAGGTGGGTGATGTTAACATCCCTCTTCAGCATCGTGGGGCGCTCGGCCTTGGGTGGTGAGGTTCTGTGGCCGGAAGACGGCTTTCGTGTCTGTGTTCTGAATCACAGCTGCTTTTCTGCCTCAGCTGTTCATAGCTCTTGCCATTTGTGGTGGTTTGAATAGATGGCCTCCAATATATTCCATTTTTTTACTTGTTTGTAGTTTGCATCTGCAGCCACCGGGCTGGAGACAGTGTCACTGCGTGGATCTTAAGGTATGGTGGTGGGTTTCAGATTTCAATCTAACGATATACAAAGTGTGCCTAGCTGGAGTCCCTGAAGTGTGCTATGGCTTTTGGCTTTTGGTTGTGCTTCTCTCTCTCTGCTTGGACCTGTGAAAGCAGGCCAGCTTCTTCTGCCATTTATGGAACTTCCCTTGGATCTGCAAGCTTCAATAAATATCCCTTCCTCCATAACTATGCCTGGTCTGGAAGTTCATCTCAGCCAACGTGAAGCTGTCTGCTATAACATTTGAAGGCTGGAGGCTGTTTTCTGCCGCAGAAAAGGGTTGCTTCAATTCATAAGCTGTCCTGGTCTGTTTTGGACTTTTTGGGCAGCCTTCTAGCACATTCCTTTGTGGAGGGGCAGAAGCACATGGCTGAGTGTCCCATTTCATGGCCGGTGCACTGCCTGAGCCCGCGCAGACTGTGTTCACTAAAGCGCCTTGACCAGACCTGGATTCCCAAGGCGCAGTGTCCACGTTGTGTGGTCAGGGACCATAGTAAGCATTTTGTTTGTGCAGATAATTCCCAAGGAATACAGTTGCCAAAAATATGATGAATTTGGGCTGGAGGAATGGCTGTGTAGTTAAAGGCACTTTCTTGAAAAGCCTACTGGCCTGAGTTTGATTCCTCATTACCCACTTAAGGCCAGACGCACAGCGAGGCACTTGCATCTAGAGTTTCTCTGCAGTGGCGGGAGGCACTGGCGTTCCCATACTCACTCTTTCTCTCCGTGCCTTTCTCTCAAATAAATAAAATAGTGAAAATATTTCTTTAATTCAGGTTAAGTATTGTTTGGAAAATAGATCTCCTTGGACTTCTTAAGGGTATCTTTTGCTAGAAGGTACTAGCATCCCGAGTTAAGTAGCTGCCCATGCTATTCCCACTGAAACCGAGCTAGTTTACAGGCTAATTAGATGTGAACAGCTCTTATCTGGTGCAGGAGGAGCCCACACTAGTTAATAGTAACCAAATGTAGTCTGAAAGGACGCCAGATAAGAACTGATTTACTCTTTTGGCCGCCGTGAACTAAAAGGACCTTAGTGCGTGGTTGGGAGACACTTCATTAATAACAGCATGCGCGCGCACACCCAGATGCTGCATTTTTGACAACCACATCTTATTTATTTTCATTCTTCTAACAGCTTTTGGAGGGAAGAGCCATTATTAATCCCCCTTTACATATCATAAACTAAGACTTGGTAAAGGTAATTGCCTTGCTTAATGTCACCTAGATATTTTGTTTCAAAATTGGGACCGCAAGTGGCGCTTCCTGGCTCCAGGACTGATGGTCTTCAAAGCACAGGAGTTGCACAGGAAAACCCTCTTCAGCCTGAGCTGAACTTCAACAGGTCAAAGCAGTCCCGGCTACATTCTGTCTCAGAACTTCATCTCCACTTAGTAGCTCTAATTTATTAAGCTTGTTTTATCACTTGACTTTGCGTTGCTTAGGCAAAATACTGGAGATAAACATTGATAGAGGGGGAAGAAAAAGTGGCTCAGCAGGCAAGAATAAGGACCTGAGGTCAGTTTCCAGCAGCCACATCAGAAGCTGGGCCTCGCTGCGTGGGCTTCTAACACCAGGGCTGTGAGGCATGGAGGCAGGAGGGTGCCTGAGGTCAGTGAAAAGGGAAATCACAGAGCCCCAGGCTCAGGGAGAAACCGGGTCTCAGGAGGGACAGGAAAAGGTTTTCATTTGGTGGCATGCTCTGTCCTGCACCCAGCTGTGCGTAGGAGATCTGCACAAACACGTGAATGCACCACAGGCAAGCACAGGCGCACGCTCGCATCAGAAAAAGGAAGGAAAGCTTATTTGGTTCCTTGTTTCAGATAAACTGTCTGCTTTGACACCTAAATGCCGCAAAGCAGGTGAGTGGGAGGGGCTATGGTCCTGATGCCCTCTTCCAGGGCATTCAGGACCTTTGCCTCCTAGGCCCTCCCTTCTAATGGTTCCATACCCAAATCGTGCCATCAGCTGAGGTCCAGTCCTGTAACACGTGATTTTGGGGGGAACCTCTCAAGGTCCAAACTGTAGCCCTTTTCTTCATATTTTTTAGTATTTTATTCACGTATTTCTTAGAGATAGACAGACTGATAGACGATGGTCACATCAGGGTCTGTAGCCACTGCAAACAAACTCCAAACACATGTGTCACTGTGTGCATCTGGCTTCTGTGGGTTCTGGGAAATCAAACCTTGGTCCTTAGGCTTCCTAGTCAAGTGCCGTAACTGCTGAGCCATCTCTCCTTCCATATTTTTACTGTGTGTTAGTGTCCCCTTAAGTTGCCCAAATGCTGCCATCAACCCATTAGCATAACTGACATATGTGACACAATATTTCTTTTTTCTTTTTGCCACAGAGGCTGCCCTTGCGATTGTAGGATGTGTGGCAAAGTCCCTGTCCCCTCCGTCCCCCTTAGTTGCAAGAACTCAAAGACAGATATTGAGAAGAACTCCCAAGACAGATATTGCTAAATTCAGCTAGACAAAACTGTCTGATGCCTGTTGAGAACTACTACTTGGTATGAGGAAGATGGTAATAAATTGTAAGCAAGTATATATTACCAGGGTCAGAAACTTTGCATACATGAGAGTCACTTGATAGCTTGTAATGATTCTTACTAAGTGTTACTGTTTAAAAAAATATGGTATATATATATATATATATATATATATATATATATATATATATAGACATTATATGTATATATATACATATTTACTTGAGAGAAATTGAATACACATGGCAGTGCCAGGGCCTCTTGCCGCTGCAGACAAAATCCAGACATATACCCCACTTTGTGCATCTGGTTTTATATGGGCACGGGGAGATTGAGCCTGGACCTTCAGGCTTGGCAAGCCAAGTGCCTTTAAAGCCACTGAGCCGTCTCTCCAGCCCTCAAGCGTTCTTCTTGATTTTAAGATATCTGGGCAGGAGCCAAGGAATCTGTGTGGTGACTGGTACGGGGAAACTTGTGGACTATGTTTCTAGAGGAGGTAGCCATGAATCTCTGAAGTCGTTCCCTAGAGGCGGCTGTGGGCCTGTGCTGGAGAGGCGTGCTGGGAGAGGCTTTGGGTCTGGTCTCTTGCGCTGGAAGGTGGAGGAGGAGAAGCAGCGGCCAGCTCGGGCTCCTGGGGGGTAGAGGGGTGTGGGTATTAGGATGAGCGAGCGCCTTTCATCTTTCTCAGATCTGCTGGTCTGTCTTGCAGAGATTAGGTTTACAGTTGGGCTAATGATTTGCTCCAGGTTTCTCAGCTTGTAAAATCTCATGCCGTGCATATAAATGCAAAAGATTTTGACCTTCGAAACTGAGAAGCAATTAACCACATGCCTTAAAGATGCACGGCACCCTTTTGACTTTGAAAATATCACTAGGCAGGCATTTGATTATTTTAGGAAGTTGAATTTTGTGTTTCGAAATGTCTGTTTATTAGGTTTGACGGGAGCCATTTGAGATCGGTTTTTAGGAGTGAATGGACATGGGTCTGGCACCAATGATCAAGACGAAGTATAGGATTTAGTTTTGATGTGGCACCCGTGTCCTGTTGTTGAAAATAAACGAGAATTGGCTTTCTGGGTGAGCTCTGCCAGGATTCCAGGGGGTTCTCGCCAAATCTCAGTTTCTCTAGAAGGTTTTGTGTTAGCAGGTGATCCTCAGAATGGGTCCTTTGTTTTCTGAGCACTGCTTGCAATGGGATTTGTTAAACCTGAAAGTGAAACCATTTATAGTTCAGCCTCCCCACCATTCAACATCTTTGTTCTCTTAAAAGTCTTCTGGTTTTCTTTCTAAAGCTTAATTTTTGTTGGTATTGTATTCATGTGCACTCGTAGACAATAATACTGGAGATAATTATACCCAGTGGAGTGATCCCTGTATAGTTTGCTCCGCTTCCTCAAAGATGGCATTCCATAAAGCTACGGTACGGTGTTGTCTAAAGCTCCTGAACGGCGCTGCAACTGCTGCTCCTACTCCTGACCTGATAAAACTCCTGGGATCGCAGAGAGAGGAAGTGTAGCAAGTGGGAGCAAAATTACCTGGGGCTTCCCCTCAGTAGCCATTCTAGCCCACCTTTGTGTCTGACCTAATACCCACGTGACTATCAGGTGTGACCCTTTAGCAATGCACTGGCAGCCAGCTTCCAGCACCTCAAGGGCTAAGAATGTCACCAAATAGCATGTGAAGTCTAATGTCGCGATTCCCCCCACACACACTTTGCTATCACCGCCTACCTGATGGCCAGCCAGCGTAGTTGAAAAGTGCCCTGAATTTTGCCATTCATCTGTTCTGTACCTAAGAAACCTTCATGAAATGGGAGTAACCTAAGTCTGTGTTTCTGGGCTGTAATCACTCATATTTGGCTCCAGAATAAATGATCTCTTCTCTCTTTTGAGGTGAGAACTGTCTTTTGCAGCGACAGCAGTCATCATAAATCTAGGGATCTTGTGTAGATTTTTGAGTTCCATTTCTATGCTTATTGGTGTGTTTGCAATTCTGTGACTTTTTTTTTTTTTTGCTTGTGTAGTATGTGTGATATGGTGTGTGTTGTATGTACACGTGTGTGCACCCTACGCGTGCTGTGTGGAGGCCGGAGGAGACTGTCGGGTGTCTTCAGCTCCTGTGTATTTTTGAGACAGCCTCCCGCATGCACTTTCTCTCTCTCTCTCAGCACAGAGCTGCCGCTTGCGTGAGGCCTAGTGAAGTTTTTAAAATATTTTTAAAAATTTTATTTGAGAGAGAGATACAGAAATAGGGAGAGAGAGAGAGAGAGAGAGAGAGAGAGAGAGAGAGAGAATGGGTACGCCAGGGCCTTCAGCTACTGCAAATGAACTCCAGATGTGTGTGCTTTCTTGTGCAGCTGGCTTGTGTGAGTCCTGGGGAGTCGAACCTGGGTCTTTTGGCTTTGTAGGCAAGTGTCCTGACCGCTACACCATCTCTCCAGCCCCTTGTATGGTTTTGTGTGAACCTTGGTTTTCATTTCTCTAGCACTTATTCCAGAGAACAGCTGCTGGGGCGTATGGGAGTTGCATATGCTTTTTTTTTTTTAATTTAAAAATAAACATAACTAGCACGTGGCTTTCTTGAGTGACTATACTATTTTGCATCCACGTGGAAGCATATTACGTGTAATCCTTGTTGCTTCTGCTGCTGTGCGGCCTTTCTGTTAGGTATGTAGTGATGCCTCATTGTGGTTTTAGGTTTCACTAATGGTTTTTATAGTCAGGTATCATATACCTCCTTTAATACTTTAATTTACTGTCTTCTGCCTATTTCCTTTTCTTTTCTCATTTACAGAATATTTTATTTAAGGATGCTTAAGCCTTGTTCTTCACTGAATTTAGGAATTTATGGCTTGTAAGTTGTTTTTTTTTTTTTATCACAGCTGGAGCTTGTCATTTTTACCCTTGGTGACTTTGTCTTTATGGTTTTCTTTGTTTGCTTTTAATTGATTTTGTGTGTGTAACGGGGTCTGTGTATGTACATGGTCTGGCTCCCCTTGTCCGTGCCTGTGGCCAGGGGTGCTCACCTTTGGTCACCAGAGCAGAGTATTGGGTGTCTTGTTCTATCGTTCTTTCAGGTCTTTTGTCTTGAGCCAGAGTCTCTTTTCTGGTTCTGGGACTTGGTGGTTCCCTCATTCTCAGGCCTTGCTCCCTTGTGGCACTTGGGTCACAGGTGCATGTGGTCATGACCTGCTATGTACATGGGAGCTGGCTCTTTGACCTCTGGTGGTCTCACGTCCTCAGGCTTGCACAAGAAGTGCACTTAACCACTGGGCCATTGCTCCTGCCCTTCATGAGGTGTCTGTCTGTCTGTCTTCCTTCCTTCCTTCCTTCTTTCCTTTCTTCTTTCCTCCCTCCCTCCCTCCCTCCCTCCCTTCCTTCCTTCCTTCCTTCTTTTTTACTTTCTTTTTGGTTTTTCAAGGTAGGGTCTCACTGTAGCCCAGGCTGACCTGGAATTCACTATGGAGTCTCAGGGTGGCCTTGAATTCACAGCGATCCTCCTACCTCTGCCTCCCAAGTGCTGGAATTAAAGGCGTGCGCCACCACGCCTAGCAGGTTTTTTTTTTTTTAATGTATTTATTTCATTTTTTTGTGAGGGCAGAGAGAGAAAGAGAGACACCATGCATCAAGATCTCTTGCTGCTGCAAATGCACTCTAGATGCATGTGCTGCTTTTTGCATCTGGCTTTACATGGGTCATGGGGAATCGAACCCAGACCTACAGGCTTTGAAAGCAGCATCTTTACCTGCTTTAAATTCCCATCCTCTTCGTGTGTTTCCTTAAAGCAAAGCAAAAGTATTTCATTTTGGTGAGACTCTTTATTACAGTTTCCTTTTTTGGACATATGCTTGGAGTTGAACTTAAGAACTCTTCACTTATGCTTGATATTTCAAAGGTTCTTTCTTAGTTTTTTTTCTGAAAGTTTAAGTTTTACATTTAAATTGACGATACGTTTGCTTGAGGTGTCAGCTTTAGTTCAGTTGTCTTTTTTGGGGGGCTATGGGTATCTAGTTCACTTAACACCATCTGTTGAAATACTCTTCCTTTTTCATTAGTTTCAGGACTTCGGTATGAGGAGTTGAGCGTATCTGTTTCTTTCTGAGTTTCCTCTGTCTGCCGTTGATTCATGTGCCTACGTCTCCAGCAGTATCGCCCTGTCTTCATTGCCATATCCCAGCAGCACATCTCAATATCCCCAGGAATGGCTCTCCTGTCATCATTCCTTGATCAAGATTATTTTTAGCTGTTCTAGGCGCCCCTGCTTTCCATAGACATTTTATCACCTCATTGATGGCTATAAAAACGCTGCTGGCATTTTGATGAGAATTGCACTATCAGGTAGGGGGACTTGAAATGTTTACTATCTCGACTGGCACAGTCCATGAACAGCGTGCCTGTTTATTGAGGCCTTTTAAAATTTTTACTTCTTTCAGTTTAGTGCTTTTTCGGCTTCCATGTCCTGCACATGTTGTTTACTGTATAGCTAAGTGTTGCTATTTCTTTGGTGTAATTATGGGTGGTATAATTTGTGTTGAATTTTCTCTCTCTCTCTCTCTCTCTCTCTCTCTCTCTCTCTCTCTATTTCTCTCTTTCTATTTATTCCTTATCACCTTGCTGAATTCTCTTGCTGGATCTAGGAAGATTTTTCAAGATTCCTTGGGATTTTCTGCATGGTACAACCACATCATCATGTATTTCTTTCTATATTTCTTTCATGCTTAATTTTGAGAATGTTGAGTACTGTGTTGAGGGAGCAAATTCAGTCTTGCGCCTTGAAGCGTGGGTCAGGCATAGACTGTAGCTCTGTGTCCTGCTGCAGAAATGCCTTGATTTCTGAGCTGCTAACACTCTTTATGTCAAATACTTTGTCAATGGATATGATATGATTGTTTTTGTTTATTTTGTGCAATGGAGAATGATGTTGCTTCAATGTTTTTTTAAAAAGACTATCTTCATTTATTTATTTGAGAGTGTTGGAGAAAACGTGAGCACGCCAGGGCTTCTTGCAACTGCAAATGAACTTCAGATGCATGAACCACATTGCGTATCTGGCTTCACATGAGTGCTGGAGAATTGAATCCTGCCTGGCGGACCTTGATAGCCATGGCCTTTAACCACATAGCCAGGTCCCCAACCCAAGCCTCTGCCTTCATAGTTTTTAAAATTTTTATTTTTATTTCTATATTTGAAAGAGAGGAAGTGGCAGATATATAGAGGGAGAACAGGTGCGCTAGGACCTCCAGCCACTGCAAACAAACACCAGACACATGTGCCACCCTGTGCCTCTGGTTTGCGTGGGTTCTGGGGAATTGAACCTGGGTCCTTTGGCTTTGCAGACCAGTACCTTAACCACTAAGTCATCTCTCCAACCCTGTCTTCATAATTTTTTTTGTTTATTTTTATGTATTTATTTGAGAGCGACAGACAGAGAGAGAGAGGAGAGTGAGCGTGCCAGGGCTTTCAGCCACTGCAAACGAACTCCAGACACTTGCGCCCCCGTGTGCATCTGGCTAATGTGGGTCCTGGGGATTCAAGCCTCGAACCGGGGTCCTTAGGCTTCACAGGCAAGCGCTTAACCGCTAAGCCATCTCTCCAGCCCTGTCTTCATAATTTTGAACCCTGCCATGTTCCCCTGTTTCACTGTTTGTTCCCATGCCCCCATCTCTTCTGTCAACGCTCTTTTTGTCACTATTGCTGTATTTCTCCATGTTGGTCTTTAGACGGTCCACGGCGGAGAAGTTTTAGGTGCTGTTAAGAGGTACGTGGGAACTACAAGACCCAGATGCAAATCTCCCTTTCAAGATGACTGGGTTGGTTGGTTTGTTTCCTTTTCCTGAGGTAGGGCCTTGCTCTAGCCCAGGCTGACCTAGAACTCACTCTGTAGTCCCATGCCAGGCTCGATCTCACAACTATCCTCCTACCTCTTGCCTCCCAAATGCCGGGATGAAAGGTGTGCGCCACCCTGTCCCACTCAGGATGACCGCTGAGCACGTGTGCTGTGTCTCATGGTGGTGTTCCCCCAGGCTGCCTTCCCTTCCTTTGTGATTTTTCAGCTGGCTATCTTTAGTCCATAGAAAACAGAGAACAGTTTGCTTTGGATGGGCCGCTTTGTCACCTACGTGAACAAATACAGAAGAAAGACCAGCCGGAAGAGGAGTTCTCAGCGAAATAGAAATGACGGTGGAGGAGGCACACTTCATCTTGGCTCTGGGGACGTGTCATTGTCCTAATGGCTACTCAGTCCCTCCCACATGCTCTTAGCCTGTGACATGGGCCCAGTCTCTCAAGGGAGGGTAAAGGGGGCGACGGAAGGAAGGAAGCACTCTCCTCTGCCCAGCGCCTTCTCTCCTCCCCACAGGTGCTGGCTATTCCAATCAGGGTGTGGGGGGGGCAGCATGGGGTGCGGGTGGGTAATTCTAGTGGGAGGCAAAAGCAGACATTAGAAACGGGTTTGGAATGGGTGCCGAGACAAAACTGCTAGTGCTTTTAGGGAAAGGAAATCTTTTTTTTTTTGGCTTTTTGAGGTAGGGTCTCACTCGAGTCCAGGCTGACCTGCATGGACCTCACTGTGTAGTCTCAGGGTGGCCTCGAACTCATGGCGATCCATCTGCCTCCCAAGTGCTGGGATTAAAGGCGCGTGCCACCACGCCTGGATAAAGGAACTTTTTTTTTTTCCCTTTTTTTCAAGGTAGGGTCTCACTCTAGCTCAGGCTGACCTGGAATTCATTATGTAGTCTCAGGGTGGCCTCGAACTCACGGCGATCCTTCTGCCTCTGCCTCCCGAGTGCTGGGATTAAAGGCATGCGCCACCACTCAAGGTCCTAAAGGAAATCTTTTAAGGGAGAAAACAATGTCTAAAGCAGTTCAGTTTGAACTTTGGAAGGTAAGTAATTTTTGATTATTCAGCCATGAAACAGGTATTAGTTTATGCTTTGGGGAGGTCTCAGCCTTGGTTATAACATTGCTGTTTGCCTGTGGGAGAGAGTGTGAACTTTCTAGAACCCACTTGCCAATGGTCTATAAATCAGACTTCTTTGCAGAGTCACCTTGTACCTGCTCCCGAGTTCTGAGGACCAGTGTCTGTGTTCTCATTCAGTAGGTGTGAGGGTGCAAACACGACATCTATCCACTGCATCAAAACAGTATGCAAGAGCTGGAGCGTGCTAGCTCGATGGTTAAGGCACTTGCCTGCAAAGGCAAAGGACCCGAGTTCAATTCCTCAGTATCACGTGGCCAGATGCACAAGGTGACACATGTTGCTGGAGTTCATTTGCAGTGGCTGGAGACCCTGGTGTGCCCATTCTTTCTCTCTCTCTCTCTCTCTCTCTCTCTCAAATAAATAAATAAAAATATACATAAATAATAAACAAGAAATTCCTGCCTTGGTTCAGAATGTGAATGGAGCCATCATCCGGGTTGTCACGTGGGCTTGGCAGCTGTAGTGACATCTTTCATTCCACTGTTTGCTCTGTGTGAAACATCAAGGAAATCATTTAACCTTTTTGTACCTTACTTGACTCGGCCTTTTGAGAGAGGAGGCGTGAGGGATAATAACCCTGACCTACTTTACTTGGTTGTTGTTAAGAATTACTTTAAAAAATGACTGCCAAGCACTTTACAAATAGAAATTGCTCTATAAATGCCTTTTTAAAATGTAATTTTCTAACAGAGCTTTAAACACAAATAGTCTTGTTGAGTGCATCAGCTCAAATTACAAGTATCAAATGACATTGTATGATGGTTGGAACTCAAGCTCTTTTTTCCTTAATATCTCCCAAAGTTGGAGGAAGCCACGTTAGGTTCTAATGTCTCCTTCTGTCGTTAAAAAAAATAAAATAATGCTGATGCTAACCGTCAGCATCCACATTTTGGTTTAGTTTGTATTTTTAATAGGCCACTTCCACCAGTTTGAGAATTTAATTAGAAAAATAAATGGCTTCTACCATTGCTGCTGTGTTAATTCTCCCCCATCCCAGTCTCTCAATTAAAGACCTGCTCCTCTGGTCACAGCCACATCTGTGGAACTGTTAGAAGCCTGCAAATTGATGTACACCTGCTGAGCTTGCAGAGACACCTTTCGTCCCTGTCCTGTGTTGCAAGGGCGTTCTGTTGTTCATCTACCCCTGCAGGACTGCCTGAAACAGCCCCTCTAAAAGTGGCCAGGGCAGCTCCCTGACCACCCATCGCCAAGGCTGAGATCCTGGGAGGCCCCGTTGTACCAACTGAAGTGAGTTGCGTTTAGAAGTTGGAGGTGATAGGCTCATTTTTCCACCTCGACATTTGATGCCAAAATTGCTGAGGTGGTAGAAATACCAGACAAGTGAGAAGGCCAAGCCCATGGGAAGTCACACATTGCTATGGGCTCCCACCATCACGTGAGTATCCTTCAGTTAAATGAAATATCTATGCAAGTGTTGGATCGTTGTTTTAGAAAGGGACAGTTGCCCCATTCCATCTGCCCAAGCCCAGTCTAAATTGTGGCTCCACTGTGGTCTGAGGGCAGTGTTCTAAGCTCAGTAAGCCTCCGATACCTCGCGTTTAATCTGGGGTTACTAACAGTTACATTTCACAAGGATTAGTGGAGATCAAGGGAGAAAATCATAGATAGTTCTTAGTTTCTGGCCCTGGCACACACTTCAGAGCTCCACAAGCTGAGCATTCCTGTCTGCTAGCAAAAGCAGTGGTTTCCTTGGAGGCAGGGGAGGCAAACTAGATGCTCTGAGGTTGTAGGAATTTGCATTTAATTTTTTTTCTTCCTTTTCCCTCTCCCCTCTTTCTTTCTCTCTTTCTTTTCTTTTCTTTCTTGAGGTAGGGTTTCACTCTAGCTCAGGCTGACCTGGAATTCACCATGGAGTCTCAGGGTGGCCTCGAACTCGTGGAACTTCCTACCTCTGCCTCCCAAGTGCTGGGATTAAAGGCATGTGCCCCCAGGCCTGGCTTGCATTTAGCTATGTTAAAGTCCTAATACAAATGAATTTATTCATAAGTAGAGCATATATTTTGCTGAATTTTCTCTCAGATTATATTTTGCTACCATACTCACATGCATTTATAGTTTTCCTCATAGATAAAACCACAAAGTGGCAACGGTCTGAGCATCACTTTTGAATAATGTTACCGTGCGTGTGTGTGTGTGTGTGTGTGTGTGTGTGTGTGTGTGTGTGTGTTTTCTCAAGGCAGAGTCTCAGCCTCGCCCAGGCTGGCATGGAACCCACTTGGTAGCACCAGGCTGGCCTCAAATTCAGGGCATTTCTCCTACTTTTGCCTTCCAAGTGCTGGGCTTAACGGCGTGCACCACCACCCCAGGTGACAGCAGTGTGTTTGAACAGACAAGGCAGATAAAACTTGGATGGCAAATGAAAGTGGTGACTCTCTGTGTAAGTTTTGTCATCCAAAAAGCCATCATTGGCTCAGACTTTTAATTGCTGTTTCTCTTGACTTCTAATGCTTAGAAAATGCCCACTTGCCCTCAATTGGTGATAGACAGTGAGATCAGGATCAATCCAAATTTGATGACAGGGTGGGAAGGATGGCTTAGCGGTTAAGGCATTTGCCTGCAAAGCCAAAGGACCCTGGTTCAATTCCCCCAGGACCCACGTTATTCAGATGCACAAGGGGGCACACACGTCTGGAGTTTGTTTACAGTGGCTGGAGGCCCTGACACACCCATTCTGTGTGTGTGTGTGTGTGTGTGTGTGTGTGTGTGTGAAATAAATAAATATAAAATATTTTAAAAAATAAGATGACATAAAGCTGGTATTTCAGTTCCCTTGGAAGTTACTATTTGAAGGTGAATTTGTATTACATGTGTAAGGTGTACAAATGTGCAGAAATACACGTATTAGATAGATAGGCATGCTTCCCCAGTTCCTTTGCAAAGCAGAGCACCTCAGAGCCTTTTCACACCTCTTCTAAGATAAGCCAATTGACCAACTACTCCCCTAGGGTGGCCACCTGCTCCTAGGTGGTGATATTCCTTTGGCAGACAATTTCTCAATATGTGCCTTGCAGAATGCCTTCTATTTTGAAACATTAATAACCACCACCCAGGGAATCTAGGCCTTTAGAAAGGGCAAAAGGAATCTGTTTCATTGAAATAACACTTTTAAAACACATCCCCTCTCCAGGAAGCATCTTTTTGTGTACTGAAACGTGATATCTTGAACAGAATGGGTGCGAAGGTCCTGTTCTGTGATAAGGAGGGGATGAGAGCGTTCGACGCCCCAGGGGTGCTGGTTGTCACCCAGCATGGATGCGCCTTGTCCCTCTTACTCTGAGGTGTGGATCTGCCAGCGTGCTCCGGCACCTGGAGAGCTGCTGCGTTCTCTCTCCCAAGATGATGGAGCGAAAGGGTCTAGGGTTGCCTCAGCGCAAAAGCTGAGAGAATCTACAAATGGTTTCTTTCTGTCATATGGTTGTTAGATCCGTGGATAGATAATGATATTTGCCACAGCACATGAATTTAGGAGTTGGGGATAGGCAGGGCCCAGAAAGCAAACAAAATGCATTGAGTCTTAGTTTTGTTACATGTGTTTTGAAATTAATAATGGGCTTTTGTTTGTTTGAGACTTGGTCTTATGTAGCCAAGGCTGGCCTTGAACTCATTATGTTACATAGCTGAGGTTGGCCTTGAACTTCTCATCCTCCCATGTGCTGGCATTATTGGCAGATGCCATCATACCTTGAATTCTGCCGGGCGTGGTGGCGCACAACTTTAATCCCAGAACTTGGGAGGCAGAGGTAGGAGGATCGCCGTGCTGTATGTGCGCGTATGTAATGTGGTGTGAGGTATGCACATGCGTGTGCCCTTGAGGAGTCCCATGAGCTCCCACAGTCATTCTCCTGCTGTGGCTGGGGTGGAACACTGGGTGTCCAGCTTCTCTGCTCTTTCGCCTGGCCACAGTTTGTGTGCCAGTCTCGTGACTGATTCTGAGCTCGTGGCACTCACTGGAGGTTAGATCCCTCCTCCCCTGTGGGACTCAGGTGATAGGCATGTGTGACCACATCTGGCTTTTTTTCATGGGATCCGATGACTCGAACTCAGGCCCTCTCCGGTTGGTTCTCATGCACAGGAAGCACACTTAACTGCTGAGCCATCTCGTCAGTCCTCTTTCTGGATTTTCTCTAGCCCAGGCTGATCTGGAACTCATTCTGTGGTCCCAGGCTGGCCTCAAACTCACAATGATCCTACATCCACTTTGGGAGGCATGGAGCGGGGAGAGAAGGAGAGGGAGAGGGAGGAGGGAGAGGGAGAGGGAGAGGGAGAGGGAGAGGGAGAGAAAGGGCACACCAGAGCCTCCAGCTGCTGCAAATTAACCCTAGACACATGTGCCACCTTGTACAGCTGGCTTACTTGGGTCCTGGGGAATCGAACCTGGGTCCTTTGGCTATGAAAACAAGTACCTTAACTGCTAAGCCTTCTCTCCAGCTCCATGGATTTTTTTTTTATTTGCTATTTTCAAGCCATGGTTGGTAGTGATACAGGATTTAGGGGTTGAGGACGAGTCTTCCAAACTTGTGAACCCCGATTTTGGGTCCTTATCCTATTTTAAACAAGGAATTGATGAAGAAGTCTAAATTATGAATTATTGTGTTTAATAGAGAGAAATCATAATTCATAAGATTTGGGGGAAAATATCTTAGAAAAGCCTGGGTCAGTTCGCATTACCTGGAAGAATGGACATAAAAGTGGCTTCAAATAAGAACAGAAGAGATTGAGACATAAAGATCGATACGGGGGTCAAAGATACATCACACATTTAATCAAGGTGAATGGGTACCCACGAAGCATGGCACAGATACAAGGCAAGAAGAAAAATACCCTAGTCAAGGTAATTATGAGTCTCCCCTTCCCAACCCCGTTGGATGGAGGGACACACTCGGATGTTCAAGCCAAGACATAGGGCAAAAGGAAGAGAAGAGTGAGACTGGGCCATGTGGGTAACTGCTTTGATATGGATCAGACGTCCAATCAGGGTGAGCCTTATCATCATGCCCAGAGAGGGGGGGCTGGAGAGGCAAGTCTCTGCTGGGCTGTCATTGGCAGCCATCTTGGAGAGACAGGATCAGACCCGAGGACTTCTTTTTTTTCTTTTTAAAAAACCTTATTTGTTTGAAGCTGGGCGTGGTGGCGCATGCCTTTAATCCCAGCACTCAGGAGGCAGAGGTAGGAGGATCGTCGTGAGGTCGAAGCCACCCTGAAACTCCATAGTGAATTCCAGGTCAGACTGGGCTAGAGTGAAACCCTACCTCAAAAAACAAAAAACAAAACAAAACAAAACAAAATCTTATTTGTTTGAGAGAGAGAGAGATAATGGGCACCCTAGGGCCTCTAGCCACTGCAAACACACTTCAGACACATGCCTCACACTGTACACCTGGCTTACTTGGCTACTAGAGAATTGAGCCTGGGTCCTTGGCTTTGCACATAAGTGCCTTAACTACTAAGCCATCTCAGTTTTATCAAGATGGACACGATGGCACCTCCCTGTTCCCTCTTTGGCCTCTGTTCCTAACTAATTGCTGAAGGAAGCTAGCTTCCTCCTGTTTTTCCTTCAGCGATGGGCAACTGAAGTTATGGAAAGTAAGCTCACAGATGCTGTTTTTTGTATTTCCTTTAAATAGATTTATTTATTTTACAAGAGGGGGGAGAGAGGAAGGGATGGATAGACTGAGAATGAATGGGCATGCCAGGCCCTCTTGCCACTGTAAACAAACTCCAGATGCATGCATCACTTTTTGCATCTGTCTTTATATGCATACTGGTGCATTGAACCTAGTCTATCACATTTTGCAAGCAAGTATCTTTAACTGCTGTGCCATATCCCCAGGTCCCAACTTTGTATTTTAAACTCTGTCCACAGTCTTACAATGAGGTGATTGGGCAGTCTGCACCAATATTTTCATGAGCAGGAAGCATGTAATTAAACAGGGCTGGATATTCCTCCCTCTTCCTTCTTGTATTTATTTATAAGCAGAGAGAGAAAGAGAGAAGAGAGAGAGAATGGGCACACCAGGGCATCTAGCCACTGCAAACAAACTCTGGATGCATGCGCCCCCTTGTGCATCTGTCCTACATGGGTACTGGGGAATCGAACCTGAGTCCTTTGGCTTTGCAGGCAGGTGCCTTAAGCATTAAGCATCTCTCCAGCCCCCTCTTCCGTCTTTATATGTATCTCCCCATCTTCTATTTCTATGGTGACTCCAGAATGGACAGAAGATAGATAGATGTCATTCAGGCATTGGCCATAGGAGGTGCTTGTGTAATTAATCTTTTACCTGTGGGTGTTGGCTTTCTTTGGCTGGGCACCTTTTTTCATCCTGGGACAGATCTGCACCCAGCCAGGGTATAACCTCCCAGTTCTGTTCTTCCCAATGCCCAGGGCAGTTGTGGAGCCCTCACTGGCCTCAGGCTTGAAACTGGCCTCCAGTGTGGTTGTGGGTGTCTCTCCAGAAGGAGCTGACCTTGTCTCAGGACTGATTGAAAGTGTCATGAAAAGGGAAGGAAGAAATGTGCCAGGAACAAGAAGAGCAAACACACTCTGTTTTATGCCTCTCCAACAGGGCCAGCAGTTTCCACTACGGTGTGTTTTTATGTTGTTTGAATAACCATCTCCGTGTGAGCTCCGTATGGGCAAATGTGGGCACACTGACCCTGAGAGAGGCACTGTGATATACTGTATCCCATGTGAAGCATGCTCATTGCCTGAAAGATCCAAAACCATCCTGCGAGATGCCCACATTGCCCTGGCTCCTTCCGACTTGGTTTTGTGGTCAGCTTCCTGACTCTTATATAATCCCTAAGTACATAGCTGGGCTTTTCACTGCATTTAAATTGTTACTCAGAATTTAATGTAAGCTTTCTAAAAAGCTACTGCATGGGTGGTTTAAAAGAGATGTAAATCCAGTCTGGAAGAGCCATTGAAAGGCACACATAGATGAATCCAGCTGGCATTTAAGATTTCACATAGATACTTTTTCCAGTTGACAAAAAAATCAGCCTAGTAATTTCACCCTGAGTTTTAGTCCTAGTGAACTACCTTGTTAAATATTACTGAAGGAGAAAGTGATCTTTGATTTTTCTTTTTTTAAGCAGAAGAATTTAACCTTTCTCTTCTCTTCCCTCCTCTCCCTTTTCCCTCATTTCTACCCTTCCTCCTCCCTCCTTCTGTATAGTTGGATGAAAAATATTCAGATCTGACAGAGTTTCTGAAACTCATCCATGCAGGTTCAGATATTTTTCTGCCTGTGTTGATTTTGAATCTTGCTGTAGTGAATCACCTCAGCTCAGTGAGGATTAGAGCCATTTTAACTGAGTCACTAACAATTAAGGGAAGGGTCAAAGGGCCTTTTCCCCTTTCTTGTGCCCACTTGAGTTCCAAACACTTTTCCTTGGATGAAAGGGGCCGCACACATCCAATATCTTTGCATTTACTTCACATGTATTTTGTCTCTAAGAAGTTTGCTTGCTCTTTGAGGGAAATACTGTCTGATGAAAGACTCTTGTACATATTGATTTTTTTTTCACTACTGTATTTTGCTCCAGAAATATACAAACACAGTTGTATTTTTAATGTCTCATGTGGCTTCAGTTTTGCTTGTGAAATAATTTGAAGAAATTCTTTTTTAAATTAATATTCTATTTATTTATTAGAAAGTGGGGGAATGGGCAAGCCAGTGTCTCGAGTCACTGCAAACAAACTCCAGACACATGTGCCACCTTGTGCATCTGGCTTTAAGTGAGTACTGAGGAATCAAACCTGGGTCCTCAGACTTCACAGGCAAGTGCCTTAACCGCTAAGCCATCTCCAGTGGCTAAACCTGAAGAGATTCTTTCTGGCCATAAAGTAAAGTCATTCTGGAAGAAAACTTTGTAAGACCTAATATTTTTAAAATATGAGATAGCGTTCATATAGAATAGATGTCGTACAAGAGAAATATATTGTTTTGTCAAAATGGAACATATTTGAGTTAGGTTTTCAAAACTCTGTCTCACTCATGTTCGTCCATCACTGCTGGCTCAAATAATGAAGAAACATGCCCCAAATTTCTCTTTGGAAAAGAGTCATATTTTTCTTTCTACACAGAAAACAGATTTATTTGAACTACTAAATAAACTTAATGCCCATTTGAGCTGGGAACATAGGATACACAAAATCTGAAATACTCAAAGCTTTTCCTCCATTAAAAAAAAGCGTTGAAAGTGTGGTGGGGGAGGGAGGGAATTAACAAGGGGATTTTTTTATAATCATGGAAAATGCTAATAAAAATTTTAAAAATGAAAATAAAAAATAAAATAAAAACAAACAACAAAAAAAGAAAAAGTTAAAGTTTTACAGTGTGTACAACTCTGAAGCCATAGAATAGTCATTCAGTAATTCAAAATGTAATAAAGGCCATACCAGCCTTAGTGCTTCAGTTTTTTCCACAGAAGGAAACAGAAACAAGAATTAGGGGTCTTCATTTATACCTTACAGTTGTTTTATTACATGAATTAACAACATGTCACTTATGACTATCCACAAAACTGAGTAGATACCCAATCAATTATTATTACTAATGGGATCAATCGGTGAACACTTTATAAAAGATTATGTTCCTCCATACATCATACACAGAAGATACTAAAATGTATTTTACCAAGTAAATGGTAACATTTCTTAAAGTTCACTGCAATAGCTATTTTCCTAGTCATTTGCTCAAACTCCTACGTCATATGTTGGTTTAGGACCCTTGGCTGGCCAACCATCCTCAGCCTATTATAAAAGTTTGAGAGGCCAGTGTGTTGGGAATAAAAGAATGTACATATTTGAAAAGACTTAAAAAAAATAAAAATAAAAAAAAGTGTTGAGGTGACATTTTTTGCCACCTTGATAACTGGGTCTTCCTCCTCCCCAATTTCTTTGTTTTTTACATAGATGTTTCTTATTAAGTATTCATTATAATATATAACAGCTACTGGCCTGAGTTTCACTGCATGCCTAATATGTAATTTCACTAATAGACGCCACAGGTTGAAACTCTGAGTTTAAACTAAAAGAAGTATTTGTGATGATCGGAAAGCTTCCATTCTCATGGCTCATGGCTCTTTATACAGACATGATATAGGTAGGTAGGTAGGTAGATAGATAGATAGATAGATAGATAGATAGATAGATAGATAGATAGATGTCCTATGTCTGTCTTCATCTATTCACCCAAAAGGGGATTGCTCAAGTTTTTGTTGAAATGATGAATTTTTAAAATGATCTGAATTAATGAATTTCATCAGAAACGGGTCTCCCAACTACTTGCAAGAATGACTGGACATGTTTTGTACACCATCATCATTTTCATGTAGAGGTTTATTTGTGTGTACTAGTAATCCACAATGCACCAGGTCCCACTTGTGTGTGGTCCAGTGGCTATAAAACAGTCACTCCGGCCGGGCGTTGTGACGCACACCTTTAATCCCAGCACTGGGGAGACAGAGACGCAAGGACTGCAGTGAGTTCAAGGGCAGCCTGGGACTTCAAAGTGGATTCCAGTCAGCCTGGGCTAGAGTGAGATTCTGCCTCAAAAATAAATAAATAGTCACTCAATAATTCACCTTGCCTGTCTCTTTTTGTTAGGGTTGACATCAGTTTTTATCTTCAATCATTGTGTTTTCCATACTTCAAAGTCACTTACTCAATTTCCTAGTTTAACATTTTAGCTTCTTGACCTTTTATTGCTGATAGTGACTGTGGGGGAAAACTACCTTGTCTTCACCATGTTCGTGATGGGCGGCGGGGTGGGGGGGTAGCTCTCATTCTTGCCATGCCAAAGTTAGTGCAGACGGAGTGACTATGAAATTCCCCCTGAGACTGTGCCAGCTCTGTGCGTGCCCCTCTCCCATCTTCCCTCCCCCCGCCCGGTCTCTGTGTATGTGGTGTAGTGTGTATTTGGCTTTTGATGCATGTGGGTGCCTGTTTGTGTGTATGCAGAGCCCTTCCTCTGTCATTTCTTAAACTTACTGTTAGGACATAAGGTCTCTCGCTGAGCCCAAAGTGCACCGTTGGGCTAGAAAAGTGTGGCGAGCTTGCTGGCTGCGAGCCGGGGTAGGGGGGATGGTCCCCAGGGCTGGAACAACAGGCATGTATGGGGGGGGGGCGTTCTGCAGGGCTGGAATGACAGTCATGTACCATCGGGCTTTACATTAGGACACTTGGGAATGTGAACTCAGGCTTTCATGTTTTCATGGCAAGCGCTTGACCAATGGAGTTGTCTCCCAGCACCTGTCTTTTTTTTTAAATTGTTTTTATTTATTTATTTGACAGAGAAAGAGGTGGGGAGAGAGAGAGGATGGGCACTCCAGGGCCTCCAGCCACTGCAAACAAACTCCAGATGCATACACCCCTTGTGCATCTGGCTAACAAGGGTCCTGGGGAATCCAACCTGGGTCCTTTGGCTTTGCAGGCAAACACCTTAATTTCTAAGCCATCCCTCCAGCCCGCACCTGTCTTTTGCATGACCCTAGAGTCTTGATTATGATTCTGACGTTACCTCCTCCACACACACATACTCCTTTATTTCCCTACCCAAACGGTACCAGCCTCCTTGCCAGTGCATAACCAGCAAACCTTTCAGGGTCAGTGCCTTGTTTAAACCACTTGTGGCGGGCTGGAGAGATGGCTTAGCGGTTAAGCGCTTGCCTGTGAAGCCTAAGGACCTCAGTTCGAGGCTCGGTTCCCCAGGTCCCACGTTAGCCAGATGCACAAGGGGGCGCACGCGTCTGGAGTTCGTTTGTAGAGGCTGGAAGCCCTGGCGCGCCCATTCTCTCTCTGTCTCTCTGTCTATTTCTCTCTCTGTCACTCTGAAATAAATAAATAAAAATGAACAAAAAATAAAAATTAAAAAAAAACCACTTGTGGCTTTGGGTGGTACATGGTGGGAGGTCTGACCCTTGGCTAGATCTCTGTCCCCTCCACCACAGTTTTTCCTTTGACTGCCCTGGTCTCTGTAACCAGTGTGACAGCTACAAGAAGTTTCCATTGTCTTCCCGGGGGTGGGGTCTTCTCTGAGCCCAGCACGCGAGGTTCCCCCTTCTCTCCCTCCTCCATCTTTGCTTTGGATTATGTCTGCTCCTCCAACATGGCCGGTGTCCTCACGTTCAGTCTCTGTGCTTCCATACAAATCCCTTCTTCCCTGTTAGAGAAGTTTTCCTGCCTTCGTTTCTGTGAACTCACACTGAATGAATATATTTTGTGTTTAAAGAGAAACGCCGAAGCCCACGAGGCCGGTAAGTAATCCATGCCTTTCTTCCTCCTTATCATATCCCAAGCACCCGGATGCGCAGGTGACGTAGGTTGATAGCAGATGAAAGAGTATGGACGTTAAGTGCTAATTTCACTGCTTTGACTTCCTGTGTGACATTTGGACCACTGTGTTCCACCTTGGTTTGCTTTTAATTCTGTCCCTCCACATTTACTATATAAACACATTTTATTGCACTTATCTTGTGCTTTGAATAAATACTTATATATGTATCTTTTGTGCAAATTGCCTACATGGTTATTGTTAATGGTGGATGTGTTTTTGCATGTCATTAGCATAAATGTCAAGCTATGTCATGGTTTGTATAATTGTTTCCCTATTTTGCTGCACTAAGTTCTTTTCAGTTTCATTATTTTGGAATGTAATATTTCTTGGTCTAAATGAATTCTTTTTTTTTTCCTCTGGTTATTTCTTTGGAATTACTGCCGGTGAACAGTCCTTACTAAAGGCAGCAGGATCGTTTAGCGAGATTGAAGTCAGCCTTTCATTGCCGGCGGTGTATACCTGTTTATCTCCGGTTTCACCAAAATTGAGTTTTATAATTTCACTGTATTTTAATACCTCTGAAGTGTAACTTTCAAGTTGTTTCAATTTGCATTTCTTTCACTTCGGGAGCATCAGTGCGTCTTCCACAGGGTGATGTAAAGTTCTAGGCTGCCCACATTTAGGTCGTCAGTATGCACTCTTGGGTGTCCTGGAGCAATCTTATCTTTTCTTGTTATGAGTGGTACAAAGAAGAGAAGTCAAGATCTTATCTGGCCGTGTCATTTCTTTTCTGAGGTATTTTGAGAGGCTCGCAGGCTTAGCTTCTATACGTATTCCTTAGTTCTGTGAGGAAATCCGTTCTAGAAATTTTCCTTTTGGGGCTGGAGAGGTGGCTCAGCAGTTGAGCGCTTGCCTGTGGAGCCTAAGGACGCCAGTTCGAGGCTCTATTCCCCAGGACCCACGTTAGCCAGATGCACAAGGGGGCGCACACGTCCGTAGTTCTTTTGCAGTGGCTGGAGGCCCTGATGCGCCCATTCTCTCTCTTCTCTGCCTCTTTGTCTCTGTGTCTGCTGCTCTCAAATAAATAAATAAATAAACTAGAAAGAGTTCCTATCTCAATAATGGAGCATCACCCCTTATTTCCCACATTGATTGTGTAAGCAAAGTAGTAATAGTGCCTTTCAATGGGATAAGAAACATCTCACTGTGAAGTACATCTTTAACCCTTGCGCTTGGGTGGCGGAAGCAGGAGGATTTCTGGGCACTCGAGCCTGCGTGGGGTTAAAGAGTGAGTTCCAGGTGGGCCTGGGCTAGAGTGAGACCCTGCCTTTGTGGAAAAGGGGAGAAAGAAATAAAAAGAAGAAATGCCCCATCGGAAACTTACCACGTACTTGTACCGGTAACTGCTTCCTTCATTTTCTTCAACAAAATTAAAAGTTTTTCACGCATTGGCATCCCATAACGCTGCAGAGTCATTCAGAATTAGGCTTTGCTTACTTACTGCACCCAAACTGTCAGACTTCTCTAAAGCATGACTCAGTTACCCTTTAATGTAAGCAACCAAAATAAATCCATCAGGAGCTCATTATGATTGATTCTCGGGTACAGAAAACTGGGCAGTCTTTTCCAAAACTTTCATGGCTTTTTTTTTTTTTTTTTTGATCTCTTGCCATTTTGTTTGATATACTTGAATAATCTGCATAGTTTTGATATTTAATTCCCCTTATTCTTTTCAGTCGGGAGCTTGGCATTTCTTTATTCTGCGTGCCCTTGAGGGTGTCTACTAAAGCATCTCAATCATAAGAAGCTCGGGAGAACTTCGAGAGTGGTTTGACATGGGATTCTGGTTTCCTGGGAGGCAGTGGCCGCCTGGATTTGAGTCATCAAAGGTTGAAGTTTAGGTTTGAAGTAGGTTTTTCCCCACCTAGGTCTTCTTCCTCCCTCTTCCTTTCTTTGTTTTTACTGATTTTTCTTCAGTTGTGAATACCAGGAAGGGCTTCCGTGAATGAACAACAGAGCGACGTTCACTGTAAGCGCTCCTGCCACTGAGGGACATGGTGACTGGGGCCCAGACTAAGACCACCTTTTTCTAGTTCCCCCAGCCGGTAGCTGCCCTGTGATCATGTCACTTTAGCTGTCATTCCTGCTTTTCCGCGTCTTCTGTTTCGTTGTTATTTCCCCGCATTGTAGCTCAGGCAGGCCTCAAAGTCACTATGTAGCCCAGGCTGGCCTCAAACTTCAGATAGTTTTCCTGCCTTGGGCGCTTGCGTGTCACGAGTGCAGACGTGAGCCACCACACCTGGCGGCTTTGGGTCTCTGAGCTCCTCCCTCCCTCCCTCCCACGTGTGCACAGGGGATGCATGCGCACCTGTGGACCAGAGAACACCCTGGCGTGTTGTCCTTGGGAACGCCGCTCGCATCTTTGTGTGACAGGGTCTCTCATTAGCTGGGAGCCCAGCAGTTACTCTGCAGTGGTGGCTCAGCGTACCCAAGGCAGGGTCCTCTGTCTCTTTCTCCGCAGTGCCAGGGTCGCAGGTGTGTGCAATGCCCATCATTTTTATGTGGGCGCTGTGGATTGGGTCTTCACACTTGCTTGCGTAGCAAGTCCTTCACTGATTAAGCGTTCCCAGCCCAGACCTTCTATTTCCCTGTGAGCTCTTTTCCCTTTTTTTTTTTTTGTTGTCTTGCCTCTCTAGTCTTCTCCCCCCCCCACACATGGATAGCATTATTTACGAAAGCAGCACTCTCGGCTTTATGTGTCACCCCACTTGTTCAACATAAAGTGAGGGTGTTCCACTGGGCTGCTACTCTCTGGAAGGGAGCCCTCCCCAGCTTTCAGTACTTTGAACACCTTCTTCCCATGTCTGGGGCTGTCCAGGGTGCGTAAATGAAGAGGCATGGACTTGGAGCAGAGTGTGGCCCTCAGAGATGCACGCAAGCTTTCTGGAGCCTTCTTTTCATGTGTGCTATAGCGAAAGGAGCCACTTGCGCCCTCGCCGCCTAGTTGAGTATATTTCACAGTGGTGTCCCAAAGACTCAGTTTATGTCCCATCCAATGGAAGCCCTCAGTTAGGGAGTTGCCTCTTTTCTTCCGAGACTGTCCTGTCATTCCCAGCTTGAATGGAATAAGGCTTCAGGGCACTGGTCCTCTAATTGATATCTCCATCAGAAATCAGATGAAGGTCAAGACGAAGGTTCCAGCGGTCTCCCTCCGCCTCACTGTCCTGACCACTTGTCCTGTGTTGGAAAGCATCCATCTTACTTTACAAGGAAGAGGTGCCTGAGCTAAGACGCAAGGTCCATCCATGCTCATTCATTCCCCTGCAGGACTGGGTTCCAAAGTGTCCCACAAGGGGTGTGCCCGCGCATTTTCCTAGCGAGGTGTGCTGGGGAACCTCGGAAGCTCTTTCCGGCTGCTAGCCACTGACAAGTTCTCCCTGGTGCTATGAATACAGCATTGTGGGAGGCACATAGTCACCCGTCTCCTTGCCTTTGTGTTCCAAGTTTAAACATCTGAAGCTGTTCTTCATAAATTAGTCAGAATGGTCTTGGTTTTCATGAATAAAAATGTTCTAAGATTGTCCTCTTTTCAGGGTCAGGTGTCTGCTCAGCCTCTCAGCCTAGTTTTTCTTCCTCTGACCAGGCGGTAAAGTGTTAAGGACACACGGGAGGTAGGATCACCTTTGTGTACATGTAAATGTAACTTTGAGGATTGGAAGTTTATGTGTAAACCTAGTCATTATTACCTGAATTGGAGGCCTGTGTGGGCAGGAAGGACTGTGTGGATTCTGTGTGGCAATGCAATCTTAGTTCGCCCAAGCATCACCATTCCGTTTGGTTCTTACGGTGCGCCTCCATGACTTGGTAACCGTGAAGTGGACAAGAATTTGAGGATCCTTTTTAAGGTCGCCAGTCCTTTGGAGCCTTCCGTGCCTTGCAGCGGCATGCTGTCCAGGGGGGCAGTCTTTCTCAGCCACCGTTCCACATTCTGTGGTTTCTGAGTGATTCAGGGTAAGGCTCACTTTTCTGCCGAGCATGCCAGTGGCGGGGGAGGCAAACTGAAGTCCTGATTAATGTGGCAGTGTGCTTTTGTCTTCACTGTTTTTAGCCAGAGACAGAGGAACGCGTTGTTGTTCCCTAATTAGAGCTGAAGAAATACGTCTTATTTGTCACCGTCTTCGATTCCTCGGCCTGCTTCTAGAGTATAGCGCCTTATATTTTGAGCCTTGGTGCAGTGAAACCTTACAGGAACTTTATTTCTTTGGGGGTGCAAAAAGCATGTGTATCTGATTATTTTTCAGATGCCTCCTGTAAGTGGAAATTAACTTTTCCACAAGAATACCATGTTATCAGGAGGATGGGTGGGCGTTCTTAAAACATCACATTATCACTCACTTTAAAGTCACAGAGCCGAACCTTAACATGGGAAATCACAAGGAGGGACATGGGTTTGCATAGCCTGGGTTATTTTCCTAACTCCTAGCCAAACAGCACATATAATTGCAGCCGGTTCCTGAACGGCTGTGACTTTGACCATAGGAGAGGAAAGTAGTTGAGACCATCTCACTGTGAAAGTTTATGAAGAAAAAGTGCTCAGAGCTCTGCCTGTGAAGGAAGACTGGGCCACCATGGCATCTTAATCCCTCTTCCAAAATGGAGTCAGCTGTGTTTGCCTTGGGAGAAACTTGTGTTTACCCTTCAGTCAGGAGGCCACAGAAATATTCTTGTGAGCTATTAAAAGGATCAAAAGTTGACGATATGTTTTTCTTTATTGGCCTTTGCAAATTGAGTTTTTCATAGAAATCTGGACTTATTTTTGGCTTTGTGTATACAGCCATAATGTTTAACTGAAAATAGTATGAAGGGGCTGGAGAGATGGCTCAATGATTAAGGCGCTTGCCTTCAAAGCCTAATGACCTGGATTTGATTCTCCAATGACCGCATAAGGCCAAATGCACAAAGTGGCACATGTATCTGGAGTTCATTTTTCAGTGGCTGGAGGCTCTGGCATTCTCTTTCTCTCTGCCTGTCTCTCTCTTCTCACTCTCTGCTTGCAAATAAATAAATAAAAATATTTAAAAACAAAAAAAATTATAGTTTGAGTCAGTCATAGGGCAGTGTTGCTGACAATCATATTAGTAATCAGATTATCGTAGTTGCGTACTAGTTTTGAAAAGCTTGGTCACAGTGTTACATGGTACATGGAAGGCCTTGAACCACTCCTTTCTGTGCTTTTCAATATCTGATTTCTAGGGCTGGGTGGCAGAGCAGTTGGCATGCATATTGAAGATCCTGGGTTTGAGCCCCAGTGCCAAGAAAGCAATGGCAACACTATGCTGGGAATAAAGTGCCATTTTCTTTTTCTTTAAAAATAATTATCATGGCACACACCTTTAACCCAAGCACTCCAAAGATTGCTCTGACTTTGAGGCTAGCCTGAGACTACGTAGTGGATTCCAGGTCAGCCTGGGAAGGAGTGAGATCCTACCTTGAAAAAACAAAACAACAAAAAAAGAAAGTATGAATTTATTATGGTTATGCCAGGGCCCTTTTTTTCAGGGCAAATAAAATTCAGATACATGCACCACCTTGTGCATCTGATTTTATGTAGGTACTGGGGACTCGAACCCAGGCCATCAGGCTTTGCAAACATGCACCTTTTACCATTGACCTCTCTCCTGTCCACGGGGTGATGAGTGATTTTATTGTGCTTCAAACAAACAGCAAGCAGACACCTGAAACTAATGAATTGTTTCTTTGGAGAATTTTCCATTTAATGTTTTCACACTGTACTTGACAAGGCATAGCTGAAATTTTGAAAGTGGAACAGGGGAGCCACCACATGAACTTCCTTCCCCTAGGTGCCATGTCACATACAGGCTCATGTCCACTTTTAACCTGAAAGAGCTGAGTGACAGGACTATTAAATAATAAGACTTGGGATCACCTAACTGGAATATAAAAAATGGATTTCCATTCCAAAGCTCAAGTTTTTAATCACGATTTATAAAACCATACCCTGCATCGCATTTCACAAACATCAAGTTAATAGGCCTTTGGAGAAATATCAAATGATACTCCTTCTCCTCCTCCACCTCCTTCTCCTCCTCTGCTTCCTCCTCTTTCCTCTCCCCTTCTAGTGCAGTGTGTGTAGTGTAGTGTAGTGTGTAGTATGTGTTTTGCATGAATATGTTTGCATGTACATTTATGTATGATTATTCATGGTTGTGTGATGATAACAAATGCATGTGGAGACCACAAGTCGATGTTGAATATCTTCCTCATTTTCTTATTGAACCCAAAGCTCCTGGTTTGGACAGATGACTGCCCAGCCAATTTGGGGCCTTCTTACCTCCGCCTCCCCCGCTTGGTGGTCACAGGTGCAACCGCCGCCCTGGGCTTTCACCTGGGTGCTGGGGATCTGAACCTGGGTCTGTAGCTTTACACCCTATTTTATACTTCTGAGAAATACAAAATTTAAACCAAATGATTCCTTGCATTTCCATTAACTCTCACATTTTAAATTGAGAAGCAATCAATGTAGGGAGATATTTTGTACATGGATGCATAACATTTTTTTCTGGTCTATGACTTTTTTTCTTTTCAATGATTTTTTTCTTTTATTAACAACTTCCATGACCATAAAAGACATCCCATGGGGGGCTGGAGAGATAGCTTAGCAGTTAAGCAGTTGTGTGTGAAGCCTAAGAACCCCAGTTCGAGGCTCGATTCCCCAGGACCCACATAAGCCAGATGCATAAGGGGGCACACATGTCTGGAGTTCGTTTGCAGTGGCTGAAGGCCCTGGCATGCCCATTCTCTCTCTCTCTCTCTCTCTCTCTCTCTCTCTCTCTCTCTCTCTCTCTCTCTCTCTCTCCCCCTTTCTCTGTCAAATAAATAAATAAAATAAAAATATATTCCAAGGTAATGCCCCCCCCCCCACTTTCCCCTTTGAAACTTCATCATATCCCCTCCCCCTCTCAATCAGTCTCTCTTTTATTTTGATGTCATGATCTTTTTCTCCTATTATGATGGTCTTGTGTAGGTAGTGTCAGGCACTGTGATGTCATGGATATCCAGGCCATTTTGTGTCTGGGGGGAGTAAGTTGTAAGGAGTCCTACCCTTCCTTTGGCTTCTTTCTGAAACCTCTTCCGCAATAGACCCTGAGTCTTGGAAGGTGTGATAGAGATATTGCAGCGCTGAGCGCTCCTGTCACTTCTTTCCAGCACCATGATGCCTTCTGAGTCATCCCAAGGTCCCTGCTGTCTGAAAAGGGAAGATTCTCTACCAAAAGTGAGAGTAGCATTAATATAAAGGTAGGATGCATAAAGTTTTAAGGCTGCCTGGCACCCTTCTCTTGACTTCTGCTTCTGATTTCAGAGTTCTTTCTTCATTCTCCTACAGCCAGCATGTTATACAGTGTACCATGTGACCAGCCACCAATTCTTGTGGGTAATTTTTTGCCTGGGTTCTCAGCTGTTCTGTTACGTTGCGCTCAGCCTGTTTTTGTACCGGTGATGCAGGGGCTGCGCTGCTCCGGAATCGTCAGTCCTGGTTGCTGGCAGATGCATTTGGGGTCAAGGTGGCAGCCAGTTCTTCTTGGTTCTCCTGCAGCTGTTGAGACACCACGAATGTGGACGGTAGAGGCCTGCCAAGTCAGACTTGCAGCTCCTCATTACGCCCGGGACCTCGCACTTTCCACACACTCCCCCCCCCGCCCGCCCGCCCTGCAGTGCCGCACATCAGTGCATTGCTATGTCAGGCTGAATAATTCGCAGCATTTAGCACTTAAATTGGCTCATTGCAGACAATCCAATTAGAATAAAGTCTATTATCGTTTTGGTACCTTGGAATGAAACGGAGCGTTTAAGCGATGAGCATGCCACCTTGCCTGGCAGTTGCTTCTTCTGTGACTTATCCTTGTCTTGCAGCTTCTCGTTGTGCCAAGCTGATGCCCTGCTTTGCTGTGAGCCATGCGTGGGGTTGGGTGAGGCACCGCTTTCCTGCAACGTGTCCTTCAGTGTTTGGAAGCTCCAGAGAGCTAGTTTCTCATCTCTTGAAATCACAGTTGCTTGTTCGGCTAACAAAGGATGCTTTCTTAAGGTTGTTTGGATCCAAGTGGGCAAGGGAGGTAGTAGCTTACGAATAGACATGCATCTTAGAGACTGGTAATTTAACACTGGGCAGTAAGAACAAGTTTTAAGGGTGGAGAGATGGTTCATGGTTAAAGGCGCTTGCTTGCAAAGCCTGGGTTCGATTCTCCAGCACCCACCTAAAGCCAGATGCACAAAGTGGCACATGTGTCTGGAGTTGGTCTGTAGCTGCAAGAGTTCCTCGAATGGTCCTATTCTCTCTGTGTGTCTTTATCTCTCTCTTCCCTTCCCCCTCTCACCCTCTTTTCTTTTTTTTTTTTTTAAATTTTATTTATTTGAGAGCAACAGACACAGAGAGAAAGACAGATAGAGGGAGAGAGAGAGAATGGGTGCGCCAGGGCTTCCAGCCTCTGCAAACGAACTCCAGACGCGTGCGCCCCCTTGTGCATCTGGCTAATGTGGGACCTGGGGAACCGAGCCTCGAACCGGGGTCCTTAGGCTTCACAGGCAAGCGCTTAACCGCTAAGCCATCTCTCCAGCCCTCACCCTCTTTTCTTATTGCCTGTCAAACACGTGAAACAGTAAAACAGGGCTGGAGAGATGGCTTAGTGGTTAAGGCACATGCCTATGAAGGCTAAGGACCCAGGTTCGATTCTCCAGGTCCTATGTAAGCCAGGTGAACATGGTGGCACATGCTTCTGGACTTTGCAGTGGCTAGAGGCCCTGGTGTGCCCATTCTATCTCTATCCCCCCATCTCTAATAAATAAATATAAAATCTTTTAAAAAACAATATAAAAATTTATATTTATATATGGGGTGTTTCTTTTTGCGCCCCGTAATGTGGCAGGTGATAAAGGAGAGGGGGTGAAGTGAGGGCAAAGATGTAATTGTGGAGAGATGTTTCAGGGAAAGTGTTGAACCCTGAGCCTTTAGATTGGATCCAGGCCATGAGGTTGGGATTTTCAAGGTCACTGTGAGGGTGGTATATATAGGAAAATAACTCAGAAATATGTACGTGACTTTGAAATATAGGCTGTTTCTGATTAATAACAGGTTGGACTCCTTGGTTTTTCCATCAGTGAGAAGGTATCCATTATTCAATGAAATGTGTATTCGTGGGGCTGGAGAGATGGCTGAGTGGTTAAGCCCTTGCCTGTGAAGCCTAAGGACCCCAGTTCAAGGCTCGATTCCCCAGGACCCACGTTAGCCAGATGCACAAGGGGGCGCACGCGTCTGGAGTTCGTTTGCAGTGGCTGGAGGCCCTGGCGCGCCCATTCTCTCTCTCTCCCTCTGTCTTTCTCTCTCTGTGTCTGTCGCTCTTAAATAAATAAATAAATAAATGAACAAATAAATAAATAAAGAAAGAAATAAAGAAATAAATAAATAAATGTGTATTCGTTATGGTGCTCTGGAAATGACAGTAAGTCCCAGAATCAAACCGTGAGGCTTTGACAGTGTTCTCCATTCTTTGCTGGTTGTATGGCCTTGACGGGCACCTGTTACTCTCCTTCACTTCCGCACCAAAAGTGAGTGCCCGTTATCCTACCTGTGCCAACCTTACAAAGGTGCAGGCTGTCGTGTGTGAAAGCAACTTGCACTTGTTAAAATCTGTAAGTCCTGTCTGATGTGGTTTCTTTTTGCTCGTTTGTTTCCGTTGTAAGCTTGCATGTCACGTGGTCCAGGAAGGTGTCCAGCACGGCTTCCTTTCCCCTTTAAGGCTGTGAAAGGCTGGCTGGGAGAGGAAGCCATGAATGGATTGAGAGCAGGCTGGGAACGCTCATGGCCTGCGCTGAATACACCAGTGATTTAAGCCCTTCTCTCTCTACCTCGCCTTCCTTTTGGTCTAGGATACATTTACACTGCTGGCCGACCGATCCTCAAAGATTTATTCTACACAGTGAATCAAAAAGGTTACCTCATTTCCTGGGAAAGAATTGTTCTGTAAATAGACTTTTATCCTTCTGTAAATGCTGATAATGGCTTCTTGAGAAGAATTCAGCGGTTGTGAGGAGGGACTGGGAGACCTGGGGAATCTCCTGAATCACACAGCAGTGGCTGAGCTCTGTGTTTGGCTTGTTTCAAGGCAGGTTCTCACTGTAGCTCAGGCTGACCTGGAATTCACTCTGTAGGCCCAGACTGGCCTCGAATTCACAGTGATTCTGCTCGCCATGTGTCACCTCACCTGGCCTGGTTTTTTTCAAGCAATCTTTTAATTTGTATTACAAGGAGAGAGAGGGGAGGGGAGAGAAAGACAGAGAATATGAATGAATGAGTGAATGAGGATAGGTGTGCCAGGAATTCTTGCCACTGCAAAGAAACTCTAGACACATTGCCACTTTGTATATATGGTTTAGATGTGTATAGGGGAATCAAACCTAGACTGGCAGGCTTTAAATACACGTGCCTTTACTGAGCCATCTTACCAGCCCATAAACTGACTTTTCCCAGGGTTCCTTGAGTCTGTCATGTCCCCAGAGACCAAGGCTTTGGTGTTTGGAGTGTCTCCTGAGATTCTCATGTCGACGCTCTCCTTGGAAGCCTGGCGGTCCAGCTGGCGAGGTGGTAGTGGCTTTGGGCAGGGAAGAGCTGTACCACCTCATCTCCTCCTCGCTTACTCCAGGTGCTCTTAAGAGGGGGGCAAGATACAGATGAGCTTGTGGTCCTATGTGTTTGAGGAGGGGTGTGTCGATAGTATGCCCCTAAGTAAGCACGGTGCAGAAATAGCAAGGTGGGGCTGGAGAGATGGCTTAGCAGTTAAGGTGCTTGCCTGTGAAGCCTGAGGACCCAGGTTCGACTCTCCACGTCCCACGTAAGCCAGACGCAGAAGGTGACAGAAGCGCACAAGGTTGCATGTACCTACAAGGTGGCACGCGTGTCTGGAGTTTGATGACATTGACTGGAGGCCCTGGCGTGCCAATGTTCTCCACCACCGCCTTCACTGTCTTGAATAAAAAAAGCCAGTCTGTCGGGCTTGCCTGAGAAAGGAAAGAGCACATGTAGACTGGGGAGCGAGCTCAGTCAAGTGCTTGCCTTGTAAGCACGAGGATCTGAGTTCGAACCCCAGTACTCACGTGAAGATAACATGCAAAGTTTCCTGTGCTGGAAAGCAGACAGGAAGACCCCGTGAGCTTGCTGGCCAGCGGGTTAGCCTACTTCGTGAGCTCCAGGCCACCGAGGGCCCTGTCTCAGTAAGAGGCGGGAGATGTTCCTACGGTTGACATCCAGGGTTGTCCTCTGGTGTCCCCATGTATGTGCACACATGCAAACCCACACTCATGCACATGTGCATGCATGCACACACATTCACATTACACAATGATCAGAGTTAGCTTTGCTTTTTTTTCCGGCAGTGAGTAGAATGCAGATTAGAAGTCCAGGCGGTATCCAGGTGTTCATCTGCAATCTGAGTTTGAGCAGCTGCGTCTCTTCACACAGGAATAACTCCTGCTGGTCATGCTCAGGAAGAAGATTTGACTGTGCTGTGTGCAAGGCACTAGGGGAAACTGCTCCAACAGGGAAATAAGTTTGGGCAGTTGGGAGTATTGTCCAATCACAGGGGGGACACTCTCTGGTTTTGTTTTGCTTTTGTTTTTGAGAGAGAGAGAGACAGAGAATTGGCATGCCAGGGCCTCAGCCATTGAAATCAAACCCCACAGGCTTGCGCCACCTAGTGGGCACATGCGACCTTGCGCTTGCCTCACCTCTGTGGGTTTCACTAACGTGGGTCCCGGAGACTGAACATGGGTCCTTAGGCTTCGCAGGCAAGTGCCTTAACCACTAAGCCATCTCTTGAGTTCTGTTTTTTTTTCTTCTTCTTCATTATTACTGCTTATGTATTTGTATGTTTTTTGGGGAAGTAGGGGTTCAAGGTAGGGTCTCACTGTAGCCCAGGCTGACCTGGAATTGACTATGTAGTCTCAGCAGGGTGGTCTCGAAGTCAAGGTGATCGTCTTACCTCTGCCTCCTGAGTGCTGGGATTAAAGACGTGCGCCACCACACCTGCCCGCTGTCTGTTTTTGTTTGTCCCATTTATGGAGATCCTGCCCCCACCCAACACCGTTTCTTGTGGACATACTTACTAGAGAACGCCAGCACCCCTGCTTTCCACTACCTCCCCCCACCCCGTCTTCTCCCTCTCCTTACAAGGACACCGCCGTCTTCACTAGGCTTATTTGAAAGCAGTCACTGTAGGTGCTGTCTGTTAATTTGATTTGCTCCCCATTCACAAGACCTCAGTACCTGGTGGTTTCCTTCAGGGTCTTAGACAGGAGCTGGGGCATTCTCTTTTTTTATTTTTTATTTTTATTATTTATTTTGGTTTTTGAGGTAGGGTTTCACTGTAGCCCAGGCTGACCAGAATTCACTGTATAGTCTCAGGGTGGCCTTGAACTCACGGCGATCCTCCTACCTCTACCTCCTGAGTGCTGGAACCAAAGGCGTGCGCCACCACGCCCAGCGAGGGACATCCTCTTGATGCTTACCCACAACCACCAAGTTTCTGAAGTGTGAAAGTGGAGTCTGCAGCTGTAGGCATGGTCTGGGAAGGTGTGAAGACGCTGCTTTGGAAAAGAGGGAGCTCAGCCCAGGGAGAGGAGAGGGTTTTCCTCCACAGAGACACGAGTAGTGTCTGCACCTGTGCCCACATCCCAGTTTGGGGACCGAACCTCACTCTGGTGCTTTCACTTACGTAATTGTCCTGTGGCAGGTGTCTATGACTCTGGGCTTCTGTAAAGTGCTTTGAACTCTTTCCCTTGGTCAGGAACCGCCCCTGGATGTCTGCATCTTTCCTCGTTGGCAAGCTCTTTCCAGAGTGGTCAGTGTGGATGGTTCTGCACATGCAAGCTTCTGCTAAGTGTTTCTTAGTTGGTAGATCTTAATTTGGAGATAGGTATGAGGGGTGGCTTTTTTTTTTTTTTTTTTTTAGATCTCTTTAGGTAACTGAAAGGTTGAGAGAAGGGTACAATGGTAACCTATTTGTCCCCTGAAATAAATATAACTTCATACTTTGATATTTACAAAAAAACTTTTATTTTTATTTATTTATTTGAGTGTAAGAGAGGGAGAGAGAGAGAATGGGCACTCCAGGGCGTTCAGCCACTGCAAAGGAACTCCAGACACATGCGCCCCCTTGTGCATCTGGCTTACTTGGGTCCTGAGGAATCAAACCTGGGTCCTTGGGCTTTGCAGGCAAACGCCTTAACCATTAAGCTATCTCTCCAGCCCCGCTTTAATATTTTTGAAATGTGTGCATTTTTAAAATGCTGAGGAGTTGGGAAAGTAGCTCAGTTGGTAGAACGCTGCCCAGGATGGACAGAGCTCCGGATTTGATCCCGTCTCCACATACACTGAGTGCGGTGACACACGCATGTAATCCTAGCACCCAGGAGGTAGAGGCAGGTGAGTCACAAGTTCAAGGTCATCCTCAGCTATATAATCATCACCAGCCTGGGATTCAAGAGCACTCAAAACAATTTTGTCTCAAACCAAAAAAACAAAAACATTGGTATGATGATTATTAGTAAATTGGCAATACTTTAAAAACTTTCTATGTACACTTAATGGTAGCAAATTTCATGACAGTACAGTCTGTTGGGAAAATAGACTATTTTTCTATGGCTTTTCTTGTACAGTGTAATGTCCCCTTGTACAAAGCTTTGTTTTATTTTATAGCAGGTGCTTCATATTATACCCTGAGGGTGCTGAAGTATTGATAGATAGATAGATAGATAGATAGATAGATAGATAGATAGATAGATAGATAGATAGATAGATCATACATACATACATACATACAAATAGATGATACAATCTGTGGTTCTGGGGCAAAACCTAGGGCCTTACACATGCTAGGCAAGTTGTCTACCATGAGGCATACCCCTAGCCTTCTTAAAATAAAATTTTTGGACTGGAGAGATGGTTCCACAGTTAAAGGTGCTTGCTTGTAAAGCCTGAAGGCCCAGGTTTGCTTCCCCAGTACCCCAGAGGCACAAAATGGTATATTAACCTGGAGTATTTTTTGCAGTGGCAAGAGGTTCTGTTCCCTTTCTCTCTCCCTGACCCCTCTGAGAAGATAAATAATAAAATATTTTAAAAACACTTTTAATTAGTTCTACTGCTTTTTCCTCCCTTCATTTCTTTCTCCTTTCTGTCTTCCTTCTCCCCCCCCACCCTTCTTTCTTTTTTGAGAACAGCTTAGAAAGGAAAAAGAGATAGGGCTGATCTTACTGCATATTGGCTTCAGGAAAGTTTTTTCTTTTTTTAAAAAAAAAATTATTTATTTATTTGAGAGAGCGAGAGAGGGAAAGAGGCAGGCACACACAGAGAGAATGGACGCACCAGGGCCTCCGGTCATTGCAAACGAACTCCAGACACACGCGCCACCTCCTGCACCTGCCTTGGGTCCTGGGGAATCAAACTGAGGTCCTTTGGCTCTGCAGGTAAACGGCTTAACCGCTCGGCCGTCTCTCCAGCACTCTTTGGTTTTAATTTAAACATTAGGCTCACGGTTAAGGTTCGTCTCTGTGGCACAAAAGCTTTGTGCAGCCTACGAGCAGGCGATCTGGTGAGGTACCCGTTGCAAAGGCTGCACCGAAAGGGTGGGAAAGTGTCGCTCGGGTTCGAAGGGTGGCAGAAAGCTGACGGGGATGGGGGGGGGGTGGCAAGAAGCATGGGGACAAGCAGTGAGCCACCTGCTGAGATGGTAGCCCCGGCTGCCGGTGCGAGCTCTGGGCTTACAAATCAGGACGTTGTTTTTTTTTTTTTTTAAATTTTTTTATTTTCCATAACCTCTTCATAAGTAGCACAAAATGTATCAAGTTTAAAGAAACCTTGTCTTAGCCGTGGTGCACACTGCTTTTACAGAGACCCTGCACCTTTGGTGTGTTGAACATGGTAAATCAAACACCCGGACGGGACTGCCATTGTACCACGTGTGTCCTACCTACGGTTATAAAGGAGGCTGGGACATGTGTTTGACAGTTACTTAACCTGTTCAGTGTGTTTGAGCAATAGAGGCTTCATTGTTCCTGAGCCACGCGTGTCCTGGTGTGGGGGGTTGAATGTCAAAGGTTCTCCGTGGCCTCGTGTGATGGAAGACTTAATCTTGAGTCGGGGACACTGTTTGGGAAGCTGGTGCATCTTTGGGGAGGTGTGATATTGAAGGAAGAATCGTGCGGGATTAAGAGCCCGATCCCACTTGCCGCATTGGGCTCCCTCCCTTCTTGCTGGGTGACGGTGTCATGCGAGGCGGTCCCTTGTAAGCTGGAATAACTGTTTCCTTCCATTATGTGCTTCTGCCTGAGTGATTTACCCCAGCAACAGGAAAGTAGCTTAGGGGCTGGAGAGATACCTCAGCGGATAAGACCCTTGCTGGCCAAGTCTGATGGCCTGGGTTCGATTCCCCAATACCCACATAAAGCCAGATGCACAAAGTGCTGCATGTGTCTGCAACTCATTTGTAGTGGCAGGCGGCCATGGTGTGCCCACACTCACTCTATCTCTGTCTGTCCCTCCTCCAATAGATAAACAAAAATTTAAAAACAGAAAGCGCGGGCGTGGTGGTGCACGCCTTTAATCCCAGCACTCGGGAGGCAGAGGTAGGAGGATTGCCATGAGTTCAAGGCCACCCTGAGATGACAGAGTTAATTGCAGGTCAGCCTGGACCAGAGTGAGACCCTACCTCAAAAAACCAAAAACAAAACAAAACAAAACAAATCCGAAAGTAACTTAGGGCAGGTAATTGTGATCCTGAGTAATTATCCCCCTAAGGTTACTTTTTTTGGCAAAATAGTACCAGAATCACTTGAGAAACACCTTCCTTCCAGAGTGAAATGTCTAGATCATTCTGGGAAATCTTTTCTCTGAGATTAATTTCCTTCATAGTTCTTTTGAGAGTTTGTTTTGTCCTTCAAGAAATGTCTCACGTGTGTGTCTAGGGTGGCTTTAAGGCTTCCTGGGTCCTACAGGCAAATCAGCACAATGGTGAAAAAAACTTGCAAAAGTCACAGTCATACTGGGTGCATGGCTTGAGGCTCTGGTGTACCCACTGCCCCCCCACACTTAATCCCAGCACTTGGGGGGCGGAGATAGGTGGATTACTGAGTTTGAGGCCACCATGAGACTACATAGTGAATTCCAGGTCAGCCTGGCCTAGAGAGTGAGACCCTACCTCAGCACCCCCTAAAAAAAAAAAATAAAGGGAAAATAGAGAGGTACAGAGGCGGGCCGGGTAGTGTGTGCATGGTGTGTGGTGCTCCTGTGTGCTCGGGTGCGCGGGCCTGCTGCTGGGAGCAGGCTCTGGATGGGGCAGTCTTTCCCTTCTTTCCCTCCCCTACCTACCTCCCCTAGCCAACCGTACACTTTGCTTGCCCACTCTGTTCAAATCTGAGCTCTTAAGTTCCTCGTCCTGGAGTGACCTCTTTTTTTTTTTTTTTTTAACATTTTAAAAATATTTATTTATTTAGCAGAGAAAGAAGGAAAGAGAGAGAATGGGCGCGCCAGGGCCTCCAGCCACTGCAAACGAACTGCAGACACATGCGCCCCCTTGTGCATCTGGCTAACGTGGGTCCTGGGGAATTGAACCTGGGTCCTTTGGCTTTGCAGGCAAGTGCCTTAACTGCTAAGCCATCCCTCCAGCCCAAGTTGGCCTCTTCTTAGCCCTCCATGAAGCTGCATTTCTGTAATGCTCTCTCCCTGTCTCCGGCTCCCTCCCACATTGTACAGCGGTATGCCGTGGCTCGTATGTCAGTTGTCTCGTTACTTCTGTTGGAATGACACTCCTGCTGCCTTTGTTTCCCTGCAGCCTAGAGCTTGGTAGCAACTGATTAACATTTATTAAGCTCATTAATGCTCACATGTCAGCTCAGTCATTACCATAATTTGAATCTTTTAACTATTTGTGTATGTTTTCCCCCAAACATCCTAAAACTAATCTTGGGCTTGCAGGTGTGTACGCAGGGGCCCTGAGCTGTGTGATTAAGCACTCAGTCAATACAGTGGTGCTAGGAACGGATGTAGAGATACCTGCAACTTTGCTCCCATAGACCACTATGTTTGCGATGTGAAGTCGCCAGGGTTTTCCCAGAAGCCGACGTATCCATGGAAGCTGTCTGTTACTGACCCCTGTTTCCTTGGGGAAGACTACCCCAGCCTGCCATGAAGTGGCAGTTGATCAGGTTTTATCCTGCCCATAATGTATGCGATAGAGAGGAGATGGAGAGGGAAAGGGAGAAAGAGGAGGAGTGAGAAGGGGGAAATAGTCTATATTAGCAAAAAGCAGCAGTCATATTTCCCAGCCTTTAAATAAGTATCCACGGGCTGGAGAGGCGGCTTAGTGGTTAAGGCACTTGTCTGCAAAGCGTAAGAACTCATGTTTGACTCCCCTGATCCCATGTAAGCCAGATGTACAGTGACCCATGCGCACAAGGTTGCATGTGCACACAAGGGGGTGCATGCGTCTGCAGTTCGATTGTAGTGGCTGGAGGCCCTGGCATGCCACTTCTCTCTCTCTCGACCCCCCCCCCCTTGCATAAAACAAGGGCCAGTCTGTCGGCCTTGCCTCAACAAAGTCTCCACGTCACGTGTATAAGGGAGCGATGTGGTTTGTATATGGCCAGTACCCACCAGATCCAGTTCTGATGGCGTATTTGGCTTTTTTAAATAAATATTTTCATCTATTTACAACTAGAAGGAGAAAGAGAGAGGGAGGGATAGAGCAAACGAATATGAATGGGCATTCCAGAGCCCCTGGCCACTGCAGATGAGCTCCAGAGGCATTTTGTCTTTGGCCATCCAGCCGTCTCTCGCCTTGGAAGCTTCACCGTTCAACATCACAGTTTGCTGCTGCTTGGCTCGTGGCGCAGAGTCCTGGTGAATGGAGAACTTCGTCCTCTCAGGAGTGACGTCTGGTTCGCCTCGGGATCGGGATGTGTCAACATATGAGGTTGCTTGGCAGGAGCGCCCTGCCGGGTTCTCTGTTGTGTGCGTTCCTCTGCTACCCTTTTGTCTGCTGTCGCTAGAAATAGCAGCAGACCCACGGGGCAAAATAAACTCCTCTGTGAATTAATGCCTTGCTTTTTCATTTTCTGGTACAGCAACAGAAAACAAAACCATGTTAGAGAGAAGTCACTGTTACTCCTTTTTTTGTTTTGCAAAAGTGAGGGTGTGGAAGGGCTCCTTCATTCACCTAGGTCCCCAAGGAGGAAGGCCAGCCACGTTCCCTGCTGCCGTCCTTTTTTCTTTTTTCTGTTTCTTCCTTGCTGTGTTACAAGTTCAGTAGAGGACCTGTATTAACTGCTAATCTTACTGAAGAAACTATTTGTCTTTGGACTTCATTTGTAAGTATTCATTTTGATCTAACCATTTTCCTACAAGACAATTTTGTAAGCACTTGGAGAGGTATCTTTAAAACAGCCTGTCGTGGCTCTTGTGTTATAGAAAGTTGGGGCTTTTCCCACCGTGAATCTCCTGGTTCTTCCTTTCCTTCCTTCATTCAGAATTTATGTTTCCTCTTGGGGCCGCATAGGTTGCCTGCTATTGTGTGGCGCTTTGGTGTACTTGCCTACACTGGGAGCTGCCCATCCTGTGCTGGCAGGCGGGGTCTGGTGGTCATGGAGATGCTGACTGGCACTTCCAGGTCCCCAGGGTCAAGCACTTCCTGGTGGTGCGGGACCCGATTTGTAAACCCCACTCTGCCCTTTGTCTAGGTAGCCCTGGAGGAAGGAAATGGAGTCCATGGAGGACGAAAGCCGCCCCTTGTTGTTCACAGGAGATTATATTAAGAACTTTCATTTTTAGCACATTGTAAATGCTCAAGACAATTCCAAGATGTTGCTAAAGTGTATGCATTGAATGACAACCTTCTCGAACGGCTGAGAGTTCCGACGTGCCAGACACGGAACCAGTGCGAACATACAGTCATGAGCAAGTCCCCCGTGGAATTCACTGCAGAACCTGAGGCCCCAGCCCAGGCCTGTGTGTTCATGTCCCCAGCTGTGACCAAGCCCATTAAAGGTTCAAGAAGTATAGTCCCTAAGAATTGAGAAAGTTCTTTTCAGCAAATCCGTGACAAAATGGAGATGTGGAAAAATTCCACAAATATTTCTTGTCCAGTCGTGATTCGCGTTCGGGTCACGTCATTATAATTGCAGTTTGTAATGATATTTATAAGTTAGCTAAAGCTTCACACAGTGTGTGCCATTGAGTAGTCAGAGGTCCTGGCCCGTTCCTTTCCCTCCAGCACATCCTAAGTGCTCATGGAGTTAGGAAGCTAAACAATTAAAAACACCTGGGGAGGTAGGTAGGGAAGCTAAAAAATTAAAAACACCTGCGGAGGCAGAGGTAGGAGGATCACCAAGAGTTCAAGGCCACCCTGAGACTACAGAGAGAATTCCAGGTCAGCCTGGGCTAGAGTGAGACCTTACCTCCAAAATCAAAACAAAACAAAATTAAAAACAAAGAAAGCAAAACAAACAAAAACTACCAAGAGAAAGAAAAAGAAAACCTAACAAAAGTCAAAGAGAAAAAAGCCAGCGTCCACAAACATTGTTCCTTCTATGCATAACACTGCCTGTAAGGCTGACCAGCTCCTTGTCTTTGTTTTGAAAATCATTCATTCATTCCATGCCCCCTGTGTGAATTCTTATGACTGTCAAGTATGTGGCTTCTATTTTTGTGTAAAGGAAAACTCCACCATTAAGCAATCAAATTCCATTTCCGAGTTCTGCTTCTATTTTCTGCTGTGTTCATTTGATCTCTCCCTTCGGTCTCACATTAGCTTCCAACGCCTGAAGAAGTTTGCTTTTCCCAGGCATGGACTTTTGCTCAAAACGCTGAATGCTTCCCTGGGAATGAGCACTGGGCCAGGTGGAAATGTAGCTGGTCCCACAGTTTATCTTTAGGTCTTGCCTGCAATGTCTTTGTGAGACATTCGAGGGCTAAGCCTTCGGCTGCCCTTAGAATGTCATTAAGCGGTGTGCTGTTGAGCTAAATAAGGGAGAGTCCTATTGAAGGTTCCCTCTGCCAGCTGGGCAAGTCTCCCAGTTGGCTGGTTGGAGAATAGTCAGATCCTGTGCTGTAGAAACAGGATGAACTTGGCCACGACTGCAGGCCACAGGCCCTCTAGCCCATTTACACGGCCTTGCTGGCCGGAGACGGAGCCGCACGTGATTTCATCTGGGAACTCGCTGTGGCTCTCTGCTTGTCGCCTGAGTGTGCGGAACGCTGCTTTTGAGCAGGACCCCCGGGGCTGAATCTGGTGTGGCTTATGTATAAGGTTTAAAGGCTCACTGTGGGATTTTCTCGCTTTCAGAAATTGGAGCCCCCCTTGAACGTTGTGTCGTGTCTGTGGTGTGTGAACTGGCTTACCACCTCCTTGGCCGTTGCTTAATGTTTACCAGAAACTGGAGATCAGATTCCTGTGAAAAGATTGCATAATTGTCCCCCAGCCCCCGAGGTGAAGAGTCTCCGCTTGTGCTCATGAGCTGTAAGGAGGGGTGAGCCCCAAGGGATGTTGTGGTCAGGAGACCCTCCATGGCCTGGGTCGTTTCTTGGGCTCTGCCATGGGCATGAGAGGGAGAGCTTGCCCTCTAACTTGGGTGAAGAGGAATGAATTGGGCAGATAGTGGGTTATGTGCCATCTTCTGCCATAGGGAGTATGAGGTGAGAGGTTGGGGGAGCAGGAACTGGAGGCCTGTGGCCTTCCAACTCCTCTAGGCAATCCCTGCCCTACCGTTAATGTGTCCCAAATCCCTTCCTCCCCCACACCCGCTTCTCTCTCCCTTCTTCCTGCCCCTATCTCTCTTTTTTGAAAAATATTTTATATTATTTAGTAGAGATAGAGTTGGTGCACCAGGGCCTCTAGCCACTGCAAACAAATTCCAGACACATGCACCAGCATGTGCATCTGACTTACGTGGGTTCTGGGGAATCCAACGTGGGTCCTTGGGCTTCTCAGGCAAGTGCCTTGACTGCTAAGCCATCTCTCCAGCCCCCTATTTTCTTTCTTTCTTTCTTTCTTTCTTTCTTTCTTTCTTTCTTTCTTTCTTTCTTTCTTTCTTCCTTCCTTCCTTCCTTCCTTCCTTCCTTCCTTCCTTCCTTCCTTCCTTCCTCTCTCTCTCTTTCTTTCTCTCTTTCTTTCCTTCTTTCCCTCCTTCCCTCCCTCCCTTCCAGCTTATACATATGGCCTGTGTGCCTGCCTGTGTTCACGTGTGTGCACATGGAGGCCAGAGGTTGGTTTTGAATGCTTTCCTCCATTCTCTTTATTTCCTGAGGCAGAGTCTCTTCTGGAGCCCATGGCTAGCTAACTAGCTGTGGCTTGCCCCCTGGGGGCCCTGTCTCCGCCTCCTGTGTGCAGGAATTAGAAGCAAGGAGCCATTGCCACCCAGCTTTATGTGGTTGTGGAGATCCAAACACAACGCCTTGTGCTTGACAGCAGGCACTTTGCCCATTGATACATCTCCCCTGCCCTTTGTGCCCTTGTCTCGAAGCCAAGAGCATGCACGGCAAGTGGGCACACTGGACTCCTTCCTGAGCAAAACGATGCCCAACCCCAACATGAGAGCTCATAAGATGCTGAGCGAACCTTGGGTCTATTAACCTTCCACACCTTAGATGGTGACACATTCATCTCCCAACTGAATGTAGGGTGAAAAGAAAGAAAAAAAAAAAAACAATCGTCATTTCTAAAGCAAGCTTATTATTATTCTTTTTTACCATGTCCTATCTTTTCCTCGTCCACTTGGAAGATCAAATTACACGAATTTAGTGAAAGCAGAATCATAGCAATTGTCGGATTGGGTGAGCAGGGCATTTATTCATCTGCCACGGATGGGGTCAGCACTTTTTAGAACAAGTTCCTGTAGTTTGAGAGTTTCTCAATCATGGGATGCTTTAATACTGCTGTGATAATATGACTTTAAAGAAATGGAGGCCCTGGTAGGTTAATATTTTTAAGTTTCGCTTTTACTTCTGTTTTAAAAGTTTTCAATTTGATTTTTCAGAAAATATGAGAGAGATGGATTTTGACAATGTGTTACCGCTTTTCAGATTTTAATATGTGTCTAAAAAAGAAATGAAATGCAAGGGAACACTTTCTACATGGAACGAACTGCTATTTCACTGTGAAACAATTGATTAGGGGGGTACAGTGGTTTTTAACTTCCAGTGGATATCCCTTCCCCACCCCGGAGGGGATTCTGGTCATCAGCAATGGAGGGCTATTGCTGCTGACATCCAGTGGATAAAGCATTGAGAGGCTACCTAGCTTCTTACAGCCAGAGCAGCCCCACAGCATTGGGTTATTTTGTCTACAGTGAGAAACCTTGGGTGTGGTATACCCAAAAACCAACTGGTTCACCCCAACCTTTATATTACTGAACATGACAGTTAACATCACCAAAGACCTGTCAGAAATGTAGCTGCCATTAATCACATTCGTGAAACATTATTTTTTTAAGAAAAATAATGAATGTGAGTCTTGAGAGTCAAATTGTTTCCTGGAGGTGTTTTTCTATTTGGGAATGAAGAACGAGGTGTTATTTCACACTCTAAAGCTCTTGGTTGCGGAAGAATTAAGTTCAAGCTTTAATTTTATTTATTTAATTAATTTATTTATTTATTTTGGGTTTTGAAGTAGGGTCTCGTAGCTCAGGCAGACCTGGAATTCACTATCTTGTCTCAGAGTGGCCTTGAACTCCAGGCAATCCTCCTACCTCTGCCTCCCAAGTGCTGGGCTTAAAGGCGTGTACCACCATGCCAGGACACATTTTAAATTTTTTGTATTTTATTTTTATTGGGGGGGGGGGAAGAATGGACATGCCAGGGCCTGTGGCTGCTGCAAATGAACTCCAGATGCATGTGCCACCTTGTGCATCTAGCGTAAGTGGGTACTAGTGAATCAAACCTGGATCCTTAGGTTTCATAGGCAAGCACCTTAACCACTAAGCCATTTCTCCAGTCCTAGGCTCAAGTTTGTGAAAGCTACTTTTCCAAGATGGAGTCCTTCTTCAGAGGCATTCTCTTTTTATTAAGTAATTTTCAAATGACCCCCATACCTAGTCCTTCCCTAGGCCAGAACTTGGGGTTCAATTGTAAAATGAACAGCCCTTTTGGGGGCCATATGTTTCCCTGTGTGTTTCCTTTGAGAAAAGCCTATTAATTGAGCCAAATTGTTCTTTGAATAGTTTGTTTTTTCCACTGTGGATCACTGCTCACCCAGTAATGAAGTAAATTGTTCAACTTGTGGACTGAATATTCACAGGAATATTTTAAAAATTCCACAGACAGTGGAGACATACCTGTGGATACCCACCTTGTAACTCGATGGCTCTAGCTGATACTGGGGTCTTAGGCAGTGAGGTACATTTTTGTCCGTGAACTGAGACCATTTTCTGCATATGCTTTTCGTTTCTTGATTTTCGTTTTCTTTTGTATCACTGGGATACAGTCATGGATATCAGCTTAGACTAAATAAAAGGCATCAAACTGTCAGTAATAAAACACCAAGTTTATTTTATTTATTTGCAAGCAGAGAGAGAATGGGAGCCCCAAGACTTCTTGCTGCTGCAAATACACTTCAGATACACGCACCTCTTTGTGCATGTGGCCTACATGGGTACTGGGGAATTGAACCCTACAAAGATGTCAGGCTTTGCAAGCAAGCACCTTAACCACTGAGCCATCTCTCCATCCTCCAAATCAAAAGTTTTAATTAAAGTTCTCAGTAATGCCCTTTCTTGCCCCGATTTCATGGATACTGACATAATTAATAATAGAATAACAGTGAGTGCGGTATTTTTCTTTTTACTCCTACAAATTGCTTTTAAGTTCTCCCTGATCTAGTTGACAATTGCAAGTATAAGTATTTATAGAGGCAGATAAAGATGGAGCTACCTACACGGTGTCTATAAATACAGCTGCACATACAGATTTCAAGATGACAGCCATCTTGTCTGTATCAGATGGGAAAGTTTTAAGAAGTCATGAAAATAGATATTTCATATCATTTTATATGTTCAGTACAACTTCCAGGGTGATTTGACCCACCCTTGGACACTTGAAAAATAGTCCTAAAAATTGCCATCTGAGAGAATGGGAGTGATGGGGCAAGCTCACCCAGACAGACGGAGGAGAGTGCCGGAGAGAACATGTCAAGGAGAGAGAGCCGGCTGCACCAGGACATGGGCCACCTCCACCTCGTCTGCCCGGCCCAGAAGTCAGCACAGGGAAGCGGTGACATGAGTATTGCCGTCAGGAGTAGCCCGAAAACCAGTTCCAGGGATACAGCAACAGTCACGTTCGCTCAAACGTCATCAAACTAGGGATCCAGAGGCCACAGGGAGCACAACATTAAATCAGATCCCCGTCTTACCCAGCAAGCCTTGGGGAGCACAGCTGGGGGTGGGGGGCTGGAAAGACTGAGAGCCTCCGCGTGGGTGGGAACAACCTGAGGCTGTGTGTGTGTGTGTGTGTGTGTGTGTGTGTGTGTGTGTGTGTCCATCATCACTCCAGGGACTGGCTGAGGCCTCTGGAGCCCCACAGTGAATAATGACCCACTGGAGAATATCCTTAGGAGCACTGGGCTACAGGTGAAGGGGCGTAAGAGTACAACCTTTTATTTAAAAAAAATCAATTAGCATTCAAGGCGTTTGCGTACAAAGCCAAAGGACCTGGGTTTGAGTCCCCAGGACCCACGTCAGCAAGATGCACAAGGTGGCGCATGTGTCTGGAGTCTGTTTGCTGCAGCTGGAGGCCCTGGTGTGCCCTTTCTCTCTCTCTGTATATGCTTCTCTCTCTCTCAAATAAATAAAAAAATAAATAAAATATTAAAAAAATAAAGCCAGTAAACAAAATTTAAAATTTTTTCTCCCTACAAATTAATGTGATTTCAGTTTATTCTACTAAAAACTAAAAGAATGGAAGTGATTTTGTGGGATGGGGGACAGTTAGGGTCCCCTCTCGTAGAGCTACATTAAGGAACTCAAGTGCTTGGCTGCTGCCATCAAGTTCATTTTGGGGCATCAGGCAAGTTTGCACATATGACTTCAGATTTTATTATCTATTTATTTATTGAGAGAGAATGAGGTGGGGGGGATGAGAATGTGTGTGCCATGGCCTCTTGCCATTACAAATGAACTCCAGACGCATGCTCCACTTTGAGTGTGTGGCTTTATGTGAGTATTGGGGAATCAAACCCCAGACAGGCAGGCTTTGTAAGTCAGTGCCTTTAACCACTAAGCCATCAGCCCAGCCTAGCCCGTGACCTTTTGTTGTTGATCTACGTAGCAACTATTTTCTTCACTTGGTTAGAGGCAAATGAAATGCAAGAAAGGATGTAATTCTTGTGCTGGTCCATAGTTATTGTCGACTTCACAGGCTCTAGAGTCACCCAGCAGCACACTGGCTTCTGGTGTGTCTGTGAGGGAGTTTCTAGATTGGGCTGACTGAGGAGAGGTGACTCACCCTGACCTTGGGCAGTGCCATCCATATGCTGACGTCCAGGACTGAAAGCAAAAGGGAAAACAAACTGAGAACCAGCATTCATCTCTCGGCCTCCTGGATGCAATGTGAGCAGCCACCTCCACTCCCAGTGCCGTGATTTCTCCCCATGGAAGACTGTACCCTTACGCGACAAACCAAAGTAAACCCTTCCCCAAGTGGCTTTTGTTTTGTTTTGTTTTTTGAGGTAGGGTCTATAGCCCATGCCAACTTGGAATTCACTATGTAGTCACAGGCTTGCCTCAACCTTGCAGCGATTCTCCTACCTCTGCCTCCCTTGGGTATTTTGGTATAGCCACCTGTATTAGTCAGGGTTCTCTAGAGGAACAGAATTACTAGAATGAATTATTTTATAAAGGGAATTTATTGGATTAGCTTACAGTAGTCCAATAGCAGTTGCAGGCCCGAGAATCACCGAACCTGGTAGCTGCTCAGTCCATGTGGCCGGATCCTCAGCAGTCCCGACCCGGCACTGCAGATGGCGCCAGAAAGCCTGGAGGCTTCCTGAGGAGCCGCTGGGTTTCGGTCCACGTGGGTCTTCAGTTGATGATGGTCTTTAGTCCGCACTGGTCTTCAATCCACGCTAGAAGGTAGGGAGCAGCTCCGGCAGCCAAGTGGAAGGAAGGAAGGAAAAAAAAAGGGAACTCTTCTACCCAGAGCTTCCTTATATCAAGTCCCTCTCTGAGAGGGGCCGCCCACTCTGGGGGAAGGGCTCACCCTGGGAGAAAGACCTCCTCCTTTAGTTGATCCTTCCTAGAAGCAGCCTGTGGATTACTAACAGATCAAGTTGACAACACCTTAACTATCACACCACCCGAGAGTAACTGACACAGTCCTGTTAAGTGAAAACGCTGAGACTTCAGAGCTATGAGTGCCGAGCCATGGCCGTCATCTGTGAGGGTTTCCATGTCAACATATTGGTCGAGAAACATACCGGCCACAGTGTTTCCAAATAGCAGTTCATAAAAACAAAAGTGAAGGTAGCGTACCTGTGGCCCCTCTCCTCCAAAGATCTCCAGCTCTTGTTACCAGTGGGCCTTGTGACCTGGAGGCTGTGGCCCTTAGCAAGGCCATTGTGGTGGTTTGATTCAGGTGTCCACCATAAACTTCGGTGTTCTGAATGCTAGGTTCCCAGCTGATGGAGATTTGGGAATTAATGGCTGCTGGAGGGAGTGTATTGTTGGGGGGATGGGGGGCTTATGGGTGTGATAGCCAGTGTCCCCTTGCCAGTGTTTGGCACGCTCTCCTGTTGCTGTTGTCCACCTGATGTTGGCCAGGGGCTGATGTCCACCCTCTGCTCATGCCATCATTTCCCCCTGCTATCGTGGAGCTTCCCCTCGAGCCTATAAGCCGAAATAAGCCTCTTTTTCCCACAAGCTGCTCTTGGTTGGGTGATTTCCACCAGCAATGAACCGGACTGCAGCAGCCATCTTTAGCCGCTGTGTTGCAGAGCGCCCCCTGTCGGCCACGTGGTCTTCTCTTCTCCCTGGCCTCGGCTGCTGGAGGGGGGGGGCGCAGGCTGCAGCCGGTCTCGGTGTGCTTCATTCTCACCTGGCCTCTCTCCCTCCGGGCCTTAGTGGTCGCTTCTTTCTGTACCTGGCCACAGGCCACTGGGAATGTGCCGTTGCTTCAGGATCGTGTTTCCCCAGCGCAGGAAAGCTGCTCCTTTGCGGGAGAGACCCGGCACTCTGCCCCCACTTCCTCGGGTGCCTCCCCACAAACCGAGTGCCCAACTATCTGTTGACTGAATGAATACATTTTCAAGCTACGTGATTTAAGTCATTGTCATTTTAGCATTTAAAGGGGTAGACGTTGATTTTTTTTTTTATTTTTCCTGGAAGAGACTCGCTGACAGTATTGGGATATCCAGGTTTGTTCTGCCTGCTAGACAAATGGTTTTTCTGCTTCGTTTTAGACTGTGAGGTGGTGGCCTGTCTTCAGTCTTTTTAGATTACTTTCTTGCTGAATTGTGACCACATTTCCCTCCTAGTTCTAGAAAGCCCAAGTCGATCACAGCTAAAGCTCAAAGCAAGCTTCGCTGTTCCTCTTGCTGGCCTTCTGCCCTCCTGTGGCCGTGCAGGCCCTCCTGCCCCTCTGGCGAAACAGTATGGGACTTAACCTTGTAGTTCACCTTAAGTACATTTTTTAAACTTTTGGATTTTTCAAGGTAACGTCCCATTCTATCATTCTAGCCTAGGCTGACCTGGAACTCAATGTGTAGTCACAGGCTGGCTTCAAACTCATGGCGATCCGCCTACCTCTGCCTCCTGAGTGCTGGGATCAAAGGCATGCACCATTACACCCAGTTGAGTTCTTTTCTTTTCTTTTTTTTAAGTATAGTCAAACTAACATTGGAGTCAATGCTATTTTCTTATTGGTGGCTTTAAAATGACCCCTTTCCACCCCCTCACGTCTACCCTACCCCCCAAGTTCCCCACTTGCTAGTTGGTTGTTTTGGAGTTGATGATCTCATTAGGATATTTCATTGATGATCTTTATGAGATGTTGGGTAGGTACTACAACAATATTCATGCCAACATAGTAGTCCTGTTCTCAACTACAACATGTAACCATTACCCTCACATTCCTTTATATGCCCTTTTGTGAAACTTTACTATTTTGTTTGGTCTCTCTTTATTACAAAGTAATTGTTATATTAATATAAATTATATTTTATTTATTTCTCATGTATTATATGATATTTTATATATTATACATACAAATATGCCAGTCATCTGTCATTTGTAGTTTCATCTTTGAACTTCACTTTTCTTTTTAAAACACGTGAGGTTTGCATGAAATATTTTCCCATACTGAATTGTATTTGCCTTTTAAAATATCTTACTCAGCTCCCTCAGTATGGCTGAGCATGTTAGGTGAGGCCCACAGACGTGGGGCTGAGCTGGTCAGGCTTTTCAGGCCGAAGAACTTCATCTTTGGATTGGATCTCACATGGATTCCTGTTCCCCAGCACTGCGTGGAATTATCTCACTGTGGGCCTGGATGTTGAACACAGCAGACCATAAAATTCCATTTCATTTCTGTTGCATAAACATAGGATCACAAATAGTGTGATTATTTCTGGCAGCCTCAGGCCTCTTAGCTAAGAGAAAGATGTAGGAGGATATGAATACTTAAATATGTTATCAGCTTCCCTGTATGATCTGACCAAATGCCTTGGGCACTTGCCTATAAAAAGGTCAAATACAAAAACATGCAACCCTGCCATTTGCTGAGCTCTTACTGTGAGCAAGGCACTGTGCTCTTGATTTCATTTATGGTCTCACAGCCAGTCTGGAGGCCAACATTACAGGATGTTATTCTCTCGCTTTACAGTGGAGGGAACAGCATGAAACTCGGCAGGTTTGGACTGTAAGGAAAGCAGGTTGGTTTGGAAACAACATCTTTCAACTCTGAAACCTTACGCCATCTCCCCTTCGCTCACCTTTTCTTTGATCTTGATTAATGGTCCCTGGTCTGGGTCCTCTTCCTTGTCTTGGTGGAGCTTGGTAGGCAGGCAGTGCCGCAGACTCATGAGCAGGTTAATCCTTTTCTTTTTTTAAAAAAAATAGTTATTTATTTTAATTACTTTATTTCAGAGAGAGAGAGAATGAGAGTTTGTGCCAGGGCCTCTGACCACTACATGAGCCACAATGTATATCTGACTTACGTAGATACTGGGGAATCAAACCGGGGTCCTTAGGCTCACAGACAAATGCCTTAACTGCTGAGCCATTGCTCCAGCACTGAGCAAGTTATTCTTGACCAACACTAGGGTGGGAAGAAGCCACCCACTCCAGTCCCATCTTGCCTTGTAGCTAAAGAGGCTATAGTCCAGAATGGCCGGGTTGGCCGTCTGAAAAAGGACTGCCAATTAGCAAGCCCATATGGCTGACAGTTTGTGGTCAGACAAGCAGAGTGTTTCAGCACAGCCTCCATGCCGTCCTATAATTGGGGTCCCAGCGCGTTATAAATATGTAAAGCGTGAAACATGTAAGCCGGGAGGAAGTGATGGCTCCTTGGTCTACATGGAAAGGAGCTTTGTCTTTTCCATGTCTGGTTAAAAACCAAACAAAACAGATTCCTGAAAGTTTGGTAACCAGTCCTTTCCCATTTTAACTTTTTATTGACAATTTTGATATGTATAAACAATATACTATAATCATAATCCCCCCTCCACAATCCTCCTGAGTCTCTTCCCTCGTCTCTTCTATTTTGATGTCATCGTTTTTCCCCCTCTTATTACACAGGTCTTGTGTAGGAGCATCACCCACTGTAAGGTCGTGGACACCATGGGCACTTTGTGTCTGGAACACAGCACCATAAGCAGCCCTCCCCTTCCTTTAGCTCTTACGTTCATTCCTCCACCTCTGCCACGATGGTCTCTGAGCCTTGGAATGGAAGATAGAGGTGTCTCGGTGCCAAACACACCTCTGTCACTTCTAAGCACTTTGATGAATCGAGTGTCTCCCCAGTGGTGACCGCCATATGTGTTTAAACATTAAGTATCTGGAGGACAGCTGAGTGGGCAGAATATTCAGCCCGATCACAGTTAGTTGTTTCCCCCCAGAGCCAATGAGCTTCCCAGCCATAGGCTTGTGATTGAGATTTTAGTACCAGGCATCCAATTCCTTCCTGTGGATTGAGCCCCAAGCCCAACTGTATACAGAGCAGTTGGATTCCCCAATAATACACATGTCTTAACGCCACCGAGACTATGACTTAATGACCTTTCTTGCTATTTGAATGTGTGGTTTTGAAGAAAGAGACTACTTTTACTATTTGTTCTTGGTGCCTGGTAGATACTCATTCAGTGTATTTTTCATGAATGAATGAATCATCAGGCTCATTTTCCCCTCTCTATGAAATAGCCACTCTAATAATTCATCGCTCAGGAGATAAAGCATGGTTTTAAACGAAGCTCAGTCGGTTGGAATCTTGAATGAGGGTAAGGCATAACAGACATATTCCTGCTCGTAACAGTTTCCCGTACCTAACTAACTATTAACATGTCATCCCTCTGGCTGTTTGAGAAAGGCATTCTGAAATCACCAAAGGAGGCTTCACCTGGACACCAGAAATCATCACTTTTTTTCCCTTCTCTCCCTCTCTCATCTGTCCTGAGGATCCGTCGCAGGATGTGTGCATGATAAGCCCTCTGTCACAGAGCTCCACCTCGAGCTCACTGCTCCTCTCTCTGTCCCCTCATTTCCCTGTGTGTTCTAGAACATTCGGTAGGCTCTGCACCTCGCCGTAGGTAAGGACCAGATCATCTGATTGCGTCCCTTCCTTGTCTCCTCAGTGATGCCTGTCTTTTCTTACACTGGCATTTATATCAAACATATAATCAGGAAATCAGCTAGTTTGGAAATTGTCTCCCCTGCAGACAGTCCTCGTTAGCTTCGGTGCCATCAAGCCAGGGAAAGCACACGTCCGCTCTGCAAGGGAGCCGCAAGGGGACGGGGCCCGGCCCGACCTTCCCTCCACACCTGTGTTTCTGTGCTTGAATATTTTATAGGCTGAAAGATGTTGTCACAAAACGAGGCAATTATAGCTACATTTAGTCATGTTCTACCATGAGTTTGGATTCTCCGTGCAAGGAGGGATCCCTATACAAGTTATGGATCCTTGCTAGAATGAAGAGAAACACTTATCCACCATGAGCATGGCTCTCAGCACATCAAGTTGTACAGATGCACGTGTGTGCATTTATGTAAATTACTTATCAATTAAAACCAGTGGCATTGCAGAGTGTAGTGTTCCAGTGGACGGATATCTTAATCACCTGCGGTGTGTGTGTCTCATTTTTGCCTTGGCTCTAGAACTTCGTAGTTTTGAACATTGCTGCATTCACAAGATAAAATCTCTTTGTGGTGTGGATATTTGGAATCCAGTTCGTCTGCTATAACAAAAACCCAAGTACCTTAAACAGCATGGTGGATTTTGTTTCCATGTAATTCTTCCAAGCCTCTAAGGCTGCCACGTGGGTCACTTGGTCACCTGCGGGTCTCAGGCAGGAATCTCCATCCACACTGTGCTATCTGTATGTCCTCCAAACAACGGAAAGGCCCACAGTCGCCTGCGTTTCTCATGCCTTATGGGAACACCTGTTATTCCCACTCTTGTCCTCATGGTTCACAGTGGGTTGTATGTCCAGACCTAGCTGCAAGCAAAGCTGAGAAATGTAGTCCTGAGCTCGGGTGACCACTGGAGCTGCGAAAATGTGGAGGTTCTGTGACTCCCTTTGTCCAACTGGGCTAACGTGTTCTAAATCACCCGGGGAAGGTTTGTCCTAGTGATGACATTATTCCTGGCTCCAAATCAAAGGCACATCATCAGTGCATGGCATTTCCTGTTCAAATAGGTGAGTGAGATGCAGCCCATCTCATCTGTTTTTCTGTATTTTATTTTTGAGAGAGAGAGAGAGATAATGGGCGTGCTAGGGCCTTTCAGCCACTATGAATGAACTCCAGATGTGTGCACCCCCTTATGCATGTGTGCAACATTGCACACTGGCATCACTTTTGTGTCTGGCCACTTGGGACCTGGAGATTTGTTCTTAAGCTTCGCAGGCAAGCTCCTTAACCACTAAGCCATCTCTCCCGCCCCCGTCTCATCTTTGATGCTTCTTGGCAAATGCTGATTGCACAGCCATTTGTTCTTTTTGCCTTGCCGTGGGCTTGTAGAACACCCGTCCATCTCCTTCCCACATACGTTCTTTACTTGGGTTGAGGACAGCTGCCGTGTGCGGTCCCCTCCTCCCCTCCCCTCTCAGCCCCCATAGTCCCTGAAACTGTGGCACACTTCCCTAAACCAAGGTCCTTCCCCCTTGTCTCTCACCTCCGGACACATGTCAGCTTGCTCATTCCTTTCTTCTAAGTGTGACGTGCAGAGCACAGCACAGCCTCTCAGGTGTGTAAGTGACGGATGGACGGAGTGCCGCCTGCTTCGGGTGCTTTTGACGGACACCCTGTCTTTTCCACATTCTTGCCTAGTGCCCCTTGCCATATGTCGGAGATTGGCAGTGCTTTCCACGTGCACCCGCTCCTGCCCACGCACCCTGCCTCACAGAAAACTTGGCAGTCACCTGAAGAAATGGCCTTCCCAGAATTTTCTCTACAAAGTAGGGGAAGCACCACGTACCAGTGCACAGTCTAGTTGTGATGGGCAGCTGGCCCTTGCCGTACTTTGTCTCCCTCTTAGCACACAAGGACCTGTTCAGGGCTTCGTACTGATGCCGTTTTCGCCTCTCGACTCATGTTCTCTTATTCCCCTTGTCAGGTACCCTTATCTGGCAATGAGAGCAAGAAAATATTATCTATTTATTGTTTGTTCATTCATTTATTTACCTGAGAGGGAGAGTGACAGAGAGCTGGTATGAGTGTGCCAAGGCCTCCTGCACATGAAAACGAACTCCAGACACCTGTACCACTTGATGTATCTGGCTTTATGTGGGGACTGGGGGACTGAACCTAGGCTATCATGCTTTGCAAACGAGCACTTTTAAACACCGAGCCATTTCTCCAGGCCTCCTCCCAACTTTTTAATATTATACTTTCTTTTTAAAACATTTATTTACTTGAGAGACAGAGAGAGAGAATGGGCACCCCAGGGCTTCTAGCTACTGCAAATAAACTCCAGGTGTATGCACCATTTGTGTATCTGGCTGTACGTGGATACTGGGGAATTGAACCTGAGTCCTTAGTCTTCGCAGGCAAGTGCCTTAACCGCTATGCCATCTCTACAACCTGTTACTGTACTTTCCACATATTCGTAAGCTGTGTTAAAACTAAGGAGTGGCTTCCTTCTATTTTCATATGTACATTTCAAAATAATATTATTACCAGCCACGTTCCTCAAACCCTTGCTCAATCCTGGGAAGTGTTCTAAGCAGGATCTCTGTCCCTTTGAGGATCAGACATCATTTCTATGCTCCTTAGGAACACTGAGGCTGAAATATAGAAGCAAGTAACCTGCCCTGGAACCCTTTTGCAGATTTTGAATTCAGTACCGGGTAGTTTGGTTCTGGAAGTGATCTTCCCTGAGCAGTCATTACCCTCTGCTCTCTTCACTTATGACCTTGAAGTTTGCCCTTGACTGGCTGAGGATGCCCTGAAAGTTTATGTGCATAGAGTAAAAGGAAACCAGGGTATAGACATAGTACTTCCCAGGTGTGTGTGTGTTTGCATACGTGTGTGTGTGCGCGTGCATACATGAGGGCCACAGCGGAAACTGTGTGCTGATCAGGGTTTTTGGTTGCTTTTCCTTAGCACATCAGCTGTGAACTGCAGATAATCAATTGCATTCCAGTTCCTTTGGAATCCCTGCGACGTCTCTGAGAAATTGTGTGTTATTTATAGCCGTTGTATGAAGAAAGCAGCAGAGGCAACAATGAGAAAGAAACACCTTCTATGGCTTCACGTCATCCAGAACAGTCACTTTGGAAACATCCTCCCAGAAATATCTGCCCTTGGGCTGGAGAAATGGCTTGGTGGTTAAGGGAACTTGCCACAAAGCCTGAAAGCCTGGGGTTCGATTCCCCAGGACTCATGTAAAGCCAGATGTGCAATGTGACTCATATATCTGGAGATCTTTGGCAGTGGCAAGAGACCTGGTTTGCGCATTTCTTCCTTTTCTCCCTTTCTCCTCCCTCTCTCTACTTGCAAACAAATAAGTTTTTAAAAAGTGGTGTTATTTTTGTTGTTGTTGTTGTTTTACAAAAAGAAATACTGCACTAACAAATAGGAGCTTTGCCTTGGAAGCAAAATGTGATCCTTGAGGTTGAGAAAAGCAAGTTATACTACAGAAATGCATCTTAGGCCGCATGTTGTGACACACGCCTGTAACCCCAGTGCTGGAAGGCAAAGGTGGGAGAATTAGGCAGTATTGGAGGTTAATCTTAACTCTCGAGTGAATCTGAGCCACATGAGACCACTCAAAACAAAACCAAACGCAACCATGAAGAAACCACCCCAAATACATGATTTTAACCTGGGTTAATGGTTACACAAGCCTATAGCTAGTTACTCGTGAGGCTGAGGCAGGAAGATTGCAAGATGAAGGCATACCTGAGCATCTTGGGGAGACCCTGTCTCAGGAATCAAAGGCAGAAGTAGATCTGGAGACAAAGCCGAGGGGTAGAGCCCTAGGTTCGGTTCCCAGTACCGACACAAATGAACAAAACAGAAATATTTATTTCAAATTCTCTTACAAATGCAATGATCAGGCAGAGGGCATTTTCTTTGGAGCCATCTCCCGGATGCTGTGACTAAACCGTCTTCTCTCTGGTGCATGTTTCCGAGTCACTTAGGCGAGGCATAGAATGAAGAAGGCCCCGGGGAGATTTCAGTGGCCACTTTTTTATTTTTATTTTTATTTTTTGGAAGCTGCACACCTTGGAAAGTCCTCTGTAGAGTGAGGTAATGCTTCCTGGCTAGTCATTCTAGGCAAGGGAAAGCAACTGAAAGTGTCACCCAGGTTTGACTACCCTGCTTGTTCATTTCATGGTGAGGGCCACCGGCCTTTTCACTGCGGCCCTGGTCTGTCTCCTGTGGCAGTCCATCCTTTGAATCGTGGTGGCTGTCGTGAGATGGCACTGCTCTTGCTGGAGAAGCCCACGTCTGGGGCCAGTCTGGCTCTAGTGGACGTTGCTTATCAGATCTGCAGGCTGCAAAGGGTTTGAAACACCCTTTGTGAGGATTTCGAGTGAATCTTATTTCCATTATCCAGCAGTAAGATGTAAAAATTTAAGGCCAACTTGCCTTTGTCGGAGGGAGCCGAAGCCGCCCACATTGTGCGTGTGCCCTTCTTTTCTTCCAGGCCTGGAAACATGGAAGCATTTTCCATGGCTTCTTGCTTATTTTAGAGGCAAGAAACAGGCAAGCAGAGGGATGACAGTTTTAGATTTATAGCAGGTGACGGCCAAAGAACATTGTGCTCATCAGGCTTGCTAATGCCACTTCCAAATCCTAACTCTGGTATATTTATTAACATCTTTGGAGTAAAGGCTTAAAATTATCTATTAAGCGCAATTTTTCACCCTTTCTGACAGATCCCTAGTGCTGCCAGGAAGCTTTTAGGCTGTAAATGAAAAGGAAAAACAATCTTGTATTTCGATCTCGGGTTTCTTTCTTTCTTTTTTTTTCTCTTTTTCTGTGAATTATCTTGGAGTAGAATTTTACCATGAGGCTTTCATCGGAATTTAAAACCATCATATCGCCTTTTCTTCCTGCTGGACTTAAGGGTCCCCACTGTTCTGAGGCTTCATTTGAAGTTAACTATCTTATCCGAGAAAAGGTTTTAAAAATACTCTCCCTTTGCATTTAAGTTTCTTTTCTCTGTACTTAGCCAAATCTGAATGATTGATTTTTATCAAAGCTTCGATATGTACCCCATCTATAGGCTTTTTATTCCTTCTCTTTTTTCTTATCTTTTCTTTTAGGTTTTTTTTTTTTTTTTATAAAACTTTCCAGATGTGGTTGAATAATTACATGGTGTAGGTGTATCAAGTTCTGTGTCTGACCATAAATTTTTAAAATGGGTTTTAAAGCAAGCACTTGTCTCATCCTTCCCTGCAATTTAGAACTGACTTGCAAAAGGACTTTTAGTATACCTCATATATTTCCTTGTAGTTTTATATAAGTTGACATTTATTTTGAATCAAATTCTATTTTAGGTATTTTGTGATATAGAAGGGAAATTCATTTAGCATTCAGTACTTGGAGATAAATATTATGCTGTTTGAAATGCATAAAGGCTCCACTTATATTAGCTATCAAGACTGTTACTGATATTCTTCTAATTGTTTTTTTTTTTTTCATTTAGGGTGTGATCAATTGAAATACTTCCTTTTTTTTTCTAGACTTCATACAAAACTCAGCTACAAGTAGACATGGGAAGTTTGTCTTCTAGTTTTCTTACAGGAGAGATCGACTTAGCCTTGGCCAGGGTTTTTAGCATTCAGTATCATGTCATTGGGTTTTATATTTTTGCTTTGGGGTAAAAACATCTCTAAGTGTCTATGAACCCTTGGAGTAATTAATATAGAAACTGCTGTATGAACGGAGGAGCAGATCAGGCATTAGCAGTATTGGCTGGCAGTGTTGTGGGCTGCGGATCAGTATAAATGGGTCACTTTGATGATCAGATGTGGAAATAATGACAGTAACCAGAACACCAGATCCTGGCCCCTCTGCAGCGTCCACTCTCTGCATTCCCATAGTTGTTTGTGTGTAGCTCACAGGAGACTGAACTGGTAATCACACCTGGAGAACGCTTTACAGCAGTTTTTAAAATACAGATTATGGCAACTTTGCAAATCCGATGCTCTTCGTGATAGGAAGGAGCTCCCTTGGGCACTGCAAAGTTTGGTGGAATCAGACGGCCTCATGGGCCTGGGAGAGAGCCACGGGCAAGCCTGTCACCGCTGAGCTTGGCAAGGGTGCTGGCAGTGCAAACGGAGTGCATTCTGCCAGGCTCAAGTGGCGCCCTTGGTGACGGGCACCCCATGGAACACCGGTGCCTGGTGAGAGCGCAGCTTGGGCGTTGTGCTCAATCTGCCACGAGAGAAAATTTTTCAGGCAAAAGTTACTTAAGGTTTTTTTTTTTCGGTGCTACAAATACAGGTGAGGCACCTACCCCGTTTTTTAGACAGGACCTCATCCTATAGCCCACTGTGGCCTCAAACGTGCTACGTGGCTGAGGATAACGTTGACTCTCTGATCGTCCTGCCTGTGCTTCCCAGGCAGACAGGCCAATTTTCTAGGGTGCTGGGGAGTGAGCCAGAGCGTAGCGGTTTGAATGACATGTCCCACATGCCACCATGTATTTTGAGTGCTTGCTTGACCCCAGCTGATGGCAGTTCGGGAGGTGGAGAGAAAGAGAATGGGCGCACCAGGGCTTCCAGCCACTGTGAACAAACTCCAGACGCATGTGTCCCCTTGTGCATCTGGCTAATGTGGGTCCTGGGGAACCGAGTCTTGAACCGGAGTCCTTAGGCTTCACAGGCAAGTGCTTAACCGCTAAGCCATCTCTCCAGCCCAATAAGCAAGCACTTTCAACTGCTGAGATACCTTGGGGTTGATTTTCTTTTCCTTCCTTCCTTCCTTCCTTCCTTCCTTCCTTCCTTCCTTCCTTCCTTCCTTCCTTCCTTCCTTCCTTCCTTCCTTCCTTTCTTTCTTTTTCTTGAATCTGGAACTTCATGTCTAGGTCATTTGTTGTCTCCTGTCTATAATGTACTGAGTATAGGGAAGGGGAGAGAGAGAAAGTGTGAGTGAGCAAGAGAGCCAGCAAGCCTGACTTTCCGAAGCCAGACCATGGTTCAAGTGTTTGGTTCATTACTGACTTTTTGTGGGTTTCATTGTCTCCCCTCGTTTTCCCACCTTCAGTGTTACAGGGGAAATAAATCACCTTCTAGGAAAATATGGAGTCACTCGCCAGCTGTCTGACAGCTTGTCTGCGCCAAGTGCACAGGTCATGCGTGAGCAGTGATGTTGAGGAACTGTTGGACTTTGAACTCTTCTCGCAATGGTGAGAATATTCTAGAAGAAATGCTACGCAGCCGTCATTCAGCATTGGCTGATAGTAGATTTTGCCCTGGTTGTTTCTGCAGCCGTTTTGGTGTGTGCCCTTGGCGTCTTGTGATGATTTCTACATTTGATCTAAAGAAGGATTTCACATTTTTCTAGGAAACACACCAAATTTTCTGAGTTTTTGCTTTTTTCTGGAGCCCTATGCATTTAATAGGTACTTCTCATTTGGAAACAAATGTGGCCTGAAGAAGGGATTTTTATACTTGAGGCTGTACAGATTGATGTTCTTTCTGTTCCCAGCACTAGTTATGCCTTAATATATGTTCTTTTATTTAATATAGCCACTATCATTTTTCAAGTACAACTCACAAAAAGAAGAAAATAGATTTTTTTCTCAATTCCTACAAAATTCCACAACTCTTTAATTTTTTATTTATTTATTTGTTTTTATAGATAGGGTCTTACTCTAGCCCAGGTTAGCCTGAAATTCACTGTGTAGTCTCAGGGTAGCCTCAAACTCATGATGATCTTTCTACCTCTTTCTCCTGAGGGCTGGGATTAAAGGCATGCAATACCACGCCTGACATCTTTAATAGTTTTTTAAAAAATGGATTTGGAGGGGTTGCTGTGGAGATTGCTCAGTGGTTAAAGCACTTGCCTGCAGAGCCTAAGGACCCATGTTCAATTCCCCAATACCCACATAATGCCAAATATACAATGTGGCCCACGTGTCTTGAGCTTATTTGCAGCATGCCCATTCTGTCTCTCTGTGTTTCTTTCTTTCCATCTCAAATAAATAACTAAAAATAAATAAGTAAATAACCAAATCAAAGGATAGAGAAAAAGTATGAAATTTTGTTGGGAACCATACTATGTAAACATACTGTAAATTGGTCTTATTCTCATCAAGTTTCCCCCTTTTGTCTCCTGTCTGTCCCCAATGCACAGAGGACAAGGAGGACCCTTCCTGTGGGGGTCTCGGTAGTCATTGTGGGCTCATGGATGCTCCAATGCTGCTTGTATGCCTTCCAACTCTGTACCTCTTACATCTTTCTCCCCCCTCTGCAGCAGTGTTCCCTGGGCCTTGGAGGGGGTTAGAAGTCCACTGTGGTCTTGAGCTCTCAGCAGCCTCTTATTTTCTGCTCTAATGTATGCTGAGTCTCCTGCGTGTCTGCCGCCCTCTTCCTAGAGAAGGTTCTCGGGCCAGCGCTGAGAAGGAGCACTCACATGTAATCTACCCCTTCCTCGTGATGTCTCCCAGGTGTGACAGAACTGAACAGAGTTCTCAAAGGAAGAAACACAAAGGCCATTAAACAGCTTAGTGCATGTTCTTGGGCAAAAGCCTAGCTCTGCCCTTTCTTCTGTATGTGGTAGGTAGGAAGGACACATGACATCACGTAAGCCCGTTGTGGGGGTCAAAGGTCGATGTTCCAATTCTGGAACATAGGACTTTCATCATTACGATTCCTGCAAGGGGCTTATCTCTAGCCAGAAGACCGCTCAGAGGCCAGTGAGTCTCGAGTACCACAAAATAGGACTTGTGATGGCCATTTACATATTCACAACAGCCAGTCCCTTGGAAAAAGAAAATAAAGGGTTCTGGAGAGATGGCTCATGGCTAAGGACTCTTGCTTACAATGCACGACAGGCAGGCTTCCATTCCCCACCCAGTATTCATGGAAAGCCAGAGGAATAAAGTGGCACATGTGTCTGGGGTTTGTAGTGGCGGGAGCTCCTGGCATGCCCATTCTCCTTCTCCCTCCCTCCCTTTCTCTCCTATAAATAAATAAATAAAAACTTAAAAACCTAAAAGGCTGGAGAGGTTGCTTAGTGATGAAGGCACTTGTTTCCCTGATGAGTCAGGCTCGGTTCCCAAGTACCCACATGACACCAGGTGCGCAGAGGCCCGTGCTTCTGGAGTTCGTTTGCAGTAGCAGGAGGGCTTGGGATACTCTTGTACTTTCTTTCTCTTCCTCTCCCCCTCTCCCCTTCTTTCTCTGTCAAATAAATATTTAAAAATAAAACATTTCAGACAAGTTTCTTCCTTTGCCCACCCTGACTCTTCAGCAGTGTGACTAATACTATGTTGGCTTATATTGCATTTAAATACTTTTTTTATTTTTTTGCAAGTGGAGAGATACAGACACACAGAGAGAGTATGGTTGCACCAGGGCTTCTGGAACAGAAAAGAAAAGAGAAAAGAACAGAACAGAAAAGAAAAGAAAAGGAAAAAAAAAAAAACCTCAAGATGTTTGTGCTCCTTTATGCATCTGGCTTACATGGGTACTGGGAAATCAAACCCAGGTTGTTAGACTTTGCAGGCAAGCACCTTATCCACAAGCCATCTCTGTAGCCAATACTTCATTTTTTTAAGAAAAGTATTTGTTTATTTATTTACCTAAGAAGGAGAGAGAGAGAGAGAGAATGGGCCCCCCAAGGCCTCCAGCCACTGCAAACAAACTCCAGATGCATGCGCCCCCTTGTGCATCTGACTTATGTGGGTCCCGGGACTCGAACCTGGGCCCTTAGGGCTTGCAGGCAAATGCCTTAACTGCTAAACCATTTCTCTACCCACTCCATACTTCATTTTTTGTAAAACAGTATTTATCATGCTAACCACATGCAAAGACCTGTGTGTGTGTGTGTGTGTGTGTGTGTGTGTGTGTGTGTAGCAATGCTTCATGATAAAACTCTCCTACAGCCAAGGGAGCCAATACCCTTTCCTTGGGTGTGTGCCCTCCCATTAGCCTTGGTCTCCACCTGTCCATTCCAAATCTAACTCTCAGGCCAAATGTCAATTGTTGTTTGTCACTACACAGTTAGTGTTGTTTTCCAGATCAGAGCTAAGAGGAAGCAAAATGCACATTTTCTTCATAGTCCTATTAAGTCATTGAAAATAAAAATTAGATCAAGAATACCCAGTGATTCCCTCCTGGAAGTGTAGCGCATGAAGTAATATTTGTCATTCTTGCCTTATTATTGGAGCAAATTCAAACCCAACAAATATTCAATGTCCACTCTATGCATGAATGTGTAGCAGGTAAATTTAAATGTGATCACTTAAAAGCTCACCAAATCCTTCCTATACCTTTAATCCCAGCAGAGGTAGAAGGATTGCTGTGGCACCAAGATCGGCCTGGGCCTCTAGAGTAAGCTGGTCAGCCTGGGCTAGAGGGAGACCATACACCTAAATAAATAGCCAAAACAAACAAAAGTAAAACCCAAAACAAAAATACCTCACCAGATCTTTGGAATGGGAAGATGGTGGCTCCACGATTAAAGGCACTTGCTTGCTTTCAAAGCTGACAGCCTGGGTTCGATTTCCTAGTACCCACTTAACACTCCTTGGACAAAGTGGCACATGTGAGTAGAATTCTTTTGCTAAGCTCTGGCATGCCCGTTTCATTCTCCCTCTCTCTCTCTCTCTCTCTCTCTCTCTCTCTCTCTCTCTCTCTCTCTCTCTCTCTCTCTCTCTCTCTCTCCCCCCTTGCAAATAAAATTACTAAAAAGGAAAATACTAATTCTCCTCCAAATCTTTTCTTTTCAATTGTTTCATGAATGGCAATTGTGAATTTTATATAAGACTTAGAACAAACTCTTCCCATCCATAAATTAAGGTAGGAAATAAGTAGTGGGATTTCCGTCAAGTTAACATCTCAGGCTTTTAGAATATTGTTTGCCGGTATGAAGAACAATGGTCATAATTGGACTACAGATAATAACATATGCTTATGTTTGAAAAAAATACTATTTATTTGTTTATTTTGAAGTATATGAAAGAGAAGAAGCATGCCAGAGCGTTCTGGTGCTGCAAGTGAACTCCAGACCAGAGCACCACTTTGTGCATCTGCCTTTATGTGGGAAGTCGCACCTGCACGGTCAGGCTTTGCAAGCAAGCACCTTTAACCCCGGGGCTGTTTCCCCAAGCCCCTGCACAGGCCCGTCTTCCCCATGCCTATGCTGATTTTGCTTTGCAGTATTTGACTCTGGCCTTGCCAATGGGTGATGCCACAGCTGAAGTGAATGGCGGGACAGTTCTTGGTGTTTTCATTACTCCCTGTTTTTCCTTTGTGAAGACGTTTGGTGCAGAAGAATGTGTTGAAAACACATATTGAACAATGATTACTTGTCATCTGACGAGAATTGTAGTGGAGTTTGGAGTTGGCAATGTCCTACCACATCCATACCTGGGGCTGTAAGCTCACCATCTTATTTTGTTGCCTAAAAATGCTAATTAGGTATATACACATACTCATTCTTACCTTGTTAGATTACAGACCATTTTAGGTGCTAAGCCACACACGGCAGTCCAAAAGTTCTTCGTACAAGAGAGCTTTCGACATCAATTTGCTGCTGGCATTGCCTTGCCCTAAAATTTCCCCAGCCTTTTAGCGACATGCTTGGAGAGTTTTTATTCTGGAGTCTGGGTGTGGGTCCCTACAATTGAAGCACCATCAAAGTGTGGAGCTTCCGCTCACGAGGGATTGCATGGCTGCTGTTCAGCAGATGTGGGTGAGGGCGTCGAAGACGTCTGAGAAGCAGGCGTGTGGGCGTCAGCCTCCATTTCTGGATTGTCCCCTTTTATTTTCATTTGTCTACTTAGATTGAAAGTAATTTGTTGTTTTTCTATTTAGTGGTTATCAAGCAACGAAGTCATGCCAGGGCTGCACTGGCAAACAAGATGCCTATTTCATGAGTTGTGTCAGGATCTCTCAGCCTCAGTAATAATGAAATGTTGGACCTGCAGGGTTTTTTGTTTTTCCTTAAAAAACTTATTTGAGAAAGAGAGAGAGAGAATAGGTGCACCAGGGCCTCTAGCCACTACAAATAAATTCCCTATACGTGCACCACCTTGTGCATCAGGCTTACCTGGGTCCCGGGGAATCAAACCTAGCTCCTTAAGCTTTGCAGGCAAGCACCTTAACCTGCTAAGCCATCTCTCCAGCCCGTATTCTTTGTTCTTGAGGACATGAGGATGGCCTGTGATTTATGGGATGTTTACCAGCATCCTTAGCCTGACCCAACCAGAGGCCTCCAATATTCCCTTCCAGCTGTGGCAATCGAGTCTCTCCAGTTGATGTCCAAATGTGCCATGGGAAATAAAACCTCTCCCAACTGAGAACCGCCGATTTGCAGGTTTCAGATATTTAATATCCTTGGAGTTGGATGCATCTTAGAACTGATGGCCACTGTTCTTAGGCTCAGAGGGAGGAGGACCACGAAGCAGCTCACAGCAAATGAGCTCAGTCCTAGCAGTTACTTCGTTTTGTTTTGTTCCACCTTCTAAGCTCATAGTTGCCTGAGGAAGGTGGAAGTCTGGAATTGGTTTGAGATGGAAGCAAGTTTAAATCCCTCTCAGTTTGTTCAATTCTATGACTTCATCCTAGCCTGAAACTTCCTTTTCCACAGGATTAGACAATTTGGTGCAACGCACCAGTAGAGCTGTGAGTTTGAGCCTGGCAGGTTTGCTAGGGAATGGCTAGTAACCATTGTGAGCCTACACCTTGACAGAGTATAAGCTTGAACGTACATTTCAAATTGTATTCTACTCTAATCTTTCCCTCTGGAGCGTACTATGGTCATAAGATGGCTGCATGTGTGTGTGTGTGTGTGTGTGTGTGTGTGTGTGTTTCTCATGCACTAACATTGCTGTTTATGATTTTAGCTACCCATTCAGTCCATTTTAGATTTAAAAGGATGGTACTTGGGCTGGAGAGATGGCTTAGCAGTTAAGTGCTCGCGTGTGAAACCTAAGAACCCCGGTTCGAGGCTTAACTCCCCAGGACCCACGTTAGCCAGATGTACAAGGGGGCGCACGCATCTGGAATTCGTTTGCAGTGGCTGGAAGCCCTGGCACGCCCATTCTCTCTCTGTCTCTCTATCTGCCTCTTTCTCTTTCTCTCTCTCTCTCCGTCACTCTTAAATAAATAAATAAGTAAATAAGGATGACTTCCTTCAAACTATCCCTTCTCGAGGCTGCAATTTCCCACAGCACTGAGGTGCCCCTAGACTTTCTCTTGCACAAATGGGTGATTTGACGGAGAATACAGGAACACCCATGCCAGTCACGGGTGTCTCCTGAACACCTCTGGTCGGCGCTCTGACACCCTGCGTCTGTCACCTGACTCCCCGTGAAACGTACTTACTAAGGACAGCAAAAGACCACATCATGTTAACGCTGCCGGAAACTCATTATCTACGCTCAGAGTCATGGCAGACCACCTTCAGCCTCCATCACGCTGGGGTCACAGGCAGGTTCCCGCCGTGCCCGGCTTGACCAACACGTCTCAGCCTCACTCCAGTAACTCCCTGTTGGAGTAGAATTTTTGGATACTTCTCGTAGACTTAGGTTCAGGATGACACTGACAGTCCTTAGAAAGAAAACTGAAGTCTTGGAGCAGCTCAAAAATTGTGTGAATTCGTCTGAGCCAAAAAGGATGCACTTGCCAGCCGGAATAGATTGAAGCAAATGCAGGGAATTCTGGGAGATGGTCATGTCAAACGCCAAAGAATGATTTGTTATCTGGATTCAATGTTTTTTGCCATATCAATGCAATCAACATGGGCTGCCGTTTATTGAGCACTTTATATATGTGTATATACATATACTGGTTTGATGAGTATTGATACAGTATTAGCTCAACAGGGTCTGCCATATATTAAGTACTTAATGTATATCTAGTGAAAAATAAAAACAGGGTGTACCTGGGTGTGATAGTGCTGCACACTTTTAATCCCAGTTCTCAGGAGGCAGAGGAAGAAGGATTGGTGTGAGTTTGAGGCCGGCCTGGAACTACAGAGCGAGTTCCAGGGCAGTCTGGACTAGAGTGAGACCCCACGCTGTGGGAGGCAACGTGTGGTTCTAACTAAGGAGCTGGCTGTGGTGGCGCACGCCTTCCATGCCAGCGCTTAAGAAGCTGAGGTAGGAGGATCTGGGCTTCAGAGTGACTTGCTGGTCAGTCAGCTCTAGAGTGAGACCCTGCTTCAAAGGACAGCAAAGGAACAAACAGATCCAAAGCTAAATATATTATCGGGGGGACACGCGCAGCAGTTGTACGAATTACTTTTTGTTGCTGTAACAAAACACCTGGCACAAAGTAACTTGCTGGTGGTAGGAGACCTGGTTCCGGGGACCCAAGGCGGCTGGTCGCTGCCTCTACCATCAGGAAAGGAGACAGATGAATCCTGGCTCTCAGCTTGCCTTCTCACTCTTCATTTTGAATGGGCCCTGCATCTCACCCTGCCACAGCAGGTAGGTGGTGGTGTTCCTCGGTTAAACCTTTCTGGAGATGCCTTCCCAGACGCCGCTGGGTGTGTCTCCTGAGAGATTTAGTCCAGTGGAATCCACAATGAACATTACCACCCCCACCACCGCAGTGGACACAACCATGGTTTTTTCCCTTTCAGGAATAGAAATTAAACACCAAGACAAGGGTGAGTGGCTCAGGCAGTTAGAAACCTCCTGTTCAAATGCAGTGTTCTGGGCAGGCCAGGCTTCCTGATTGATGGATGGATGATTGACTGGGTGGGTGGTTGATTGATTGATTAACATTCTTTTACTGTTTCTATCTTTGTATCACATTACACTTGTTATTTATAATAATGATCTTGTTGACTCAGTTATGAAATAAGCATCACAAGATTAAAAAAGCTTCCCTGGAAATGGATAATGTTTTGGTCTTCTTTGTACAATCCCACTGTTGACTTCGCCCCGCCTAGTCCAGCTCTGGCACATAGACTCCAGGTTCTCTCTGTCACATCTAGGACCAGGGTGGAATTCTGCAGCCAGCTCCACTATTGGCAGAAGCTGAGAGACAGCAAGCGTCTTTGACTGAGACAAATAAAATGTTAATTCCTCCCTTGCTTTTGAGGATTGCAATGGCAAACAAACAATGATGGATTAAAATTAAAGAGTAGAGGAACAGGACTGGAGAGATGGCATAGCAGTTAAGACACTTGCCTGCAAAGGCAAAGAACCCAGGTTCAATTCCCCAGGACCCATGTAAGCCAGATGCCCAAGATGGCGCATGCATTTGCAGCTTCATTTGCATTGGCTAGAGGCCCTGGCGCACCCATTCTTCCTCTTAAATAAATTAATATATTTTTTTAAGAAAAGTAGAGAAGTATTTAATGGAGAACTGATTTCATAGGAATGTGTGTTATGATTTAAGAAGATTAAGGACAGAAGCCGGGCATGGTGGCGCACACCTTTAATCCCAGCAGTTGGGAGGCAGAGGTAGGAGGATCGCTGTCAGCTCGAGTCCACCCTGAGAATACAGAGTGGATTCCAGGTCAGCCTGGGCTAGAGTGAGACCCTACCTTGAACCCTCTCCCCCAAAAATAATTAAGGAAAGAGCAGCAGGCCCCATGCTTTTTTGTGGCTTTGTTTACTAGAGAGTTGAGTTCCCTTCAGAAGGTGTCCTTTGTGTCTGTGAGTTGCAAGGAGCACGTTTGAATCCAGATGGGATGCTTGTCTACAGGTGAGCTGAGCCCAGCTATAAGACTCCACTGCGCTGGATTCAGCTGTCTTGATTTTGTAAATGAGAGGCTCAAAATACCTGTGCTTAGTAATTACTGTCGCTTCTGCGTCAGTGTGCTATTTTGGCACGGATCTGTTCTGTTGCAGAAATTTGGAGACATCTGTTTACTTTCAACTCTCAAAGACCTTTTCAAGCACACTTAGTTGGTAGGACATGAGCTCATTCTTACATTAGGAATTTTCCTGCAGTGTCTTCTTTCTTCTAGAACATTTTTACCCCTTTGTTGAAAACTAGTGAAAACATTTGAGCAAATTTAGACATGGTATGATGAGAAATGACAGGTTCTAATAAAGGAAAAAGTGCTCTGCTAAGATACCCTTGTGCGGGCTGTGTGCTTGGGGTTAAGTCAGGAAGGTTTTCGGGGGATTTCGGCAGAGGTTTTGAGCAAAGGCCCTGATTTCTTTAGAGGGTTAGCCGAGTGGACCAACCGGGGTGACAGTGCTTTTATTAGCAGTGATAATTAGTTCAGCTTAATCACATCTGCATTTGGGCTTTTGGTTTCATGCTAATTTGAGGGCCCGAGAAAGGAGACAAATAATGTGGAAGAGAGGTCAGGCCGTGTGCAGCCCGGATAGCATGCATCTGCTCCAAGTGGAGAAAATTATTGCTCCCACATGCACATTCGTCTAGAAAAGCACCTTACAATGGACAGGACAGCTACTTGTTTACAGCAGGGGGTTGTTAAGCCCTGGCTGATCGTCCTTTGTAGATGCTGCTTCGCTGGTGGTGGTTTCCATTATCCCTGAATCGAAGATCCCGCGTGTTGGCCAGCCTTCCCTGCAACGCTCTTACCTCTTGCCCCATCGCCCTCTGGATCCAAAGGAGCACTTAGGGCCAACTGCCAAGTCCACATTGCTGCCCACCTCCTTTTGCAGACATGTCCATGGCCCCTTGCTTATCTTTCAGAAAGACTGAATGAGGACATAGAAAGAGGTTTGAATTTGTCACCACAAGGACAAGACCGGGGCTTGGGAGGCCACTCAGAGGTTAAAAGCAGTTACTTGCAAAGCCCAATGGCCCGGGTTCAATTCCCCAGTAACCAAGTAAAGAGAGACACACAAAGTGGCTCGTGTGTCTGGAGCTCATCTGCAGTGCAAAGAGGCCCTGGCATGTTGCTCGCTCTCTCTCTGCCCCTCGCCAATAAATAAAAGACCTGATAGAAGCCAAACTGCCTGTGTCTTGGGGAATCACTAAACAATCCATCCATCCATCCAGGAAAGAATAAGTGAGCATTTACCACCCGGGCATTGTCCCAGGCACTGAGTTAAACAAAGTGCAAAACCTCTGCGCTTCTTTTTCATGGAGTTTATCACATTTTCATGCTGTTCTTGGAGATCTTTGGTAGAGGGTGTTCTCCAGATATGGAGTGGTTTGTTGCTATAGCTACAGTCAAGGGCAGAGGGGTGGACTGATTCTTGGAAAATAAGAAAGGGAACAGGAGATGAGATGTGTTTAGAAAGAAAGGAATACTTAGAGACAGGGTTAGGTAGCTCTGAATAGAAATCCAGTGGTGGATACCTTGTTTTTGTTAAATTATTTTATTCAACACAGAGGGGTTAAGCCTAGGTGCTTGGGTGCCTCTTGGTTAATTGGCAGTGGGAGAGGTAATGCATTTAGTTTGGAGAATGCAGCCATGATAGGTGTGTTACTTCAGACACTTCGCCTGCCCTGGAAGATGCGCAGAGTTGGTGATCTAATAGCTTGTTCCCACCACTGATGTCTGTGATTATCTTTGTCACAGAGGGAATATAGCTGTCAGGAAAAGAGAAAGGCATTTCTCCTGCAGTAGCAGCAATGCGGCTCTACCTGTGAACACTCCAACCAGAGGGGAGGGTACTTAGCCACAAACAAGCACAACACTGTGACGGAAACTATGTGGAGGCAATCATTTATATATTTATTTATTTATTTATTTATTTATTTATTTGAGAGAGAGCGAGCAAGACAGTCAGATGGAGAGAGAGAGAGCCAGCGAGCAAGAGCGAACATGCCAGGGCCTCCAGCCACTGCAAACGAACTCGACACGCATGCACCACCTGGTGCATCTGCCTGACATGGGTACTGGAAGTCAAACCCGGGTCCCTAGGTCTCACAGGCAAGTGCCTTAACTGCTAAACCATCTCTCCGGCCCCCATGTGGAGGCTTTTAAAAGAAAGGCTCAGTGGTCTAGCCAGTTGACTGACAGTTCTCCCTTGTAGATGACCCCATAAGACAACTGTGATGGGACACAAGAGCGAAGGAACAGAACAGGTACGGTGGGGTAATGATAACTGGAGGAAGACGGATCTAAGTGAACAGATGGGAAAATAAAAATAATACATCTTGTTGATAGAAGTGGGTTCAGAATTTATTCAGGGTGGTGTGCAAATGTGGAGGAAAGGATCAGTTACATGGTATCTGGGGGTTGTGGCATCTGGAATTGCGTGGAGGAAAGCCAGTCTGTTCATTGTTGCTAAAGCGAGTAGATCAAGCCAGATGTGGGGGAGCATGCTTCTAATCCCTGCCCTCTGGAGGTGCTGGTAGGAGGGTTGCTGTGAGTTCCAGACCAGCCTGGAGCTACAAAGTTGAGTTTCAGATCAGCCTGGGCTAAAATGAGATCCTGCTTCAAAGAGAACAAGGGAAGGAAACATCGACCAGGTGAGTGAGGGTCTCCTCCTTGCTGAGGCCCCCGGTGTGTCGGCATGTGCGTCGCCTGCCTGGGACTACTGTGCTCTTTAGTTCACCTGTGAGGAATTAAAAAAAATTTTTTTTGTTCATTTTTTATTTATTTATTTGAGAGTGACACAGAGAGAGAGAAAGAGACAGAGAGAGAGAGATTGAGAACGGGCGCGCCAGGGCTTCCAGCCACTGCAAACGAACTCCAGATGCATGCGCCCCCTTGTGCATCTGGCTAACGTGGGTCCTGGGGAACTGAGCCTCGAACCTGGGTCCTTAGGCTTCACAGGCAAGCGCTTAACCGCTAAGCCATCTCTCCATCCCACCTGTGAGGAATTTTGACATGAGGGGTGAAGGCAGCATTTGTACTGTTGGCAATGATAGTTCAGGTGGCGAAGCACAGGGTTTTCCATACCTAACCCTCAACATTTCCATCCTTATTGGGTTCTTTCTCCCATTGCTGTTATTTTTTTTTAATTTATTTATTTGAGAGCGACAGACACAGAGAGAAAGACAGATAGAGGGAGAGAGAGAGAATGGGCGCGCCAGGGCTTCCAGCCTCTGCAAACGAACTCCAGACGCATGCGCCCCCTTGTGCATCTGGCTAACGTGGGACCTGGGGAACCGAGCCTCGAACCGGGGTCCTTAGGCTTCACAGGCAAGCACTTAACCGCTACGCCATCTCTCCAGCCCCATTGTTGTTATTTTTTAAAATAGCTTTTATTTATTTCTCTACAAGAAGAGGAGAAAGGAGAGAGAGCGAGTGGGTATGCCAGGGCCTCTTGCCACTATAAATGAACTCCAGATGCATGTGTCACTGTATGCATCTGGCTTTACATGGGTTCTGGGTTGAACCTGGGTCGCTAGGCTTTGCGGACAAGTTAACCTTAACCATTTAGCCACCTTAACCACCAAGCCTTAACCACTGAGCAATCTCTCTGGCCTTCCCCTCGGATTTTTCTCCAATGCCTTCAATGCAGTCATCCCTTGGGATCCACGTGGAAATGATTCGAGAACCTCCCGCAGGTATCAGAATCCAAGGACGATGTTATTTATAACAAAGGGTAACATATTTCCTTTTAACCTACATGCATCTTCTTGTATATTTAAAATCATCTCTAGATGACTCAGGACCCCCAGTACAGTGTTAATGCTGTTACATCGTGTGAATGCTGAGGAGGAATAAATTCGGTTTTGTTTAGTATGTATACTATTTGTGTGCATATGTAATGTGCATACTGTTCACATTTGTGCACATGCGTGTGTGTGGAAGTGAGAGGTCATGCTCAAGTATCTTACCTTAAGCGCCATTCATCTTATTTGAGGCTGGGTCTCTCGTTGGCCTTGAGCTTGTAATTAAGCTTGGCGGGCTGGCCAGCAAGCCCCAGGCATCCCCCTGTCTCCACTGCCCCAGCCCAGGGGCCATAAGCACGAGCCACTTTCTGTTGTTGTTTTACCTGGGTTCTTGGTTGTGAACTCAGGTCCCTATGCTTGCATAGCAAGCACTTTGCTGACTGAGGTGGCTTCTCAACAGTCATCAAAAAATATTTTGAGCCAGGCGTGGTGACACATGCCTTTGATCCCAACACTCAGGAGGTAGATGTAGGAGGATTGCCATGACATCTATCTATCTATCTATCTATCTATCTATCTATCTATCTATCTATCTATCTATCTATCTATCTATCTATCTGATCTATCCAGCCACCCATCCATCTATCATGCGCAGGGATATGATCACACACACACACACACACACACACACACACACACACACACACACAATGCTTGCTCAGGGATACAGAGGAGCTTCTGATCAACAGAGCAAACGTAATCAGGACTCTTCCTATACAGGGATCCTTGTGTAGTTTTATATTACTGACAAAAAAATTAAAGTCTAGGGCTGGTAAGATCCCTAGCTATACAAGCATGAGGACCCCTGTGTTCCATCTCTGGAATCCCCAACAAAAGCTGGTTGTGGCCATACTGGCCTGTAACCTCAGTGCCGATGGGCCCTGAGACAGGAGGACCCCGGGCTTCCCTGGCGAGCTGGTCTGATCGAGAACACCGCAGCCCAAGGTCAGTGAGCACTTCCATTGCCAGGAAGTAGGCTGGGAAGAGGGATAGAAAGGACACCTGATGCTTTGCTCTGGCTTTTGCACACATACACACAGGCGACTACATGCACACACGCGTGGACACACTGCGTGTACACACAGTGAGGTCTAGTTTTGCGTGGATCGCGAGGTCCTTTCTGAACCTGCTCCTGCAGAGCTGCGCCTCTGAGCTTCGTCCTATATTTGATGTTCTTCAGGCCCCGGGCCTGTTTTCTCTGTCTTTTGCGCCCTCTTCCTCTTGTGCCCTTAGAATTTTCCATGTAACTCTTTGGTCATGATTATGCTTCCACATTGCATTTCTGAATGTGTGATCAGTGGTGCTCCTCGGAGATCCTATCTTTCCTAGTTTTCTGCTCTGTGTTTTTATAAAGTAAAAGTACAGTAAAGGGAACGCAGAAAGAAAAGGCAGAAATGGGATTAGAATATCTTTTCACAATGGAACCCCAAGAAATACCCAGGAACCACAATCATGCCTCGACTTGTTTCTTTTATTATTGAAATGATAAAAATCACTGGCTGTGGGGTCTCTCTGAATGGCTGTATCAAGGGAGCTTGCCTTTCCTGTCCCGTGCCTGTGATAATTGGATGAAAAAAGTCTTCATTTACCTGGGAAGCCTTGATTCTTAGCTGAACTGACTGATTCAAGCCCCTTAATTATTTTACCATATTTATGCCTGCCGCTGGAAATGTGAACGTGGCTATTTTTAGATCCTTACTTTTAAATTATTAACTTAAGGAGTCAAAACTGGGAGGAGAAATCAGTGGCTACATGGTACACTGGGTTCACGAGCGGGCTCGTACTGCAGACCTGAGTTCTTAGAATAATCACGGTGATTTTGCAGGGTTCCTTGGTGCTGACGTGCTCAGGTAGTTCCTGTGTGGGGGGAAAACCAGGCAGCTCCAGGCCAGGCCATCTCTCTGTCTCTTCTATTTCAGCATCTTCGCAGAATTTCCATCACAGAACTTGGAACTAGCTAAAAATACCATTCTCCTGAGGCCAAGGCTGTCCTGAGCTCTGAAAGAAGGTAGCTGATGTCACATGTGATAACGTTCACTGGCATACTTGTCTGTTCGCTCCCCTGTCCTAGGGAAGTTTCCGACTTCTGGCTCTTTTGTTTAAAAAATATATTTTGTTTATTTATTTGAGAGTGGGAAAGAGGCGCAAAGAGAGAGAGAGAGAATGGGTGCACCAGGGCCTCCAGCCACTGCAAAGAACTCCAGATGCGTGCAACCCCTTGCGTATCTGGCTTACGTGGGTCCTGGGGAAATGAACCGAGGTCCTTTGGCTTTGCAGGCAAGCGCCTTAACCGCTAAGCCATCTCTCCAGCTCTTCTGGCTCTTTTTCTTATTGCTTCATTCATATTAGAAAAGTCTTCTCTCTTACATGAACTCTTTCTCCCAGTGACCACAGTTGGAAGTGACAGTCACACCCTTTTTAGGGTACGTGCGTTTGCGCATGTTTCTGTCTGTCTGCTGTCTCTCTCTGAGGTGTGTCTGGTTGGGCCCAGAATCCTCTTCATGTGAGGCAAGCACTTCACCACCGAGCTGCATCTTTAGCCTGGTACTTCCTGTGCCTTCTGTCACACAGTTGCTCTGAGGCTTCTGTGGAAACTGCTGGAAGTGTGGCGGCTCTTTTCTAATAATAATAATAATAGCTATTATAATAATAATAATAGCTATTATTATTATTATTATTACTACTGTTTGGTTTTTCAAAGTAGGGTTTCGCTGTAGTCCAGGCTGACCTGGAATTCACTACATAGTCTCAGCGTGGCCTCAAACTCACGGCGATCTTCCTACCTCTGCCTCCCGAGTGCTAGCTAGGATCAAAGGCATGTGCCACTGCGCCCAGCTTAAATTTAAAATTTGCTTTAAAAATTTAGATAACCTCCCGCCACCCTCTTTTGTCTCTCCACCTCCCCCTCCCCTGAACCCCTCTTCTTTCCTGCCGTTCCCGCTTCTCTGTTTATGTCTCTTCTTTTCCCTCTTCCATCATCTATAACATATTGACAGGCCCAACATTATGCAAGTCTTGTACAGATAAGAGCAGCCAGTGTGAATGCAGAACCGCTTTGTCTTTGAAAGACGGTGGTGCCAAGTGCTTCCCTTCCTTTGACTCTTGCCCGCTCCCTGCCTCTCTTCCACTGTGGTGCGTGAGCCATTGGAGGATGTAACAGAGATGTCTCCTTTAGTGCTGAATATTTCACTGCCACTTCTTCTCAGCAGTTGGATGAGGTTTCTTCTTTTTTCTTCTTCTTTTTTAATCTATTTATTTACTTGAGAGAGAGTAGGGGCGTGCCAGGGCCTCTTGATGCTGCAAACACACCCCAGATACATGCGTCACATTGTGCATCTGGCTTTACGTGGGTGCTGGGGAATTGAACCTGTGCCTTCAGGCTGTGCAAGCACATTGAGCCACTTCTCCGGCTCTGCGTTGAGTTTCGAGTGTTCCCAACAGTCAAAGACATATGAAAAGCATGAGAGCAGCATTAATATATGGCACAAACGTCAAACAACAGCAGAACTGTACCCATTGGACGCATGACCTTCCTGGCCATAGGCTTTTGACTAGTTTTCAGTCTCAGGCATGAATTCTTTCCTGTGAAGAAGGCCTCAAAGCCAATCTGTTAGTTTTCTTGGTTTTATAATCATCCAATTTGTTTGTTTTACAAAATATGCTGAAAACTCACCATTCTTTTACTTGTTCCAGCCCCCTCTTTACTTCTGCCTGAGCTCAGAAAGAGCTTTCACTGCATATGGTAAATATAATATTAGATGGCACGTGAACTTCAGGCAGCCTTTAAAAAAAGTCGTTTCTATCTTTGTGTGGTCAAAGGAATTTCTGTATCTCAGTCTGGATTATTTGGTAGTAGGATGTTTTACAGTGTGCCCTCCTGAGTCTCTCTGAGGTCAAAGGATTCACCTGTCCTCCTGGATGCCTCTGATGTCATTCTCAGTGTCTGATTTGGGCATGGTCTTTATGAACTGTGAGAAATGTGAGAGGATTACTTGCAACTGCTGGTATTGCACAAAATCGTAATGGGTGAGTTCTGTCTCTGACTGAGCTATTTTTTTTGTGACGTCCTCTTTGAGTGCAATTAAGAAATAACTCAGGGGCTTAAGAGATGGCTCAGTGGTTAAGGCACTTTCCTACACAGTCTAATGACCAGGGTTTGATTCCCCAGAACCTATGTACATGCACAGAGTGGCACATGCTTCTGGAGTCTGTTCTCAGCAGCTGGAGGCCCTTCCATGCCCATCCCTCCCACTCCTTGAAAATAAGTAAATAAAATATTTTTTAAGAAAAACAAATAACTCAGATCCCAATAAGGAATGGCACATTCTAAATCCCACTACATTATCCGGTTGTGGTGGGGCATGGCTTTAATCCCAGCACTTGGGAGATACAGGTAGGAGAATCGCTGTGAGTTCAAGGCCACCTTGAGACTACATAGTGAATTCCAGGTCAGCCTGGGCCAGAGTGAGACCCTACCTCAAAAAATCAAATAAGTGGGCTGGAGAGATGGCTTAGCGGTTAAGCGCTTGCCTGTGAAGCCTAAGGACCCCGGTTCGAGGCTCGGTTCCCCAGGTCCCAGTCCATGATGTGGTGCAGGGGCAGCAGCAACCAGGTAGATGCCCTGTTTGGAAAGGGGTGAGGGCAGGCCAGGCAGGCAGGACGAACCACTTCTCATTCACAGGCCCTCTTTTCTATATAGGCTCAAGAATTACATTCCTTCCTTGGTTTCTGGTTTAATCAAGTTGGTGACAGAGATTACCTGCTCCAGCTAGGACACGCCGCCTCTCTGGGATCCCAGATGGCCCTGCTTATCACTCAGGACTACCTTGCCACCTGGCTCCTGAGTCAGTAATCTCAATTCTTCGCTTGAGCCTTGAAGGAGAATGTAATTTTGTGATCTGGGCATGAGACACCATCATTTTTAACTCCATCAAAGGGTCGAACCATTGTCATTCATTAAATTCGTTAACAGTCGGAATTCCTCTAAGGACCATCTGGAAGCGGCTTCTCTTATCATGGCTCAAATTGCTATCTGTCCCCAGAGCACTGTGAAATCTTCATTTCCAGCTGAGATCTCCCTGCCGAGTTTATGGCCTATAGAGCCTATTCCCTTCCTGACATTGGGCTTCTCAGAGCTTCTTAAATCCAAGCTCTGTGGATCCCAACCCCTTGTTCTCCATCCTTAGTTCCAACACATTCTTTTTCTTGCCCCACCTGTCCCACTGCATGGCAGAACCATGTCCATTTCCATTAGCTGCCAGCCTAGATTCCCTTGTGTTATAATGTATATATTTTTGCATCTTGGATTAAGTTAATGCTTGGATTTTCTAGCTAGCTGTGTATTCTTAGCTGTATCAATTGATTTGGTGTAATATATTTTCAGGGTAGGAGCTTAAGGTATTAGGTGTGGCTCTTAAGACTCTCAGAGTATCTACAAAGATGTTCTTAGGGGTTGAGTTTCCCTGCTTTAGGAGTATTCAAGCAGGCTGAGTGGAATAAAATACAGGTAGATTCTAAAATTTAACTAAACACTGTACACATTCAATCAAAAACAGCCCCGAGTATGTATGCAAGAGTAGTTATTATAATGACCAGATCTTCTATCAACAAAGAGGTTTAGATTTCTGGTCTGTTGAGGGATCCAAGTCAGCTTGTGACCAAGTGAGACCCTTCCCTGGTGCAATCCCAGTTACCTTGGGTGATTGTGGTCTCAGTCAAGTTGCTGCCTGGGTCGTCGGGCTGCTGTTCTGATCTCTGGAGCTGGGCACTTGCTTTTCCTACGGGGCAAACCGAGCCGCTGCTGCTGCCTCTGCTGCTGCCGTAGCTGCCACCACCGGAGCCACCACCGCTGCTGAAGCTGCTGCCGCCGTGTCCACCGCCGCTGCTCCCCCCGAAGCGGGATCTGCCGCCGCTGCCGCTCCTGGGTCCGCTGCTGCTGGGGCCGCTGGTACCGGTGCTGGAGCCGCTGAAGTTGCTGCCGAACTCTGCTCCTGCTTGGGTCCCGCTGTCAGCCCAAGTTGGCGTGGCCGGGTCCCGGGCCGCTGCTGTGTTCGCTGGAGCTGGGCTCAGGCGGTGGGGGAGGGGAGGGAGCCGCGGCTGCTCTGGTTCTCTCGCTGTTCCACGTGTGCTTCTACCTCGCGGTCTGCTCCTCCCTCCGTTGCTCGCTGCCGCTCTCCCCTCACGTTTCCCGAGTTGCGGAGAGCGCGGTGTGAGGGGAAGCTCCCGCACCTGGCTTGTCCTGCGGCTCGAGCCGAGTCTGGCGGTTTTCTGCTGCGCCGCGGCCGTGGCGGTTGGCCGAGCTGCCGGAGCCGCTTTTCCCGCCTGTGCGGGCTCTGGATGCTCTATAACTCTTCTACTTCTCCACTGCCGCTTCAATTTCCTATACACCTCAGTTTTTAGTAAAAGTGTGTATTTTGCTGAGTTTTTTGGGTCTTTTTCCCCCCTAGGCTGCTTTGGCGTGGTACCTACGCCGCCATCTTAACCGGAAGTCCGTCGATTCCCTTCAGCCTCTACAGTAATCTCTAGCTAGCATTTTGGGTTTCTGGTATATCTTGAATTGCTCCTTTCTCCCCACATTCAGAACTACTGTTCAGCAATCCCCTCTTGTATTGATGTCTTAAGAAAGCTCTCCCATTTCTTTGTCTTGAGTCTGGGCTGGTATCTGTTTGGAAATCTGAAGCATCTTTTAGAAGAAGGTGTGTTACTGTGTCAGTACCTGTTTTAGTTACTTTTCCCATTGCTACAACAAAATGCCTTCCAAAAGTAACCTGAGGAAGAGAGAGTTCATTCCAGCATACAGTTTGAGTCGATAGTCCATCAAGGTGGGAAAGTAATGGCAGCTGGACCAGGAGGCAACTGGTCACATTGTATTAGTAGTCAGTCTGGACTTTAATCCTAGGTCAACCTAGACTAGTGTGAAACCCTACCTCAAAAATCAAAAAAAAGGGCTGGAAAGATGGCTTAGTGGCTAAGGCACTGCCTGCAAAGCCAAAGGACCTCGGTTCCATTCCCCAGGACCCAGATGCATAAAGTGGCGCATGCCTCTGGAGTTCCTTTGCAGTAGTGGAGTCCCTGGCACCCTCCCCCAGCCTGTTTCTCTCTCTCAAATAAATAAATAAATAAAAATAATTAAAAATAAAAATAAACATATGAAATAGTCAAGAAAAAGAATGATGAATTCTGGTGCTCAGATTTCTTTCTCCTTTTCTGTTCAATATTTTATTTATTTATTTATTTATTTATTTATTTATTTATTTATTTGAGAAACAGAGGCAGAGAGAAAGAGGGGGTTGCACCAGGGCCTCAGCCACTGCAGACGAACTCCAGATGCTTGCACCCCCTGTGCATCTGGCCTACGTGGGTCCTGGAGAATCGAACCGGGATCCTTTGGCTTTATAGGCAAATGCCTTAACCGCTAAGCCATCTCTCAAGCCCCTCCTTTTTGTTACTTACCATCCAAGATCCCAGCCCTGGAATGGTGCCACCCACAATTAGGGTGGATTTTCCTTCCTCAGTTCACCTAATCTAGAAACTCCATCATAGACACATCCAACGGTTTGCTTTCGAGGGGATTTCAGGTCCTATCAAGTTGAGAATCATATTAACCATTACAGTAATCTTTCAAGGCAAAAACAAAACGCAGGAAAAAGAAAAACAATTCATAGGTTTCCCAGTGACTACAGGAAAAGGCTTTGTGGCCTCCAGTGAGGTCTGCGTCTGACCGCTATCTGGCCAACTACTAAGGAGTACTTGAAAGAGACAAGAAGAAATGACGTCATGGCCCAGGCGTTCTGGCTAAAGCAATGATGAGACAAAGATTGGAGCCTCATCCTTGTTGTTCATTACTTTGTCCCTTGGTGTGGACCAATGAGAGCACAGTGGTTCCAAGCAACACTTCTAGCAGCTTCCCTCTGAGTCCTTGAGGGACTCATGAGAGATATGCCCGTGACGGTTGCAAAGTTAATGACTGTGAGTGTGCGACAGCGTGAGCCTGCAAATGTCTGGTGTGTAGCTAAGTCCGGATGAAGGCTTGGCCCCTGGGCCTCCGTTTTGCACCCATCTGTTTTGCTCTGAGTCTTTTCACTATGCAGTCTCTTTGGAGCAATAGATCTGGTTGACAAACATCTTGTGACAGGAGCCGGTGCTACCCCCTCCCTAACAGGGAGTATTGTCACAGTGACAAGGTTTTGCCTGCCCAATCTTGACATAATGACCAACCAGACAACAGTTAGGCCAGTACTGATCGTCTCTGGGAGTCTTGTTCCCTACTTGGGTCCCTTTCCTATATAATAGAGGAGCACATGACATCTCTAAAGACAGTGTTGAGGACACTGGTCCTCTTTGTTTTCCTGGCACAGTTATACTAAATTGTTTCTTCCCTGATGTGATTTGTTTTTTTCTATTTGATTTTGGGGTTGATTTGCTCAGACCTAATTTGTTGGGACCCCTCAGAGCTGGCTCTCTAGAGACCATGCTGAGGTTGTCTTGGGGAGCAGGGAAGATTCTGCCCACAGGGGGGGCTCTTCCCTGCTGCATGTGCAATTAGCATAATTTCCTGAGCAGAGGTTGCCCCTCCACTTGCTCTACCAATGTGAAGGATGGAGGAGGCAGGAGAAGGGTCACCTTGTGTCCTTCTAGCTAGCTCATCGTGGTCATCTGTGCGCAGTGAAATGAAGCGATGAAACAGACCAGCGACGGAGAGAAGACCTGAAAGTCTGTTGTGGGCTCCTCTATGAAATGAATGTACCCTGAGAAAATACGGGGGCGTCATCGTTTCTTCTGCCCTGTCAAATACGCATCTCGTCATCCAGTGACGCTTTCCCTATGATCCTGAACTTCAGAGTTCACTCATTGCTTACATACACTGCAAGATAGTTTCTGAATATTGTGGTCCCTGGACGAAGTATATTAAGTTGGAAAGTTGGGGAGGGAGGTAACTCCGTGTCCCAGAAGAATTTGATGAGGAGTACAGTTTTGATTAAGTTTGTTCTCACTTGAACACATGAATACCAGCCATGCCTAACTTCCCATGTAACATGGCCTGGGAGTTGAGGCACAAACGTACGTAGCTCCTTGGTAGTCTCTCGTTGAGGATAACCCTTAATACTAATGTGCTGGGAAGCACAGGAATTAGGTCGAGTCATAAGTGAGCGTGGTGTTAAGAGAAGTTGGGCAGGCAAGGGTGAAACAGCCTCGAACCCGGAGGCTTGGGGAAAGCCATGAATACCATCCCGCCCTCACCTTGAGGGTCTCTTTACGGTAGAAAGATAGGCAAAGACCGGCTTGGCTTGTAGAGTTTTTCTGTTTAATGAAGGCAGCAATGGTACTGGCACACATTCAGCGGGGGGACGTTTGACAACACCTCCGAGACATAACACTGTTTGGTCAGGCAAACACTGTTTGGATTGGCGAAATTAGGCTCCAGAGAAGCAAGGGGGAGTGTTTTAAGATGAAAAAATTTTCAAATTACTGGCATCAGTAAGAGGTTTTCCTTTACTCCTTAGAAAACTCCCAGACTGGGCTGGAGAGATGGCTTAGCGGTTAAGCGCTTGCCTGTGAAGCCTAAGGACCCCGGTTCGAGGCTCGGTTCCCCAGGTCCCACGTTAGCCAGATGCACAAGGGGGCGCACGCGTCTGGAGTTCTTTTGCAGAGGCTGGAAGCCCTGGCGCGCCCATTCTCTCTCTCCCTCTATCTGTCTTTCTCTCTCTGTTTGTCGCTCTCAAATAAATAAATAAAAATGAACAAAAAATATTAAAAAAAGAAAACTCCCAGACTATCCAGTATTCTTTCTGGAGGTAAGCTGGAGCAGTGATTCCCCTGAAAATACTTTGTGGTGAAATTATGAGAATGCCATGTCATACGAAAGAAAGATCTGGGGGCGCCAGGGGAGACATCGCAATGAGAGGAAGGAACGGGGGACTTCGCAACTCTGAAAGAAGAATCTGGAAGAGAAATCAGTGTGGATTGTCAGAATTACACTCATCCATGTGTGCTTACACAGTGCTTGGGACGTAGGGGAGACTACAGAATTACCCTCTGACAGGCTGAATTGTGACGCAGTGCTACACTCTTAAATATTGTTTCTGTCTAATGACCTTGCTGCAGGGCACTCCTCGGCCATCAATCTAACAATGGCCCTCCCCTCCCACATTTGTCCTTTTAAAATTTTTAAAATATATCTTATTTATTTATTTGAGAAAGAGAGGGAGAGAATGGGCATGCCAGGACCTCCAGCCACTGCAAATGAACTCCAGATGCCAGGGCCTCCTTGTTCATCTGCCTAACGTTCTGCAGAATTGAACTGAGGGTCCTTTGGCTTTGCAGGCAAGCGCCTTAGCCGCTAAGCCATCTCTCCAGCTCCCGCATTCGTTCTTGAACGTGGCCTGTGACCTGGGCTAGGAAGCACTGGCTGGTCTCCTAACCTGGACCTGTGTTCAATATGCCAAGTTTTTAATCTATAAGACCAAGTCTCTATTATGAGTGACCCCAGTAGGATGTTAGATATTTTTTTTTCCCCACTGGAAACTGTTAATGGCCATTTTCTTTTCTTATAAGAAGTAAATGTCCTATAAATTGAATTTTAATGCTTTTTTGGTCCCAAAGGATGATGGAAGTCATTAGCTAATGACAATGGGGATATATAAATTGTTTTTAATTGAAAAATAATATTTATAACCTACAAAGCTAGGCTGCACTACTATAGACTTTTGGGAAGAATTTATGGTTATCTACACAACTGTATGTGAATTCAGCAATAGCAATAAAATGGCATAAGTGTACAAGTATGGCTTAAAGTCTATTTATATGTAAGTTTGCATCCCAAGCAATGTCAGTATCTTGCTATAAACCTGCTTGCTCAATTGTAACTAAATGTCAGGTTTCTGTACAGTTACCCCTTATTAAAAATATCCTTGTGTTAAATTTACTTTGGCAGGGGAGTGTGGCTGGTGATTATCATGCTGCGCTTCTCTGGGGAGTTAAAGGTTTATGTTATGTTCCAGTTGCATGGAAATAATAGCATTCTCGGGCACACACTTCTATATGTATGTACAAACAGACTCGAGGAAGTTCTGTTTTAACAATTGGTTATTTTAATATGGTCTGAAATAAAATTTCTGACATATCATGGAATTCTTAACCTTTTTTTTCTTCACTACAAAATAGGCAAAACAATAATATGTTATGTTCATTAAAGAATGAAATTTCCATTTCAGAGGTAGCAATGACAGGTTCATTATTTCTGGTGACAGGAACAAATACACCAACCATACTGTTACTTTAACCTGAAAATGAGAGCACAAAGGCACAAATGAAATGCATTTATTATAAGATGGAATGTTCCGTCTGTGAGTAGTCTTCTACTTCTCTTTTCCTCTCGACCTGTGAGTCTCCTTCACCAAAGTGAGTCATAAAGAATTATGTTTAATTTTCACCTTGCTAATTATTTATGTCAAGTAAGTCACCATGGCATGCAGCTCTCACTCGCATACCTTGGCTACTATCGCATTTATTATATAGAAGGGAGGGGGAAAAACATGAAAGACTCAGTTACAGGAACTGATACTCCTGCAGTTTGTAGAATCACTTCAGAACCACCTTCTCCCAGCTTTGGGTCAGGTGTAATACTGTTATCATGAATGCTCACTCTTATTCATTAACAAGTAATGAGGCTCTCATAGGCTCCAATCAGTTCCAAGAGATTAGAATGACTGACTGTTTAGTTGGTAATTCCTATTCTACCATTCAGCTAGCATATACTGTATAGACACACAAGACACTACATTTTGAGGCTGGGTATAGGGACATCAAAGTAAAGAAGGAAGAAAGCTCATGATGGGCTCGGCAGTCTACAGCAGTGTCCACAGCTACTTGGGAGGCTGAGGCCGGAAGGTGGTGTGAGCCCAGGCTTAACAGCTTGGGTAACACAATGACCATCTGTCCATCTCTTAGTGATAACGGTAGTAGCAGTACAAAGAGTAGGGGAGGAGAAAGGAGAAAGAGAGGGGGAGAAGAGGAATTAGGACTCGGGAGATGGCTCTGTAGTTCAAGGTGCTTGCTTGCAAAGCCAGTGGGCTCAGTTCGATTCCCCAGTACCTACACAAAAGCCACAAGACGTAGGGCAACCCCATGGCATGCATTGGCAGCGGTGAGAGACCCTAGTCCACAATGCATGCACACACACCCCATGCACATATATAGAATTATGGTGAAAAAATTAATTACAGGGCTGGAGGGATGGCTTAGCAGTTAAGGTGTTTGCCTGCAAAGCCAAAGGACCCAGGTTCAATTCTCCAGGACCCACATTAGCCAGATGCACAAGGGGGCGTATGCATCTGGAATTCATTTGCAGTAGCTGGAGGCCCTGGCATGCCCATTCTCTCTCTCTCTCTCTGTCTCCCTCTTTCTCTGTCAAATAAATAAGTAAAAATTAATTATAGACTTGTGATACTGGTTTAGTGGTATGAGGCTTCTGGGGTGGGGAGGAAATTGTTACTGAAATATTGAAATGAACAATTTCCTCTGTCTTCTCATTGCAAATATTAGGAAATGTACTTGCCAATAATGGAAGGGCATATTGTGTTTATTTGTTTATTTATTATTTTGTTTATTATTATTATTATTTATTATTTTATTTATTATTATTATTTTGGGTTTTTGGTACAGTCTTGTTCTAGCCCAGGCTGACATGAAATTCACTCTGTAGTCTCAGGCTGGCCTCGAACTCACAGTGATCTTCCTACCTCTGCCTCCCGAGTGCTGGGTCTAAAAGCGTGAGTCACCACGCCCGCCTGTCCGAGGTACTTCAGGTTATAGTGTTCTTTCCAATGGGATAGGAGGTGTAACATCCAGGAGAGGGTCTCGGTGATTGGCTATTTGGCCATGTTTTTCATCCTGAAATCATACCGGAATGTATTCACCATGAATGTGCTTCACATCTCAGCAAGATTTCCTTTTTTGACTTTGTTGAAGTTGAGTTGATTGTAGGTATTCCACATGAATATTTACGTGAAGTTTCTCATATCACTAAATCACTACAAATAAAAACCAGCACTGTGATCCTTGCTACTTGTCTACAAATACCACCTGAAGAGAGCAAATAAAGCTGTGTATGTTTAGCTGGGAACAGTTGAGAATTAATGCTAAATTAAAATATTGTCACACAGATTAGTAGACACACACACAGTCAGTCAGTCTCCGATGCCTTTCTCTTCAACAGTGAACACTGAATAATATTTATTTGATGAAGGTAGTACACTGTAAATATTTATAAACAAAAATGTAAAACAGTGAGACCACAGTGAATAAATTATTTTTAAATATTTTAAAATCCCGGTTTTATATGCTTTTAGTAAAAATTATTCATAGTGATCAATATTTCTTTCTCACTTGCCATCTGCTCCGTTTCCTCTGCCGTGCCGTTCTAGGTGAGTGATGTTCGGCTTTGTATAATGTACTCCCCAGATTTATGGACCGGCACGCCCCATCTGTACAGGCAGCAATCACCAAACACAAGTCTTCTGGTGCCCATAATTGCCAATTCTTCCCCAGCTACCAGAGGCATTAAGTACTTAAGATGCCTTCCTCTGTCCTCTTAGGCCTGATTACTTCCCGGGACCACTCTGTCATGTGATGGAAGGGATCCGCCCCACAGAGTCCTGGTCACAAAAAGCACGTGTCTGTTGCGTCCGGTATAGATGGAGCCTTTATTCTCATACACCTTCCCTCCCTCACTCTGGGTCTTCCCTCTTCTTCCTGCTCTTTTCCCTCCCACCTTCCTGTCTTCCCTTTATCTTCCTCTTTCTCATTCTCCTATTCCAGGAACTGGAACTCCCATGGGTGCCTTTGAACTTAAGACCCTCCACATCCTCAGAGCCGGGGTGACAGATTGCACACTCAAACCTGGCTTTATATGATACCAGTGCTAGGATTGGACCCAGAGCTGTGTGCATGCCAGGCCAACGCTCTGCCAACACTCTGCCAATTGAGCCACATTCGCAGCCCCTGTATTTTCTTTAAATAACATCCTGATTGATTGTCAGCAGCTGGTTTTGCACTGTGGCGTCTCCCTACCAGAAAGCCTGGCTGGGGTCTCTGGGCTGAGGCATGGCACTTAGGTGGTTTGACCCACGCCTTTCTTAGTTTGAAGTCAGATGTCGGTAGCCAGTTAATAAAGTGTGACTCTTGGATGTCCTGTGTTGTCATTTGACTTGGATGGTTTGTGGTGATGAGGCTGACGTGTGCAACAGTTACTTTCCCGTTGCTGGGACAACTTGACCAGAAGCAGCTCATGGAAGACAGGGTTTATTTTCAACTTACAGCCAACGGAGCGTCACATTGCCACAGCAGCAGAAAGGACACAGTCTGGGTACTGGGTGCGGAGCAGAGCCATATCTCCCCAAAGCCCACCCCTGTTAACACACCCCTCCCATGAAGGCTCCAGAACCTTCCCACCCCCTGTTAACATACCCCTCCCATCAAGACCCCTCCAATCAAGGCTCCAGAATGTTCCCAAATTGGCACCAGCTGGGGACCAAGTATTCCAGACACATGAGTCTATGGGAGGCATTTCATTCAAACCACCACAATGTGTTTTGATGGGTTTTTGTTTGGGGGACGGGGGTCTCTTCCATTTCTCTAAGCAAACTATTGTGGGCTTTATTATTGCTTTCATTTCTTCCCATCATGGGCTGGTTACAAATATTCAAGAACTTTTCTTGAATTAAGGCATGAGAATAGTGTTAGAGTGAGGCTCCCTGTATTCGAGGACAGGTGTGGGCGAGAGGTTGTCTCTTACATGAAACCATCCTTTCATTCTCTTAGGTTTAAATTAATCACCCTCTTTTTCATGCTTCCCTAGTTACAGGCTTGTTCTTTTGTTTTCTTTTATGAGTCTGTTTTACGTAAGCTGCCTTTATGATGTCGCCTTGATGGATGGCAAAGTCTACGGAGACAGAACAGAGTTCTCATCTCGCTTCACTCTGCAGAACGCAGGACACGCACTTGATAATTACTTGTGAAATTGGAGATCATTAAATTTCTTTACTCCAAATACCCTCTGAACCCTTACTTTCTCAGTCATGGATCATTTGGTGATAAGAATAGAAAAGCACACAAAATTTCTTTCAGCAAAGGCGGGAATATGTTTGGTGATTATAGGAGCCAGGAAGCCCATCTCCCCTGGACTTAGGGAGGAAAATCTTTCAGTTCTCCACTCTGCTGTCACTTGCTAGTGCATCGTGATCTCAGTGTCTGTCAGTTTACAGAGATAGCATCTGTCATTGTCTACAGGGCTTTTCCTTCTCTCCTAAGCAATGGCCTGTCAGGGATGTCCCTATGTTGCCTACAATACTCTGAGACCAGGACCTTACCATAACTAATTTTATCTGTTATTTTCAAATTCTCTGTTGAGATAATATTGAGGGGCTGGGGGTTTTTGCTGTGCCTTGCACCTGTGTGGGTTGATTTCAGCCACCATCGTAGGGAAAGTGAAATATCTAAGAGACCTTGTCCTTATTTAGAAAGCAGCCCCGTCCTTAGGTAGAACACATTTGCCTTGCGGATGGATTTCAGTAGACAGAAATGACTCTGGCAAAAAACGTTGGTCAGTGATCTTATTTGGATGGATGGAAATAATCATTTTCTGTCTTATTTGTTGGGGCAAAGTACCCAAACACAGGCAGCTTAAGGAAGGAAAGTGTTTTCGGCTTACAGTTTCAAGGGTAGTCCATTGTACTCAGGAAGGCATGGAAGGAGCAAGAAGCTGCATGACGTCAGCACATTAGCATGGAAAAAGTTGAGAGACAGAGAGAAAGAGAGAAATGCTTCAATGCTCTCCTTCCTTCCTTCCTTTCTTTTTATTTATTATTTATTTATTTATTTCAGAGTGACAGACAGAGAGAGAAGGAGGCAGATAGAGAGAGAGAATGGGCACGCCAGGTCTTCTAGCCACTGCAAATGAGCTCCAGATGTATACAACCCCTTGTGTATCTGGCTAACGTGGGTCCTGGGGAATTGAGCCTCGAACCAGGGTCCTTAGGCTTCACAGGCAAGTGCTTAACCGCTAAGCCATCTCTCCAGGCCTCCTTCCTTTTTTCTTTCTTTCTTTTTTTTTTTTTTTTGAAGTAGGGTCTTGCTGTAGCCTGGGCTGGCCTGGAAATTATTATGTAGGCTCCGGCTGGCCTCCCAAGTGCTGGGATCCAAGATGCTCACCATCATGCCTGGCAAAGAGATAAAAAGAATGGACACACCAGGGCCTCCTGCCACTGCAAACGGACTCCAGACTCATGCAACATTTTGTGCATCTGGCTTATGTACTGGGGAATTAAACCCCGGTTGTTAGGTTTGTAGGCAAGCACTTTAACTGCTGAGCCATCTCTCTGGCCCTTCACACTTTTAGACAACCAATCACTCCATTCATTGTCTCTGTCATCCTGGTCATCTTAGTGTTGCTCATGTGTCTGAGATGCTTGCTCTTCCTCATCTTCAAACACCTACCCCGGCTTCGCTGAAGTTCTGGCCTGTAGAGGCCCTGTAGAATTCTCTTGCAGAATTCAAATCTCCCAATTGACATCTTTTTCCCCTTGAATCTCATTGTTCTCATTGTTCTCCATATCTTTCTCTTTCAGTCATTTGGTGTCCTTCTGCCTTTCCCGGAGGTAGGATATGGGCTCTTCCTCTTGAACAACCCTTTCAGGACCTTTATATCAGGGTGATAAATTCCCTACCATGAACATGGTTCTCTCTAATGTGTATAATACAGTCATTTAGCTGTTGGGGTTGTTTTTCTGCATGATTTGACCAAGTCATCAAACTAAGTTATGAAGTCAACTCTCAAGACTGAATCTAAGTAAGGCAGATCGATGGGATCTGTCTCAGAAATGGGACTTTACTATGTTCTATGTGACAGCTGACTAGAGTGATCGCTTTTGCTTCCTAAGTGCCGGGCAAATCATCCGAAGAGGTCCGGGCGGGGCCAGTTAGACAACTTTGTCCTCCTGGATAAGAGAATGAAACAGCTTTAGACTTGTTGATTTTGGTGGTAAGATGTACCTGTAGAGTGTGGCTCGTGAGGGTGTGGTGGTTTGATTCAGGTGTCCCCCATAAACTGTGGTGTTCTGAATGCTAGGTTCCCAGTTGATGGAGATTTGGGAATTAACGCCTCCCGGGGGCAGTGTATTGTTGGGGGCGGGCTTATGGGTATTATAGCCAGTGTCCCCTTGTCAGTGTTTGGCACGCTCTCCTGTTGCTGTTGTCCACCTGATGTTGGCCAGGGGGTGATGTCCACCCTCTACTCATACCATCTTTTTCCCTGCCATCGTGGAGCTTCTCCTCGAGCCTTTAAGCCAAAATAAACCTCTTTTTTTCCCCACAAGCTGCTCTTGGTTGGGTGATTTCCAACCAGCAATGCGGACCTGACTGCAGTAGAGGTGTTACCCGTCCCTATCTGCTGGCCAGTGGCCTATGATCTCAAGCATCCCAGCTTCTAACATGCCTGCAATTAAGAGGAGCTGATGATACAGGTAGAACCTTGTCTGCTGGAGAATCTCTGACCTGCCAGCTCCTTCACTGATCGGCTATGTTATCATGAACACATGACTTTACCCTTTATTCCTCATTTCCTAAGTAGCCATAAGAATAGATTGTCTAATGCTAGAGAGATAGCTCAGCCATTAAGACATTTGCCTGCAAAGCCTAGAAACCCGGGTTCGATTCTCCAGTGCCCACATAAAGCCGGATGCACAAAGTGGCACATGCATCTGGAATTCATTTACAGTGAGTGCCTGGGGGCCCTGGTGCACCCATTCTCTCTATCTCTGTCTGCTTACAAGTAAATACATAAAAATATTTTTGAGAGAATAGATTGTGTAAAGCTGGTAATAGCAGCACATGCAATCACAGAACTGGACATATGGAAACAGGAGGATCCCTGGGGTTTGCTGGCAAAGCTGGTTTAACAAAATCTGTGAGTTCCAGCTCTTAAGGAAGAAGACGGTGGAGAACAATCGGAGGAAGGCACACACCACATTGACCTGGCCTCCACACACGCGTGCACAGGCACCCCCACACGTGCACAGGCACCCCCACACAGTACAAACACACATGCGCACCCCATACTCGCACACTAGTAAAAACAACAGCAAGCAGATTGTCTGAGTCATGATGACTGCAGTGGTGTGATGATGTTCTTGACATAAAACTGAACGGGAGCTGGGCATGGTGGTGCACACCTTTAACCCCAGCACTCTGGAGGCAGTGGTAGGAGGATCGCCGTGAGTTCAAGGCCAGCCTGGGACTACAGAGTGAATTCTAGGTTAGTCTGGGCTAGAGTGAGACCCCACCTCAACAAAACAAAACAAAAAGAACTGGACAAGCCGTGAAGTGGTGAAATGCGTGGGACCACCGTGGCATCGCCCTCGCCTCCTTAGTTCACTCCTCCACAAGACCCCAGACGTGTCTGTGCTGGAGAAGCCGGGGGGGGGGCGGGGGGGGCTGGAGGATGAATGGAGGCAGCACGCGTGATTCCGCCTAGGATGAGATCCCATCCACACTGCTTCCTCCCTGGTACGTTGCTTTGGAATGGACCTTTCCTTTTTCTCTGGATGATTCCTTGCTGTTCTTTTGTCTTTTGAGGTAGGGTCGCCCTCTATCCCAGGCTGACCTGGAATTCACTGTGTAGTCTCAGGGTGGCCTCGAACTCACGGCGATCCTCCCACCTCTGCCTCCCGAGTGCCGGGATTAAAGGCGTGCGCCGCCACTGGCAGCTTTTCTGGCTGATTCTTACAGGGTTTCAGGAGGCTTTGGGGACAGTGTGTATGCTGCTGTCCTTCAGCTTTGGGGACAGTGTGTATGCTGCTGTCCTTCAGCTTTGGGGACAGTGTGTATGCTGCTGTCCTCCAGCTTTGGGGACAGCCCTGTGGTTGTGGTGCTTGTGGACTGTAAATTGGGGATTGACTAAATGTATCAAATATTACCCACCTTCTGTATTCTTGGAGTAACTATGGCCAAATATTTGTTTAGTCACAGCTCCTCCCGACCCCAGTAAGGAAGGTTAGATGCAAGGCTCCTGAAGGATTAGACACTCAGTCTTTCTATTTGACTTGCACGCTATTCTTAAAAATAGTCCAGGAAAGCCTAGCCTTGTCTGAAAACTGGTACTAGATTTCTGGATGTTGCTGTCTTCGTTTTAACAGTTGAGTAGAGCTCAATAGAAGCTGCTTATTGTAGGCTCAACATGCAGGTCCTGGGCCAGTGGTATTAGCCCCATTCTTGCCACAGCTTGTAAGAAATGCACATTGTGGGGGTGGAGATGTGGTTAGTTGGTTAAAGGTGCCTGGTCATAAAGCCTGATGGCCTGGGGTTCAGTTCCCCAATGCCCATGTGAAGCCAAATAGCTACCTGCACAACATGGTACAAGAGTTTGGAGTCATTTGCAGTGGCAGGCGGCCCCGGTGAGCCCGTTCTCACTCGCTTCCTCTCTCTCGCTTGCTCAGTCCCTTGCCGTTAGCTCTCATGTTCTCTCGGCCTATAAATAAATATTATTTTTTAAAAAGAAATGGACATTTTCTCACATTTTGTGCAGAAGCATGCCCCTGTCATTCCAGTACTCAGGTGGCTGAGGCAGGAGGGTCCCTGTGAGTTTGCTGTTTTAAAAATATATTTTATTTATTTATTTACTAGAGAGATGAGAGAGAATGAGAACATGCATGCCAGGGCCTCTAGCCACTACACACATGCATGCAGCACCTTGTGTATCTGACTTATGTGGGTAATAGAGAATCAAACCTAGGGCCTTGGGGGCCTCAGGCAAGCGTCTTAACCACTAAGCCATCACTCCAGCCCCTCACCATGACTTTGAGATTACTGTGGACAGCTTAGTGAGTTCCATGCCTGAGTTGCTGTCAGACTGATTGACAGCAAGCAAGCCTAAAGAAGGAAAACAAGAGAGAAGTCTGGACCATTTCCACACACCCTTCCACTCTATCCCCAAGCTACTGGAAATAGGTGGAGCCACCTCTCCCTTGAGGCTGGGGATGCTCCGCTCCCTTCGCCAGTCAACCTAACCTCTTTGGTGTCTGGGGACAATTGTGCATGGGACTTAAGGATTTTAGGGTTGGGCTGTGTATGTGTTGATCTGTGCTCTGCCTCAGTAGGTCTGACACCTTAAGCTCCTGTAAGTCCCTTAAGCTCCTCTGAGCCTGAGTAGAAACACTTGTTGGTAGGGACTGGTCTCAGGGAATCTGTGGAAAAGTGTTCACAACTGTGTTTACTCTCCAGGCAAACCCCAGATATTACACTGTCCAAAAAAAAAAAATAATAATAACATGTTTTTTAACTCCAGATACAAGGAAATCAACTTTACCTAAGCACACTGGAGAACTGTGGGATTTGGAATCAAAGAGTACCTGATTGGAAACATCTTAGCTTTATTCCTGGTATTTCCTTGCTTGACTTATCTTGGTTTCCTCTCCGACTGCGACTCTTCATCTGTGAAATGGGAATTCTATTACCAATCTATTTTTTTAAAATATATTTTATTTCTTTGAGATGGAGAGACAGACAGAGATAAAGAGGCAGACAGAGAGAGTGGGTATGGGTGTTCCAGGGACTTCTGCCACTGGAAACAAATACCAGAAGCATGAGCCTCTTTGTGCATCTGGCTTTACATGGATATTGGGGAATCAAACCTGGTCTGCAAGGTTTTGCAAGCATGCACCTTTAACTGCTGGGCCATTTCTCCAGTCCTACAACTATTCTCAAATACAGTAGGATTACTAAGTGATGGAGATACACGAAGTTTCTCTATCTCTTTTTCTTTTCTTTTCCTACCCACAGTAAGGTTTTCCAAGCTTTTTCTGAAGTACAAATGCATGTCAGTAAGCACAGTTAAAAATGGAGGAATGGTCTTACTGAATAAGCAGGAAGCCACAGACTTGTCACTTTGACAATATGTGTATATACTGTGGATATATTTGAATCATGTTATCAGTAAGTAAGCTCTGATGTTTAGTTCAGGCAAGGGCTTCTTAGATTTTTTCTACTTGCAACCCCTTTTAACTGAAGAAATTTATGCAGCCCTGTGTATATAGATTTATAAAGTATATATACAGGGCTGGAGAGATGGCTTAGCCGTTAAGTTTAAGGCACTTGCCCACAAAGCCTAAGGACCCAGGTTTGATTCCTCAGAACCTATGTAAGCCAGATATACATGGTGATACATTGTAAGGAGTTTGTTTGCAGTGCCTAGAAGCCCTGATGTGCCCATTCTCTCTCTCTTTCTCTTTCCCTCTCTCAGATAAATGAATAAATAAATAAAATATTTAAGAGAATACATATGCAAATCAAACATTTACTGACAATAAGTCATACATATATTTTAAAACAATTCTTGTTATACATAATAATTACTACACATAATACATAATAATTTACCACTTACTGAATATGAAAAGAAGAAATCTGCATTCTAATGAGCTTGATGTGCCTGTTTGTTTTTATATAAAGAATTCACATTTGCTGAGCGAGGTGGCTCAGTAGATAGGAGGACTTACTGATCAAGCATGAGGGCCCGAGACCTTCTGAGTGGGACCTTAGCACCCATGTGCAAAGAGGAGTATAGCTGCACTCCCCTGCAACACCACCCCTGTCGGTGGAGACCAGAGAATTGCTGGGGCTTGCTGCTCAACCAGTCTCTGACAGAACAATAAATAAAAATAAAATAAAGGAAAAGTTACAAACAGCACCTGCAGGTTCAGTGGAAGATTGTCTCCAGGAAATGACGTGTTAGACCGATGAAGGAGAACGCTGATGTTGTCCTCTAGTTTCCCGCCACATGCACATGCCTGAGACATGCTCGGATGCACACATGACAGACATGCATTACACGACTCTCCCTCACACACACACTCAGAGAGTTAAGTCTTGGCTGAATATTTGCTACTGGAGTACCTAGAGTCTTTTCAACATTGTCCAGATCAATGCTTTTTTTTCTTTAAACCTGTTAAATTATTATTATTATTATTATTTATTTGAGAGAGAGAGAGAAAAATAGGCGGGGAATGGCACGCTAGGGCCTACAGCCAATGCCAATGACGTACATGCCACCTCGTTCATCTGGCTTATGTGGGTCCTGGGGAATTGAACCTGGGTCCTTTAGCTTTGTTTTGCAGGCCAATGCTTTAACCACCCAGTCATCTCTCCAGTCCCCAGATTGATGTTTTGATCTTTGTAATAATTGTCAGTACTGACAACTTTCACATAAAAATTCTTAGAACATAATCACAGATGTGAGTTTAGGACCATTGCAGAAACAGGTGGAAATTCTGTCATTTAATGAAGCCTGTAACTCAAACAGCAGTTTTTACCTCTCAAAGAAATACAATGTTAAGATACACTGATGGGATAGTTCAATGCGTAGGGATGATAATAAGTGACCATTAGGTCTTTTCCCCCATAAATGTTATATAGTAGGGTTAAACACAATAATATTTTATAGTACCTATTTTATTTCTGTGAAAACAGACAGCTTAGTATGTATAGCAAACAACACTGCAATTCATAACATACAGTCGTTTCAAATGTGAACTGAGCTGTTTCAGGCAGTGTTTGTTGACATTGAATGGTGTGATGTTGTGCACGCTGAGTCTTGATAACCAAGTCTGCAGTGAATTCAACGTAGTGTAACCCGGATGAGCGCCCCACAAACCATCTCATTCTCATGATCCCTTTGATTTGATTAACTTTTGATCATTGTGCACTCAGAAACTTTTTTTTTCAAGGTAGAGTTTCACTCTAGGCTAGGCTGACCAGGAATTCACTCTGTATTCTCAGGGTGGCCTCGAACTCACGGCAATCCTCCTACCTCTGCCTCTCGAGAGCTAGGCAGAAAGTTTTTTTTATTGTTGACAATTTTGCAAAGATCTCTACATTCAGTTCCAGGGCCAAGAAGCTGTGGCTAAAAGGCCCAGCGCCTCAGAGGACTAAACGTTTAGACAAGGTCCTTGTTTCTGGTGCCCATCATGCAACGTGGAGGTTGAAAGGAGAGGCAATAGCCACGTGGAAGAGTAACAGAATGCTGGGTACCACATGTTCCCCCAGAGGGCACCCTCTTCAGCACCTTAGTAATAGTTCTTCATTTATTGCTTCCAGGGTTCAAACAAGCAGTCAGGAACAAGTAGGAATTGCAGGTGGAAATCTTACACCATGCTGGTCCACGTGTCAGCTTCTCCTGAACGAGGAGCTGAGTTGGTGGGGCATGGAAGGAAGGGTGTCATTCTGTAGCCACTAGCATGGACAGTTTGGAGAGTTTCCCCAAGATATTGACAGCATGAGCAAACCAAAACCATTATGTAGAGAGGATAAAATGAGTCAGGAGTCTGAAGTAGGAAGTGGTGGTGGAGTTAGGAAACTTCCTGGGAATGGTGATATCACTTCTTCTTCCTCTTCTTCTTCTTCTTCTTCTTCTCCTTCTCCTCCTCCTCCTCCTCCTCATTATTATTATTATTATTATTATTATTATTATTATTATTTTGGCAGAAGCATCACAGCCAGTATTCATGTTCTGTGAGGTCCTGAATTCAACCATGCCCACAAGTAGAGCCTGGGCCCAACGTTCTTTCGAGGTTCAAGTCCCTCATCCAGCGCTGGCTAGTTAGTATTCACAGTGGCGTCTGCATTTCTGGACACTGGAAAAGCCAGCCACGCTCTCCTTGTGTCTCCCCCTCGCTGCCTAGGCTCCGCTCTGCTCCCTCCTGGGTGTGCCTTGCTGTGGTGTGGCCCCCTCCCTGGCTCAACCTGAGCTTCAGGCTTTCGCTTTTCTGGTGGTGTTTTTTTTTTTTTTTTCCAAGCCCTTTTGATAAGATTTTTTCAAAATCATACTGTTGTCATTTCGTCCATATCATCTCATTAGCCAGGATCTCAGAAGGAATACTGTGTAGATTAGTGTTTCTCTTGAATTATTCAGTCCCCCCTTTTATTTTAGGAAACCAGTAATTGTGTAGTTGGTGAGGAATCTAGAAAAATGAAAATGTCAAGCCTTTGAGACGGACTGGTACTAATGAGGCCAGGGCCTATGAAGTATTTAAATGTGCGTCTGGAACATACTGAGAAAAAAACCCGTTTAGGTGTGGTCAGATAACTGTGGACCTACTCTGCGTTCAGTTGTTTGACGCGTCACGTGCAGTTGCCGGGGACCCAGGTAAAGCTCCTAATGTTGCTCAGTGCTGGAAGTTAGTGCGTGTTAGCTTTGTCCAGACTAATTGACAGATATAGCTTAAGGGAAGGAAGGGCTTAGTTTGGCTAATGTTTTTTTAATTAAAAAAAAACAAGCATATTTTAAAATATTGCTTTATTTGAGAGAGAGAGAATGGGCATGCCAGGATGTCCTGCTACTGCAAACAAACTCCAGACACATGTACCATTTTGGTCATTGTGCACTGGGGAATCCTACCTGTGCTGTCCTATCTTGCAAACAAGAACCTTCAATTACTTCACCATGTCTCCAAGCCCTAGGCTCACAGCTTCCAAGCAAAGAAAGGAATACAGACCAAGATCCCCTGGCGAGATGAGGTTGCTAAAGAAAGGCCCAGGGACTTGCTGGCTCCACCAAGCCCCGCCTCCTTCCCTGCAGAGTTGACTCCATTCCCTAGGTCTCACCATTCATATGCTAATAATCTCTGGTCAGGCCACCTGCCTTAGGCATTCCCAGAAGGGTGCCTTATTGTTCCCCCTTAGCACCTTTCCAATGCAGTCAGCGTGGCAATGCGGAGGAATCATTTCAGTGTGCACGGTTATTACCTCATGTTATGGGAAGGGCTGAAGGAAAGTGAAGCCCTGGGTGTTTATGTCTCAATCCAGCTGAGGCTGACCCGGAACTCATTCTGTAGTCCGGGTTGGCCTCCACCTTGGTCTGGTAGGTATGTTTTCTCTCTAACCCAGACTGACCTGGAATTCACTACACAAGACTCAAGGTGGCCCCAAACTCATGGAGATCCTCCTACCTCTGCCTCCTGAATGCTGGGATTAAAGGCGTGTGCCACCACACCCAGCTTGGTCTGGCACTCTTATTTTTCATGTTTTTATATTTTACTTATTTGCAAGGAGAGAAAGAGAGAATGGGTGTGTAAGGGCCTCTACCCACTGCAAGTGAACCCTAGATGCATGCACCACTTTGTGCATCTGCCTTTACGTAGGCAGTGGAGAAATGAACCCAGGTCATTAGGCGTCGCAGGCAAGTGCCTTAACTGCTGAGCCATCTCTCTGGTGTGGGATTCATTCGACTGTCTTTAACGTTCATGTTATTTCGGAGTGTGCTGTGCTTGGCACTTGTTTGAAAGTTGAAGTTACCCAGTTAAACCGTAGCCATGCAGTTTTCTTTTTCAGGACTCTTGAAGCAAACCTGTCTTTCTTACTTCAAAGCGAGTCTTTATTCAAGGTCTGTGTGATTCAACACAGGTTCTCAGTTAAAGGAGTTTGAAGCAAGGAGACAGAAGCAGAGGTCGCCATGCCTCGGCACCTGATAGTGACTCGCGTCCTTCACATCAGCTGACGCTTAACATGTGATGTTTCCTCGCGTTTAACCTGGGCCATCACCTTCCATGCATAACTACCTGCTGCAGAGTGGGTCTGGTGTCATGGAGGATGTCAGAGGCACTGGAGCATGTCAGGTTAATTACTTGTGTGCACGGCAAGAGATGCTGAAAGCAGGCCACCACCAGCAAGTCCCGGGTGAGACACCCAAGCTCCTGGTGGTGGGAGGCTCACTGGTGAGTCGTCACCATGGGGAGTGTGGAGACATCAAGAACTGCTCTTTGCCAGGGCGATGGTGTTCTTATGTCGTGTTGATGGACTCTGAGCCAGACCGTGCTTTAAGCTGGGGTCCACTGCTGTGGGGTCATCTTGGGGTGGCACCAGTGGAATTGTATGACAGGGATTTAGTATGTTTAGTGTTATTTTAATACGAAAAATGTGTATTAATAGTACCAGACCACAGGCTGGTGAGATGGCTCAGCAGTTAAGGCACTTGCTTGCTAAGATTGATGGTCCCACATAAAGCCAGATGCACAAAGTGGCGCATACTTCTAGAGTTTGTTTGCTGTGGCTAGAGGCCCTGGAGGGTGCATATTCTTTCTGCCTCCTTGCAAGTAAAATAAATAAAAAAGGGCTAGAGAGATGGCTCAGCAGTTAAGGCACTTGTCCTGCAATACCTAATGACTTGAGTTCATTTCTCCGGTACCTACGTAAAGTCAGATGCACAAAGTGGTGCCTGCATCTAGGGTTCATTTGCAGTGGGTAGAGGCACTTACACACCCACTCTCTCCCTCTCTCTCAACTTGCAATTAATTAAAATTTAAAAACATGAAAAATAAGAGTGCCAGACCAAGCTAGGTGTGGTGGCACACGCCATTAATCCCAGCACTCAGGAGGCAGAGGTAGGAGGATCACCATGAGTTTGAGGCCACCTTGAGTCTTATGTAATGAATTCCAGGTCAGAGAGTAAAACATACTTGCCTCCCTACCAGACCAAGGTGGAGGCCAACCTGGGACTACAGAATGAGTTCCGGGTCAGCCTCAGCTGGAGTGAGAAAACAAAACAGATATCAGACCAAATGACAGTATTCATGTGTTCATTAGTGCCTTGTTTCATTTCCCAAATCCCAGGTGGATACTTTGGGTGTACCTATTAGGTAGAAGGTACTTTTGTTATGCTCCCAGCACAAGAGGCTGTGAAGGTGGCAGATGGCTTTAGGATGCGCCTTCAGCCAGTGCACTGTGGATGTTACCAGATTGTCTTTTCTCTACCTTGGTAGAGCAAGCACTTTGTGCTAACTTGTACATGTTGGAGAGCCCTGTCAAATGTTCTCTCTCAGCCATTTCTTTCTTTTTTTAATTTATATTTTTATTTATTTGTTTGCAAGCAGAGAGGGAGAATGTGGGCACGCCAGGGTCTCCAGCTGTGGCAAGCAAATGCCAGGCGCATGCAGCGCTTTGTGCATCTGGCTTTATGTGGGTACTGGGGAATTGAACCCAAACATTAGGCTTTTTAGGCAAGTGCCTTAACCACTGAGCCATCTCTCTAGCCCTCTCTCAGTCATTTCTCGGAGCAGCTGTAAAACCTGCAGGTAGGTTGGTAGAAGGTAGGAGCCAAACTCTTTCAGCATTAGCAATGGGATTAGTGTTCCTAATGAAAGCAATACACCTTTCTGGCTGCAAGTGTGAATTGGGCCGAAGGCTCAGGAAAGGCTTCTGTGAGGAAGTACAGCATTGGCTGCAATGTAAATATTTGATATGGAGTATGGACTTGACCTGGGCCATCGTTAGCCCCACACTGAGCTTGTCAAAGGTCTCACAGGACGGGCCCGCCCCATACTCCTGGAGGAAGGTGCATCTTTTAGTGGCGGCTTTGCATTGTCTGAGGTTTGATCTCCTGAGTTGTAAAGACTTTATAGAAATTGCAAAGAGTGATGTGTTAAAAAAATCTCTATTAGAAAAATTTTGTTATTACTCATTTTTATCAGCAAAACCTCCAATTCATCTCAGCCCTTTCGGTTCCCTAATCTCTTTTCTTCTTGTCAGAAGCTGTAAGAAATATTGGCCCACCGTAGGCATGGTCTCGAGCCTCATTTCGAATGTTAGTGATGCATCAAGGACCTAAGTCTTAACTTATGTGCCCTTTAGTTGTCTAAGTTCATTCCCTGGTTGGGAAGGAGAGGTATATAGTTGAAACTTAAAAAAGGAAAAGTGAGCTTGTGGCATAATAATTTATTGTCATGACCTTCTGATCAGACATAAGTGACATTCTTCCAGATTTAGTGCATGTAACCACTGAGCACATGGCCGTGTTGGCTCAAACCGTTGCTTTCCTTCTTGGTTGAGATGGGCATGGCTATTTGTTGTTGCAGAGAGTAATTTTTCTCAGGTGGATGCTTTGAAACATGGATCAAAGGATGGCGCATCAAGGCCATGTTCTTGTCAGTGTGTGTGGACTTTTGCGTATACCAGTGCCTTTCCGATGTTCTACAGTGAGCATGCAAACAAGTATTTAAAAAATAGATGTGTCGGAGAGATAGCACAATGGTTAAGGTACTTGCCTGCAAAGCCTGGCATCCCGGGTTCAATTCCCCAGTACCCATGTAAAGCCAGATACACAAAGTGGTGCATGCATCTGGAGTTTGTTTGCAGTGGCTAGAGGCCTTGGTGTGCCCCCTATCTCTCTGTATGTCTCTCCCCACCTGCGTGCAAATAACTAGATAAAATAATTTTTAATCCATTATATCCATAGATTAGTGCTGTTCTCAATTTCCGTCACAGACGTTTCTTCTGCCGTTGTCAGAGGTGATTATAGAGATGTATATTTGGCAGCACTGCAGAGGACAGGTGACAGTTGTGTGCTCAGCCCTGAAGAGGACATCTGCGTACTTCAAAGCTCGGGGACCCTGTGGGACAGGGGCAGAAAGAACGTGAGGGGCGCTGCGGAAGGCCGTCTTCTGGGTAGGATGTTACCATGGCGGTAATGCAGTCACAGTGGCTGTGGATTTCTGCAAGACTGAATCTATCAGCATTCCATCATGGGTGGGGGTGGGGGCTCACGAGACCCCATTTCTGGGAGAGTAGCTGGTGACATTTAATAATTATTCAGGGAGAGCCATGCTCTTCTGTGTATGCAGCCAGTGGTAACCCAGTGAATAACCTCTCACTGGTGCTCATGCAAATGACCTTCATTTAACTCAACAGTGTGTAGGGAGCTTCTAGTTGCTGGGATAAAGCACCTGGCCAAAAGCAGCTAATGGGGAGAAAGTTTTTATTTTTGGCTCACAGTGTCGTGGGGAAGCTCCACGATGGCAGGGGAAAGCATGGCATGAGTGAGCAGAGGCTGGACATCACCTCTGCCCCAGCAGGTGACAAAAAAGCAGCAGGAGAGTGAGCTGAACTCACACTGGTAAGCTAGGGCCTAATAGACTCCAGGGCGCATCCCCAGCCACATGCCTTCTCCAAGGCTCCACTTCTCAAATTGCCACCAGCAAGCATTCAGCACACATGCGTTTCTGGGGAACATCTGGTTCATACCAACGCAGAAGGTTAAAAGTAAAAAGACCAAAAGGTAGGAAAGGGATTAGTCTTGAAGAAGCATTGTAGTTGTGGGGGTGGGGGATAGCTGGGAAATTGGGTGAATAGTATCAAAACACATTATATGCATGATGTTGCCAAAAATAAAGTTGAAAATTAAAAGATGACTATTTTATTATCATCATTATTTATTATTATTAAAAGTGACACATGGAAAAAGAGGGAGAGAATGGGCATGCTAAGGTCTCTAGCTCCTACAAAAGAACTCCAGATACAAGGGCCACTTTGTGTATCTGGCTCTGCATGGGTCCTGGGCAAAGATCATTAGGCTTTGTAGGCAAGCGCCTTAACCACCAAGCCGTCTCTGCAGCTCTGCTGTGACATCTCATTTTATTTTTTTCAGGTGTGGTGGCGCACACCTTTAGTCCCAGCACTCGAGAGGCAGAGGTAGGAGGATTGCCATGAGTTCGAGGCCACCTGAAACTACATAGTGAATTCCATGTCAGCCAGAGCTAGACCTCTAAAAAAACAACAACAACAAAAAGATTTATTTATTAGAGGCAGAGAGGGGTTGGGGGAGAGAGTGAGAGTGAGTATAGCAGGGGCCTCTATCCACTGCCAACGAACTCCAGAAGCATGTGCCACCATGTGCATTTGGCTTACATGGGACCTGGAGAATCGAACCTGGGTCCTTGGGCTTCCCAGGCATGTGCCTTAATCACTAAGCCATCTTTCCAGCCCTACAGTGCTATTTTAAATTAAACTTCTCTTTCCCATCAACAGGCAAAGGTGCAACAGTAAATATGCTATATGTGAACCCTTCCTTGTTGGGTACTGAGTCCAGTAAGGTAAAGGGTCTCATAATAACACATTTTTTTTTTGGTTATAATTTGTTTGGCATTGGTATTACAATAACTGCTTGATGCTATGTGGATCATCAGCAAATATTATTTTCTGCTAATAAAATAGTCTGAGTGATTAAGTGTAAAATAGTGTACTCAACAGAACGTGGGTAGAATTGATATATAATTTGTATTCTGGTTTCTCACAGTCATTGCCTCATGGAGTGTTATTTTTCTCTGCATCTCAGTTTTATTGTGTTCTGTCACAATCATGTTCTCTCTCGTTGTTTGCACAACCAGTCTATTTTGAAATTAAGAAACTGTGAAAAGCAACTCCTTTGCTGAATCTTAGGGTGTATTAGATTCTCACATGAGGTAGACTCCCTGGATTTAAATTGAAAATTGTTAAAAATTTAATATGATAAATACCGAGAATGTTCCCCGAAGTATTTGTGTTGAAGACTCGTGTATACTTGTGTAAGAGAGTAAGTACTCCTGCCATTGGACCCTGGTCTCTTTCAGCATCTGATTGATCTCCTTGGTAACGGACCTCCACATGATGTGAGCAGGGTGTTGTCCTGTGGGATTGTCTGAAACTGTTCCCTGAAGCCAATTCTATATGGCTGTCCTTTTCTCTTCAATGGAGAACGAGACAAGAATGAATGAAGCTGGCTGTGGTGGAACTTCCTGGAACCACTGGTGATGTTTCATAGATTACACAAAGAAAATGCGTGACAGCCCAGCTGGCCAACTTTGAGACTATGGTAGGGTAGTCCTCACGATACCCCACCTTCTGTTAACCCCTTCAACTCTTTGCATTGTTGTTTGTCCTCTGTCTGTGTTGCTGAGAAGATGGCATGTTGCTTTTGTTATTGAGAATAAGAGCACACACGTGTGTGCTGGACTCAGCTTCATGGACGTAGCATCTCCACGCATTCGAGGTTTTGTTTTGCTTTGCACACTTCTTGTGAATGCTGTCCTGTATTTGTCACAGGGTAGAATGAGGGGTGAGATGCACAATGAAGGCCACTTGGCTGTCTCGGTGAATTCCTGGCAGGTTATGATAGCTCTAGCAGGAGTGGGTACAGCTCCATTGTACAGAAAGCCTTCTCCTTCGACCCCGTTTCCAGGGAACCTGGATGTAGATTTAGATTTTATATATATCAGCTGTGAATGGATCAGTGCATTATGAATGTAGATATATACTAGGAGCAGTAAAAATTTTAAGATTCTATGAATGAATGAATTTCTTACAGAGAATTTAATGAGATATATGAGATAATAAAAATTAGGCATATTGCAGTACTATACAGAACTGTGTAATACAAATTATGTTTCTCTGAAAATATTCCTTGGGAAATAGCGAAGAGATGATTCAGGGAGGCAGCACTCAAGGGTGGTAAGTAGCATAGGATGTCCAGGAAATGCAGAGGAGCTCAGGCAGGGCTGGGCTTGGCAAGCAGAACCTTTCAGAATTTTCTCCCAGATTCTCTTTAAACCCACCTTTCTCTCTGTCCATCCTTCCTGGTCCCTGGTGTGCACATTTGGCCCAAGGATACTCATACACTTGGCATCTTCCCCTTAGGGTTGGCCAACTTAGAAACTAAACTAAATCGACGGCCCCACGTTTTGTGTCTGGGATGAGGGTGGAAAAGTACAAAGGTGACTTTCAGTATTTTTAAAAGTTCATTTATTTATTTGAGGGTGGGGGAGATAACGGGTGCACCAGGGCCGCTAGCTACTGCGAACAAACTCCAGACTCATGCACCACCACGTGCATCTGGTTTAAATGGGCTCTGGGGAAGAACCAGGGTTCTTGGTCTTCTTAGGCAAGCGCCTTAACCACTAAGCCATCTCTCCAGTCCAGGGGTGACTTTTTAACCTTGGAAAGCTGTGAGAGGTGGCTATGGATGCCTTATATTCCCAGCCACGCCAGAAAAATAGATTAACTTTTATGGGAGTGCAGATTTAATTTGTAAACAGTTTAATTGGGTTGAGTTTTGAGTTAATTATTATATTTTGAAATTAGTTACAAATAATTCCGAGGCAATACTATCTTCAGCCCTAGACAGGTTTCTACCATAACAGGAGTTTTAGGACAAAAGTGTTGCCTCTGGTATCCTCAATCGGCCATCCATCCCAAGTCATCAATTAAAGCAGAGAGAGGAGATTTAATCAATGAAGCCATATTGGTAAGAACTGAGAAAGGGGCCCAGTGATCCCGAGTCTACTTCTTCTTTCCTTCCTTCTCTTTCTTTCTTTTTTATTTTTCATTTTTTTGGTTTTGGTTTTAGTTTTGGTTTTTCGAGGTAGAGTCTCACTCTAGCTCGTGCTGTCCTGGAATTCACTATGTAGTCTCAGGGTGGCCTCGAACTCATGGCGATCCTCCTACCTCTGCCTCCAGAGTGCTGAGATTAAAGGCATGCGCCACCACACCCAGCCCCAAGTCTATTTCTTGGCACTGGCATGAGCTTTAGGCTTAAATCCAGGTAGAATCCTGGCAAAAGGGTCATGCATACTTTCTCCATCCCTATCGCTGCCCGAGGGGCTGCGCCTTTCTCAGGAGAGGATGGTTTGTGAACCAGAGTCCAGCCACAGCCTTCTGGTTAATTATGCACTTCTGGCATTGTGGGATTGTCTAGCATGTGAGGGTTTTTCTGGATTCCTGGTGGCTTCAGGGTCAAGACAGTGACTTAGATCTGGGTCTTAGGCCTTACGGGGGATGAGATAGGTTAACTAGACAGACCCTCTGAGCATCCAGCATGCCCCTGTGGAGTCAGAGCTAGAGTTGGATGCATAGGAAAGGAGACAGACCCAGCCTGAAGGCAGAGGCGCAGGCTCGCATCTAGGGTTGAGTTTCCTTGTGAACCCAAGTGAGCATTCGGGGCTTTGAAAGCAGCGTCCAAGGGCTTGCTCGACTATGAACCTTTTTGAATACAGAAACTTTTTTATTTGGCTTCAGTCATAAAAATTCTTAAGCAAGGTAATGAAGTCCACCTTTATGAACTCTGAGATAGACATCTTCCCACCATATGAGCTCCTAATGTCACCTTGAGTTAATTTGATTACCAGCTTACGTTACCTGCATGTCTTTGGGGATGCTGTTGGAAAACTGCATCTGATATGGAAAAGGAAAAAAAAAAAGCCCTTAAGTGTTTTTTCTCTCTTCTCACTGTGTTTTGTCTGTGTCTTCGTGCTAAGAAGCAGGGCATGCTGAGATAGCTTTCTTTCTTCTTTGTTTTCCTTAATTACTACCCAGGAAATGCAGAAAGCCCAGGGAAACATCTAAAGAGACCCAAAGAAAGCCTTTTCCAATTTAGTGTTAGGCTTTTTGAAGCTAATTCAAGTGTCTAACATAATATTTAGTAGAACTACAAATGCTTATGTCTCTGGGCTTAGAGAAGACATTCTGGTGTTCACAAAGGGTCTTGTCCTCTGTGCCCATAAGCACTTCTTAGACTAGTGGCGAATGAAGGAATCACAAGCACCTTTAACAAGACACTAATATAGCCAGGAGACTGGTTTGACTTACCAATTTGGGAACAACAGCCCTGGTTGGATCTCTTCTAAAAGAAATGCCAGATGAGGGGCTGGAAAGATGCCTCAGTGGTTAAGGTGCTTGCCTGCAAAGCCTAACAACCCAGGTTTGATTCTCTAGCACCCATGTAAAGCCAGATGCACAAAGTGGCACATGTGTCTGTTTGTTTGCAGTGGCTGGAGGCCCTGGCTTGCCTATTCTCTCTGCTTGCAAATAAATAAATAATAAATAAATAAATAATTTAAAAAAATAAATAATAAATAATAATAAATAAATTTATATAAATAAATAAATAATTTTAAAATAAATAAATAAATAATAAATAATTTTAAAAAATGAAATGCCGGGCTGGAGAGATGGATTAGTGGTTAAAGCCCTTGCCTGGAAAGTCTAATGGCCCAGGTTTGATTCCCCAGTACCCACGTAAAGCCAGATGCACAAGGTGGCACATGTGTCTAAAGTTTGTTTGCAGAGGCTAGTGGCCCTGGCATGCCCATTCTCTCTCTGCCTTTTTTTCTCCTTATCATAAATAAATAATAAACAAATAATATAAAAAAAGAAAAATCCAAATGAAATTGCTGTGCAGTATTACTAGTTTTTCAGACACACAGTACTTTGGAGGGATTTTTTTTTTTTTTTAATGTGACCTTCTTCAGGAAAGACACCTGACAGCCTGCAGTGTAAACAAAGGTGTGGCCCCCTCCATCCATTTTTTCCCCCTCTTATTTCTCTGAGTTTCATCATTATGCAGGGAATTAGTGAGCAAATATAATTCTAATTAACAAAAAACACTTCTCCCACAAAGACACTGGTAGGGTCTAATTTTCCCCCTCAAAAAGTAGTTCTTCACATGAGACCCCTCTCTGCAAAGAGAATGAGAGCTGATTACATCATACTCCCCCCTCTTGGTCCAGGGTCATCTAAAAAGGTTATTTTACATTGAGGCTTTATCTACATTAGCAGTTTTTTTTTTTTTTTTTCTGAAAGGAAAGGATTTCTCATTTGCTGATTAGTGTGCTTGTTTATTAAAACCAGGATCCAACTGATTTTGAAATCATTTAGCATTTTTCAAGGTTGTGAGTTCCTAAGCTCAGATTCCAGCTATGTTTGTCAGGGTGGTGGAGAGAAGTTGATCTGCGCCTGCATCCTTCCATGTTCACTTTTAGAACATGAAAGGACAAAAGCAATGTGGTGGTCTCAGAACTCTCTACCTGCCTTCATCGTTCCTCTACCACCTGGCTAGGCTAACTTTGGGGTGATCTCTTGCTATGGTAACTGAGGAGATCTGTGGGCCAAAAGGAGAGAAGGCCACCCTCCTCCAACTCTGCACACCACCCAGGGGAGCTCTTCACAGAGCAGTTCCTCTCCATAGATCCCTCTCCCTGGCCCACACTCCTTCAGCTCTCCTGTTCCAGGTGTGTGCAAATCCTTCACCCCTTCTCCCCCGCCCGCCTCCACCCAGTGCATGCACCCTTCCTTCTGTCTCTTTCACACTCTCTCTCTCTGACCCTCTTCTCCCTCTACCCCCTTAAATAAGTTTTACATCCAAGAAATTGTCTTAATCCTCCATTTCAAACCTTGAAACCTAACAAAATGCACATGCTGTCCCGTTTCATTACTAGTAGTAGATACTAACATTGTTTTACCATTCATCTTTGCGTTGCATCTTGAATTCTAATGTCTTTAAATTAAAAAAAAAAAAAGTATCCAGGCTGGAGTAATGGCTGAGCCCCTAAAGGCACTTGCTTCCAAAGCCTGGGGTCAGTTCCCTAGTACCCACATAAAGCCAGATGCACAATGTGGCACATGCATCTAGAGTTCATTTGCATCGTCAGGAGGCCCTAGCAACCCTATTCTCTTTGTTTCTAAAAAAAATAACTTTAAAATTTTTATTTTAAAATATTTCATTTACTTTTTTCATTTATTTGAGAGAGAGAGGCAGGGTGAAAGAGAATGGGCATGCCAGGGCCTCCAGCTGCTGCAGAGGAACTCCAGGTGCGTGCACCACTTTGTGCATCTGGCTCACGTGGGTTCTGGGGGAGCAAACCTGCGTCCTCATTTATCCCAAGCAAGTGCCTTAAATCTCTCAAGCACTTAGTAAGTTTTTTATAAGTATCCATTTTCTCTTCCTACTTCTCATCTTCTTCCTTCTTCCTACCTTTATACTCTTCCTCTGCCTCTTTCTGTCCTTCTTCCTGTCTTTGTAGAAACTTCCCACGAAGCATTACCTTCTGCTCTGGCCTCAGATGTTGTCAGAGATATTTTTCCTTTATTTTAATGATGAAGCCCTGTAGAGTCGCTGCCTGGTCACACCTGGGTTCACCGTTCTGTCTTGATTTCTAGTAAGTGGACATTTATCACCCATTCCCTCTACGATGCTCCCAGCTGTCATCTTTAAAGTGACTGGGGTTATTTGAACATACTCTTTAATTCTTTATTATCTTAAATAGAGCATACCCTCTTGGTACACAGAACTCTTGAGCTTTGTCAATTAATTTTAATTCAGGTGATGTGTCCCCTCATCTCTCTTTTCCATCTTAGTATCTCAGAGGTGCTGATGGAGTTGGTCTTTTCAAACTGACATGGTACTTAGGGCCTTTTGTGACTCTTTATAACTATTCCCCACTTCAGGCTCCACTGTGCTTTTATTGAAAATGTTAGCAAGCACTTCAGTGATAATAAATATTTTCATACCTTCTTTGCTGATTCTGTAGAGCCATGGTAAAGGGCCCATTTCCATAGCCAAGTACTCCAGTCCATTGTGGAGAAGTTGCCACAGCCACAGCACAGCTCTAATTTTCTTTTCTTTCTTTCTTTCTTTCTTTCTTTTTTTTTTTCAAAGTAGGGTCTCACTCTGGCCCAGGCTGACCTGGAATTCACTATGTAGTCTCAGGGTGGCCTCGAACTCCGTCGATCCCCTACCTCTGCCTCCCTAGTGCTGGGATTAAAGGCGTGCGCCACCACGCCCGGCTTGTTGGTTTCTTTGAAGCAGTGTCTTACTTTAGCCCAGGCTGTCCTGGAACAAGCCTTAAGGGCTAAATCCCAAGTTCTGGGATTAAAGGGGAGCACCACCACACCCAGCCTTCATCAGCCATTTTAAGTTGACGACCAGCAGACTCAATGAGAAACAAAGAAGGTGGTGCCATTCGTTCTCCTGACTTGCTGTTTGTGGTGGCGCCCTGGAAAAGCCCATTTATGTCTTGCAACCCATGCTCATCAGATTCCTGCACCGGCCCGAGCGGGTGCGCAAAGGCGAGGATTTAGACTGAGTCCCGGGAGAGGAATGGCCCGTCTTTCTCTGGAGTCCCCGTGCACTGTCGTGTCGCCAACAATAGGAGCTTTTCAGGTACCGCCCAGGCATTCGCCTGGATGGCCACAGCCTTGCCAAAGCCCCCCCCTCCCCGGGCCTGTGGGAACTGAGGTGGAGACCCCAGGATTCCATCGGGTCGAAGCTTCCGTCCGGGGTCGCTGTGCCTGTTCTTCCACCGCGGTGATGGAGAGGTCCACCTTCCGTCGTGGCCTTTGGAGTACTTTTATCAGAGAACTTGGCAAGGAGACGGATGTATTAAGTCTGTGTGTGCTGTGTTACTGGGAGGCACAGGTCAAAAATTGAGGGATTAAAAATCAACCTCGCTCCCGTTGCCATGAGGTGAGGCTGGTGAAGGGAAGTTAAACAGCAGGAGGAGACAGTCACAGCACATGCGAGGCGTCCTTCGCTTCTCGGCTCCTGGGCTGCTGCAGCCGGGGAGGGAGCCCCCCACGCCCGCCAGCAGCAGTGAGGGCCACACGGATTTCTCCAAAGTATGGGATATATATACATACGTACATAGATAGATAGATAGATAGATAGATAGATAGATAGATAGATAGATAGATGTATATATATCTATCTATATATATACACACACATATATATATATACACACATATATGTTTGTGTGTGTATATACATATACATACATATAATGTGTGTATGTGTATATATATATATCATGTTTAGGTTAAAATACAATATTCTTTATTTTTTTCTTTTAATTGGTTTTGTTTTATTTTTATGTATTTATTTGAGAGTGACAGAGAGAGAGAAAGAGGCAGATAGAGAGAATGGGTGCTCCAGAGCCTCCAGCCACTGCAAACGAATTCCAGATGCGTGCGCCCCCTTGTGCGTCTGGCTAACGTGGGTCCTGGGGAATTGAGCCTCAAACCGGGGTCCTTAGACTTCACAGGCAAGCGCTTAACTGCTAAGCCATCTTTCCAGCCCAACAATATTCTTTTTAATATGGATCTGACTTCACAGTCTCATGTAAAAGACTGGTACATCTCTTTCCTCCACATAATTCCTCAAGGTATTGTTTCTCAAAGAATCATTTATTTATTTATTTATTTTTTCAGATAGGGTCTAATCTTAGTCCAGGCTGAAGGCTGGGCTGAAACTCACTCCTGTAGTCCAGGCTATCCTTGAGTTTTGTTTTGCTTTCCAAGTTAAAAAAACATTTTATTTTTATTTATTTGTTTATTTGTCTGTGTGTGTGTGAGAGAGAGAATGGGCACGCTAGGGCCTCCACCACTGCAAACAAACTCCAGACATGTGCGCCCCCTCGTGCATCTGTCTTAACGTGGGTCCTGGGGAATCAAACCTGGGTCCTTTGGCTTTGCAGGCAGATGCCTTAACTGCTAAGCCATCCCTCTAGCCCTCAAAGAATCACTTTTAAAATGACTGCCTGGGCTCTTTCCATGCCCTCCAATCCTACTAGATCATAACTTAACTCACATAATTTTTTTCCAACTTATGAAATTTTAAGGCCACAGATAGTTTATCTGATTGTGTACTCCAAGTGTGTGTGTTTTAAATGTAAAAAGAATAAGGTATTTTTACCGTTTGAGAACAGAGTTCCCCCTCCTGGAAACAGTACCTGCTCCATGAGCGCCTTGCCCCAGTGAAGCCAGACTCAAGGAGTTTCACATTTCACATAGAAGATTTCAAGGTCAAGGTTTCAGAAGTGTATTTTTCTGCATTTTCAAAATAGTATTCTTTTGGTCAATTATAGAAATAGTGTATATATTCTCAAAATATGTCTTCCTAGACGAGGTTAGGATATTCAGGCTCTCATTTCAGAGGTAATGATCATTGATCATTTAACTGCCTTCCCTTTAATCGTGATTATGTTCCAACCCCGGGATTCATGTGTATTTATTTTTCTCTATATGTTTTAATGTAATTCTACAAATACATCTCTGAAACTGGCTTTGTTTTTAACAGAATGAGTCCTGCCTCCATTTTAAACTTTGTGAAGTTTAATATAACTTTCATTTATTTATTATTTATTTTTGAGGTAGGGTCTCACTCTAGTCCAGGTTGTCCTGAAATCAGTCCCAGGCTGGCCTTCAACTCAGAGATCCTCCTACCTCAGCCTCCCCAGCGCTGGGATTAAAGGTGTATATCACCATGCCCAGCTTTAATAGGACTTCTAAATAGGTAGCATTTTTATACGGTTCCTTATGCAATAGTATAAGAGACTGCAAATCACCTCTCCTATTTATTCTACATGTGTTACTGCCTTCATTAGGTGTGCACTGATATTTGATACACATACTGAAGGACTCAGGAGCCAGAGGGACGCCATGACAGGCTTCAGAGTCACCAGTAGGCCTAAGTTTCTGTTTCCTAGCAAGGTTTAAATAAGAATTTAACAGTTACTGAAGAAAGATCACAAATTGCTTATGCCATACATTTCTATAGTCATAAGACAAGTTGCTTAAGTTCCTCAGACACACATAGCCAATCACAATAAAGGTTACCTAATCTGCTTGAACTTCCCCTAGCCCCCTGCCCACCAGCTCTGCCCCCCAGCATCCTAAGCCTATCAGAAAAATACAAGTGCAGTTACTACTTAAATCTACCAATCATGTAACCACTCCCCTACTTCTTTGTTCAAATCCCTATAAAAAACCTGCCCCTCTGCTGCTCAGGGCTCTTGTGCGGATCCAGTGCACTGGTGAAGTCAAGAGTCCGAGCTTCGGCCTGAAATAAAGCTCCTTGCCTTTGCATACGTGTTTGGCTCAACTTGGTGGTCACTGGGGGCGCCGAGAACTGGGCAGAACAATACAAATAAATACTAATGATCATTTAGGTTTTTTTTTTTCTTTTTCCTTTTACAACATTTTGGCCTGAACCCAGGGTCTTCCTATGGAGGCCCACTCTGAATCATATTTTCTCATTTATATTTATCTATTTTTTTATTTTTTTTATATTTTCTCATTTTAAAATATCATATTACATGTTGGGTATTCCATCTATCAATAAACCTCGGAGTCTTATTTCATTTTATCATCTTTTACAAGTAGCCCACTGGGCTCCTAGTATGTCTATGAATGGACATGACTATTTAAAATAAAACTTTATATATAACAGCATATGATGGGGCTGGAGGGATGGCTTAGTGGTTAAGGCATTTACTTGCAAAGCCAAAGGAGCCAGGTTCAATTCCCCAATACCCACGTTAGCCAGATGCACAAGGAGGCTCAAGCGTCTGGAGTTTGTTTGTAGTGGCTGGAAGCCCTGATATGCCCATTCTCTCTCTCTCTTTCTCTGTCAGATAAATAGATTAATTAAAATTAAAAGAAAAAAAAAACATATGATGGCTACATTTGGCCCACTAGGCCTTAGTATACAAACAAATTATAGAACTTGGTTTAGACCCATAGGTCTGGAACTGATTTCTAGATCTTACTATAAGAGGGTAACTTTCCTAGCTTCTGATTCTTTTTCCTTATCTGTAATATTTTGATTATTAAGTACTTAATGAACGTAACATTTATCTTATAGTCTTAGCCCTGTTGAGCAGGTATATATTGAAAGCAAACAGTTCCCTGATATTATAAAACTTATTTTTACATGGGTATTATACAAGAACAATGAATTAGCAAGATTAAGGGGCATAGAGGGTAGGTACAAACCTTTTTTTATGGGGGTGTGTTCAAGGCAAGGTCTCCCTCTAACCCGGGCGAATTGACTTTGGAATTGACCATGCAGTCTCAGGCTGGCATGGAACTCATGGCAATTCTCCTACCTCAGCCTTCCCAGTGCTGGGATTAAAGGTATAAGCCTCCAGGGCTGGAGAGATGGCTTAGCAGTTAAGCGCTTGCCTGTGAAGCCTAAGGACCCCAATTCGAGGCTTGGTTCCCCAGGTCCCACGTTAGCCAGATGCACAAGGGGGCGCATGCATCTGGAGTTCGTTAGCAGTGGCTGGAAGCCCTGGCACGCCCATTCTCTCTCTCTCCCTCTATCTGTCTTTCTCTCTGTGTCTGTCGCTCTCAAAAAAAAAAAAAAAAAAAGGTATAAGCCTCCATGCTTGGCAGGTTTTTAAAATTATTTTTATTTATTTATGAGATAGAGCACCTGACTGAACATCTCTGGGCACCCCAGCACTTCTCAGCCCTGCAGAGGAACTCTAAACACTTGAGCCCACTTTTTGCACCTGGCTTTATGTGGGTATTGGGGAATTGAACCCTGACTGGCAGGCTTTGCAAATTGGTGCTTTTAACCCCCAAGGCATCTTTCCAGCCCCAAGGCACAGTTTCTCATGGCCAGATGAGGGAGAGTCCCCTCTGAGAGGCTTGTTTTGTCACTGGTGCTTCTGCCAAAACCCCTCTCATTTTCCATTTAGATACCATTTATTGGAAATTACTTACAATATAAACTTACTGAAAAAGAAAAACGTACATGTTAAAGCCAACCGTTCATAGCATGACAGAGACAAGAAATTCACCATGGTGTTTTGGTTTTACCTCATAACTGTGATGCTGGATGTCTGCACATCTCCCCGGCGAGCGTTTAATAGTTAATGTATTTTGAGGCACACATGGTTTTTTAAAAAATAATGTTACAGGAAGGGTGTTAATCATCCCGTCTGCACTCTTGAAGTGTTTTCCTGGTCCCTCGTCTTGTTCACACCAAGGCCCCTCAGCTGGTGAGCGAGCGCCTCCCCAAACTGTTTTTAATTTCTTGTTCTTTTCCTCCCAGCCCTTGTGCCAATGGGTTGGTACAAGACTGTTATCCTTGCAAACACCTCATATTCTTGGCTCTGGGAGGTGTCTCTGTCTCTCTCTGTCTCCCTCCCACCCCTCCCCCCCACCCCCCCCATACTGGAATTCCTCCTTCCTGAGTTGGGCCATTTTACATTCAACAAAATTCTGGGGCTGGAGAGATGGCTTAGCGGTTAAGCGCTTGCCTGTGAAGCCTGAGGACCCCGGTTCGAGGCTCGATTCCCCAGGACCCACGTTAGCCAGATGCACAAGGGGGCGCATGTGTCTGGAGTTCGTTTGCAGTGGCTGGAGGCCCTGGCGCGCCCATTCTCTCTCTCTCTGTCTATTTGCCTCTCTCTCTCTCTGTCACTCTCAAATAAATAAATAAAAAATGAACAACAAAAAAAAATAAAAACAAATTCTGTAGGGCAGTAGGCTGATAGTAGAAAAGTGATTTGCAAAAGCCTTTCCCTGTGAAGACAGGAAGTGTAGCCATATTGAAAGGAGATCTTAACTACAGGGTGCTTATTGTTCTCTGGGATGCAGTTAAGACCTTCCAGAATAATTCATGGCCAGACCAGCGAATCTTGGGTACAGGGCAACTGTTCTCATTAAGTCTTTCTTGGATTCTTATCCATGACCCCTGTGTTACCAGAGTTTAAAAAAAAAAAAATTACAGCAACAACTTCAGAGCTAGCTTACTTCTTCTTTTGTCTAAATGAGATCTTGAAACTGCTGTCCAAGTTTATGGCTCCCTTATAGGGGGGAAATAATAGGTAAGAAGAAACAGAAAGAAAAGAGATAAACAGGAGATGTTTTCCTTACGCATGCCATCCAGAGTGCACTACTGATTTTTATCTTTATAATTTGATATCTTTGTCTTAGTGATGAATGTAGAAACGTTGAATAATTTAAGTGCAATCTTCTTAAACACATATTCTGATTATATCCTATATTGTTCATTACAAATAGCAGAAGGCCTGCTCAAGCAGTTTTAAATGCAAGGGTTCATGAAATGGAAATGGGCAGAGATAAAATTTAAATTCCAAGTGTCATTTACAGCTTTCCCCTTCTTGCTCCTGCCTTTGTGCCTTCCTAGCTTTCCTCGTTATCTTCTGGTTTAAAGTCAGTCCCCTCCTCATTCGTCAGTCATAATTTAGAGAGAAGCTATGTCTCTCCAACAGGGTCTACTGAAAAGTCTAGGCCTTCCCGTATGTATAGCACCAACCTAAAACGGAACATCTGAAATAGGGAAGCCCCATGCCTTCGCTGGTTTATGTCTGGGTCAACGTACTTTCTAGACTCAATCTGCTATCAAGAAAGATGGGGGTCTGCTACTTGCCAAATTCTAGTTGGGTGTCATTTCTGGAGGTGGGGGCATGGTGGTGCCCTTGAGAACTGAGGACTTAGATGTGAAGGAAGCCTGCGCATTCATGTCTAGTGAGTGATCGTTTACTCCTTGTCCCATACCTGAGCTGAGCTTTAGGATGCGTCCAGGTGAGTTGGAAGTGCTCTTCTAGAATGTAGAGCTTGCAGGAATTTGGGATGTTATCTGGTAATAAAATGCGAATGGTGCCACATGCACCTCCACTCTCCATAGGTGAAATGTTAGTGGCAAGATCAAACTTGCCTTCAGCTGTTACCACCTGCCCTTCTGTACCCGTCACAGACATGGCAAATGGATCTACTCTTCAAGGATAATCCCGCAGTAGCAGTCATAGAGTCTGGGAATGATCTGGAGCTAATATGTGAATCAAAGCATTTGCTTTCTTTTTCTTTCTTTTCTCTCTCTCCTTCTCTCTCTCTTTCTTCTGCACTCTTGAGCTAGAATTCCTTGAGTAATGCTCTTCTAACTGTTGTGTGAGTTCCTTTGTTTTTGGGTGATGGTTTTTCTTACATCAGTGAGAATTAAAACAGATACTTGTTAAAGAGTGTTGGCTGCCAGGGCTTGGGTGACGGCTCAGCAGCTAAATGCATTTGCTTGCACCGCCTGATGAGCTGGGCTCAGTTCTCAAGTACCCACGTAACCCGGGTGGAAACAGGGGCACGGCTGTCTGGTGTTTGTTTTTCCTAGTGGGCCCAAACACATTAAGCAAATAAATAAATTCATTAATCTAAAAAATGCAGAGAAAAGGTTATCATCTGCTTGATATATATCCCACACGGAAGTTGAACACATCAGGTCTGAAACCAGTCCATGTTCACTTTATTAACACGTATAATGCTTGACAGTAAAAACTGTGATGACTTTGGTAGTCGTTTAGATGCCTGCTGTGACTAGTTCTGTGCCAAGTCTATAAGGTACATAAATAAAGGTGGCCCTACTTGAATCCATACCAATGAGAATTGGAGGTGTTGAACCACTAACTAGGGGTGTATTACATGTGGATGTGAAAGTAACAAGTTTTAGCCTGGCCCCCCAATCCCACCTACCAGCCTATCTTGCAGGCTTTGGCCTGGGAAGAGTGTCAGAGCCTCCCCCAAGTGACCTGCGTGGTCTGCTGCTGGGGAGCCCCTGGCTGCTGTCCCCTCTGTGGTCCTGACCTCCTGGCTGGCCATTACTGCCATCCCCCCCTTTCAGAAAGGGAAAATATATATGTATGTATGTATGTATGGATGGATGGATGGATGGATGGATGAATGGATGGATGGATAGATGGACAGATAGACAGGCAGTCAGACAGATAGATAGATGATAGAGTGAGTCTACCCCATCTTGAAATAGCTGCTGGGCTAAATTAGACCAATAATTGTTTGGTAGTGAAAAAAAATATACAAAGTAATTTCAATTCCTAGTGCTCTTGTGTGATACTGTTCATGGTGTTAGGACTGTCTATTGATGTTTCCTTAGAGCACATCTCTGTATTTTATTGATAAATAAATTTATTTAGTTGTGTAATGTGTTTGGGCCCACTAGGGGAAACAAACACCAGACAGCCGTGCCCGTTTCCACCCAGGTTACACGGATACTTGAGAACTGACCCCAGTTCACCAGGCTATGCAAGCAAATGCATTTAGCTGCTGAGCCGTCGTGGATATAGAATTGAAGTAAAGGTTGTTTTTTTTTTTTTTCAACTAAAGTTCAAAAGCAAAATTTTTCTAAGCATATTTGCTGTTTTGGATGGCAACTACCCATTTTCTTCACTGGTTTCTGAACTGGAGTATTTCTCCTAATAAAGATGAGCAGCTTCCTACTTATATGTTAGTTAAGTACAGACAAGGAGAGCTTTCTTGTGGCCTCGCCCTGAGCTCATGTGTTCAACAATAACTGAGTAGACGGTGAGTCTGCTGCCAGTATTGGTACGTGCAAACACATCATAGCCTGAATCCCATTAAGTTTTTAAAATTAATAATGGAATAATTTAAAGATGTGTATTAGATTGTCAGAAAAAGCATTAATGATATTTGGATAAAAAATGAATCTACATTTTGGGTTGCTGCTGTTGGTTAAAAGTAGACAACAGATGCCGGCTAATAAATCTAGATCTAGGTTATACTTTTAATAAAAGTTCCTTAGAGGGGGGCTTTAATGAACACATTTGACTAAAAACAGCGTACAGCATGTATATTTGTTTTGTTTTTAATTAGATTTAGACAGAATTCATTATTTTTAATGGAGTTTCATTAGTGAATGGAAAGCACTATTTGGATCTATTGTGGTAAAATAAATTCAAGGTGCATACTCGTTTTCAGCAAAATACCTTTTATGTGTTTAAAGGAAGTGCCGCTTGGAATACGAATCACAGATTGGTATTTAAAAATTTTTGGCTTTAGATGGCATAATTTATATGCTCTGAAAAAAATGTGATTTCTATACCTTTTATTCAGGCCAGTTATTAACAGAGGACTATAGTGTGGTTAAAAAAAAAGTCTCATTGATGATTGTGTTTATTCTCTAGGGACTTCTAAGTAGAATTTCTTGTAATGGGCAAGATTTGGCTATGGGACAAAATGAAGATGTTTCTTTTGAGTTTCATTTGAATTTTGTTCAAAGCAACTAACTAGCATAGGTTTAAAACTAGCACATGCCACCCAGTTTCTTTGGAATTGTACTGCCTAAAAAGAATCCCTGAGTGTCAAATCGGCTCTCAGACATGTGTCTAGATTTACAGTATTTGCCATTATTTTAACGTAGGGAATTCTGTCTGACATAAACAGAGCAGTCGGAATTAATTGTGTGATTTATTCTCCATACTGTAGAAATATGTCTTCCTGACGCTTACTGCCTGAATTGTAGTGTCTCAAATGAGAAAAATCCTGTGACTTGTAGGTTATTTTAACACACCAGTGAGCCATAAATTAAACCAATAATGTAATTTCTTAACTACAGTTTTCAAAGGTGAGTTTCTCCAACTTCATATGAAATTTTTATATAACTGGAGATACTGAAACATTCACCCGCTGCTTGCTGCTCCCCCTTTAGCCTGGCCTCTTTCTTCTCGGAGTTCTTTCATGCTGAAGACATAGCAGACATGCTGGCATTGTCTGTTTAAATCACTGCTCACCCATCAGGATGTGAACTGTCCCTACATGCAGCCAGTGATACCTGGATGTTAATATTTAATCCCTCTAACAAACTTATGTTTTGTTTGGCTTCTGTGCAGTTTCATAAATATTTCTTCATTTTCTGGGCAGAGAAACCAGAAAAGAATTTAGTTTTGGGGATTAGAGAGATAGCTTGGTGTTTAAGGCACTTGCCTGCAAAGCCAAAGGACCCAGGTTCAATTCTCCAGAACCCTTGTAAGCCAGATGTACAAGGTGGCACATGTGTCTAGAGTTTGCAGTGGTTGGAGGCCCTGGTGCACCCATTCTTACAACCTCTGTCCCCCTCTCAAATAAATAAATATAAATAAAATAATTTTTTAAAAAAGAATTTACTCTTTTTTTTTTTTCTTTTCGAGGTAGGGTCTTGCTCTAGCGTAGGCTGGCCTAGAACTCACAGTGATCCTCCTACCTCAGCTTCCCCAGTACTGGGATTAAAGGTGGGCACCACCATGCCAGGCTAAGAATTGGTTTGTTATCTTTTTTGTTTGTTTGTTTGTTTTGTTTTTGTTTTCCGGGGTAGTATCTCACTCTAGCCCAGGCTGACCTGGAATTCACTATGGAGGCTCAGGGTGGCCTCGAACTCACGGCGATCCCCCTACCTCTGCCGCCCCAGTGCTTGGATTAAAGGCGTGCACCACCACGCCCGGTTCCAGGGATTCTCTTATTACCTCCTCTTCAACCGTGGGATTACAGGCGCCCACTGCCATGCCCTAATGATTTAAAGTGCACATGTATTTGAGGGGGCGGGGGTGCAAAAGTGTGCATGCTTACCAGCGTACCGTGAGAGAACTCTCAGTGACGAGCCATCAGGCCATAAATAACACCAGAGGACAGAACCATAGGATAGCCTTGAGTGCCCCCGGCAGGAACCCCATCCCACCTGTGAGGTGGGCTTTCCTCTTGGTGTGGAGCTTGCCAGTTAGGCTAGACTGGCTGGCTGTGCAGACTTGCAGGCGCTCCAGTCTCTGCCTCCCCAGGGCTGGGTGCAGACTTGTGCCAATGTGCTTGGCATTTTACCTGGGTACGAGGGGTTGAACTCAAGTCCTAATGTTTCTGAGACAGACAAGTTACCAACTGATTGCTCTCCCAAGTCCATGATTTTTTTTTTTTTTTTTTTGAAAGTCTTCTTAAAGAAGTGATATTCCCTTCTTAACACACAGGCAGTCAGGATGTCGCTGATAGGCATGCCATATGACAGGTGACATTAGCTTTCTTCACTTGGCCAAGGTAGCATATGCCAGACATCTCCACTGTGAGAGTACTTTAAAAAGAAAACTTTCTCTTTTTTATTCTTTTTTTTTTTTTAATAAATATTTCTTTTAATTTTTTATTTATTTATTTGAGAGTGACAGACACAGAGAGAAAGACAGATAGAGGGAGAGAGAGAGAATGGGCGCGCCAGGGCTTCCAGCCTCTGCAAACGAACTCCAGACGCGTGCGCCCCCTTGTGCATCTGGCTAACGTGGGACCTGGGGAACCGAGCCTCGAACCGGGGTCCTGAGGCTTCACAGGCAAGCGCTTAATCGCTACGCCATCTCTCCAGCCCTCTCTTTTTTATTCTTTGCAAGCCAGGTCACCATAGCCAGCTGAATCTCGGGTTAAGCTCTGCTCCTTGAAGGGGTCACTTGAACTTGGAACTTGAGAAGCTTGCATTGGGTCACTTGGCCTGCTTCGTCCCCGTGCACTTGCACGTGTGGTATCATTCAGGTGTCGCCCACTCTGTAAATTCTGTCCTAAGGGAGACGAGGGTTTTTTTCACTCAGTCCTTGCTGCCCAAGAGCTGTGTGCACACACCTGGCCCTTGGCTGAGCTCTGTCTCTTTCCTCATCGTAGGATCTGCGTCCTGAGCTCCCATCCCCAAGAGCCACACGTACCCCAGCACCTCCTGCCACTTGGCAAGCCTTTGTCTCCTCTGGGTCCAGCTCCAAGAGGGATTTAAGGGCATTGAGAGGAAGGCTCTTTGTGCTCTGGCTTTACTGAAGTGTTGAGGTTGCCCTTGCTTGGCTGGGTCAGTTTGCACGTGCATGTGCCCCTGTGTACCCCATACCTGTGTACCCCATACCTGCAGCACGTTTCACCTTGTCACAGGTCAGATTAGTTGAATTTGTTCCCAAGGGAGCACTTACCTCTGAAACTGGTACCCTGACCCTTGATACCAAGGAAGTGGAGAAAGCTTAGTAAGCAATCAACAGAGAGATGTGAAGAACTAAACCTAATCACAGTGGAGCATGCTAGAAGACTGACTCCCTCTCGGTCATCTCTCCTTCCTGCGTGTGCCTGGGCACCCAGGGTGTGCTTCACGGACTTACGATACGGAAGACCCAGTGCCAGCCGTTGGTACAGTGGTGAGCCACTTGTAGAAGGAACCTTGTCTCATGGAGTTAATTACTAGTTGGGGAGACAGCTACTTAATAAACAGTGCGTTGCAATAGTGACGAGGAGACCAAACAGACACCAAGAAGCAAGTGGCATAGCAGAGTATCGCTGAACTTGGACAGAGGTCATTTACACTGAGGTAGATGAAGCTTTAAGAAGAGAATGTTGGGGCTGGAAGGATGGCTTAGTGGTAAGGCATTTGCGTGCAAAGCCAAAGGCCCCTTGTTCGATTCCCCAGGACTCATGTTAGCCAGATGCACAATGTGGCACTTGGCAGCTGGAGTTCATTTGCAGTGCTAGAGGCTCTGGTATGTCCATTCTCTTTCTACTCTCTTTCTTCTCTCTCTCCCTCTCTCAAACAAATAAATAAATCAACTATATTTTATAAAAGAAAATATTTTTCATCCTTCTTTGAATGAGAAGCACATTGTTAGATTTCTTTGACACTTTCAGACTGCAAAATGTCTCCGTTCAGGTCTTGTTTGTGTTAAGAGTTTGGACAGATGAATAGAAGTTACTTTAGGCAGGAAATGTTGCCCTGTGGCTTAGTACCCTGACCCTCCTTCTTTCCTTTTGAGAATGTAAGCTTGTGGGTCATATGTGGTGAGCTGTTTAGGATGGATGGACCTACTGAAATGCACATACCTTTCTTTCTTTTTTTAAATATATATATATATATATATTTTAATTTTTTGTTGTTGTTGTTCATTTTTTATTTATTTATTTGAGAGCGACAGGCATAGGGAGAAAGACAGGTAGAGGGAGAGAGAGAGAATGGGCGTGCCAGGGCTTCCAGCCACTGCAAATGAACTCCAGATGCGTGCGCCCCCTTGTGCATCTGGCTAATGTGGGACCTGGGGAACCGAGCCTCAAATCAGGATCCTTAGGCTTCACAGGCAAGCGCTTAACCACTAAGCCATCTCTCCAGCCCTAAATATATTTTTAAATATTTTATTTATTTGCAAGGAGAGAGAGAATGAATTAATGAATGATGTCCCATGGCCTCTAGCCACTGTAAACAAACTCCAGATGCATGCACCACTTTCAGCATCTGGCTTTATGTGGATACTGGGGAATCAAACTCTGATCATTAGAGATTGCAGGCAAGTGCCTTAACCACTGAGCCATCTCTCCAGCCCCGTATATCTTTCCTATTCTAAGATTCATTTTTAAAAAGGGGGCTGGAGAGATGGCTTAGCCATTAAATGCTTGCCTGTGAATCCTAAGGACCCTGGTTCCAAGCTTGGTTCCCCAGGACCCATGTAAGCCAGATGCACAAGGGGGTGCATGTATCTGGAGTTCATTTGCAGTGGCTGGAGGCCATAGTGCGCCCATTCTCTCTCTCTCTCTCTCTCTCTCTCTGCCTCTTTCTCTCCCTCTCTCTCTGTCTGTCGCTCTCAAATAAGTAAATAAAAATAAACAAACAAAAAAAAAGGTCATGGTGAAAATGACTTTTATTATTTAAAAGTTATTTATTTTTGAGAGGAAGAGATAGAATGGGCATGCCAGAGCCTCCTGCCACTGCATATGAAATCCAGACACATGCTCCTTTGTGAACATCTTCCCTTAGTACTGGGGGATCAAACCTGGGCCATCAGATTTGTCAAGCCAGTGCCTTTAACCACTGAGCCATCTCTCCAGCAACTCCTTATTGTATTTGTTTGTTTATTTTTACTTATTTGAGAGTGACAGACAGAGAGAGAGAGAGAGAGAAAGAAAGAGACAGAGAGCAAGAGAGAGAATGGGCGTGCCAGCGCTTCCAGGCACTGTAAATGAACTCCAGACGCATGCACCCCCTTGTGCATCTGGCTAAAGTGGGTCCTGGGCAATCGAGCCTCGAACCGGGATCCTTAAAGCTTCACAGGCAAGCGCTTAACTGCTAAGCCATCTCTCCACCCAACTCATTATTTTAAATAGGCTATATCATTCCTGAGAGAGGCCCCCTTCTTTTGGCTGGTTACCTGTTTTCTGTTGTTGTTTTGATTTTGTTTCGTTTCTCACCAAGCTAGGTTTAGGTTAACCAAAGTCTTTATTCAATGTCATGTTTTTTACTTTGGAGCAGTTATTCAAAGTTCTGAGAAACAAAGCCTTCAATGCAGCGAGACTTTGTGCAGCTGCAAATGATTAATGGTATTAATTCTGAGTCCTTTTAGAAAGTGTCTCAACCCTGGAGAGATTTATACGGTGTGGAGTGGCGGTGGCGCCTGGGTGTGAGAAAAGGTGATCAATACCTGTACGCTGGGAAGGAGGGTTCCGCTTCCTCCACTAATGACAGAGGGGTTTTTGCAAGGCAAGGGTGTCTGAGCATGAAGCACTCCAAAGAGGAATTAATTTAAAATCTGAATTGGAAGATCAGTTTCAATTAAAATTGCACTTGAATGTATATTGGGTGGAAGTGTGAAAGCTAGCGTATAGTCAGCTTAAATCTTCAGATTGTTACCAGTGAATAAATGAATCTCACAAGCATGAGCACTGATTATATTTTCATAGACTGCTAAATAATGTTTCACCTATCTCTGAAAGCTTATGAGAAGGAATACAGATGGAAAATACTCTTTTGACATTAGAAGCTGTGTGTTTATTTATTTAACTTATTTGAGACCTGAGAGAGAGAGATTAGGAGAAAGGCAGTTAGAAGAGAGAGAATGATGTGCAAGGGCCTCTAGTGAACTCCAGACGCATGAACCACCTTGTGCATCTGGCTGTATGTGGGTACTGAGGAATTGAACCTGGGTTCTTTGGCTTTGCTGGCAAGTACTTTAACTGCTAAGCCATCTCTCAGCCCCAGAAAGTGTTTTTTTAAAATAGCTGTTGCTTATTTCTTGGGGGGGGGGGGGGAGAGGGAGAAGGAAAGTGAGTATGGGTGAGCTAGGGCCTCCGGCCACTGCAAACTCCAGATGCACATGCCACTTGTGCATCTGGCTAATGTGGGCACTGGAGATTCCAACCCAAGTCGTCAGGGGTTGCAATCAACTGCCGTTGACCACTGAGCTATCTCTCCAGCCCTAGGAGGTGTTTTTTTAATTAGCAGGAGTTGAGGACAGTTGTTGGGTTTTAGTTTTTACAGATGATGGTGGCCTTTAGTTTTGGGAGGGAGTCATCTGTATTTGGCCTTATTTTAGTGTGTTGTATAGCACTGGCTATTATTTTATTGCCCTAGTAGGTTTCTAGAAGGTATTTTACATGTAGATAAATTATAGACCATGTTCAAACATTCGTTTCCATGATTCAAACATGCAAATCCATTTGCAACTAACCAAAATACACATTTAGGCAAGTGATTGATTATATCAGCAGTAATTATTCAAGTTTCCAGTGTGTTCTTGTGGCAAGTTTTAAAGAAAATTGAAACTCTGAATAGGAGATAATTGGAGTCATTCCTTATGTCTGCTGCCTCTCCCTTTCTTCCTCAAATATGTAGAAGAAAAAATACAGCTAGACAGAAAGATTTGTTCCCTCGTGGCTCCTCAGAGGCATGATGCGTTGGAGCCAGAGGTGAAATGCCATCAGTGAAAAGCCCTTGATGTTTTCTCGTTTCGTGGGAGTCTTATCTTAAGTAAAATGAAGATGTTGACTTTTTCAGGAAAACATTATGCACTTGCAAATGACTCAGAAGTGCAGCTGCCCGGCCAGTCAGTGAGCACATTCTGTCAGAGGGTCCATTTGTCTCTTACTGTTTAGGATGAGGATTTGGGGAGAAGGCATTCTGGCCCAGCTGCAGTATTTTCTGGGTAGCGGCAGTATGAGTCATTTTTAAGGGCCTAGTTCAATTGCTCTTGCGGCCATGACACTTCCATTATCATGACTGAAAAGATGTCTGATTGTCCCTTTTTTCATGGTGCCATTGTTTGAGTCTGTTTTGAGCTACATTAGATTGAAGGCAGTGGTGAATGATTGTCCGGTGATTGCTTGGACACAGTTGGGGTCACTTCTTGAGCAGTGGTATACTTGCCTTACTTGCTTCTGGCACCTTCCGTCACACAGGATGGGAAGGAGGGGAGGCAAAGCAAAGAAAATGCTGGTTGATATGTGAAGAGCTTTAAAGCTAAGACACCAAGCAGTTATGTGTATATGTGTGTGTGTGTGTGTGTGTGTGTGTGTGTGTGTGTGTGTGTGTGTGTATGTGTTATGAGCACAGCATATATTACTTTTTATTTCTTGAAGGCAGAGTCTCACTGTAATCCAGGCTGGTCTTGAACTTAAGAGTATCCTTCTGTCTCAGCCTTCTAAGCGTTGGCATTAAAGCCTGTGCCATCATGGCCAGGTTATACTTTCTTTAAATATTCTATTCATTTATGAGAGAGAGAGAGAGAATATGGATACCTTAGGGCCTTCTGTCATTGCGAATATTCCAGATGCACGTGCCACTTTGTGCATCTGGCTTTAGGTGGCTACTCAGTTTAGGTGGCTACTGAGTTTGCTCAGGCTGTCAGGCTTTGCAAACAAGTGACTTTTAACTTCTGAGCCGTCTCTTCTGCCGCCACTTCACCTTTTTATTTGCTTTTGTGTGTAATGTGTGGTGTGTGTGATGCCCCATACACTTGCCTGGGGTGTCCCAAGTAGATCGTTGAGTGTCCTGCTCCATTGCCCTTCAGCCTGTTCATGTTTTTTGTTTGTTTGTTATTATTATTTGTTTTTTTTTCTTTTTTAGTTTTTTGAGGTAGGGTCTCACTCTGGCCCAGGCTGACCTGGAATTCATTATGTAGTTTCAGGGTGGCCTTGAACTCTTCGTGAGCCTCCTACCTCTGCCTCCCGAGTGCTGGGATTAAAGGCATGCGCCACCACGCCACGAGTTATGTTTTGTTTTTGAGAGAGCCAGAGAGACAGAGGGAGAGACAAAGAATTGGTGCCAGGGCCTCAGCCACTGCAATCGAACTGCAGATGCTTGCGCCACCCAGTGGTCACGTGCAACCTCGCGCTTGCCTTACCTTTGTGTGTCTGGCTTATGTGGGATCTGGAGCGTCGAGCATGGGTCCTTAGGCTTCACAAGCAAGCGCCTTAACTGCTAAGAGGTCTCTCCAGTCCCTGTTTTGCTTTTCTAATTGCAGAGCTTACAGCTCTCTGAGGATTCTTGATCTCTTCTCTGCGAGCCTGGGTTTCCTGACCACATGGCCCCACCCGGCTGTGTACATAGCATCTGAAGATTTGAACTTTGGTGGTCTTAGGCCCCCTAAGGTCCTTACTCTTGCACAGGAAGCCCACCTAACCTCCGAGTCACCTCTCTGGCCTCGGTCACATGTTCTTGATTTAGATTTCTGTATTTTATCTTCTAAACCCCATAATATTTAGGCTTATTTTTCACCTAATTCTAAAAAGGAGTTCACCTGAATCCTTCTCATCAAGGCCCTTCATTTTCCTGCTTTACTTTATCAAGGAGATTGAAAGCAGGGCTCAGAAACAGAAAGTTCCCAGGCCATGTCATCTCCTTAGCAGGCATGACTCCTCCAGTATTTCATTCCCAAATGGGGCAGAGAAGCAAAAGTAGTGTGTTTCCTGCCTTTACACCTTGTTGGGACCCTTCAAACTCTGCTCTGTGATTGCACCTTCCTCCTTTATTTCCGAGGCGTATGCCTCCCCCCCAAGTCTTTTCTCAGAGTGCTAAATGGTACCTGAAGGAAACTCGCCTGCTGTTCCATCTTGTGTGAGAGCAGGACTGGACAGGAAACCCTCTTCACTACTTGTTCATTTGCTTTCCAACTTCGGTCGCTTTTTCTTATGTTTGTGTGTGTGCATGTGATACACACGCATTCTTGTGTGCCAGCTCCTTGGTGTGTGTGGATCTGGGTTATACATGTGTGCACTGAGGAAAGACGTCGATGCTCAGCCTCTTAGGCCCCTTTCACCTTGCTTCCTTAGGCACGGTCTCTTGCTGATCCCCAAGTTCACAGATCTAGCTAGGTTAGCTATCCAGTAAGCTTTCCTGTGTCTGTCTTGTCCCCACTCCAGCAATGGATCATATGCGTGTTCCACTATACCTGCTTTTTATTTATTTATTTATTATCTTTTAAAAATTGTTTTTAATTATATTATTTATTTGACAAAGAGAGAGAGAGATGAGAGATGCACATAGAGAGAGAGAATGGGTGCGCCAGGGCCTTTAGCCAGTTGCAGATGAATTCCAGACATGAATGCCCTCTTGTGCATCTGGCTTACGTGAGTCGTGAGGAATTGGACATTGGTTCTTTGGCTTTGCAGGCAAGTGCCTTAACTGCTAAGCCAGCCCTCCAGCCCCCTTATTTATTTATCTTTTTATATCTGTAGTTATTTATTAGAGAGAGAGATAAAAAGCGGCAGACAGAAAGAGAGTGCACAGGGCCACACCAGGGCCTAAGGCCACTGCAGAAGAACTCCAGACGCACTTGCCACTTTGTGCATCTGGCTTTAGTAGGTATTGGGGAGTTGAACCCAGGCCACACTTTGAACCAGCAGGTCGTTTCTCCAGTCCCCATGCCTGCCTTCTATGTGGGTGCTGGGAAATGGAAGCTCAGGGCTTCATGCTATATATCAAGTGCTTTATTCACTAACTCATCCGCCAGTCCCTTGTGATACTTTCAATTTTGATGTTTATTTTTTCCGATTTGTGGATTCCCATCAGTGATGAAGAAAATTAAATCTAGAATAGTGTTCACAACACTAAAACATAGTAAATTAAGTCACTTTTTTATGAAGGCATACTCTGCTAATTTCAGGAAATTTAAGATTTTTAAACAATGTGAACAATTTTGATAAGCCTTCTGCACAGCCTCCTAATTAGATTAAAGACAGGATTAGGGACTGGAGAGATGGCTTAGCTGTTAAGGCGCTTGCTTAAAAAACCTAAGGACTCATGTTTGATTCTCCAGGTCCCACGTGAGCCAGGTGCATAAGGTGATGCAAGTTTGCAAGGTAGCGCATGCGGACAACATGACACTTCTGTCTGGAGTTTGATTTCATTGGCAGGAGGCCCTGGCGCACCAACTTTCTTTCTCTCTCTCTTTACCTCTGATGAAAAATAAAAATGAAAAACGAAGGCTGAGTTAAGAAGTGTTTGATTGCCAATCCTGAAGCAAATCTGGGGCTGGAGAGATGGCTTAATGGTTAAGACACTTGTTTTCTAAACCTAAGGACCCAGGTTCGAGCCCCCAGAACCCACGTAAGCCAGATGCACATGGTGGCGTGTGAGCTTGGAGTTCATTTGCAGTAGCTGAAGGCCCTGGTGTGTCCATTCTCTCTCTCTCTAATGAATCAATAAATAAAAATTAAATATTAAAAAAGAAGCAAAGCCATCTTAATTAAATAACATGTCTTCTTGTAGCTCTTTCCACCTCAAGCCGAGGGCATCAAGTGCCGGTTTTCTGCGCCACACTGACATGTCTGGAATGGGATGCATGACAGAACATACCTGGGAAGATGTATCTCTGGGCTTGTGTGTTCTTACCCTCCCCGGGGATCCGTGAGCTCTTATGTACTGTTTCCTTTCAACAGGTGCTTATGGCCCTGAGCACTGGGTCACGTCGAGCGTCAGCTGTGGGGGCCGTCACCAGTCTCCTATAGACATCTTGGACCACCATGCACGCGTTGGGGAAGAGTACCAGGAGCTGCAGCTGGATGGCTTTGACAATGAGTCTTCTAACAAAACGTGGATGAAGAACACAGGGAAAACAGGTAGATGGGGACTTTTTCACCGGCTAATCAGCGGGAAACTTTGGGGGTTGTAGTTGCTGTTTAATCATTCTCTAGGTTGCTGTAAGGACCTTAAGCCAGCCTTAGGTTTCACCTCCAGTATGCGACTTCAGACAAATCGCTTATCCATTCCGTGTCTCAGTGGTTTTTGTTTGTTTTTTAAAATCTATTTATTTATTTATTTATTTTGAGAGAGACAGAGAAAGAGGCAGATAGATAGAAAATGGGCACGCCAAGACCTCTAGCTGCTGCAAATGCACTCCAGACACATGTGCCACCTTGTGCATCTGGTTTACATGGGACCTGGAGAATCAGACTTGGATCCTTAGGCTTTGCAGGCAAGCGCCTTAGCCGTAAAGCCACCTCTCCAGCCCCTCGGTGTTTTTTTCTTTTTAAATCAAATAAACTGTGTATAATAAAATAGCACCTATCTCATTAGGTTGCAGTAATCCAGTGAATTAATAGCCATAAGGTACACAAAATTGACTTTGAGAAACCCATCCAATATGGTGAGCTATAGCCACACGTGGGTTTTATTTAAATATAAGATTTAATTAAAAATTACAGATGATTAAAATTTAGTCCATCAATTGTACTGGGCGTTTTTCCTCAGCTCGGCAGCCACATATAGTTAGTGGCTGACCTAGCAGTATGAGCATAGGAACATTCTGTCACATAGCACTGGGCCAAATATGCAAATGGAAATCCCTTACCGTCCTTGGGTTCTGGCTATGTTACCGTTTCTTACGTTGTTATGTAGAACCATCCCATCCCTTTGTATCTCAGACCAGAAGTCTGGGCCTTTCACCTCTTCCCCTCCTTTGTGTATTATTGGTGGGTCTGTGAACATGTCACATCATATTATTTCCATTGTGAATGTGAGAACTGCCTCTCTGTTAGTTCCTGCTGTACAGTTGCTGGGTTGTCCATACAATCAGGGCAAGGCCGGGGAGGTAGTTCAGTGGTTAAAGGCACTTGCTTGCAATCCTGAGAGCTCGGGTTCAATTCCCAAGCCACCCATTTAAGCCAGGTAGAAAAGGTAGATTCTCCACAGAGCTTGTAGAGAAGGTCTCGCTGTGGTTCCCAACTGTCTGTCATCTTCCTGTCGCACCTGGATGTGTATTACGTTCCTACTTACTGCTCCCAGACTGTATCTTGATTTGTGCAGAGAGACTTTTTATTTTGCATCTAATTGTTTCAATACTTAAGACTTACCCATTCAATTGCATGTCTCTCACCCTCCCTTCCTCAATGAACCCTTTGTGTCCATGAATGTCTCTTCAAAATACTCAATGATTTCCAGGACCCTTGACTGCCTGAGGGCCCGTGCTGGGCTGAAATGAAATCATTACCAGCCTTGGCTCCTCGTGGGTCACAGAGTAGCATCCTCAAACATCCCAGGAGGCACAGGCAGGCCGCCTTCAAGACGCATTTTCCCTCTCCAGGCCTCCTTGTGTCTGAGGTGGGTCACGCGTGCTGGCTGGCACTGGTCAGACCTGGCCTGTTCATTGAGCTGCTTTCTGAGCTCTCCTTGCGGGGATGCCTGCTTTCATAATGCCCTTTCAGAATGTCTTCCTGTTTTATAGCAGGCCCAGACCTCAATTTATCCATCTGATCCCCCCTCCCACACTGCAGGATAGACCTCATGTCTATCTTTACAATCCACTCTCTGGTAGTAGTCTGGATTTATATACGAAGTGCAGGTGCCCATCGGAAAATCAGGGCTAGGATATTCCTGTAACGCCTTCCAGATACAGTGGACAAGAGCTTTGTCATTGGGGCCATAAGCAGAGCCTGGAGGCAAGTTGCAGTTTGGTGCCGCATTCTAGAAGCCTGGAGAACACAGTGCACTGGGATCCCTCACTCAGTTTTCTACTTGACTTGCAAAGCCTGACAGCCTTCCGCACAGATAACACGTTTCAGTGACAGCTTTCAGTTTGGTATCTTGGGTGAGAGACTCGAGACGTGCTCAGGGTTGCTCAGTGGAAGTTGATTCATGACCTTGGTCTTCCAGGAGCCAGTTATCAATCTCTGTCACTCTGCCTACTGACTTCCAGAGTGAGCCACAACCTGTTGCCCAAGTGAGCGCTTCTGATTTTAGAGGACAGCCGGTCAGACAGGCGCCCAGCTGTCACCGAGTTCAAAAGCTGAGCCACTGGAGTGGCAGGAATCGGGCCGGTCACTTCTCAGCCTGTCCTTGTAACGGGGAACTTCACAGCCCAGTGTGGATTGGCCCATCTCTCATAAACCCGCTAAGATGGCTCTGTAGCAGGTGTTTAAAAAGTGGCAGCAGTTCCATGCAGTTTGAAAAACAGAACATAAAATTGTTCTCCCGAACTCTTTTTTTTTTAAAATAAAATTTTTTTTAAATTTATTTATTTGAGAGTGACAGACACAGAGAAAAAGACAGACAGAGGGAGAGAGAGAGAATGGGCGCGTCAGGGCTTCCAGCCTCTGCAAACGAACTCCAGACGCGTGCGCCCCCTTGTGCATCTGGCTAACGTGGGACCTGGGGAACCGAGCCTCGAACCGGGGTCCTTAGGCTTCACAGGCAAGCGCTTAACCGCTAAGCCATCTCTCCAGCCCTCTCCTGAACTCTTGAAAGAGTTTCAACAACTAATCATTTAGAAGTGGGTGCAGACAACATGTGGCTTTTCCTTTCTTCAAATCCTAAACCTAGATTTCTTTCATTCTCTGCATCTTTAAACACCATGAGTCCCTGCATTTCCTTTATGTTGGAGAAATACCCACTCTCTCTGTGTGCTTTGTTTGAATCGTAAAAGTTTGTTGAACAGTACACCTCAGTAAAGAGCATCTTGTGTCTCCATTAAGGCAGGTTGCTAATTTCCATAGTCAATTGCATTGATAGGTAGGCTGGATAATTTCAGGGTGTGTGTTTTTTGTGTTGTTCCTTGCATATACTGTGGAGAAAATGGGGCAAAGCCTGTATCTTTTTTTTTTTTTTTTTTAGGTAGGGTCTCACTCTAACCCAGGCTGACCTGGAATTCACTATGTAGTCTCACAATGGTTTCAAACTCATGGTGATCCTCCTACCTGGGATTAAAGGCGTGCACCTCCATGCCTGGCCTCTGTATCATTTCTTTTAGCTACATATAAATGTACAGTTATCATAAGAATAAGGATTAAAAAATATTTTATTTATTTGAAAGAAAGTGGCATGCAGAGAGAGAATGGGGGTGGGGGGAAAGGATGGGCATGCCAGGCTCTCTAGCTGTGGCAAAGGAACTGCAATCACACATAACATGTGCCACCTTGTGCATCTGGCTTACGTGGATCCTGGAGAGTTGACCCTGGGTCCTTTGGCTTTGTAAACAAATGCTTTAACCCCAGAACATCTCTCCAGCTCTTCAAAAATATTTTATTTATTTATTGTTTATTTATTTAGCTTTTTAAAAAAAATTTTTTTTTAATTTATTTATTTGAGAGCGACAGACCCAGAGAGAAAGACAGATAGAGGGAGAGAGAGAGAATGGGTGTGCCAGGGCTTCCAGCCTCTGCAAACGAACTCCAGACGCATGTGCCCCCTTGTGCATCTGGCTAACGTGGGTCCTGGGGAACCGAGCCTCGAACCGGGGTCCTTAGGCTTCACAGGCAAGCACTTAACCGCTAAGCCATCTCTCCATCCCTTATTTAGCTTTTTTAAAAAAATCATGATATAAGCCATATCTCTGTTCTTCCTGATATCATCCAGTATTTTTTAAATCTCTTTCCCCAAGTTCAGATGTAAACACAGCTACCCATACTAATAAAATTTACAATAAAATGCCAAAAATGCCATTTAAATATTTTATTTACTTAATTAAGAGAGAGATAGAAAGAATGGACATGCCAGGGCCTTCAGCCACTGTGAAAAAAAGCTAATAACTCCAGATGCATGCATTTCTTTGGACATATGGTTTTATTTGGGTACTGGGGAATTGAACCTGGGTCCTCTGGATTTGTCAGCAAGTGCCTTAACCACTAACCTGTCTATCTCTCCAACCCTTAAAAAAGACTTGTTTTCATTACTCCCCCCCCCCTTTCTTTCCCCCTACATCCTGCTGGGGATATAATCCAGGTCCTTGTGCATGCTGGGCAGGCTGTCTACCACTGAGTTATACCCCAGCCCATAAATCATTAACTTTTAAGTTATATATGTCTGTCTTTTCTGAAAGCGTTTTTGTGAACTTTGTATCTCCAGAAAGCCAATCTAAGAGGGAGTATTTTTTTTCCTGATGGAAATTTGCAAGTCGCTTATCTGTAAAATAGACTGTCTTTTGGATATTAAAATATGAATACAGAAAGTTAATATTTAAAGCCACCTATTACATACAGACAGCCGCTTTCCCATAAAGCAGTTTTAGCGTCAGGATCTGTCCTCACCCCCTGAGAATGCCATATATCCCACCCGGAGTCATCAATAGAGAGACTTGCTCGCACCTCGCCCACTTCTGGAAAGTTGTCTAAAATATCTTTACAAGATAGATAGCACCTCTCTATTTCTTTCTGACGAGCCATAAATGCTATTTTTCCAGTTCTTGTTTCACTTCATCTGAAGAAAGTTCTTTCATTTTCATGGGATGAGCAGACAACACATTTGTCATCAACATTCCAGGATGATCTGGCTGGTCCGGGCAGTAGCTCCTAGCCGCGTTGAGTTTAAAGCTTACCTGGGCTTTCTGAAGTCTGCTAATTAGCCGTGGCCTCCGGCCACTGTTTGCTGTGAGGAGGCCTTTTGTTTGTTTTCCTCTCTGTTTTTTTTCTCAAGGCCTACACCAAGGTCAGATAGCAAATGTGTTTAGTCACCGAGCGTGGTATTTCCACTTTCCCACCTTATTTTTGTTCGCATTGCTTCTCTCTTAGCCCGTCTTCTCTCCATTGTGTCTGCATATGACACAATGCCCGTTACAGTCTGATTCATGTGGAGGGCAAAGTAGAGGATGAGAGAGAATTATCCAGGGTTTATTGTCTATAATTATGGAAGTTGTCAACAAAAACAGTTAAAAATGTGGTTGTCTAAAGACCAGGGTTGGTAGCTCAGTCCTTTGAGTCCCAGCAGTTCGGGAGGCTGAGACAGGATGGTGGCTGTGAGTTTGAGGCCAGCCTGGACTTCAGAGTGAGCTCCAGGTCACCTTGGGCTAGAGTGAGACCCTGTCTCAAAAGGGCGGGGGCGGGGGGGGGGGAAGGAAGGAAGGAAGAAAGAAAGAGCGAGTGAGCTATTAATAAAAGTTTGAAGGCAAGGAAAGCAGATGTAAACACACTATGCACTCATCAAATTAAGACCAGGGCTCAGAAACCATTCTTTCTGTTTTTTTTTTTTTCTTTTCTATTTTACATCATTATTTTATTTGAGAGAGAGTGTGAATATGCCGGGGTCTCACCACCGCAAACATATTTCAGATGTGTGCACCACTTTGTGCATCTGGCTAATGTGGGTCCTGGGGAATCAAACCTGGATCCTTTGGCTTTGCAGGCAAATGCCTTAACCACTAAGCCATCCCTCCAGCCCAAGGCCATTCTTTTGGCGTGTGGGTATTGAGGCATTGGATGCAGGCTGGCAGGCTTTGCAAGCAAGTGCCTCTAACTGTTGAGCTGTCTCCCAGGCCTAGAGATTATTATTTAAAAAAAATATTTTAATTATATTTGTTTATTTGACAGAAAGAGAGAGAGAGATTGGGCATGCCAGGGCCTCCAGCCACTGCAAACCAACTCCAGACACGTGCACCACCTTGTACATCTGGCTAACGTGGGTCCTGGGGAATGGAACCAATTTCCATGCAGACGCTCCTGTGTGTGCACGTGGACCTGTGAGAACAGGCTCGGGCCTCACCACTGGCAGTGCCATCTATCTCCTCATTTCCTGTTCAAGGCAAGGTCTCTCATTGACTGGAGCTTCCCAGTCCTGCTTGACTTGGCAAGTCTCAGAGGTCCTCCTGTCTCTGCCTCCCTGGTGCTGGCATGCCAGATGCCCTCCACCACGCCCAGCACTTTAACGCAGCTGTTGAGGACTGAACCCACTTGAGGATGAAGTACTCGGCCCGCCGAGGCGCCTCCCTGGCCTTGGAGTTTTCATAGTCGAGGCTCACTGTACGGACCTGCAGGCTTAAGAGCAAACAGATCTCTAGTTGGTGGAAAAAGAAAAAATAGAATGCTGGCATTGGCCATGTCTGCGGACTGTTTTCTTGCCTGAACGTGTGACCGAGGCTAACTGCAGAGACGGGTTTGGAATTTGCCCCTCGGTTGACACACAGCTGTCCCCAAGGTCCAGGTCAAGTGAGTGTCTGACGTCAGGGCTGTTCTGTTCAATGCTCTTCACAGCTAAGGCCAGACAGGGCCTCTCTGCAGCCCTGAGGAGTCTTAGGTCTTACTCAGGGGTGCTAAGGACACTGTTCTTGAGGGGTCCTCCTGCCACTGTTGGCCCTACAGGCCCTTCTAGTATGATCTTCATGGTGCTGGAGCCCCCCTACCAACCTCACACACTTTTTAAGAAAAGCTATTTATTTATTTGCAAGTAGAGAGAGGCAGAGATGAGACAGAGACAGACAGAGAGAGAGAGAGAGAGAGAGAGAGAGAGAGAGAGAATGGGCACACCAGGGCCTCTTGCTGCTGCAAATGAACAATTTGGAAACAATTTGAGATTGCAAACACCCTGGCACCTGATATTCCTTACTCTCTCTCTCAATGTAAAACATTTTAAGGTTTATTATGTTTGTTTTTATTACCATACCCTCACTCTGATCTCTGTTCACAATAAGTTTGAGACAGCATCCCGCTGTTAGCATAGCTAGGTGGGAATTGGAAGTTCTGCTTTGGCCACCTTACTGCTTCCTGCTCGGTTTACAAGTGAGTATCATCCTGCTTACCTCACCTCAGTTAATTTTTTAAAGGGTTTTAAAATATATTTTATTTATTTATTTGATAGAGAGAGAGAGAGAGAGAGAGAGAGAGAGAGAGAGAGAGAGAGAATGGGCACGCCAGGGCCTCCAGCCACTGCAAATGAACTCCAGATGCATGCGCCCTCTTGTGCATCTGGCTTACATGGGTCCTGGGGAATTGAACCAGGGTCCTTTGGCTTTGTAGGCAAACGCCTTAACCGCTAAGTCATCTCTCCAGCTCTTTTGAATGTATTTTTGAAATATTTAATTAATTTATTTATTTGAGAGAGAGGGGGGAAGAGAGAGGAAGAGGCAGATAGAGAAGATGTATGTGCCAGGGCCCCCAGCCACTGCAAACAAACTCCAGATTCATGTATCACCTTGTGGTGCTTATGTGGGTACTAGGGAATCAAACCTGTGTCCTTAGCTTCACAGGCAAGTACCTTGATTACTAAGCCATCTCTCCAGCCCATAAAAATATTTTTATTTATTTGTGAGCAAAAAGAGAGAGAGAGAGAGAAGAGAAGAGAGAGAAAATGGATACACCAGGGACAGCCTCTAGCCACTGTGAACAAACTCCAGACATACGTGCCCTTTCATGTATCTGGCCTCATAGGGGTGCTGGGGAATTGAACCTGTGCTGGTGGCTTTGCAAGGAAATGCCCTTAACCACGGTGCCAGCTCCCTAGCCCTCACTTCAGTTCTTAATGGTCCATAACAGGCCTGAGTATGGGACATGGAACACAGGCCATTGTGTTGTCTTCATTCCCATCTTTGCACTTAGTCCCTGGTCCTGCAGGCTGTGCCAGCTTGCTAATGAAAAGCAAAACCTCAGCCAAGTAGACAGATGTCGGGCATCTGGGTGTCCACCATTTATATTAGGTGCGCCCCAGTGCATGTCCGATATCCTGGGGCATTTCTAGTTAGCTCAAGGTTGACTAAAAGAAAACCTTAAATTTCGCTGTCTTAAAGGAAAGTAATTCTTCTTCCTGGAACTGCTAAGTATGCTTTGGTTTCTCCAATTCCAAAAACCAAGAATTTTTTTTTTCTTTCTCCCTATTTCCCTCCTACTTCATCTTTCCTCGGTTCCTGGAACTCAGCTGGGGTCTGTCTTCCTGATCCTTTCTGCTGAAGACACTGCTAAGCAGCTATTGTAGCTGGAACAAAAGCAGCTGAGGGGAGGAAAGGGTTTATTCTGGTCTCGAAGGGAAGCTCCATGATGGCAGGGAAAGGTTGGCATGAGCAGAGGCTGGACATCACCTCTGCCAAAGCACAGGTGGAAAACAGTAGCAGACGAGTGAGTTAACCCTGGCAAGCAAGGGGTACTAAAACTCAAGGTCCAACCCCTCCCCCAGTGACACACCTCTTCCAGCAAGCCTCCACCTCCCAATCTGTCATCAGCTGGGGGCCAAGCATTCAACACATAAGAGCTTATGGGAGACATCTGATTCAAACCACCACAGCCCCGTTCCCTTTTCATCACCACCCAATGCCTAGACCCTGCCTTCAAGTGTTAGGAACCAGATTCTGCAGAGATGGAACCCTACTTAACCTGTTGCCCTGGCCTTGGAAGTCACCCTTGAAGCCCCTTTTCCGGTTCACCACATGGCCCCCTCCCCTGCAGTCCTGTGCATCCTGGCTGTCATGGTCCAGCGGTTCATAGCCCACCTTGTTGACCTTGCGAAGCTTTGTAAGGAGTTAACGCCGACCCACAGTGACCCTGAGCTTCCCGCCTCTTCGATGTCTGGGATTGGTCCAGCTCCACTTGGCTCCATGTTTCTCTTCTGAATTGCTGCTGGAACCTCCAAGCGTTTTCTACAAACCTCTGAGGCCTTCCTCCCATCCCTCCTCCACACAATAGGAAGAAGACACTGCTTACATACCTAATCTCATCTGGTCTTTCTCTCCCTCTCCTTTTCCTTGCTTCCTCTCTCAAACATCCCAAGAACATCCCGTTTCTGTCGCCTCTTGTCAGCCCCTGCTCCCTGACACCAGTCACAACACCTTTCCCTGCTTACCCTCCTCACCACCTGACCTGTGCGCGGCAGCTGCTGTCTTGGTGATGCTCACCTTTTGCGTTTCCTCCGCGGGTGGTTACTCATCAGGACTGGTCATTGCCTTTCTGTGCCTCTGTTATGATGGAATGCTCTCCTGGTCCAGCTTAGACAGGTTTTCTTCCATGACCTTTGAAGTTCCCGCCTGTTCCATTGGCCTTACGTTCCTTGCAGGCAGCACCTAGGCCTGAGGTACGCACCTTATATTCCCCACTGATGACTCAGTAAATATTTTGTATTTGAAAAAATCCATGCACATTAATCTCAGCACTCAGGAGGCAGAGGTAAGAGAATCACTGTGAGTTTGAGGCCAGCCTGAGACTACATAGCAAATTCCAGATCAGCCTGGGCTAGAGGGAGACCCTACCTTGAAAAACCAATAAAATAAAATAAAACACATGCACATAGCTTGCAGGGAAGTTGGTAAGAGAAGAGTGCGTCAGGCCATTGGGTCCCATTTATCTGAATTACTTCCTGTGGCTGTAACAACACACCCTAAACCAATGCACCCACACACTTCATTTCTCACTGGTCTCGAGTCAAGAAAGCCAAGATCAACAGGCCTGCAGAGTCCGTGTCCAGTGAGGACCCACTTTTCTATGCACAGGAGAGAGTCTTCTACTGGGTCCTCATGTGGTGGAATGGTCTCTCTCATGTTCCCCCTTTAAGAGCATCCAACCTATTTAGATGGGCTGCATCCTTGTGACATAATCAACTCCAGTGGCCCTGGCCCCTAGGCCTTCACTTTACTCTGTTTGGGGGAGTAGGATTTCCATTTCTGACTTTTAGGGCCAAATGAACAGTTCATCTGGAAATCATAGTGCTTAGCTCTTGGCTTCCCACCGTCCAAATTTGAGCCTTGTCAACCTTAGTCATTATTACTTTAAATTTTATTTTTATTTATCCTGTAGTTTTTTCCTTACTATTTAAAAAACTTTTCATTTCAGCTTATGTATTCACTTTTTCGAGAGGCAGGGGGGAAGAGAGGGAAGGAGACAAGTGCATGCCAGGGCCTCTAGCCACTGCAAGCGAACCCCAGACACATGTGCCCCCTTGTGCATCTGGCTTTGTGTGGGTAATGGGTGTCAAACTCGGGTCCTTAGCCTTTACAGACAAACACCTTAACTGATTAGCCATCACTCCAGCCCCTTCTTTACCTATCTTAATTTTTTGGTTTTCTGAGGTAGGGTCTCAGTCTAGCCCAGGGTGACCTGGAATTCACTATGTAGTCTCAGGGTGGTCTTGAACTCTCGGTGGCGATCCTCCTACCTCTGCCTCCCGAGTGCTGGGATTAAAGGCGTGCGCCACCACACCTGGTCCTACCTATCTTAATTTTAATTTAACAAGCTGAATTTCCAAGAAAGCTTTTTATCAGCACCATAAATAATAAAGCCAGTGGTTTTCCCCAGATAGGATTTATTGTTACAGTGATGTACTAATCCATGAAAATCAGTTTTTTCCTGTTATTAAATTGTAGTTTAATACTTTCTTTTTTGGGGGGAGGGGGTGAGATGAGTGAGTAACAGGGAAATGTGGAGGTTATATCACCACCAGATTGAGGTTTTCTTTTCCTTGATAAGATCAGAGGGTAGAAATAATCAATCAAGGAAATCTTGGATCTGTGTTTTAGCACAGGGTGTGTCCGTTCAACCCTTGAGTTCTACCCCCCCCCCCCGGGAAACTTCTGGGCCACCACACTGGCCTATTGATACTTTTCCTTTTCTTGGCACATAGATCACTTTAGAGTTGAGCTCTTCCTTTTGTCTGTGTTCTTGAAGATTGAAACTTAGGGCCTTGAACACATTAGACAGGTGCTCTTCCTCTGAGCCCCGCCCCCGTCCTGAGAGGTGGCCACCTTTCTGTGCCTCCAGAGGTCTCTTCTCCGCCCCTGACCTGACCGACAGAAAGCAGCCTTAGCCATATTGCTGCAGGGTTCCTGGCACTGCTCAGTGATTTCCTTGTCAGCAGGGCACTGTTACCATGCCCCTGTGAGCAGCGGAGGAAGCTGGGGCACAGAGAAATGAAGTCCCTGGCTTGGCATTACAGCAAGGAGATGAGTTCACTTTCCTAAGCCATGATGTGGTCTGTGGATCCTGCCTCTGTCCCATGCTTCCATCGGTGAGGAAGTTGTTACCAGACAGCCAGGAATGTTCTCTCCCACCCCACCCCCATCCCCGGTGTTATATGTAAACAACAAAACATAAACAACAAAACATAAGCTATTTTGGAGGGACGTGTGTGCATGGGCATGCTGTGTCTGGTGAGAAATTCCATAAAATGGAAAATGAGATTAATGTTTCAGATGATGCATTTCCCTAATTATGCCTTTAATTATTCATATAAAACAAGTAATATGACCCCTGACAGAGACATAAATGATTTAGGTAAAATCAAATATTTATAGGGCGATGCTGAGGCTCTGGGGGCGCGGTTAACAGATGTGTGCGAAATCCTTGCCTCGGTCCTCGTGAGGAGGACGTTTATCAGGCCGAGAGTGATCGGTGGCGTTGGAGGCAAGGCTGCGCTGCTGCCCAGGTGTATTACACTGCACTGAAAGTTACACGGAAGGCGTGGTGTACTCAGATGTCCTGTCGTCACGTGCCAGTCCCTTCTTTGTGTTTTATCTTCCAGTCTACTTTATTCTAGACTTCATGAAATGATGTGTGCTGTGTGTGTGTATGCAATATTTGTTTTTTAAGGTAGAGTTTCATTTTAGCCCAGGCTGACCTGGAATTCACTGTGTAGTCTCAAGGTGGCCTCCAACTCATGGCAGTCCTCCTACCTCTGCCTCCTGAGTACTAGGATTAAAAGTATGTGTCGCGGCCAGGCGTGGTGGCACATGTCTTTGATACTAGCACTTGGGAGGCAGAGTTAGGAGAATCGCCATGAGTTTGAGGCCACCCTGAAATTACATAGTGAGTTCCAGGTCAACATGGGCTAGACTGAGACTCTACCTCAAAAAAACAAACAAACAAAAAAAAAAGGCTCTGTCACCACACCCAACTATGTCTTTTGTATTTTTAAATGATCTTTTAAAAAGTCAAAAGGAGCAAGTGGGGAGATGACTAAGTTGTTAAAGGTGCTTGCTTGTAATGCCTGTGAGCCTGGGTTTGATTCCCCAATACTAGTGCAAAGCCAGATGTACAATGCGCACATATGCCTGGAGGTTTTGTTTTTGGTCTTTTTTTTTTTTTTTTGCAGTTGCAGGAGGCCTTGGCATGCCCTTTGTCTCTCTGTCTTTGTCTCTTATCTCCTTCCCTTTCTGCTCACAGATAAATATTTTTCCAAGTCCAAAGGAGAAAAATAGTTTGTGAGACGTGGAAATTAGTTCAAATTCAAATTTCACTGTGGTTAAATAAAGTTGCACTAGACCAGAGCCTTGTTCATTTGCATACGTGTTTTGGCTGGTTTTGTGTTTCAGAGTTTGCCTCAGTGCCTCAATACTCCACAAAGCCTAGAGTATTTAGTAAATGGCCCTTGAAGGGGAAAGTGTGCCGACACACCCCTTCCTAACACATATCCCAAATGGTAAAGCTGAACCGGTCCCCTCACTTGTTTAATCAACACAAGAAAGAAACACTTGCATTTTCTTCATCCTATCCTTTTGTTTGCTGTCCCACTAATTGAACGTTCACTGTATATTTTTCAAAAGTTGGAGAAAAGCTGTCTTCTGAATGCATTAAGAAGCGATTTATATGAGCAGGGATTCCTCGCTTGCTTTTAATGCTTCCTTTATGTAGCGAAGTTCTGAAACTAATTGCCCTGTTTTAGAAATGGGTCATTAGTCTAGCCCCTATCTTTTATGTAGACCTAATTTTCATGCAGGCTCTCACTGGGATCTCTTTTAGGAAGAGGAGACAATGAGACCCAGAGAGCTTTCCCATGGCTAATGGAGGCGTAGCTTTTGGTCATTAGCCAATCAGTGTACTGGTCAGCATCTTCCACGCACTTAGCGGCCAATAAGAATTTGCTAAATGAGTAAATAGACCTACTTTAGGAAAAGAGAGAGAGTGAGAGATTATACCTGTAAAATGGCAACTGTTTTACATGGATCTAGTTAGTGCTTTGATTTTGGATAAGTACATTTTTCTGTTAATATAAATCCAAGCTATTCTGGATTTCTCTTTCCCAGGATTAAAGGAAGAAAGGCACAAGTCTGAAATTTTTATTTAAATTTCCTTAGTTTGTTTATTTGAGAGATGGTGGGGCTGGAGTAGAATGGGCGTGCTAGGGCCTCCGTCCACTGCTGATGAACTCCAGTTGCATGTGCCACCTTATGCATCTGGCTTACTTGGGTATTGGGGAATTGAACCATTGTCCTTAGGCTTCACAGGCAAGCACCTTAACCACTGAGCCATCTCACCAGCTCGTATGTTCAAAAGTTTTAGGTGCTTCAAAGATATGCTCTTTGGTGTGGTCATAGGCTAGATAAAATTTTCTTAGGATTAGAATTAAAAGGAAACCTAATTGTTTGCCAGTATTTTAGTGACTTAATGATCAGGTGGTACACTGCACTTTCTTGGAAATTGTTAATAAGTACAAAGACTGCCATTTCAGGTCCTGGCTGTCTTCCCACTAAGGCTTCCTTAATCCTGAAAGAGCTTGCAAATCCTATTTCTAATATCTTGTCTGTTTCATGATCAAAGAAACATGTGTGTTCACAATAGGCTCGTTGTATACATTTCCCTTCTCATTTCGGACCTGTATTCTTGGGGTAGCCCCAGGAATAGATCTTTATAAGAAATGCCTTACTCTGTAGATAACTCTGATTTTCATTCAGATTATGGGCAGTTTAAGGGACTCATTCTGTCCCTGTCTTTTATCACCTGTTAAATGGATAAGAAATTTTAATCTCTCCAATATTTAGTTGTCATTATTTAGAGCCACATGGTGATCCAGAAGTATCCTGTAGGAGGAATGTATTAATTTTTTCAGAATTAGTTTTTTTTTTCTTTGTAAAGTTTGGTTTGACTTACTATTTTTTTCTTTCTTTCCTTCCTTCCCTCCTTCCTTCCATTCTTTTTTTTTGGGGGTGGGTGGGTGAATGGTCTCTCACTGTAGTCTAGGCTGACCTGGAACTTACGCTACTTCCAGGCTAGCTTTGAACTCACAGTGACACTCCTATTTCTACCTCCCGAGTAGTGGGATTAAAGGTGTGTGCCACACCTGGCTTCTGGGTTTTTACTATTTTTTTCTAAATATGTTTGAAATATTTTATTTTTCTTATTTGTTTTAGAGATAGAGAAAGACACAGATGGAGAGAATGGGTGCACCAGGGCTTCAAGCCACTACAATTGACCACCAGATGCATGTGCCATTTAGTACATCTGGCTTACATGCATCCTGGGGAGTTGAACCTGGGCCCTTAGGCTTTTCAGGCAAGTGCCTTAACTGCTAAGCCATCTGTCCAGCCCTCTAAATATTTTTATTTGCAAGCAGAGAAGCAGAGAAGGAGAGACAGAGAAAGATAAAGAATGAGAATGGGTGTACCAGGGTCTCTTGCCGCTGCAAATGAACTGCAGATGTGTGGACCACTGTGTGCATCTGGGTCCACCCGGGTAGTAGGGAATCACACCCAGACCATCAGGCTCTGGGGCAAGCCCCTTTCACTCCAGCCCCTTGACTAATTGTCTTGGTATATGGGAGAGTGTTTTATTCCAATTGCCATGAACATGATCGCTTCAGTGTGGGTTTGAAACTTACTTTTTCTTCCCTTGCCTCTTACAGTCGCCATCCTTCTGAAAGATGACTACTTCATCAGTGGGGCCGGGCTGCCCGGCAGGTTCAAAGCCGAGAAAGTGGAATTTCACTGGGGCCACAGCAACGGCTCCGCGGGCTCGGAGCACAGCGTCAACGGCCGGAGGTATCCAGTGGAGGTGAGAGAACTGGGAGACACTGGGGTGTCCATTCCCAGGGTGCTGGGTCCTCTCCTCTCCTCAGCGAAACTGGGACAGTCCCTGCTTGGGGCTCTCAACCAAAAAAGCCCTGTGTCTACAGCGCACACACAGTGGCTCCATGGGCTTCTCGGTTTAGTTCAAGGCGTCATCACAGGCTCAACTGCTCAGGGAAGCCCACGGCTTGTTCCATTTTTGCAGCTTATTTGATTTCTTGTCCATTTCTGAGATGCCACTGTCTTCTTAAAATATATATTTTTTTATTTATTTACTTGAGAGAGAGCAAGCAAGCACTGGTATGCCAGGGTCTTTGGCCACTGCATGTGAAGGACAGATGCATGTACTGCTGTGTGGTCTGGCTTTTCATGAGTACTGGGGAATTGAACCCGGGCCGGCATGCTTTGTAGGAACGTGCCTTTAACCACTGAGCCTTCTCTCCAGCCTAAGTCGTGCTTTCTAAAATGGACATTCTGTTGGTTGGATTTTGGTTTTTCGAGGTAGAGACTCGCTGTAGCCCAGGCTGACCTAGAATTCACCATGTAGTCTCAGGTGGCCTAGAACTCACGGCGATCCTCCTACCTCTGCCTCCCGAGTGCTGGGATTAAAGGCGTGCGCCACCACGCCCGGCAAAAATGTGAAGGTCGGGGAACTTGGTTGGCACCTTTTAGAACATGGGGAGAAAAATAAAAACCAGAGCAAAGGTTGGAGCGTATCTGACCCTTCTCTCACTCAGCTCTTGACTTCTCTGAGGCTTCTTTTTGCTGAGTGCTCCAAGGAAGGAGGCTGTGGGGTGAGTCATGGTGTGCGTGGCTAAGGGTAACACTTAACTTTGCTCCTCAGATATTTTGTGTGTCTTCTCATGGAGCCCACACCTTGGCCAAAAGATCACCGTGGGTGCTTGCTTATACGAGGGGGAGGGGGAAGGGCAGGTGGTAAGCAGTCCTTCATCAATACCAGCTCAGGGTGGCACATGGCTTCCACTCTAACCTGTTTTCTTTCCTCATGGTGAATATTAGGATATTCATTTGTTGTGATAAGCGTCTGTGTTGGGTTGTTTGTTTTATGTGGTGTGCTAAGCCTTGTACGTGTGTGCTGGGTTCTAATGAACACAGTAGCCATGCATGGTTATACCTGGTGACTGCAATTGGTGGCATGGTTTAAACAAAGGACCCCAAACAGCCCAGCATTTTCTACTCAACATTCGTACAATTTGTGTCATAGGAGATACATTATTGAAACATCAATCAAGAGAATGTGTGTATGGATAGAGAGACATGTGATGTAGCTTTTCCTCATTGACCCCGCTCCTCAGGCCTGTTTACAGAGTATGTGTATTCTTGGAGCTTCTGCCACAAGTTCTGCAGATGAGAAAGTCAATATGGCCCCTTTGATTCCGGCTGCTTTTTTTTTTTTTTTTTGGTTTTTCAAGGTAGGGTCTCACTGTAGCTCAGGCTGACCTGGAATTCACTCTGTAGCCTCAGGGTGAACTCACGGCAATCCTCCTTCTTCTGCCTCCCGAGTGCTGGGATTAAAGGCGTGCACCACCACGCCTGGCTGGGTGTACTTTTTTGATACAGAATCTCACTTCATGGTCCAGGTTTGACTTGGACTCTCCATGTAGCCCTTATGCACCTTGTACTCGTGACCCACCTCTTGGCCCACAGGTCCTGGAATTCTAGGCTCCACACAAGCCAATCCAAGTGGTAGTTCAGTGTCCTCCCCGCTCCCCCGCACGAGGTAGGGTCTCACTGTAGCCCAGGCTGACCTGGAAGTCACTATGGAGTCTCAGGGTGGCCTCGAACTCATGGCGATCCTCCTACCCCTGCCTCCCAAGTGCTGAGGTTAAATGCGTGTGCCACCACGCCTGGCTTCTGGCTGGGTTTTGCTGGCATGGGAGATGGCACATTCGCTGTTTCTTCTGCCATGCGCTCTCGTACGACACAGATGACTCCGGATCCCGGGACACGTGCTGCTTTCACTCCTGCGGTGCCCGGGTTGTGCAGCCCCCAGCCTGCTGTTTGTTTTTTATTTTAATATTTTTTGTTCATTTTTATTTATTTATTTGAGAGTGACAGAGAGAGAGAGGGAGACAGATAGAGAGAGAGAGAATGGGTGCGCCAGGGCTTCCAGCCACTGTAAACGAACTCCAGACGCGTGCGCCCCCTTGTGCATCTGTCTAACGTGGGACCTGGGGAACCGAGCCTCGAACCAGGGTCCTTAGGCTTCACAGGCAATCGCTTAACTGCTAAGCCATCTCTCCAGCCCGAGCCTGCTGTTTTTAAAATCATTCCATTCTCGTGCTGTCTGCCTGGGGGAGTATGCAGGCCTCACAGTCCAACGCCCAGCTTGTGCTCCCATCGCAAGCGCAGGTCTCTGCAGCTTCTGACTGACGCTGGGGTTCCTAAGACTCTCTGAGTCCACTATTTACTTGCTAGCGGGGCTCACAGAGTGGTAGTTACATTCCAGGTTTATTACAAAAGATGTGCTTCTTTTTTTTTTTTCCTCAAAGGTTTATATATTTCTATTTATGTACTTATTTATTTGAGGCAGAGAGAGGGAGAGGGAGAATGGGCACGCCGGCGCCTCAGGCCACTACAAATGAACTCCAGATGCATGCGCCACCCTGTGCATCTGGCTTATGTAGGACCTGGAGAATCGAACCTGGGTCCTTCGGCTTCACAGGCATGTGCCTTAACCCCCAAGCCATCTCTCCAGCCCTCTGTTTTGTTGTTGTTGTTGTTGTTGTTTTTTTTGAGATGGGCTTTGTGGTGGTTTGGATGTAAATGGACCCATAATCTCAGGTATTTTTGATTAAGCCTCCTCCTTCCTCTGTAGCAGGCACAGTCCTGCTGGAGGGGGCATGTCACTGGGGGAGGGTCTTGAGCCCAGCCCTAAGGCATATAGGGAACCGACTTGAACTCTGGCTGTTTGTTCTCTGTCTCCGGTACGGCTGTGGGCTGCAACATGCCAGCCTTTTCTTCCACGGTGAAGCTTACCTCAGAACCTGCAAGCCTGAACTAACCCCTTCCCTCCCCTAAGCTGCTTGCGGTTGGGTGTTTGTCCCAACAATGACAAGGTAACTGCGACGCCTTCCGGTCAGTCTCCACATGTACTGTCCAAAAGCTGCCTACACTTGTGTCTTTGGTGGAGCCTTGATGAAAAACATGCATAAATTGGTCTGATGTAAAGTTGCTAGCATCGATGGGGAGACTCAGAAAGCCTGTCTCTTGAAATTCTTGGCCTCTTTGGGTGCAGAGCCGGGGCCCATGTAGAACAGGGTCTGTGATCTATTATCACAGAAGACGCGGCAGCTCTGACACACAGTGGCAGTGGAAAATTAAGCTTCTGTGACTTGCCTTGTGGAAAAGGAATTCTAGTTTTTATGCTTGGCGTTGGAGAGTCATAACCTAAGAACAGTGGGTGGAAGCACACATTTATCCGCGTGTACATGCACACACATGTATCAGTCATAATATAACAGCACGTGCTTACCCTGACATACAGTTTTCTTTCTTACGTATTCAAGATAACGAGAGATGGCTTCCCTGGAAAAAAAAAAGTGCTTCTCATCTATCCAACTCTATTTGTGGGACTTCCTGTCTAGACACTAATTTATGTTCCTCAGTAAGGTTTCAACTTAATAGGCCTTTCTCCATCCTGTGAAATAAGTGACTCATTTCTTAGAAGTCTTAGCTTTATTTATACTTGGAAAACTCTCTTCCTGGAACTGAACTCACACCATGTTTCCGAGAGTGGTTTTCCCCTTCTGGTCTCACTGATTGGTTCCCACGGGTTGTAGGCGGTGAAGAGGAAGTTTGTATCTAGCCAGCTTTGCTCTGAAGTCTTTTTGTCCCCAGTTAGGGTTGGCATTCATCCCCTTCTTGTGCTGGATAAAAGACCTGGGCTTTCAAGATTTGATTAAGTTTGCAAACTTGGGCTGGAGGGATGGCTTAGTGGCTAAGTGCTTGCCTGTGAAGCCTAAGGACCCTGGTTTGAGGCTTGATTCCCCAGGTCCCATGTTAGCCAGATGCACAAGGGGGCGCACGTATCTGGGGTTCGTTTTTAGTGGCTGGAGGCCCTGGTGTGCCCATTCTGTCTGTCTGTCTGTCTGTCTGTCTGTCTCTCTCTCTCTCTCTGTGTTGTTGTCAAATAAATAAAAATATTTTTTTTTAGAAAATTTTGAAAACTTAATCTGGCAGTTAGCTTGGGAAAGAAGGTTTATGGAGCACGAATGGGTATTTGTTCTTCTTTGATTGCATTCTCCATCGCCAAGGTGACATCTGTTCTGCTAACACTTGATTGGTCAGTGTAAAGTGTAGTTGTGCATCTCATTAGAGACCTCATGACTTTAGAAGGATGTTTCATTTCCCCACTACTGTAAGAGAACCATTGAATGACAAAAGGCCAATCAACAGTTCTAAGATTTCAGACTTATTGGTTGATGAACTTCAAGAATGCCCCTGGCATATTATTTTTAAAGTACCAGCACTCAAAAGTATATATAATCTTTTCGTGAGGGGAGAGAGAGGGACAGAGAGAGAACACATACACCAGGGCCACTTACTACTGCAAAGGAACTCCAGGTGCATGCCCACTTTGTGCACCTGGATTTGTGTGGGTGCTGGGGAATCAAACCTGGGTCCTCAGTTTTCTCAGGTCTACCCAGCATCACTCCCTGTTCCAGTGAGCTTGAATGCTCTGCTACATTGCAGGTGTGTGACACAAAAGTAAGCCACGACATCACAGGCTCCGCCGCGAGGCGCTTCTGTTCTCGTGGCTACACAGACAAAGGACACATCTCCCTAACTGGCTGTTTAAGTTTATGTGCAAAGGGACATTTTGTTTTTCCAGATGCAGGGGCTTGGTGGAATGATAGATAGAAGGTAGAAGGGATGAATTGGAGCCTGATGGTAGAACAGAAGCATGCAGAGGTCCTGAGATCAGCTATAAAGAGAGGCTGGAGTGATAATGACCCTCCTTACTGCGCCGGAGAGGTGACTGCATTAGTGGACTGTTAGCCTTGCGAGCATGAGGAACTCATTTCTGCTGCCCAGCACCCATCTGAAATGTGGGGTGCAGTGGTACGTGTGCCTGTAATCCCTATCCTGAAAAGATGGAGACACAGGTTCCCTTGGGCTTGCTGGCTGGGTAGTCTAGTAAAGTCAGACAGACCCTGCTTAAAAAAAGGGGGGGGGAATCCAATTGAGGAAGACCCCCCAATGTCAACCACTGGCCCCCACGTGCTTGAGCACACATGGGTAACCACACACACACAGAAGTGGACATGCACACACCCTCCCCACACACACACACACAAGCTTTCTCTTCACAAATCCGTGGCACCTGTGGAAAAGTAAAGACACTTGCTCTGGCCACGGAGCTCAGACTGAGCTAACGCAGGAAGCAGTCATGCTCCCGCGTCTGTGTGAGCGCTCTTCCCCGCTGGCTGCCCTTGCTGCGTTTCGTCCTGCGCTGTCCTCCAGGACCACTGTCTCCAGCCCTGTCTCCCTGTCCTGCGGTCGGTAACGTAAATAAAGGCCCCTCTAGTACCAAATCATGTTGCATTTCCACGAATCATTGGAGTTGGAGTGGATTCAAAACAGTGAAAACCTCCAGATAGACCCGAGAACTCCATAAAAGTCCGGGCTCATTTCGTGCTTGTTGTCTGAGGTAATTAAAATCTTATTTATCACAATAAGAGATTGAGGGAGTTGTTGATTCAGACTTATTGGTACTTTATGAGTTGAAGCCTTCAATAAGTTTAAATGATCCAAATTGATTGTCTGTGCCCTTTCCAGTGAATCTCACAGCTGGTTCGTTTTAGCTCTGTTTAGTGCATCTTAGCAAGTGAGAAGAAGCAAAGACATTATTCCTAATATGTACCATGTACACATTACCATATGGTACAGGGCTCAAGTCCTTGCTCTCAAACCCTGGAGAGCAGACGTTGCAGAATTTTTAATCTTCTTGAGAAAGGTGTTGTGGTATATAAGCATTATAAGATTTCTCTAAAGGGGATTAATACTTCATCATCATTATTTGTTTGTTTGTTTTTTTCAAGGTAGGGTCTCCCTCTAGCCCAGGCCAACCTGGAATTCACTATGTAGTCTCAGGGTGGCTTTGAACTCACAGTGATCCTCCTACCTCAGCCTCCGAAGTGCTGGAATTAAAGGCGTGTGACACCATGCTCGGCCATTATCATTATGTTTTTAATATTTGTGATATGTTGTGTATGTGTTCAAGTGTGCACACATGTGTGTCTGTGAATGCCAGAACTATCTTTCTCCATCTCTCTTCATCTTATTTATTAATTGTTTTCGAGGTAGGGTCTCACTCTAACCCAGGCTGATCTCAAATTCACTCTGTAGTTCCTGGGTGCCTAGAACTCTCATCGATATCCTACCGCAGCCTCCCCAGTGCTGGGAATAAAGATGTGTGCCACCGTGCCTAGCTTTGATCTTACTTTTTGAGATAGCCTGTCAGAGCCTCGGAGCTCACCAAGTTGGCTTTGATAGCTAACCTGAGCGCCTCCTCCTTCTTGCCTCCACAGCAGTGGGATAACAGTCACACACTGCCACACCCACTTTTTTAGCTGAGTTCTAGGGCTCCCAATCCAAACGCAGACCTCATGCTTATAAGGTAGCCACCTAAGCGACTGAGCTGCCTCTGTAGTTCCTGGACTCATATTTCTACTGCAGGCAGAAGAGGGGTCACGCTGAGTAGAAACACACCCTCCCTAAACAGCTTCACATCAGGGCATCACTTTGATGTTGCTGATTCTGTGTAGTGAGGCGGGGTCTCACTCTAGCCCAGACATACCTGGAATTTAAGTAGTTTCATCCAGGCTGGCCTCGAACTCAACGGTGATTCTCCTAACTCAGTCTCTCAAGTGCTGGGATTAAAGGCGCGCACTTCCGTGCCCATTTTTTTTTTTTTTTAAGAGAAAGTGAGGGGGAATGGGCATGCAGAGATGCAGAGGCGTCTTGCTGCTGCAAGTGAATTCCAGATGTACGTTGCTCTTAATTGCTGAAGTATCTTCTCAGCCTCAAATTAGGTTTTATCGCCAAATAAGTTTTGTACAAAATCATAAATAGCAGCAAGATCCCTTTGGGCTGCCGGCGATGTCCAGGTCCGTTCCATGTATCCTGAGTCCCTCATGTAGCCTCAGTGTTTTGCCTCAGAGCACTGGGCAGCCGCAGCTGTGGCCCACACTGGTTGGATCATCTGTCTGTCTGGAGGCTGGATGTGTCTTGGTACTTCTCTGGCCCTGCTTCCCTCATGGTCACAACACTGCTCCAACATTCTCTGCTTTCTGCTCATATCCAGCTGTCCCACCCCAGAGCCACACCAGTGATTTGTCCCGTGGGTGTGCGTGTGTTCATGCGATGCAGGTACATGTGTGCGTTTGCATGTGAAGGGAGGCATGTGTGAGGGTAGATTGGCTGGCCGCCAAGGCCCAAACCTGGCATTTTTTGTTCATTTTTATTTATTTATTTGAGAGTGACCCAGAGAGAGAAAGAGGCGGATAGAGAGAGAGAATGGGTGCACCAGGGCCTCCAGCCACTGCAAACAAAGGCTAGACGCGTGCGCCCCCTTGTGGCTCACCCCCATCTGGCTAACATGGGTCCTGGGGAATCGAGCCTCGAACCAGGGTCCTTAGGCTTCACAGGCAAGCACTTAACCTCTAAGCCATCTGCCCAGCCCTGGCTTTTTTTTTTTTTTTTTTTTTTTTAACATGTGTGGTAGGGATTGAATTTAAGTCCTCATGCTTGCAAGGCCAGCGCTTAACTGAGGACCTGTGTCTCTAGCCTCAAGTGACTTGTCTTTCCATTTAGGAAGTGCATCTTGATTCTGACTCCAAGCTTACGGCTCAGTAGATTCACGTCTGCCTGTCTTCTCCTGCTCATTTCACGTGCTACTGACATCATGGAGGCCTTTCTTCTAGCTACGTGCCCGGCAGGTTTCTGCACAGTGCGGGCAGCCCATCGGGACACCAAAGCCCACATTGGTACCTGGGCCTTGATAGCATGTATATCTGTTGCTTTCTCTTTGCTGGGACAAAAATACCTTGCCAGAAGCAGCTTAAGGAAGGAAATGGTGTATTTTCCGTTTACAATTTCAAGGGAAAATGTCCGTGATGGCAGGAAAGGCATCGGGCCTGAGCTGGAAGCCTGGGTCACATCTTCACACCAGCAGTGGGGAAGCGGCACGAGCCAGCAGGGCTAGGCCGTGACAACTCAGGGCCCGCTCCCAGTGACACACTTCCTCTAGCCGGGCAACTCCTCCTGAAGGCTCCACATCCTTGCTTGCATCAGCCGAGGATTGCATAGCCCAACACACACGTCTAAGGGGAACATTCAATGAAACCACCTCAACGTGGTCGTCACAAATTTGACCTCCTGTGTTCCACTGCAAACAAGTTCAGGCACAGGAAGGTGTCATAAAGGTTTGTGCTGTGCCCCGACATCTCTGGGAGTTTGGGAGGCCAATGTTTTTGCCACTGCACTACTGTGCTTTTGTATTTACGACTTTTGAAATATCCTTTACTAAAGAAATTCCTTTATACTGTCTGTGGTTGTTTGAATAGATGCTCCCCAATATATCCAGTGCTTTATTAGTTTCTAGTTTGCATCTGCAGCCGCCTGGCTGGAGGCAGTGTCACTGGGTGGATCTTAAGGTGTGGTGGTGGGTTTGAGATTTCAATCTAAAGATATGCAAAGTGTGCCTAGCTGGAGTTTCTGAAGTGTGCTGTGCTGTGTGGCTTTTGGCTTTTAGGCTTGTGCTTCTCTCTCTGTGTGTTTGGTGCTGTGAAGGCAGGCCAGCTTCTTCTGCCATTATGGAACTTCCCCAGGATCTGTAGGCTTCAATAAATATCCCTTCCTCCATAACTGCCTGGTCTGGAAGTTCATCTCAGCGAACCTGAAGCTGCCTGCTACACTTAGGTACAAAATCTACTGCGATGAAACCCATCACTTTGTATGCTAAATTAAAAACTACCAATAAAGCCAAGTGTGGTGGCTCACACCTTTAACCTCTCAGCACTCGGGAGGCAGAGGTAGGAGGATCACTGTGAGATGGAGGCCTCCTTGACACTACATAGTGATTTCCAGGTCAGCTAGAGCGAGACCCTACCTTGGAAACCCCCCCCCCCATTTTTTTCAATTGAAAAAATCAATTTAGCTTTCTTTAACACAATAGCTTTTCAAGCTTGCATGAGCATGGTCCTTGGTTCGTGTAGCAGTAATGTCACCCTCTCAGAAATGCGGTCTAGAAGTATCTCTGCTGCTCTGTTCGCTCTACACAAACGGGACCCTGTTCAAGCAAATGTTCCCAGAGGACACCTGGAGTGAGTTGACATTTTTGTTATCTTGAAAATTATCACAACATCTCAGCTTGTTCAAAGGTAATTGTTTAGGGTCTGTGTTCTCTAGAGGACCTTATCTGCCAGAATGAATATGTATTAAAAAAAGATTTATTTGATTAGCATACAAGTTATGGGCGGATGGTCTAACAATAGCTGTCCACGGGTTGCAGCATTGGAAAGCTTTGTAGCTGCTCCGTCCATGAGGCTGGATGCAGAGTGTTGGATCAGAGGACCCAATAGCTGTGAAGTCTACAAAGCTGGGTGCTGGCTGGGTTCCGGTACCCTCACAGGGTTGCCAATGCTAGATGCCCGCAGAAGGACTAGCGAGGAGAGCCCGGCGCAAAGGTCCTGTCAGTAAGTAGCACAGGAAGCCACAGAAAAGATAGAATCCTGGGCTGGAGAGGTGGCTTAATGGTTAAGGCACTTGCCTGCGAAGCCAAAAGACCCATGTTCGATTCCCCAGGACCCATGTAATCCAGATACACAATGTGGTGCATGTATTTGGAATTTATTTGCAGTGGCTAGAGGCCCTATTGTACCCATTCTCTCCCTCTCTCTCTGCCACTTTCTCTCCCGTTTCTCAAATAAGTTTTTTTTTTTTAAAGAGAGCCCTTCACTGGAAGGGCCGCCCTTTGTGGAAGAAAGACTTCTTAACCATGTGGTTTGAGTCAAAATTCCCCTGTAAACTCATTTTCTGAATGCTTGGTCTCTACCTGGTGGCAATTTAGAAGGTGGAGCCTTGCTGGTGGAGGTGTGTTTTGGGGTTGGGCTTAGGGGTGTTATAGCCAGCTCCCCCTTGCTAGAGTTGAGCTCACTCTCCTGCTGCTGTTACTATCTTCTGGGGCCGAGGTGAGGCCCAGCCAGCTCTGCTCCTGCCACGCTGTCCCCTGCCATCATGGAGCTTCCCCTCGACACTAGAAGCCAAAATAAACCCTTTCTTCCCATTAGCTGCCTTTGGTCGGGTGCATTGTCCCAGCTACATGTAGATAACTGGAGCAGTAGCTTAGTTCATCGGTCCTGGAAAAGCACCTTGCAGACCTTCCAAGAGGTTTCTCTCTCACTGACCTGATCAAGGTGGGAACAGAACACAGTGTCCTTATTTCCAAGGCGCTATCGTGATTTATCACTGTCACTAAAGAGGACTGCCTTTAGAGCGCCCGAGTCACGTCCTCCTAAAAGTAACCTGAACATCTCACTTTTTCTTTTCCCATGTGGTGTACTTCATACAAATTCTTGAAAGAAACGGGCTCTCTTCACAGTCAGTCATTTCTCAGTGAAGTTTAAGACAGTGTCGGTCTTTGAGCCGCCTCTTAATGGGGCGCTGGAGAGTGTCTGTGGCCCCTCGTGTCCTCATCCTGTGGTGTAGCCAATCGTGTTTTGCTCTGAAGTGACTGCTGTCTGGGAATTCCTTGAGATTTAGTTGTTGACTTTAGTCCACCTTTGAGCCAAGTGTTTTATGCTTTGCTAGTAAAATATTTAATTTCCATCTGGCTGAGCTGTCGTGTGTATGTCCTGGGTTGATGAAGAGGGATATTTGAGGAGCTCCCGTGAGGTGCTCGGTGGCGAAGTCAGGGTCTGGTTGTGCAGAGCCACAGGGCAGGCCGTGTGAGGTGAAGCAGCCTTGTCCCTGACCGTCCCCTCCACAGACACCCTCAGATGGGAACTTAGCTCAGGGCTGTTGGATGGTGTGTCACCAACTTGTGGCATGCTGGAAGTTGACCGAATTTTCTTCAGAGATTGTAAACCTGCGTATGCTCAAAGTAGAAACCTAGTGATCCCTTGGCGGCTTTCAGACACCCCCAGAAAAACACAAACAAGGCTGGGGAGGAGGTGTTTGGGGGGTGATTAAGAAGAATCCCATTGGGGTTTGGGGAGATGGATCTGTGGGTAAAGTGCTCGCCATTCAGACATGAGGACTTAGGTTTGAATCCTCAGTAACAGCTATAAACCCAGGTGGGTTTCTGTAATCCCAGCAAGCTGGGAGGCAGAGAATTTGCCAGAACTGTATGGGCCAGCCAGGCTGGCAAATGTATCAGTGAACAACAAGGGAACCTGCCTCAAGGCGGTGGAAGGCAAGAACTGACCCGAAAGTTGTCCTCTGACCTCAATGCTCCTGATCTCTGTTCTGGTGTGCGCGTGCCCACACTCAACACACACACACATACACACATGTGCGTGCCCACGCTCAATGCACACACATAAATGCGTGCACCCACTCAGCACACACATACACGTGTGTTCCCACACTCAACACGCACATACACACATATACATACATGTGTGCATCCACACTCAACACACTCATGCACACACACACATACACACACGCATGTGCCCACACTCAACACCCACATACACATGCATACACCCAAGTACACATGCATGTGCCCGCACTCAACACACATGCACACACATACACACGTGTGTGCCCACATTCAACATACACATGTACACACATACAAACATGTGTGTTCCCATACTCAATACACACACACATGCATGCGCCCACACTCAACACACACAAATAGGTATGTACACATGCCAAAGGGGAAAAAAGTTATATTTTAGACAGTTTTTATTCGTTCATTCATTTGAGAGAGGGACAGGAGGGAGAGGGAGAGGGAAAGAGAAGGGGCGCAGCAGGCATCCTGCCACTGTTCATGAACATCAGGTATGTGCATCACTTTGAATATCTGGCTTTTTAGGTGGGTACTGGGAGTCAAATCCGGGCTATCAGCCTTTGCAAGCAAGCGCTATTGACCACTGAACCGTCTCCCCAGTTTGTAGACACAATCTTTTAAACTTTCAAAAAAATTTTTTTTAATTTTTTTAAATTATTTATTTATTTATTTGAGAGTGACAGACACAGAGAGAAAGACAGATAGAGGGAGAGAGAGAGAATGGGCGCGCCAGGGCTTCCAGCCTCTGCAAATGAACTCCAGACGCGTGTGCCCCCTTGTGCATCTGGCTAACGTGGGACCTGGGGAACCGAGCCTCGAACCGGGGTCCTTAGGCTTCATAGACAAGCGCTTAACCACTAAGCCATCTCTCCAGCCCTCAAAAATATTTTTAACATTATTTGCAAGCAGAGAGAAAGGGAAGGAGGGAGGGAGGAAGAGAGTGGGCATGCCAGGGCCTGCAGACACGTGTGCCACCTTGTGCATCTGGCTTTATGTAGGCACTAGGGAATCGAACCTGGGTCCTTAGGCTTTGCAGACAAGCGCCTTAACTGCTAAGCCATCTCTCTACCTCCAGATACAACTTGTTTTATGCATGTGTGTGCATGCTCATGTTTGTGAAGGAACATATGTTACTTGTGTATGTGAAAGCCAGAGGATAACCTCAGGGGTCATTCTCACAAGGACTATGTGCCTTTTCAATTGTTTTCTTTTAAGAAAGGCATGCAAACAAGATTTTATTGAAATTGGAAGCAGAGCTCCAGAGATGGCTCAGTGGTGTAGGCTCTTTCTTGCAAAGCCTGCTGGCCTGCGTTTGGTTCCCCAGCATCCGCGCTGTGGGGGTTTGAATGTGATAATAAGTGTATGACTTTGATGTTATATTAAATTTCAGTTTGCAGGGTTGGAGATTTAGCTCCGTGGATGAGCTCTAGGCCCTGCGTTCCGTCCTCTACACCAGAAATATATAAACAAAAATAAAAACTACATTGAGTTTGCAAATTCAATGCAGCCCGTAGCCGGCTGGTGGTCAATGGGGGCAGGTCTGACTTCAGCCCGAAGGTGAAGAGCAGAGTTTAAGCTACTTGCAGCTGGTTTCTCTCTGCTTGGCTACATGGAAATTAGCGGCTTTTTTTTTTTTTTTGCCATTGATGGAATTTCCCCCTGGATCTGTAAGCCTATAAAAACCTGGAAATCAGGAGAGATGAACAGCCAGCACAAAGAGAGCTATTTCTTATTTTATTTTATTATTTTAATTTTTGATTTTATATTTATTTTATTTATTTTTTTTTTTTGGCGAGATAGTCTCATTTGCCTGGAACTCGCCAATTAGACTAACCTGATTGGCCAGCAAGTCCCAGGGACCCTCCGTCCGTTCCCAGGCTCCCCACGCTGAGCTCACAGGTGCCCTTTCCTCGCGACCGTCGGCGTGGACCCAGTTTAATGCGCGTTCCCTGCATGAAGAGCTTCGCAGGCGCTTCGTCCTCTGCCCTTGCCGCCGGCCGACGGCAAAGGTGCTTGTCCCGCGCCCACCTTGAGCATGGCGCGACTTCCCTCGTGCCACGGTGACAGCTTTGGCTGGCCCTGACCCATGTGCAATATTCCAGAGTCTGGGATCTGGTGTCTCTAAAACTGTGACCCGGACTTGTTAGTGTCTCACAAGTGATTTTGTTGTTTTTCTTGTCACCATGTTAGGTTGTTTTTAGAACCACCCGTGCAGTAGAAAGGATGTTTGAATCTTAACTGCTGCTTATCGTGTAATGGAAATGAAAAGGAAAATAACAAAACTCAGCTTCACAAGCTCACAGATGGCTGAACCACAGAGGGGTGTAAAGAGTAGGAGGAACGTCACCAGTCATTTGTGTAGAAATGTCTGTGGAGAATACGACTGTTTTTACATAGGTCGATCATGTAACCGATCATGTATTTACCTAGGTTTAACACTTAGTCACCCAGTGACGCGCTGCCTGAGAGCAAACTTTCTACACGTTGTAGAAAATGCATGAAGTGGGACGAGAAAAGGGCCGGGCTGGGCAGATGCTGCGTTGGATAAAGCGCTTGCCCCCCAAGGGTGAGGACTAGAGTTAGGGTCCCCAGTACCCACATAAGTACTGCCTGTAATCTCGGTGCTAGGGAGGTGTGGAAACGAGGGATTCCGGGGCACGCTGGCCACCAAGCTTGGGTTCAAGTGAGAGACCTTGCCTCAACCCATAAAGCAGAGAACAATTGAGGGACACAGTGTAGGCTCCACATACACCTGCGTACAATTTCTCCTACACATATGTGAACACGCATGAACACATACACATGCCAAAAAAAGGTGAAAAGAAAAAAGTGGTTTATTTGTTTTGAATAATTTGTCTTATCCTATACAAGTTATTTGATTTTTTTATAAATGCACTTATAGGTTTGTATGTGTATATAGTTATACAAAGGCCTCTTGTTACTAAAAGATGAACACTGGACATTTGTACCTCTTTCTTAATACAGTGTATTTGTTAGAGAGAGGGGGAATGGGTGTGCCAGGGCCTCTAGCCACTGAAAACAAACTCCAGACGCATGCACTATCCTGTGCATCTGCCTATACATGGGTACTGGGGAATCAAACTTGGATCATTCGTATTTGCAGGCAAATGCCTTAACTGCCATGGCATCTCTGCAATCCTACAGCACTTTTTACATCTGGCTTTTACATGGGTGCCGGGTAGTTACACCCAGGCCTACGGGGTTTGCAAGCAAGTGCCTTTAAACACTGCGCCATCTCCCCAGTCCCATTGAAATTATTATTAACTTATAAAAACAATTAAAATGTATTTGATTTATTCTCTTATTTTACCCTATTAAATTCAACCTAAGAACAATATAGGGCTGGAGAGATGGCTTAGCGGTTAAGCGCTTGCCTGTGAAGCCTAAGGACCCCGGTTCGAAGCTCGATTCCCCAGGACCCACATATACCAGATGCACAAGGGGGCGCATGCGTCTGGAAATCGTCTGCAGTGGCTGGAAGCCCTGGCGTGCCCATTCTCTCTCTCTCTCTCTCTCTCTCTCTCTCTCTCTCTCTACCTCTTTCTCTGTCTGTCACTCTCTAATAAATAAATAAAAATAAACCAAAAAAAATTTTACAAAAAGAACAATATAAAAATTTATTACTTATGGGTTGGAGAGATAGCTCAGCGGTTAAAGACATTTGTTTGCCTAGCCTGCTGGTCTGAGTTCAGTTCCCCAGGAGCCACCTAAAGGCGAATTCTCAAAGCTGTGCACGTGTCTGGAGTTCGTTGGCAGTGGCAGGCCCATGCTAACTCTAACGCTAACTCTCACACACTCTCTCTCTCTGTGCCTCAAATAAATAAAGTATTTTGCAACCTTATTACTTAGATATATTGTATTCTGATTTTTCAAATTTTTTTTTGTTCATTTTTTATTTATTTATTTGAGAGTGACCAGAGAGAGAGAGAGAGAAAGAGACAGAGACAGAGAGAGAGAGAGAGATTGGAAACGGGCGTGCCAGGGCTTCCAGCCACTGCAAATGAACTCCAGATGTGTGCGCCCCCTTGTGCATCTGGCTAACGTGGGTCCTGGGGAACCGAGCCTCGAACCGGGATCCTTAGGCTTCACAGGCAAGCGCTTAACCGCTAAGCCATCTCTCCAGCCCTGTATTCTGTTTTTAAACCTGAAAATTTAGTTCATAGTTTATAACAACAGCACGTCTCTGGACGAGCCACGTCCAAATTCCACATGCTCCAAAGCCCCGAGCCGCTACAGTCCTGTGTGGAAGGATGTGTGTGGACTTGGGTGTCCTTGACTGCTGGAATAGAGCCCAGCGAACGAGCCAGGCAGAAGACCAGTGGAGGCTCTTCACGAGGAATTTTTGGACTGAGCCTCTTGTAGTTTTTTTTTTTTTCTCTTCTAATAATAACAACAAGTAAAAGTAGATCAAAGTATGTAAATAAGCAGATTATGTGGGACGTACGCGGCTAGAGATCTAATTCGCCACATGACAAGTATCATTAATACTAGGGTACGTTTCCTAAATAAATAGACTGTGGCCGCTCCGTGCATAAGAGAAGGCCCAGTGTGAAATGTTGAGTATGCCGATTTATTCCACTCTAATCACCATTTTTCTCTGTCTTATAACATCATGGTGAATATATCTTTATCATCCATGGAAAGATACATGAAGATATGTTTAAATATTTGTGGTTAATCAGTGTAATATTGGGATCTGGCCTCTTGGTTGAAAAGGTTCCTCTTTGATGAATTACAGACTCTTTTCTTTATAAGCATCCTCCTCTTTTTTTTTTCCTCCTGTTGAATTTTTTTTCCCCGTTTCACAACATTTTATTCCTAGGGCTTTGAGCTCTATTCTTCTCAGAATCCATTTCCAAGCTAAAGACCTCAAAGCAAGCTGTCTGGGGAGACCTTTGTGCAGCAGTGTTAGAGACTTCAGGCAGCCTGATCAGATGTATTGTAAGTTCAGGTTGAGAGTTTATGGACATGTGGCTCACACCACCTCAACACCGCCTCTTTTTTATTATTATTTTTTTTTTGTCCTGTCAAATTTTGAGCAGAGAGGTTTCAAGCCATCTTAAATCTAAAGCTTTTAGCAAGTTCTTTAGTGCCGTCGTCATTCAGAAGGGACAGTCAGAAAGATTTATAAGAAATAGAGAGAAGTCAAGTTTGAAAGAAAGTCTATTTTCTCTCCCACCTTTAAATCCCCAGTATAGAAATTCATAGCACCTTCTTGAATGGAATGGGAAGGAAAGTCCTTAGGCTTCTCAACCTAGATTATATGCCTCCACTCTGTGGATCGTGGATTGTCTTCTGGAAGAATGTAATAGGATCTATGGACACCAGGTGAGCAAATTCACCAAAACCTATTTTATGAAAAATACAAATTTTCTTTCTTAAACTTTGAGGATATGTTAAAAGACAGGACTTTTAAAACTCAGGCTAACACTGGGCAGCCTTGAGGGGTTGATAATAAAATCACTTCTAAATCCTAGCTCTTGCCATAATAGGTACAGCTCTGACCTTCGAATCTCTTGAAGTCTAACAGCATTGCTTTAGGAAGTTTGGGTCGCAGGACATTTTCTTCATCTATTCCTTGGTGTTTGCCCTTCCTGAGATCGGCGATGATTCAGGGTCAAGCGTTTCCTTCAGATCCTTGTCATGTCTTGGATGCACCTGTGTTTGCTTCTGCCATTGAATTTGCCTCTGTCTTTCTCTGCCTCGTTACTTAGAAGGGTACATGTGACCTGAAATACCATCACTGTACCCAGGCAGCACCCCTAGAAAAAGGCACCCTCTTGTATATTTTCTGTTTTCTTGTCAGCTCCTGTAAATCTACTCCGTTGAAAACAAGCTGCTGGGCTGGGGAGATGGTTCAGTGAAGACAGTGCTTGCCATACAAGCATGAGGATCTAGTTTGGATCCACACCAACCATATTAAAAAACAAAATACACAACATTGTGGCATATTAAATTTAATCCCAGCTCGAGGAGATAGAGACAGGGGATTCCTGGGGCTCACTGGCTGGCTAGACCAGCCAAGTTAGTGAGCTCTGGGTTCTGTGAAAAGCCCTGTCTCAAAAGTAAGGTGAACAAGTACAGTGGGTGCTGCAGTCGGGTTCACATGGCTGGCAACAGTCACCCGGCCAGAGCAGCTTGTCGGGGGAAAAAAAAAACAACTTTTTGACTTACAAACTTAAGAGGCAACTCCACAATGGCAGGGGAAAATGATAGCATGAGCAGAGGGTAGACATCACCCCCTGGCCAACATCAGGTGGACAACAGCAACAGGAGAGTGTGCCAAACACTGGCAAGGGGACACTGGCTATAACACCCATAAGCCCGCCCCCAAGGACACTCTGCCTCCAGGAGGCGTTAATTCCCAAATCTCCATCATCTGGGAACCTAGTATTCAGAGCACCTAAGTTTATGGGGGACCCCTGAATCCAACCACTGCAGTGAGAGAACCCAACATCCACTTCTGGCCTCCATCTGACACAGGTATACACACCCTCACCCACCCCCATCCACCAGGGTCGCTAACTTTGAGAAGTTTTTGTTTTTAAATATTTCTTGTTCATTATTTATTTATTTGTTTGAGAGTGACAGACACAGAGAGAAAGACAGATACAGAGAGAGAGAATGGGCGCGCCAGGGCCACCAGCCACTGCAAACGAACTCCAGACGCGTGCGCCCCCTTGTGCATCTGGCTAACGTGGGACGTGGGGAACCAAGCCTAGAACCGGGGTCCTTAGGCTTCACAGGCAAGCGCTTAACCACTAAACCATCTCTCCAGCCCAGAAGTTTCTCGTTCAGTGGAAATTGAGCAGGTTTCTCTGCCGGAGGCTGTCAGATACCGTCTCTCCCCTGTTGCCTGGTATGAAGCTGTCAAAAGGAAGGCATATCGCGCAGCATTTCCAAAAGCCATCATTGTGCTTTGGCCTGTCCTGCATGCACATGAATGTTGCGAGCGCACGGGGCGTCGCCTCCCCGGCAGTTCAGTGGGCAGCTCTCCCTGGCACGCGGGTGTCAGGAGGGTTTAAACTGCTCCTTTCGCCTCTTCCCTAGCTCGAGTTCCCAGTGGCGGCTGCTCATCCCGAGTACAGGTTCGCCCATCTCTCGGTGAGACCCACCGAGCTCTGGTCTCAGGGAGGTTTGCACTGGAGCACAGGCTGAGAGCCTGAGCCAGAGCTCTGCCTGGGACTCGAAGCTACGAGGTCAGTGCTTATGGAGCCGAGAAAGAGGGCGCATTGGCAGCAGGTGAATTTGGTGGGATTGTCAAAGTCCCAGGGGTGTGAGGCCTTGAGGACTGCAGACAAGACGGGAAGCCACCTGAAGGCTCTTGTCAGAGGAGTCGTGCTGTGTGGCTTGCAGTGTGAAAGGAGCCCTCTGGCTTCCCTCGGGAGTAGGAAGCTTCCAGCCACATGAGCAGATGAGGGCCGTAATTCAGAGAGGTGCCAGCGACGGGCGAATGGAGAAGAGCCCCGTTCGGGTTGTCTTGAAGGCGGATCCGAGTGATAAAGCTTGTATTTCCTCTCTTAATTAAAAGAACAAATTGAAGAGAACATCATAGATGTAGCCAGTCGAATATTTTTTCAGCATTTCCTAAGGTCTTTTAATGAAGAAGAATCTTTTCCCAGTACTGATTCCCCAGTACCCACGTAAACCAAGATGCACCAAGTGGTACATGCATCTGCAGTTCTTTTACGGCAGCTGGAGGCCTTGGCATATCACTATCTCTGCCTCTCTCTCTCATTTCTTGCAAATAAATAAAATAAGTAATTTTTAAAAGGTTAATGCAGAGCTGGAGTAATGGCTGAGTGGTTAAATGAGCTTCCTGCACAAGCAGGAGGGCCTGAGGTTGCCTGAGTTCAAACCCGCAGAGCCCGCATAGCCAGCTGGGCAGTGTCCATGCACACCTGTGGCCTGTGGCCTGTGGCCTGCAGCGGAAGGAGACCGGAGAATCTCTTGGGCTGACAAACAGCAAGTCTCAGAATTAGCAAGAGACTCCTTCACAAGGAAAAACGGGTGAATGTGTGATGGAGGGGGTCACCTGATTTTTTTTTTTCCAGCTGCCACTGGCAAGCCCACAGGTCGTTATATCAGCACATACATGTGTGCACATACACCAGGCACAGGCAAAAACACCGAGACCAATATAAATAAACAATATCATACTTCAGGGTATATTTCAGTTAATAGGCATGCTAAGAGTATGAGTTCGCTTTATTTATATTGGCCCTTTTATTTTTAAAAATTATTTATCTGAGAGGGTGGCAGAATGGGGGCACCAGGGCTTCTAGGCACTGCACACGAACTCCAGGTGCATGCACCACCTTGTCTGTCTGGCTCATGTGGGTCTGGGAGAATCAAACCTGGGTCCTTCGGCTTTGCAAGCAAGTGCCTTAGCTGCTAAGCCATCTCTTCAGCAACCCCCCAACACTTTTTTTTTAACCTGGAGCTCACTCTGTAGCCCCAGGTTGTCCTCAAACTAACAGTGCTCCCCCTTCTGCCTGCCAAGTCCTGGGATTAAAGGTGTGTGCCATCATGCCTCGCTAAAACATTCTAACTCATTCAATAAAAAGTGTTCAAAGCAGCAAATCTTCCCCCAAACTTACCTCTTGTATGAGGGCTGTGGAAGCCCCAAGTAAATGAGTTACTCCCAACTAAGCACACTGATCCGGTGGCCTCATGCTGTGAGGTCTAGACTTAGTTTTGCAGCTCAGGAAAAGGCTCTTTTTTTTCCCTTTAAAATTAGTTGGGTGGAGGGAAGATAGAGAATGGGCTCACCAGGGTTTCCAGCCGCTGCAAATGAACTCTAGACACATGCACCACCTTCTGCATCTGGCTTTATGTGGGTCCTAGGGAATCAAACCTCGGTCCTTTGGCTTTGCAGGCAAGCGCCTTAACCACTAAGCCATCTCTCCAGGGGCCCCTAGATGCTCTTTTCTAAGGCCTGTTCTTCCTGAGGTCAGCTCTTCTGTTAACAACCATTACATCTATGTATCAAGACAGATTGTTCCAATTAGTCAGCATGGTCCAGGTTTTTGCTAACTGTTAATAAGTACATGAGCAATTACTGCTGCAGAGGGTTAAAAGGGGCTCCGCTGGGAATACTAGACTGCAGCGATCTGTTTCATTCATGAGACTGAAGCAATGAGACGGCTAGCATTCCTGGCACGGTGTGTCCACCTTAGTCCTCAGCGTGTTAGGAGACCTCTGCTTCCCCTCGTCTGCCTTATTTCATGTCCTCCTCCATCAGAGCTGCCTGTGGATTACTCAGAACTGTGGTGGGCAGCCTGTAGGCACGTCATAGCACCAAGATCTTTGAGCCCTTTGACCTCTGGGGCCAAGGAGATGAGGAAAGTGAAGGGAATGTAACTAGAATTTATACCAAGCAGAATTTTTCCCATGTGATGCATGTTCACATAGTATGGCACATGTGGAGGTCAGGAGGTCGGTCACAAAACACCCTTGGAGTATGGGTCCTCTCCTTCCATTTGTGTTGTGAGACAGGGGAGACAGGGTCTCTCTAGTTCTTTTTTTTTTTTTCTTTGTTTTGTCTCCAGGCCAGACTAGCTGGCCCATGGGCTTCACAAGAGGTTCTCTTGTTCTGCCTTCCGTGGCCATAGATGTATTTAGGTTTCAAATGGCTGTATATGGCTTTGCATACACGTGCTGGGGATCCAAACTCCAGTCACCAGGCTTGGGGGGCAAGTGCCTTTAACCCCAAAGCCATCTCTCCAGTCCGCCAAAGTAAACTTGGGCTGAGGCCAGAGCTCGGTAGGCGGAGTGTATGTTTGGCAAGCATGTGGACCTGCGTTCAGTCCCCAGACCCCGTGCACGACATCCAGGCGTGGTGGTGTGCGCTGGAAAACCCACGTGCTGTGGGGACCGGAGATCCTTGGAGCTCACTGGTGAGTTCCTGGCTGCTGAAACGCCCCGTCTCGATAAAAAGTGCAACAATATCCCATGTCTTCTTACCTCCATGCGCTTGTATGCACACATGTGTGCCCCTGTACACATGCGTATCCACGAATAAACCTGACCTTGACCTGGGCAGGAAAATGCTGGCTTGCACACTTCCTGGTGGTGGCAGGAAGTCCACAAGTGTGAGAATAGCCTGAACTGCCTAGTGAGTCATTATCTCAAAGAGAAAATGAAGAAGAAAGTTCAAAAGTAAGAATTGAATTACTGTGTGTTTTGTTACCCCCTCATTTGTTACCTATAAAGCAAATGTACTTTTGTGGCATGCCGCTTTTCCACGTTCAGATGAAACACTCCGTTCCTTTCCTGGCAATACTGCGCCTTTCCACTGAGCTTGGAGTCTCACTATTTTCAGAGTGTGCGAGAATCTCACATTATAAACAGGAACTGGAATCGCATGATAGATACTGTGTGGACTGTGGACACACACTTTTCTTTCTGGAAGGTCAGTCTCTATAATTTTTTTTTTTCTTTTTGAGATAATAGGGTCTCTCTCTCTCTCTAGTCCAGGCTGACCTGGAATTCACTATGTAGTCCCAGGCTGGCCTCAACTCATGACGAGCCCCCTAATTCTGCCTCCCAAGTGGTGGGATTAAAGGTATGCACCACCACACCCAGCTCTTGAAATAATTTAAAGTCTTTAAGTAGATTTCAGAAGTTTTTGAAGATCTACCATGTGAGCCAAGAGATTGTTGCCTATCCCAAGTCTAATCTAAGACAAAAGCAAGATGTAAGATAGAATATATTCTTGAACTAGTCTATCTGTGTTGAAGGTTTAGTACAACCCATCATATAATTAATGTTCCAGTAATACTGTAAGAAAACCATAAGGTATAGACATGCTCTCTGTTAGGGTAAGGTATGAACAGTCCAGGATGAGTCAGTTTCCTGGGAAGGAAGACCCCAACATGACCTGGAGAATGTTTTAGACCTCAGACAGGAAACAGTTCCATAAAACACCCTGGTTTTATTGCTTGTGGAAAATGACCTTGTCGAATTTTCTAAGGAAAATGATCAGAATTGACAATGATGGGATGGGGGATCTTAGCACTTGGGAAGTGATTCTCTTAGAAGAAAGCAACCTGGCCTCTGTCGTCCTCCTTGGGACTAGGGCTCCACTGAAGAGACTGGGTACTGCCTGGGGCAGAGTACTCATGCCACCAGCAAGTGCTGGTCATGGGGCAGGTGTCAAAAAGTAAAGATAGGGGCTGGAGAGATGGCTTAGCGGTTAAGCGCTTGTCTGTGAAGCCTACGGATCCGGGTTCGAGGCTCGATTCCACAGGACCCACATTAGCCAGATACACAAGGGGGCACATGCGTCTGGAGTTCATTTGCAGTGGCTGGAAGCCCTGGCGCACCCATTCTCTATCTGCCTCTTTCTCTCTCTCTCCTTCACTCCCAAATAAATAAATAAAAATAAAAATGAACAAAGAAAGTAAAGATAATCCTACAACTCCTGAGAGGAACAGTGAGTTCAGATCTACTATGTAGTGTGGTGAATAAAATATTAATAAAAACGGAATCTTGGGAGGGAATTACCATGGGATATATTTTATAATCATGGAGAATGTTAATAAAAATTAAAGAATAAAAAAAGATAAAAAAAAACCGGAATCTTTTCTTGAAAATTACTAAGGAAGTAGGTTAATGTTTAGTCTTGGGTGGTGCTAGATGGGGGCCATTTAGTGTCATCCATAAAGAATTATTTTTTTATCTTTGGTTTTTGTTCAAGGTAGGGTCTTGCAATAGCCTTTGCTGACCTGGAGTTCATGATGTAATCTCAGGCTGGCCTCAAACTCACAGTGATCCACCTTTCTCAGCCTCCTGAGGGCTGGGGTTAAATGCATGCGCCACCACGCCCAGCTAAAATGTGAAGTTTTAAATGCTTGTATATAAAGGTTTAAATGTTTATATAATAAATAACAAGTAAATAAATAATAAATGTTTGAATGTATATATATGTGAGATGATGGATATGTTAATTAGCTTGATTTAGACACTCCTTATTGGTGTACACGTATCGGAATATCATAGTGTGGTGGTTTGAATCAGATGTCCCCCATAAGCTCTGGTGATCTGAATTCTTGGTCTCCAGCTGACAGTAGTTTGCTGGAGGAGGTGTGTTGTTGGGGGGGCAGGTTTAGGGGTGTTATAGCCAGCCCCCCTCGCCAGGATTTGGTTCACTGTCCTGCTGCTGTTCTCCAGCTGCTGTGGCTGGGGTCCAGCTTCTGCTCCTGCCTCGCTTTCCCTGCTATCCTGAAGCTTCCCCTCAGGACTGGCAGCCAAAATCAGCACTTTGCTCCCTGATACCAGCTGCTCTTGGTGGGCTGTTTTGTCCCAGCAATACAAAGGTAAGTACAACGATGGCATATTCCATGAATGCACATTTTGTCAGCTAAAAACAGCCAACAGCGTGGTAACTCATGCCTGTAATTCCAGCATTCAGGAAGCCGAGGCAGGAGGTTCACCGTGAGTTTGGGATCAGCCTGAGCTCCAGGGTGCAAACCTGAACCAGGTCAAGGAAACCAATGCAAAAGATGACTCCTGGGATAACTTTTTAGAGCACAATCTGTCCTTTGTCATGGAATTGTCATTAATTAACAAACATCCTTCCATCTGAGTCGCGATTACCGTGGCGGAGTAGGAGACACTTTTTTGCCGTGTTTATAGGCACTACAGGATTGACGTGCTGTGTAAATAATTCTCCATCCACACTCATGCAGGCAACCCTCATTAAATTCAGCGGTTCTCACTAAGTCACAAGAAATGAAAAGACATCGGAGTAGAACAGAGCCTGGTTAGCAAGAAAGGATTCAGTGCAAGGTGGACAGGGCGACAGACAAGAGAAGGTAATGGGACACTATTATGATCAAAATACATTATACACATGTATAAAAGTTGTCATTAAAAATACCCAGCATCTCTATTTTCCAGGTAAAACACTGAAGAGAGGTCACTGTCTTAGAAGTCGTGGTGGAGACTTGATAGAAATAAATGAGTTAAGGAGACCCTTCTCTGCACTTAGGGCCATTTTACATTGACCACAGGGTGACCTGATGTCACTAAGATGTTTTTTCCAGTGTTCATCAGTGGTGTGACAGAGGGAAGAGTCAGTGTCAGAGTGAATGTGTACACAGCTTTATCACCTCAAAGGCTTTTGCATATTCATATATTTTATGCTATTCTCTAGTCCTTGCAAAATCAGATCTTATTTTCATACTTGAATCATGCTGCATTCTACATATTTCTCACAATGCAGGAACAAACAATAGTACAGAGTCTAAATCTCACGTCACGTTCTTACTTTTATTTACTTTAAATTTTTTGTTCATTTTATTTATTTATTTGAGAGTGCCAGAGAGAAAGACACACACACACACACACACACACACACACACACACACACCCCAGAGAAAGAGACAGAGAGAGAGAGAGAGGAGAGAGAGAGAGAGAGAGAATGGTCACGCCAGAGCCTCCCGCTGCTGCACATGAACTGCAGACGCGAGCGCCCCCTTGTGCATCTGGCTAACATGGGTCCTGGGGAACAGAGCCTTGAACCGGGGTCCTTGGGCTTCCCAGGCAAGTGCTCAACCGCCCATCGTCCTTACTTTTCTAGTAGGAGCAAGGAGAACATTAGCATATGAAAGCAAAAGGATAAAATTTCCTCACAATGCAGACCATTTATGGTTTATGAGTTATCAAAATATTCATTATGAAATGATTCAAACATACTCTGTTTTCCTTGAGAACACGGAGACACCCAGCAGCCATTTGCGGTTCTAAACCACCTCTGTAGCTGAGGGAGCCTTTCCTTCTGGACAGACAGCTGTCATGTGTGATCCGTTTACCTTTGTCATTAAATAAAAGAGCAAAACTATGCTCTTTCCGCTAAGTTGAACACATGAGGAGCCTTTCCACACAGGTTTAGAAAAACTGTGCATCTGGAGTTCGTTTGCAGTGGCTGGAGGCCCTGGTACACCCATCCTTCCCTCCTCCCTCAAGTAAATAAATAAATTAAAATATTTAAAAGAAAAAGAAAAACGAGGTCATTAGAGGCCCATTTCATCTAGTCAGTCTGGTTCCACCGTGGACAGGAGGCACAGTGGCTCCTGTGTTATGTGCCATTTCATTTTGTCCTAGCTTAATGGCCACCATAGTGCTTGTCACTGTTGACTCGGGAGCCAGTAGAAGGGTTCAGCAGCCCACTGCAGCCCTCGGGCTCTGCTCAGTTTAAGTGTATTACGGTAGGAAGGGTGCGGGTCGCAGCCCACTGCAGCCCTATTGTTGGCTCACTTTAAGTGTATTACGGTAGGAAGGGTGCGGGTGCAATCAGAACTGTGGATGTGATAGGATCTGCAGTTTATTTGACACATCTAATTTTCTTATGAATGAGGAAGGGAACACTGGTTTTCGGTGACTGGTGCAAAGATTGGATTCAGGATTGATTGCGTCTTGGGTGGATTAGTAAATTGATTTGCTAAGAGCTGCACGATACGCCTTTGGGGTCTGAAATTCACTGGCAGTGGCTGACGAGACCAAACCTAGCCGAGCTTGCATCGCAGAGTTATTTGTTCATGACTGTACATGACTTTTCTGTGAAATTGTTATTTCTACTGAAAAACTTACTTCACTTAACAAAATATGTAATTAATTTGTGAGTGATATCGTGTTCATAAAAGTCTTTATTATTTGCCCTTGACTGTTATGTTAAAAAACTTCTTCATCAACCTTACTGCCTGTTTATTAAAATAACATAAAAAGTCCCTAAAGTGGAACTTTATTTAATAATACACTAATTAATTGAATTTCACCTCAGAATGTTGCAGGTTAACTTTACCGCTATGCATATTATTATTAAATTACCTGTCCTAAATATTTCATTAAGCAGGAAAAAAAATCAAGAGCAATACATATTATCTTGTCAGTCAACCATTCTTAAACATGACTTCAAATCAGCCACATAAGTATAGATATATTCATATACATGTAATGTGAATCTTCCACTCAGGATACTACTGAGAAGCTCAGGAAACCAGTGTCTGTCTTTCACCGTACATCAGAGGTGGACCTTGGGGCCTGTAGAGATTGCTTAGTGGTTAGGGCACTTGCCTCCAGAGCCTGTCCACCAGGGCTCAGTTCCCCAGTGCCCACTTATGACAGATGCACAAAGTGGCACATGCGTCTGTAGTTCCTTTGCAGGGGCTGAAGGCCCTGGTGCACTCATCTTTCCTCACCCCCTTCTGTGTGACGTGAAAAATTTAAAAAGTGGATTTCTGATGAAATTTCTGTAACTGTCATCGAACACTGTGAATGCAAAGGTGTATTTCCCTGGAAATTTAGCAAAGACCTTGTTTCTTGACTTCTTCCTCTTGACTTCTCCCTGCTGGGGTGCCATCGGCTTGCGTAGATTTCTTACCCCTGTGTACTCTTCACAGTCATGGTTTTCAAGCCCAAGTACTTTATCAAACAACAAATAAATTCTTTTCCATCCATGCCAGCCAAAATGACTGAACTTCCTGAAATTTAAGTATATCTAAAATCTGTCAGTGTATGTGTTTTCCTGTTAGGAAAGCACAGGGAGGGTAGATCAGTCTTATATCCCAGGACTAACCTGGGCAGTGCCAAGTCCTGAATATTAAGAGATTACAATTCAATTTCCTGCTCGCTAGCATTACTAGAGAAGGTATTGGGAGTGACAGCGTTTGGGAACGTGCCATACTCTGGGTCACTGCAAGGTTATAAAAACTACCAATGAGATTGTGAGGTGCTGTGCGGTAATCCTTCACTGAGAGTGCTTGCGTCCATAATGACAGCGGTCATTAGTATGGAGGAAAGTATGAGTTCTTCGTGTAAAGCTTGTCTTCCGGGTGGGTCCTGATGGCTCTAGCTGGAAAGAAAGGTTCACAACACACTGCTTCCTGTCATTGTTGGAAAGAGATATAATTTAAATATTTAATTTACTTATTTGTAAGAGAGACAGGGAAAGAGAGAATGGGCACACCAGGACCTCTGGCCTCTGCAAACAGACTCCAGATGCATGTGCCACTTTGTGCATCTGGCTTTATGTTGGTGCTGGGGAATTGAAACTGGGTCCTAAGAGTTCACAGGCAAGCACCTTCGGTGCTAAGCCACCTCTCCATCCTGTGAGATGAAATATTTTGAGAGGGGCTTGTCTATGGTTAGTTATGGTACCCCACTTATTTTGAGGGGTAGATATAGACTGTGTGAGCCGAGCCAATGAGCATGTGTACTCCTGTCTCCTCTGTGGCGCCTGTGTTCAAATCTATTTTTTTTCCTTGTTCATTCGGTATTTTACTTTATTGGCCCCCGAGTCTGCTAAGACTATCTTTCCACAACAATGCCATTCTAGAACCCCTGGCTTCTATGGAGTTGGAAAATTGGCTCAGTGGGTAAGAGTGTTTTTGCATGCAAGCGTGTGTACCTGAGTTCAATCTGCGACACCCAGGTAAAAAATCCACGCGTGGTCCTGCATGGCCAGGAATCCAATTCTAAAGTGGGTGAGGACAGGGAAATCACTGGGGCTCGCGGGTCAGTCATTGCAAATTTGGTGAGCCGTCATCTCAAGAAAACAGTGCGGAACGGTGAAAGTGGACTATCGATGTTTCCCCTGGCCTCTGCCCACTGGGTGCAGGGTGTGCACATCTGCACACACATGCGTGCGCTATAAATACATAGACCACACCATAACATACATGCACGCACACATACACTTCCTCACTCCTTGCTTCCCTGTGGTCTTGTTTATTTTGGCAATATTGATAATGCTGGCACTATTTTATCTTTGTGAGGAGTTTGTTAGTGAAAAGGTAGAGAACGTGCACTCTTCGTGTCCGTGTGCATGGTAGGTGTCAAATGGAGGGCCTGATGGCGTGCAAAGCAAGTGGTCTTTTTTTTGTTTTAATTTTTTTTGTTTATTCTTATTTATTTGAGAGCGACAGACAGAGAGAGAAACAGGCAGAGAGAAAGAGAGAATGGATGCGCTAGGGCTTCCAGCCACTGCCAACGAACTCCAGATGCGTGCGCCCCCTTGTGCATCTGGCTAACGTGGGTCCTGGGGAATCGAGCCTTGAACCGGGGTCCTTAGGCTTCACAGGCAAGTGCTTAACCACTAAGCCATCTCTCCAGCCCAAAGCAAGTGCTCTTATTTCGTAGCAACACCTCTGTCTCCGATGCTATACTTTTCAATACTGACCTCTCAGAAAGAGTATTTTAACGGTAACTGTCATCACGGATGTTGAGCTTTATTTTTCCTTGGTTATTTGCACTGCCTACGTTTGACAAGAGCTAGATTAGAAAGTAGAATTCAGGGCTGCAGAGATGGCTCAGTGGCTAAAGGTGCTTACTTGCAAAACCCGAGGGCCCAGGTTCAACTCCCTAGTGCCCAGGTAAATGCAAATGCACCAAGTGGCCCATGCTCCTGGGCTTCATTTGCAGCGGCAGAAGCCCTGTGTGCTCATCTGTCACTGGGGATTGGTCCTGGGGCCTCAGCTCACTAGGCAAATACCTGCCCCAGCACAAGTGCCGATGCCTGTACGTTAACCTTCTTCTGGAAAACTGCTCTTTCATTTATCTTTCTGTGTTAGAGAGCAGTCTTGTGACCTTGCTAACAGGATTGGGAAACACGCTTTAATTTTTTTGCTTTTTTGAGGTAGGGTCCCACTCTAGCCCAGGTTATTTTATTGCAAGGAGGGGGGGGGCGGGGGAGGGAGGCACACACAGACGGGAGACGAGAGACAGATGGATGTACCAGGGCCTCCAGTAGCTGCGAACCAACTCCAGATACATGATCCACTTTGTGCACCTGGCTTGATGTGGGTTCTGGGGAATCGAACAGGGAGGGTGGGGTTTGCTAGGGTTTGCAGGAAAGTGCCTCAGCCCCTGACCCATTTCTCCAGCCTCACATGCACCCTATTATCCTCTACTTTCTCCTTCAGATCTCTCCCCTCTCAAGGGAACCCCCCCCTTTTTTTGAGGAAGCATCTCACTCTAGCCCAGGCTGACCTGGAATTCACTGTGTAGTCTCAGGGTGGCCTCAAACTCAAGGAGATCCTCCTACCTCTGCTTCCCCATGTGCCCCTATACCTGGATACTTTGATTTTCATGTTCTATGAACAAACGTTTTACAGGAATTCTCACCTTGGTTCGTTCATGTTCTTTCTTCTTTCTCTCTCTCTCTCTTTCTTTTTTTCTCATAACTAAATATGTGTCATTTTTAGTTGAATTCTGAGGACCTCAAAAGGCTCCCAGAGTTTTGTATTTTTGACAGTTGTAAACAGTTCTGAATTGCTTTTTATGTGACATCCATCATTCTAATGATATTTTCCCTCTACTATCTATTGCTCCTTAAGCATCCTGAAGTTTCAGAACAATTCTTTTGCACACTAAACATTAGAAACGTAAAAATTATCAGTGTTTTAGCTCAATGGAATGATAAATAATCCAATTGAAAAAAAACATCATGGGGCTGAGCAACGCACAGTGGAGTTCTCCATGATGACGTAACTAATTTTTATGTGAGTTGGGACGGAAGATTGCTAACAATGGCTTTCTCAGTTATTGGCTCTGAGAAGAGAAAACCATTTTTACATTCTTTCTCATATTTTCCTGATACATTTCTAATCACACATTTTTCAAAAAAGGTTAATAGAAATGGTGATGCTTTATTGTCATGATGTTTAAATGATTTCTTTTTCAATAAAGGGTTTGTTATTAAAGAGAAAAATGCTTTTGCAACCCATGCATTACAGGATGCCATGCCATCTGTCTTCAGTCCGGGCAATCAATGGTGGAAGTGAAGCCAGTTTATTTCTCATAGATTTACTGGCGTCACTGCATAAATAGCCGTAATGGAATTGATTTCTTAGGCTGAAGCAGCTTTTATCCTATACAAGAGTTTGATGATGACTGTATTAAATGCTGGCCTTTGATTAGTCTTCAGCTCTCTTAGATACCCAGGTTTCCGAAACTTTATGCTTACCGATTAAAAATGCGGTGTAGTGACATTCACAAAACTTTAAATATTAACTGCCGTCCTTGATTTTTCTTCCCTCGATCAATCCTTCATTTTCCATGTGCCTTGACCTTGGTAAAGTATTCTGGTTACCATGGACACGTGCTTTATCCTCATTTTAAGACACAAAGAAATGTCATAATGAGTTAAAGCATGGGATTTATACTTAGGGATGAGTCTGGGTGTGAATCACAGTTACACTCTTCCCTGCAGGACCGAGCCCATGAAATTACTTACTTCCATAAGCCTCAGGTTCCTCCTAATGTATACGTGCGTATGAATGATCTTATTTAGGGTCCAGGGACTTAGCTCATCTGGTAAAGTGCTTGCCTAGCATGCACAAGCCCTGGGTTGATCCCTAGCAAAAAATTAAACTGGGCTTGGTGGTGCATTCCCTGCACTTAGGAGGTAGAAGCAGGAGGGTTAAGGCCATCCTCCACCGTGTAGTGATTTTGAGGCCAGCTAATCGACATGAGACCCTATCTCAAAAACAGGAAAAAGTAAAGAAAAGAAAAGAGATCCTACCTAGGTGACTGTTGTATAAAATGAAACATTAGTATAGTACCTGGCTAGGCACCCAACACAGGCCAAGGACGAGTGGCATCTTATTTATTTATTTTTTATTTTGAGGGGAAGGGTTTATTTTGGCTTTCAGTCTTGAGGAGAAGCTCCATGATGGCAGGGGGAAGTGATGGCATGAGCAGAGGGTGAACATCACCTCCTGGCCAACATAAAGTGGATAACAGCAACAGGAGAGTGTGCCAGACACCGTCAAGGAAAATACCCATAGGCCGGCCCCCAACAATACCTGCCTCCAGGAGGTGTTAATTCCCACATATCCATTAGCTGGGAACCTAGCATTCAAGATACCTACGTTTATGGGGGACGCCCGAATCAAACCACCACATTCTGTCTCTGGCCCCCATGAACTGATAACCATCTATAATGTAAAATGCAATGCATTCAGTCCATCTTTTAAAAAGTTTTTTAAAATAGTTTTCAACAATCGCAATGATGTTCAAACATCCCCATAATCCAAGGTCTTTTAACTGAGCCGTGACACTTTTTACCTGTCTGCTCTTTTTTTTTTTTATTTATTTAATTAATTAATTTATTTATTTGAGAGTGACAGACACAGAGAGAAAGACAGATAGAGGGAGAGAGAGAGAATGGGCTCGCCAGGGCTTCCAGCCTCTGCAAACGAACTCCAGACGCGTGTGCCCCCTTGTGCATCTGGCTAACGTGGGACCTGGGGAACCGAGCCTCGAACCGGGGTCCTTAGGCTTCACAGGCAAGCGCTTAACCGCTAAGCCATCTCTCCAGCCCTGTCTGCTCTTATCATTGTTACTATTGCCAAGTCGAAGGGAGACTCACTGACAGTCATCAAGTAGATGATATTTCCTGAGGAAAAGGGCCATGAGCAGTTTATTTTTCCATTTCCATGGTAATCCCCTACCCATGGATATAAAAGAAGTTCATTGCATGAATTAAAATGATTTTTCAGCAAGTGGCTTCTATTTTTATTTATTTATTTACTTGCTCTTGAGAGAGAGAGAGAGAGAGAGAGAGAGAGAGACAGAGAGAGGAGAATTGGTGCCCCAGGTCCTCCAGCCACTGCACGAAACTCCGGACATGTGTGACACCTTGAGCGAATGTGCGACCTTGCATGCCCGTATCACCTTGTGTGTCTGGCTTACGTGGGATCTGGAGAGTCGAACATGGGTCCTTAGGGTTCGTGGGCAAGCGCCTGAATTGCTGAGCCATCTCTCCAGCCCAGCAAATGACTTTAAAAAAATTACCAACTAGTAGGAGAATGAGCATTTAACTTTTGGGAAGAATGGGAATCTGGAAAATACTGGGGGTGATGAAGTCTGTGTCCCACCCGATGCTGTCGGCCTCCAGAGCTGCCTCTCTCGGCTTGTGTCCCCTGCCAACACACTGCTCTGGTTGTAAGCATAGACTATAACCAATGGCTTCACGTCTCCTTAGAGCTAAAGCATTCTTCTCCTACCCAGAGCTGTGCTGGGGTCAGTTACCTGTCAGCAGACAGCCCCTTAGATCATTAGGGTCTTGCCTGAAAGCAAAACTGTGCTCAAAAGAACAATAATAATAAGTTGGTGCTTACCCAAAAAAGCCTCCACCCCATGCTAAGTCTAATTTCTCCCAATATTTTCAAGTGTCAACTTGTATTTTAAACCAGGCATCTGACAAAAATTTACCTGCAGGCTAGCTTAATCTGATTTCACCCTAGTCAGAAGCCTAGCCAAAGAAATAACCCTCCCTCATGAGTGAGCACATCTTCCCCGGTCCATCAAAAATTGTGTCCCTGGGCCAATGAGAGGCTTTCTTTTTAAAGGATTGGCTAAATGATCACCCAGGAGATGGATGTGTTCTTCTGTGAGACAAGAGCAGGGGTTAGAAGGAAGGCGCTGTTGGTGTGTGTTACAGTAAGTAATTTCCCTCGTTAGAATAAAAAATCACATCACTTGTTGGAAGTGTGGACAGAGCCCATATCCTCAAGGCAGGTGTCTGCGCCTCACGAGTATTTACTCCCGAGATCTTTCTAGCTGTCCTGCATGTGACTCAGGCCCTCCTGCATTTAGGGCTTGAAAAATGGTCTTCAGGACTCCTTGGCATCAAAGCGTCCATTAATTCCTGAGAAGATGCAGCAGTGTTTTACTGGAAGGGAGAGTCTACACGCTCCTTGTTCTGAAGGGAAGAAAAAGAGTCTGTGGAAAGGAAAACCACTTTCACAATGCCCTTTTAATATCTCGTTGAAAGATTGGCACTTTTTTTTAATTAGAAAGAGCTCTTTCAAAGTGATGGTTTTTTGTGGTGGCATGTACATCACACTGGAAAATATTCCTGTGTCTCTGGCAACCATGCACTAATTACTGCCTATACATTTTTAATAGTTTAATCTGTCATATTCTAGAAAAGGAAGGATTCCGTTTCCAAACAAAACCAAAATGCATGAAATGTGTGGCTTCGTTAAATCCTGTTGTGAATTCAGGCTGAATGAAATTGCGTAGTTCAAGGGGGGGGGGGTAGGGCTGCAGGGGGCCGGATTTTGATGGCGCCTCGGACAGTGTTCCCCAGGCCTTGCCACCACGTAAAACGTCGTGCACTTTGGCCACCCAGAGGAAGTTCAAGTCACAATTTGAAGCTGAACTCTGTCGCATAGGATGGCCGTCCTAGCATTCTTGAGTTACACGTGACAGAAACCAGCCCAAGGCTGCTTTAAAATGTGCCTCATGGAACAGTGGAGTATAGATGTGGCTACATGAACTAAAATGTAGATAGGATTTTTTTGTTGTTGTTGTTGACACGCCGTTTCAGTTGGTGTCCTGACCGCTTCCTCCTCCTCGTTGACTGCTGTAAACAGTTATTCTAAATCTGTGCCATGCAGTCTGGTTTCTGATACTCCCCGAACCAGAAACTCACGGGGTCACCTGAACCCATAGATCTTAGAGATTGAATCCAAAGGCCATGTTCCATCCTGCAGGACAGTTCGGAGTCGTACAATAGCAGACAAACACGGCTGACCCTGGCTTACTCCCGCATGGATGCTTCCCGTGCAAAACACACAAGCCAGGCTCGCAAACGCACCCTCTTCCCCCCCCCCCCCCCCCCCCCCATCACTTGCTCATTGTTGCTTCTGGAAGGCTGGGTCCGCAGGTGGTCATCCTTAGTCTCAAAGAGGCAGTTGCGTAAGAGTCCTTTGAATCTCTGTGGTCTGAACCCTGGTGTTACTTAGGGTCCCTTTAGAGACAGAGTCTCACAAGTTCACCTCTGGTTTTCACACACTTCAAACTTGATTTCCAGAACAGAAGAGAGTGGGATATATGTGTTATTTAAAGATAGGCGCATTACCAAAAGGTAAACCAGGGTGTCCTCCTAAAATTTGCATTCTTAGCACACCCTTAAAAACTGCTAAAACACTACCTGTTATTTATGAATGAGTCAAAATAGCAGCATGTCCTCTGAAGGGGTACTTGGATTATTTATTTATTTATTAATTTATCCCTCTGCATTGGAAAACTTACCATCTGGATGCTGTCCACAACTTAAAAAACACATAAATTAAAACCCAAGGCAAATTGACTATACCATAGGTGACCTTCAAACCTGCTCTTATCACAGCCAGCCCTCTCCCATTCTGACTGGGCTGAAGAGAGGGGAAATATACACAAGTACCGAGGTATCCGTTCCATGAGATCAGGTCTTCCCTTATGGGACCTTGCATTCGCTATAAACTTCGTATCCTAAGCGATAATAAAATGTGAATGATGAAATCATGCGAAAGCGATGTTCTTAAAATAACAGCATGCATTTCCTCTTGCCCGGCCACCTTGCACCTTTGCCAACAGTTGTCCAATGTGATTTTCCAATCTGCATTTTCTCGTCCTGGTTGAATGACTTCATAAATTGCTTTTGTGATTATCCCTGTGTTCTGTTAAAGGATATAAGTTTGATGAATAAGTATATTGTTTACAAGTCGCCACTGTCATTTTTGTACCCTGAGTCACTCAAGTTTTAAATTGCACGAGGCTTTTAGTGAAATCATATATGTTCAAACTTGTTCTACATAACTATGTTCTACATAACTATACAAGTTTTTAAAATATTTATTTACTTACTTGAGAGAGTGGAAGAGAGAAAAGAGAGGCAGACAGAGACAGAGAATAGGTGTGCCAGGGCCTCTAGCCCCTGCAAACAAACTCCATACACATGTGCCACCTTGTACATCTGGCTTATATAGGTACTAAGAAATTGAGCCTGTGTCCTTAGGCTTTGCAGGCAAGTGCCTTAACCCCTAAGCCATCTGTCCAGCTCTGTATACAAATCTTAAGTTATGTAAAATGTTTCACTGTTTTTGTAAAATATAGCTTCTTTATTGACAGTTTTTACTTATATACAGTATTTTTCTACTGTGCACTTTAAAATATGAATTTATTGCAAAGTAGTGTTCTGCTTGTGTTTTCTCTGCCCTTTGTAATCACTGTAGGATCATGAATGTACCACTGAGTCTCCTAAGAGTATGCCTTCTCACCTTGTGGCTCTTGAATTCTTTCTGCCCTCTTTTTTCCAGTGTTTCTGGAGCCCTGGAGGATGTGTCCTGAGTCCCCTTTAATGTTGAGCTCTCAGCAGCCTCTGATTATTTAGTTTCTGAGTTTCTTTGATGTTTACCACCATCTCCCTGGAGGAGGTTCCCAGGCTCACTATGAGAGCGGCCCTCCTGCTTCACCCACCACTTCCTCTGTAATGCTTCTTGGACACTTACAATTTAATCTTATTACTTGCATTGTCTTGTTTAAATATGTTCTTTATTTACTTGAGAAAGACAGATAGAGAGAGAATGGGTGCCCCAGGGTCTGTAGCCACTGCGGTCGAACCCCAGACACATGCACCACCTTGTGCATCTGCCCTTCGTAGATACTGGGAAGTTGTACCTGGGTCCTTAGGCTTCATAGGCAAGTGCCTTAATGGCTAAGCCATCTCTCCAGCCCTGCATTTGTTTTTTTTTGAGGCAAGCCCAGTGGGCTGCCCCCCCCCCCTTGTTTTTGAGAGAGAGAGAAAGTGGTTGAGAGAGAGAATTGGTGTGCCAGGGCCTCCGGCCATTGCAGTCGAACTCCAGATGTGTGTGCGTGTGGAATCTTGCACACTTGCATCACTGTGCGTCTGGCTTACATGGGCCCTAGAGAGTTGAACATGAGTCCTTAGGCTTCACAAGCAAGCGCCGTAACAGCTAAGCCATTTCTCCAGCCCTGCATTGGTTTTTGAGTGAATGTTGTAATAAAACATTGCCAAAATGAAAAAGGCGGGGGTGGGGGGTATATTGTTTCCTAGAGGGATAGGGGAACTGTGCTGTTATTGCTGTTGATGTGGTATCCTAAAGTTAACTTGTCACTTTTTTCATAAATTACCTGCTTCTCAAACAGTCTAATTGAAATATTGCTCTAAGGAATTTTTAGTCCTAAAGAGGAGGACAAAGTAGGCATAAAATTAATAAGTATTTGTCATAGATGACACAACACTTCTATAAATTGGAAGTTCCAGCCTAGGGATTTATGGTAGAACTGTGGTTAAATGGGTATTAGGCAGCTTGAGCCTGCTTCATAATTACGGGTAAAGGGGATCAGGCTTTTCCTGGAAATGTCACCATTGATCAATCAGTTGACCAACAAGGGACGACTGAGGAGGCGTAGGGCTTGGAGTCATGCGGGGCTCATAAATCAGGCGTCCCATGTGGGAGAAGGGGAGAAACACTCAGGAGCCTTTAATGACCAGCAAATAGCGTAAAATGGAGAACTGGATCACAGACACATCTGTGAATAGGACACGAGTCTTTATAAAAGGATTGATTGCACAACACCATGAACGAGACCCAGAACTGTCCTTGGCTTCCTTTGGAGTGAATGCTGCTGGGCCCCTGTCGTGGACAAAACCTTAACCTGACCCCAGCTGCCTAGGGAGCACCTTGCCAACAAACGGGTGCTTACCTGGAGCTGTGTCGCACCTTAGTCCACACGCCAGCAGGTCAGGAACATCTTGTAGCCTCATTGGAGTTACGGCACAGCTGATGATTTGCAGGCTGCCTTGGAAGGCCATGGGGGGACTGACTGTGTGACCTTGAAGTTTGAGGAGTAACTCAAGGTCAGAGTGACTGCATCCTGTGAACCTTAAGGAGCCTGGAGGAGTCGGAAGGAAGAATCAGAGGAAAGGGCTCTCTAGACAGTACGCCACTGTCAGAGGGGTTAGGGAGATGGTGGCCCATTTGAAGAAGCGCTGGCTAGTGGACAGAGCACAAGCTGGAGTGGGCTGTCTAGGATGGAGGCGTCCACAGATGAGACTTTCTGAAGTGGGAAGGAGCATGGTCAGAGCCAGCCCTCTGTTAGGAAGCTGGTCGGGATGGCAGTGTGAACAGGGGGAGGGATGGAGGAGGCCCGCTTTCTGATGTCACACTAAAATAAGTCAGATCAGCACACTCCTTTCCAATATGATCAAAAGCAAACTAGAAGTCTCAACAAGATCAGAAATGACAATGGAGATGTCGCTGCAGACACCAGTGAAATTGGATGAATCTTCAGGGTGTACTTCCCAAACCTCTATTCCACGAAATTGGATAATCTGGCATAGTTTCCTGGAAGCTCAGGGAATACTACAGCCAAGCAGTGCTATTTATTTACCTAAGTCTGACTGGAGGCTGGTCTCTTGAAATAGATGATGGAAGGGTTACATAGCAAATGAGATTGGCAGGGCCGGCTGCTGGGTGTGGATGGAGGATACGGAGAGAGAGGCGGTCACGTGTGTTGTGGTGCGAAGCTGGTCTACTTGGTGACTGATGGCTTCCGCACAGGCCAGGCTCGGGAGCGAGAGGGTGACTTCTTTCTCAATATACATCATATATGGGGTTGGAAGACATGAAGAAACCATGGTTCCGGTGGACCTGCCATTTAGAAAATACATAGAAGTGGATATAAGAACTCAAGGAGCATCGGTGTGCCCCCAGAAAATAATGATTCCGGCCTGATGTGACTGAGGAGTGACAGTTGGGTTGATCCCCCGAAGCTCCACGAGTGACAGCAAACTTGGGGCGACATGACGTTTATCAGGAATGGCAGACTCCTCCATCCACAGCACCGGGAGTACAGCCTGGTGGCTTCGAGAAACTTCTGTAACCCCCGCCCAAGCAATTGCTTCTGATTGAGCCATATAGATTTCAAAGAAAATATTCCGCTCACTATTTCCTGAGCAGACCTGAATACTTGGGTGTGCTTTTATCAGAGGAGACCCCAAAGTTTTCAGCGAACCTGTCACTTCCACCAGAGCTTTCATGGCCAGAAAGGAACGGAGCAAGTGGATTTTATTGACAAGAATTCCATTTTACAAAAAGTATTGGAGGAAGGAGGGAAGCCACAGAGCTGATTTAGTGAAGACGTTTCTCCTGACAGCAAGATTTACTCCCGGGTTGTAAATTCGCCATGATTGAGACTAAAATGCAGTGAAAGTTAAATTTCACCTATATCTCATTCAACGCCTAACGTGATTTAAATGACAAGATTTCAAAAGTGACATGTAGCCTTGGATCTAACTATATTTCTTACGGTTGGAAATTTTAATTTCAGATCAGTGAAAAGTCATGACGCCTCTTGATGTGTAAACGACTTAAGAGTAGAGTTCTAGGCTGGAGTGGATGGTTTTTGTCAGGCAAAGCCACTGCTACTAAGGGGAATCAGATGACAGAATTTGCACAGGCCTATCTGTAAATTCACTCCTGCGTGATGATATTGAAATGGCTGACTGACCGACCTAGTGCTAAGATAGAGACACGGTGAGTTCATCTTGTTTTAATCTCACAGCGGATGTTCACTTTGCCTGTGACATGCAGGCGTGGATGCTTTATGAAAGAATGATGCGTGCAGGAATCGCACCTGCCCCTGTCATTGTCGCATAGCTAGATATTGGGTCCATATGCCGTGTGCTTCAGTGACCTGTCCCTTCAGAAGGCGGGCTCTTGGACCCGTGTCTTGTCCTCCTGAGGATCTACCTGCATAGGTCACAGCCACTTTACAGGAAGCTTTTTCTCCCCCCCCCCCACCCACTTTTTTTCTCTTGGTGTGGTCTCTCTGTCATCTCCTTTCATTGTCCCCTGTGCTTTGGGTGGGAGGGTATGAAGGGAGGAGTGAATATAAATTTAAGAGAGCAAGACTTGAGTGAAAAGCACTCTGGCATCTCTTTTAAGGTTTCCAAAGACCCAAGAGATGGTTCATGGTTGTATACGTACTCAGTGGGCGTCGGGTGTGTGTGCTGAGCAGTAACAAGTTCTTTCAACTTTTTTTTTTTTAATTTTTTTTTTAATATTTATTTGAGAGCGACAGACACAGAGAGAAAGACAGATAGAGGGAGAGAGAGAGAATGGGCATGCCAGGGCTTCCAGCCTCTGCAAACAACCTCCAGACGCGTGCGCCCCCTTGTGCATCTGGCTAATGTGGGACCTGGGGAACCGAGCCTTGAACCGGGGTCCTTAGGCTTCACAGGCAAGCGCTTAACCGCTAAGCCATCTCTCCAGCCCATCTTTCAACTTTTAAAAAAATATATTTATTTATTTATTTGAGAGAGCAAGAGAGGGAAAGAGGAAGAGAGAGAGAATGAGCACGCCAAGGCCTCCAGCCACTGCACGGGAACTCTGTATGCATGCACTCCCTTGTGCAACTGGCTTATGTGGGACTTGGGTAATTGAACCTGGGTCCTTTGGCTTTGCAGGCAAACGCCTTAATCACTAAGCCATCTCTCTAGCCCTCCTTCAACTTTTTATTGCATAAATATAGACAATATGCCGCTATCATTATCCCCTCATGCTACTCCCTTCCCCTGCACTGAACCTCTTCATTTAGTCTCTCTTCTTCTTCTTTTTTTTTTTTTTTTTTTTTGGTTTTTCGAGGTAGGGTCTCACTCTAGCCCAGGCTGACCTGGAATTCACTATGTAGTCTCAGGGTGGCCTTGAACTCATGGCGATCCTCCTACCTCTGCCTCCCGAGTGCTGGGATTAAAGGCGTGCTAGTCTCTCTTCTGTTGTGATATCTTTCCCCCTCCCGTTATGTAGCTGTTGTGTAGGAGGTATCAGCCACCGTGAGGTCATGACTGTCAAGGCCACTTTGTGTCTGGAAGACAGTATTGTAAGAAGTCCTCCCCTTCCTTTGGCCCTTACATTTTTTTCTGCCACCTCTTCTGCAATCATTCCTGAGCCTTGGAGGATGTGATAGAGATGTCTCCTTTATTGCAGAACACTCCAGTGTCCATTAGCACTGTGGTGAGTTTGGAGTGACCCCAGTGGTCACCTCCATCTCATTTTAATTCTCACGGGAAACCAATGATTGTAGTCTTATTTGTGTGCATCTCCTGCAGGTAATCTGGGGCACAAAGCGGTACGTTGTGAAGGCAGTACAGGGCCTCTGGGAGCCCTTGCTGCATCTAGAGGCTGTGCCTTATAACCCATGTTGACCCACTGGTTGACTGTCTTTCAGACGCTTCTCATCGGTACTTCCTCTTATCTTTTCAGTTATTCTTCCTTCAAGCCATGCAACCATTACAGTTCTCAGCAGCTCTTACTTATCTGTTTATTTGCAAGAAGAGAGAGAGAGAAAACCAGTGGCCATGCCAGGGCCTCTGACCGCTGCAAATGAACTCCAGATGTATGTACCACTTTGTGTATCTGGCTTTACGTGGGTCCTGGGGAATCGAACTCTGGTAGTTAATTGGAACTCTGGTAGTTAGTTGCAGGCAAGTGCCTTAACCACTAAGTCATCTCTCCAGCCCCTCAGCAGCTTCTTTATCAGATCACAAGGGTATGTGTGTGATGGTGATGAAGGAATTACAGCAGTCCTACCTCAGCATCCATGTGTCCTGACGAAAGCTAAAACGACTGTGCCAGCAGAAAAAAAAAACAAAAACATGCATGATTAAAAGAAAGAAAGAAATTCAGAGCCATGGCCTACATGGTTTTCTGTGTGCGCCTCGCCAGGAGACTTGGTCACTGCGGCAGCCGGCCACTGAAGGGCTGGTTCGATAAATGTAATGGGAGCAATCTCACTCTATTACTTTTAAATTAACTCGGTCCGTGTGGCTGTCCTCATCCATGGCTCCCTCTTGCGGAGTGGGACTGCGCTATATTGATTCTGGTGATGGATGAGAATATTATGAAGTGTTCGGAGGCACGACAGGCGCCCACACTGGGGCCCCACTGAGGCAGGCGCCTGCATCTCGGAGAAAGTTAGTACTGTCAAAGCCGGGACAGCCAAACTCTTGGGTACGTTTAAAGTGAAACTGAACTGTAAACATCAGAGCCATGGGGGAACATGAGAACGGCCCTGTTTACAGGCTCTGCACTTAAAGGCCGTCTTCTCCAAGCAGAAGCCACCAAGAGATGAATTTGACACAACTCCTCTTGTACACAGAAACCTGCTAAGATCTGCAAGGGTCTCGCTGAGAAACACAAGCTGTCTGGAAAGATTGTGCTTCAGCTGGTGTGACCTGAGTAAAGAATGTGATCAGGTGAGGTAAAAAGGTGTGAAGATGCCTCCAGAACATTTCAGAATCCGTATAACAACAGTACATTATTATAATGTCACTGAGTGAAATGATCCATTTGTCTTCATTTTCCTCATTTATTTGCTTTTTGGCTCTGTCTTCAGGAACCCTTATTGAAAAATACAACTACGATTGTCCTGCCCAGCCGGGCCCCGGCACTCTGTCTGAATCCCTTTATTATTGCAAAGTGACAGATGGGAAACCTTGCCACTGACATTCATAGACTTAGAATCCAACTTCCTCAGTTGCTTTATTCGTGCCGTAGCTTTCAGCGTGAAAGCCAGCACACTGCAAAGTGCAGAAAATTTCCGATGGTGACAGTGACATTCATCATCCTCTAATGGAGAAGCTGAGGCTTGTAGCTGCGAAGTTGGCGGGACATCCAGCGTGAAAGCCTCATCTTGGATGCCAGAGCTGTTCTCTCGAGCTGTGGATGGTCCTTAAACCTCGGACAGATGGAGGCCTATGTCCAGCCATTGGTACCCGCACTTCGTTACTTTGTTTTTACCTGTGGCTTTTAGGATCAAAATCCAGATATTATGTGAATTCAGCAATGTATTTAACCTGTGAGTGCTTTCTCTGTATCAGACCCTGCTCTGTGCTCTTTGAATACATATATAAAAATTCACATCTTCATAGAGCTTACAGTATTGATGGCGTAGATAGCCTAGAACACAGGATGAATAGAAGATGAAAGTGTCTTGGGGGAAAAGTATCCTATGTTAATGGAATTCCTTTGCACTAAAATTTTGGGCTTTTTTGAGGGGTGGTTACAGTTTGCTAGAGTTGCTTGTTAAGAAGGTGCTGTTTGCCTGGCTCGGTGGTTCAGGACGCTTGCACAGGAAATCTTATAGCCAGGCTGGATTTGGTTCCCCAGTACTGACGTTCAGCCAGATGCATGAAGTAGTGCCCATGCCCAGAGCTCGTTTGCAGTTGCAGGAAGCCCTGGCATGCCCACCTCCTCATTCTCTCTCAAATAAATAAATAATTATACATCATTTATTTATTTTTTTTAAGAGGTGCTATTTAAGCCAAGGCTCCTCAGAGGTGGATGTGCTTTGGGGGTTTCAGAACCCCAGAGGCAATTCCATATTAGGTAAAAGACAAACAAAACCATCCTCCCTGGAGGAATTGCAAACCTCTGGTTATTACAAACTAAAACTCTTCTTTCCAACTTCTCAGTACTGTTTCCTTGTGACTGAGTCCTGTTGCCATTTGGGGATGGGGAACCAACTCTCCCACGGACCGTCACTGTCACAGGAGTGGGCTGGAATTCCAATGGCTTGTGTACAAGAGATACCCTCTGGGGGCAAGTGGAGGGGCTGCACGCATGCTTGCGCCCCGCTTTCATTGATGCTAGGTGCAGTGCAACGGGCTGCCCTGGCTCCATTTTAATGGTTTACTTATACATGCAACTTCTCGGGAAGGAAAAGATAAAAATGTCCCTAGAGCAGTTTAACTGAAATTTTGTTCCCAAAAGAGACAGTATAAATAAACAGCAAGAAAAGCAGTGTGCCTCAGACAGAACAAGCCAGAAGACAAATGCCAGGTAATTTGTTCCCTGCTATTATTAAATGGTCATGAGCAAATCGCAGCGTCCTCGGAGGCTTCACTGCATTGCCCCTTTTGGTGGCTCAGGGATGACACGCGCCTGTGTATGGCTCTGTCCTCAGATAACTCAGGCTGGCTTGTCACTCCTTTTCCCCCACCCCTCCATGCTGCATACTTATACAGTCCCGAACACACGGCAGCCGGGAATAGGTACCACTTAATGACAGTGGTCTAAGCTCCTTATCTCATCTCACAGTAACCTTATCAGAGAAGCGCTCATTTTATTCACAGTTCACAAATTCGGAATGTGGGTCATGGTGTGATTAAATCAGTGAAGCCCGACCAGGAAGCTGGAGGAGGGCTAAGGATTAGGGCAGGACCCTCACGCTCCAACATCGAGGTCATGTAAGGATATGTCCAGTCTTAAGTCATTTCGGATGCTCTGTCCAGAGTGGAGGATCGGTGAGCTTTCTCTTTTAATGTGCTTTTTTTCTTCTTTGTATTGCTGATGATTGAACCCAAGACCTTTCCCCTGCATCCTCAGCCCGTGCTGCACTTTCTAATGAGATTAATTGACATCTAATCCTCACTTCTTTTTTATTTTTTATAAAATATTGTTTTAAATTTTATTTATTTATTTGAGAGGGAGAGAGAGGGGCAGAGAGATAGAGAGAATGGGCATGCCAGGGACTACAGCAGCTGCAAACGAACTCCAGATGCATGCATCACCTTGTACATCTAGCTTATGTGGGTCCTGGGGAATCAAACCTGGGTCCTTTGTCTTTGCAGGCAAACAGCCTTAACCGCTAAGCCATCCCTCCAGCCCTGAATCCCCACTTCTTACCTTGAACCTTCTGCTTCCTCCCCGTATGTCCTAGACACTTGCGATGGGCGGCACCATCCCTGGGCTCTGTCTTTTAGATACCACTGGTAGTCCCGTCTCACTCATAGCAATCCCCCTGGCTCTAGACATTGCCAAATGTCCTTAGGTAAGGAAAGAGCAGCCTCGCCTTCTTGAGAGAACTTGTATTCCACACCCTCAGGTTGTACATCCCCACTGTTAGGTGCTGAAAACAGGCACTTCACCTCCAGTGAACATCCTGACCCATGGGGTCATCTGCTCTGTGGCTGTCTTAGTGTGTCCACCCTGCCCCAACGAAGTGCCACAGGCCAGGGAGCTTAATAGTAATATTTATTTAAAATTTATTTTATTTTATTTATTTATGTATGTATGTATTAGAGAGAGAGAGAGAGAGAGAATGGGCGCACCACATCCTCTATCGATTGCAAACAAACTCCAGACCCATGCGCCACCACAAGCATCGGGCTGATGTGGGTCCTGGGGAATCGAATCTGGGTCCTTAGGCTTTGCGGGCAAGCGTCTTAACCACTGCATCTCTCCAGCGCTAATAAGCCTTTATCTCTTGTGGCTTCACCGGCTAGAAAATGCCCAGGGTCAGGGTGATGGCCGGCCAAGGTAGTTCACGAAGGCGTCTCTCATGCATGCAGGCAAGGAGAGAGAAAGCTCTGGAGCAAGGTCTCTCTGTCTTCTTCTTATGAGGGAGTTAGCCCTCTTGTGATGCCTTTACCCCTGTCGTTTCACCTCACGCAGACACCCCGTCTTCAAGGCCTTGCTATCAAAATGAGGGGTTGAATGGAGGACCTCCTGCGCAATAGGCAAACACTCCATCACCGAGATGCATCCCCGGTCCTCAGCATTTAAGTGGGATGTTAATATCCATTAAATTTTAAATATATATCTATATAGATATATTTAAGCATAAATTCAAATATAGCTATTTATATATATACATGTATATATATTATATATGTATGTATGTATGTATGTGTGTGTGTGTGTATATATATATATATATGTATGTATGTATGTATGTATGTATGTATGTATGTATGAGAGTGCACAAATGCCACTAAGAAACTCCATCACTGAGATGCATCTCCAGTCCACAGAATTTATTTTAAGTGGGACATTTATATCCATTACATTTTAAGCATGTAAATATATATTTAAATATAAATTTAAATATAACTACACACACACACACACATACACGAAAGAGGGAGAGAGCATGCCACTAAGAAACTTCTGGAAATTTGTTCACCACCTCTGGTATAAATTTTCATGCCATGGGGGAAAATCATTTTTGTTAATAAAACTGTGGAAACAAGATGAGCAATAGTCATGCAAAGGCTTAGAATGGTTTTCTACATCTATGTTGTGTGGCTACCCACGTTTTTCTTCTTTTTGTAAAAAAATTTTTGTTGTTTATTTTTATTTATTTATTTGAGAGAGACAGACAGAGAGAAGGAGGCAGAGAGAGAGAGAGAGAGAGGGAGAAAGAGAGAATGGGCGTGCCAGGGCTTCCAGCCACTGCAAACAAATTCCAGACTCATGCACCCCTTGTGCATCTGGCTAACGTGGGTCCTGGGGAATCAAGCCTCAAACCGGGGTCCTTAGGCTTCACAGGCAAACACTTCACCACTAAGCCATCTCTCCAGCCCCATTTTCCTTCTGTTAAGGACACTATTGGTCTTGTAACCTAAATTTGAACTTGAGACCCTGGTTTTTTTGCTTTTTTTGTTTGGTTGTTTTTTAAAGAGTATCTATGTATAGATAGTTACTTGCCAATTTGAAGACTTAGTTTCGCAGATCATCAGGTCAGCCAGTGTGGCTTGTGTGAAAACTAGGAATATTTTTGGAGACACAGGCATGAGGCTGCCCACTTGCAATCCTACTATCTCAGGAAGGTGGAGGCGGGAGGCATGAGAGTTTGAGGCCAGCCTCAGCCACGCAGCTCAACACTATTGCAGAGAGAGGGAAGGGGAGGAGAAAGGAGAGAGGGGAGAAGGAAAGAAGAAGAAGGAGAGGGATAAGTGTGGGATGGAGGGGAGGAGTGAAGGAAGGAAGCGATGGAGGAGGGTAGGAGGTGGTTTGGGTGATCACCCATGTAGTGGCTACCGTAACTGCTGGATTGTACACAGCTTTTCAGGGCAGCGACCCGCGGCCAGGGCAGCTGCAACCACTCAGCACCTTTGCTCCGTACCAGTTCCAGTGCTTGTCTCCCCTCCTCTCTTGGCATTAAAGCAGTGGTAATTATTAAGTATGTTCAATGAAAAATATCTTCTCAGTTGGCGAGTGACTCTGTGTTGAATATTTTAAAAAGTTATTCCACTCAGTGAGGCGCTCTTGACATTAAATAGATTTAATAAGAAAGTGTTGATTTCTGATGGTTTTCAGTGTTAAGTATTTTTTATAGGTAGTTACTTTTGCAGCCGACAACCAGCTCTAAGTTTTTAATATTTAAAAAGTCGCTTTTATAGCTGCCTGGTGCATTTGTGTATAAAACATAACATGAAGACTGCCTCTAAATTTTAAGAGACTTCCTAATGAACAAGAGAAGAAAGCGTTTTCATTTTCTAAGCATATTTATATTTCACATACCAAAGTGGTTCCAAGTTTCACAAATGGGAGCCAATTTTTCCCCGAAATATCAGTTTTAATGTCTTGTGAAACGCCAGATAACAAGATGCCCTTATAGAAATGTGTTTATCCAGCATTAAGCCCCTGTGGGGAATGTGCCATTGGTAATGATGGAGACGTAGACTGCCACCTCCCATCGAAGCCACCCGAGACTTTGCAGCAGCGCCGTCTTCATCCAAGTTGCACAGCTCTTCGTGAATAGAATTTTTAGCGCAACATCCAGCAGTAACCTACAGGAGTGTGTTACAACCTGGTCCGTCTTGTGGTTTCTGACAGCCCCACGTGTTGAACACTTACTGCACAATCAGTGATACCTTACTGACAATTTCTATAAGTATAGACCATATACCACGATTATAATCTCTTCCTACTGCCCCCCCACCCCGTTTTTGTCCTCCACTGAATCCCTCTTCCCAATTAGTCTCTCCTCTATTGTGATGATGAATTGGAATTTAATGGTGGGGCTGGAGACACAGCCTAGCGGTTAAGGCGCTTGCAGGCAAAGCCAAAGGATCCAGTTTCTACTCCCCAGCACCCACGGAAGCCAGATGCTCAAGGTGGCGCATGCGTCTGGAGTATGCTTGCAGTGGCTAGAGGTCCTGAAGCACCCATTCTGTTTCCCCCACCATCTTTCTCTCAAATAAATAAGTAAAAGCTTTAATGACAGGGATGATTGTCATGGTGACTGTTACCATGTGACAGGCCCAATACTGAGGACCTTGTCTGTTAGTGACTTCTTTAACCCTCTTGGCCTCGTGGGAATCCTGTGTCCTAGCCATTTGTTCTCTGGGCAGATTTCTTTTTAAAGTTTTGTTTGTTTATTTATTTGAGAGCGATAGACAGAGAGAGAAGAGGGGGAGAGAGGGAGAGAGAATGGACGCACCAGAGTCTCCAGCCACTGCAAACAAACTCCAGACGCGTGCGCCCCCTTGTGCATCTGGCTAATGTGGGACCTGGGGAATCGAGCCTCGAACCGGGGTCCTTAGGCTTCACAGGCAAGCGCTTAACCGCTAAGCCATCTCTCCAGCCCTGGGCAGATTTCTTCTTCCCCAGAAGCACACCCAGGCAGCGAGTGAGCTTGGTCCGGACCTGCAACCGCCCCACTCCTCGGTGGCCTCCCCAGGGTGGGGAGCATCACTGGTCCAGAATGAACCTGGACTTCCAAGGCGGGGGCAGGGACTCCAAGCGGCCATGTCCCTTCAGAATAAGTCCCAAGAGAGGAGGTCAGTGTGGACTGGGTAAAGTCCTGTGGTTTCTAAGATGTGTCCTTGCTCTGCTGCGATTTTGTGCCTGTAGCTTTGCTGACCTGTCTGTGTGCTGTGTTGACCTGTAAGTTGATTGGTCCTCGGCTCTGTTTTCTTCCACTTGCTTCCAGTCCTGCCTGGCCACTTATTAGTGGGAAGTTCCCGAGTTACATGTTCTTAGAAGCCTTCGCATCACCTCTGCCTTCCTACAGCACGTCTTCGGCCTGTAGGTCTGTACATCTAGCATCTTCCTCTTTCTTTCTCCTTCCTCCATTCCTCCTTCTCCTCTGTTTTCCTCTCTCTCTCTCTCTTTTTGAACTTTGCAACATGTTTTTATTTTTGCTTTATATCTATTACAGTGTTTGAAACCTAAAGAAATACATTTTCTCTTCAAATTTGGATGTGTATATAAATATCATTTGGCTGGACTCAGCACACTCAATGCCATGGTTTCTTGGCCTATTATCTGCTCTGAAATCTTCAATCTTTGCCTACCCATGGGCCCTGAGAACATGAAAAATAGAGTTTACAGTTCTTAGAAAAATAAAAGCAAATAAATTTAGAAAGCAAAACCAGTGAGAAGGTTTCAGTTCACCTTCTTAGGGTCTTTAGCTGGAAATCCAAGCTGTCCTAGGAGACATCCTGTCTGCTGGGTGGCTGAGACCTCATATTCCCTAACCTTTATTTAATAGGTCAAACAGGTTTCTCACAAGTTAGTTAAAAATGCCAACATCCATCCATCTTCAGGGTCTGGAGGTTCACACAGCTTCAGGATCTTAACCGTGAGACTTCTTTCCTACTTTCCTGGGTATGGCATACAGTTCTCTCTCCCTAAACCCAGAAGCTAAAAAATCAGAAATGGAGCACAGAGCTAGTATCAGAGGGAGTTTGCATGTGCTAGTTATAAGCATTAAAAGTCAGGATGGTGGGGAGGGGGTAGGTCACGGATGAGCCTAATAATGGTACCAAACTGCCTGTGTTTGCTGAATAGAAAACTAATAAAAACAAACAAACAAATAAATAAATGACAGTTGACACACACACACACACACACACACACACACACACACACACACACAAAGTCAGGCTGGCCTAAATGTAGGTAAGCAGGTCCAAGCCTTTGAAGATACACCGTACACCTTTACTCCATCGTGTTTCCATTTCCCCAATCTATCACTGCTTTTTTCATAGCCAGCTTTGGTCCTGCGCATTATACGATGCTGAAAGAAAATGCCTTCTCAAAGGGAAAAATAATAGATTTAATTCAGATTTGGTTGGAGTTGATATCAAAGTCTACCCTTGCTGTGATCTTTTTCTGGGGGAGACTTGGAGGGACAACAGGGATTGAACCACTTATGAGAGCTTTGGCCAAAGAGCAGCTGGTGTCCACCACAGGGATCCTTATAGGGCCAAATTCTCCGCTTGCTGGTTTGACAAAATATAGAAGGTAAAACAAAACAAATTAAAAAAAAACCAAACATCAGATCAGGTTGGTCTAGAATGTGCAATCCTAAACGGCCAGGAGAAGCTCACCTTCAGCAGCCTCACACTTACTCTTGCTACCTTATAAGCAGGGCTACCTGCAAGATGCCACTGCTGGTCATGAGCACTTTCTATGGGTTAGTGCGCTAAGCCTCACCCCCTTCCCCAGTTTGCCAGGGAAGCCCCCTTACCAACCTTCATTCCCTACTGGGTCTCTGGAATGCCTGTAGGGACCTGGAGAAGCTGGTGTTCTGCTTTTAATAGAGAAGCTAGGCTCTGAGCCCGCCAGAATATGCTAAAGAGTATGCAACAGGATGGATATCAAGCTGAGTGGAGGGGAGAAGAGATGACGCCTGAACAAAGGATAGGTGGACATGAGAAAGTGGAAACAAGAGTTCATCCTAGTAGACTTTTTTTCTTTTCTAATAGCTTGGCTTGAGAAGTTGAAAGTCTATGCTTAAGAACCCTTCCCTCTTCCTTAACTAAACACAACCGCAGCTTTTTTTTTTTAAATTTTTTTGGTTTTTATTTTTATTTATTTATTTGAGAGCGACAGACAGAGAAAGAGGCAGAGAGAGAGAGAGAGAGAGAATGGGCGTGCCAGGGCTTCCAGCCACTGCAGATGAATTCCAGATGTGTGCGCCCCCTTGTGCATTTGGCTGGCGTGGGTCCTGGGGAACTGAGCCTCGAACCGGGGTCCTTAGGCTTCACAGGCAAGCGCTTAACCGCTAAGCCATCTCTCCAGCCCACAACTGCAGCTTATCTGTGGTTAAGTTACAAAACACAAGGTTCCTGAGAGATGGGTTCTAGGCCGTGGAGGGCGTTAGCAGTAGATACAGGGATCCTAGGTAAGAACGAACAGTCCGAGCTCCAAACACAGAGATCTCCAACATCTGTTCCTTGGGTCATGTGAGTCCACAGACTCAAAAAACACGTTGGCAAGCTGCAGATGGGCTCGTGTGGTTCCATCCGAGGGCTGCAGGCAATATCAAGACCCGGCAGTCACTGGAAAGCTGGAAACTGAAGAAACGGCATCTTGACTCAGACACCCTGTTGGTAGTAATGATTTGAGGGTAGTATGCCTGGAGAAGTTGGTAATAAATAACCGGCACTATTAAAAACAGTATTTGAACACAGAAGCTAAGGAAAAGGTTCCTTGTGCTCTCTTAATTAGCATCTTGATGCGTGCACCTGCACACACCAACAATCTTAAAAACAAATGGAGATTCCAAAATTATGCCTCAGTGTATCAGGATATACTCTGGAAGCGCCTTCATCCTGGCGAGCACTGCTCAGAAATCTGGAAAGGCTCTGGTATTATTTAGGCCAGGGTCTGAAGTCCAGGTGGGCGCTGTCCACAAAGAATACCTCTTCACAAGACATCACAGGAGATGGCGTCACCTCTGTGTGCTCAAAAATTTCACCTTTAGATTGTCAGAGGATTTGAGGAAGATAATGGTTGGTGAGACACAAGGGAAATTTCCTAGAGAAATTTTCTCTGAAATCTTAGCTCACATTGCCAGTAGAATTCACACTTTGGAGCAAAGTGGCTTTCAGTAGTAGCTAGATAACTAACGGTCTTCTATCTGTTCGAGGATCCAGATCTGAAGCCAAAGGGATACTGGAAGAGCTGGGAACATAGGCCACGCATGTCTCACACTAAGAATATGGTTCTAAGGGCAGGGAATTTAGCAATTGTTGTACCTTCCAGACAGGGTGGTAATGGCAGTGGTGTCGGGCCTTTCTTAGAATGGGAGAATACTTTGCACTGGAGGTAGCAGGCCAAGTGAAGAAAGTTCTGCCCTTTCTTCTTGGACACTAAGGGTGAATGAGCAGCATCTGATTCACCAAGGTCGTACAATTTTGGTGTGATTTCATTATAAACGGGTAGCCCTAGACCATCTGCCTCAGAAAATGGATCTACGTGGGACCTAAGACTAAAGTAGGTGGCAAATTCAAGAGAAATGGTCATCAGTAATGAGGAGAACTTTAGATCTATAAGTGGAAGGCTGTAGGTTTCACCTGAGCCAAAAGAGGATCTGTAGGAATGGGAGCAAGAATAGTCTTCATTTTGGGGAAGGAAAAGTGTGGCTTTAGAGCGGAGCCCCAGGAATATTCACAGCTAGGATATAGAGGCAGAGCAGACTGTGCTGCCAACTCTACACGTGGTCTACAGACTTGGCTGGTATCTTCCTTTACCCCAACCCCCAGCAGCTGGATTTTGTTATAATGTGTAACTCACGGAGGCACAGGTAGGCCACTGAGGCATTGCACTAAGTTTACTCAGAAAGAAAAGGCATTGGGAATATAGTTGTCACAGGAAAGGGGAAATCCAAGCCAGGGACAAGGATCCCAAATACAGAAGGCACTAAGAGCACTCATGAAAGTATTCAGGATACTAAGTTTCTGTGATCACAGGAGAGGCAGCTCTGTGTCACAACTTATGTGACGATAGTGACAGAGATTGAAGTCAAGAAGGCAGACTGCTTTTTGGGTTTCCTGACCTAAGCAAGATAAACCTGAGGGAAGGACTTTACCAGGTCCTGAGGCTTTCCTTGCTCCCTTTGTGGACTGAGACAGACCAGGGTGACCTGCTTTACAAAGGTTCCAAAACCAAGGGTTGGTCCCAAGTGGTGGCCAGAATCCAAGCAGAGAAGAAAAGGACCAAGCATAGTCCTTCAGATCAGGGATGTTTCTGTCTTCCTCATAGAACCCTACTCACAGATGGCTCTTCCTTCTAAGACCAACTAAGACTGACCTACATAAAGAATAGAAGAATATAAAAAATACGTAACTTTTTGACACTCTCTTTTGGAAGTAAAATATACAAGATCCAACTATGGAAGAGGAAGAAGCTAGGCCAAAGACAGGGATCCATGACTATCCCTATACATGACAGTAATATTCCAACCTCCTCTACAACCAGAGCAAGGAATTTTTTCCTCCGAAGGAAGGACAACAGCCTCCTGTCTCAAGCTTAGGAGAAAACACAGCACCTCAGCAGTTCATTCAACTCTGAGGGGAGTTTTCAAGTAAACAGATGCAGTTGGGTTGCACCGTTTGGAAGGTGGGTAGGAAACCTGGGGTCAGTGGCTACACATGGGAAGGCCTGTCTGAAGGCCCGGGCTCCTCCCCTCCACTCCCACTGGTGTTCTTGTCCCGGGAGAATAAGGGGGTCCTCCCAAACTAAAGAGGTCTGGGGCACAGGGTCGAGGGAGGGAGGAGCCTTTTCTCATTGTGGCCTTTGCATCAGCCTCTATTCCCAGTCACTGCTGGTAGCTGTGATTCCTAAGACCAGCTTTTGGGAAGATCAATTTTTTTTTTTTTTTTTTTTTTTTGGTTTTACGAGGTAGGGTCTCACTCTGGTCCAGGCTGACCTGGAATTAACTCTGTCATCTCAGGGTGGCCTCGAACTCATGGTGATCCTCCTACCTCTGCCTCCCGAGTGCTGGGATTAAAGGTGTGCGCCACCACGCCCGGCTGGGAAGATCAATCTTAATACAATAAAAATGTGCAAAAGAAAAAAAAAACATTAAATAACTCAATCCAGGCATATAGGATTAGTATTCTGTCAGAGCTAGAACACCTTGTTTTGGACTTCTCCCCTTTCCTCCCCACTTCTGGAATATTCCATCTGCTCAAGTACCCAAGATAATAGTTACATAGATCCGGGCAGAGGACTGGGAACGATGAAGAAAGATAAATGGGAAGGAAGTCACCACTAATGAAAAAAATGTTTTTAAAGGTGCAAATTGATTACCTCAGTCCTCCTTTGTGTACCCCTGGGCTCCTGGGTTAAAGACATGTGTGCAGCCAAAATATAGTTTGAGGAAGAAAAACCCACACATCCCAAATGTGAGCCTCAGATGGTTCTGTCTGTCCAGAGGGTGCTCCCTCCAGGGAAGGGCACGGAGCAGGTCAAGGGCACAGTCTCCAGGGCAGCAGGTGGATGGTGGTTGATGGTAGAGGAGGGCTGTTTGCCTACCCACCAGAGGGCTGCTCTTCTGCTGGTTGGTGGTGCTTCCCATCCCCTCCCCTCCCCCCCCTCCCCGGAGGCAGACATTGTAGCTGGAAGCCCTCCATGGGGGCCTCAGGCTGCTGGAAAGTGAACTGCTCTGGTGTTTCATCCACCTGGGGGGCCAGGCTGCTGTCGTCATCTTCTATATCATAGTGCTCAGTGAGCTCGAAGGCCTTCTGATAGATCTCCTGGTCCTCATGGCTCTGAAGAAGCTCAGTTTTATCCAAGCTACAGGCTTCCTCAATGAGGCCACAGGAGGGACTGACTCCTGAGCCACTACGCTTGCCCTCTTGCTCTCCAAGCCGAAGGATGTGCTCTAGTCCACGGAGGGCTGGCTACTTGTACAATCTTTGAATCCATTACAGTCAGCAAGTCACACAGGGGTTTGATGCAGCCCAGTGACACCAGGTACCTGATCTGTTCAGGGGTTCCTCCTGATGTGGCATTGGTGATGACGGCCCAGGCCGCTTCTTTCCTTGTACGCAATTCTGCTTTTTGAAGGATGTCGATCAACACAGGGAAGATATTTGCATCTATAACAGCCTGTATTTGAGGCCTGTTGCCAGCAGTGATGTTTGAAATGGTCCAGCAAGCTTCCTTCCGGATTGACTCCTTGGAACTAACTGCTCAGCAAGTGCAGGAGGCCAGGAAGTGCTGAACGGTTAAGAATCAACTGGGGACTGGAGAGATGGCGTAGCGGTTAAGCGCTTGCCTGTGAAGCCTAAGGACCCCGGTTTGAGGCTCGGTTCCCCAGGTCCCACGTTAGCCAGATGCACAAGGGGGCGCACGCGTCTGGAGTTCGTTTGCAGAGGCTGGAAGCCCTGGCGCGCCCATTCTCTCTCTCTCCCTCTATCTCTCTTTCTCTCTGTGTCTGTCGCTCTCAAATAAATAAAAAAATAAAAAAATAAATCAACTGGGTCTGGATATCATCCCCAGTGACAATGTTACCCACAGCTCTCGGGGCAGGTGAAGCCACCTTGTAATCATTGTGCATCAGAAGCTCTACCAGTCTCCGGCAGACTCCAGAGTCTATGACAGCCTGGATCTTCTCGTTAGGGCCATCGCACAGGTAACACAGGGCCCAACAAGCCTCTGCCAGCAGTTCCGAATCACTGCTGAAGAGTCGGCGAGGCAATACAGGCAAACAAGGAGAGACCTTTGCAAACTCTGGGGGCGGGTTCGTCCCTGGGCAGAGGTGTGACAGGGCCCAGGCTGCATTCCGTGTCATTGTCAGTTGTGTGGACTTGGTAAGGAGTGTTAATAAAGGATTAAGGATGGAGCAGAGCAAGACGTAATCTCGGCAAAAGGAACTGTCTCCAGCTATGTTTCCCAGAGCCCAGACTGCTTGTTGCTCCCGCTTCTGCTTTCGAAGCTGTATGTCCTCCTCTTCTCTTTTTCGCCTCATTTCTTCAGGATTTAGCTCATTGTTCTTATAGCTCTTCATGCATTCGGCAACTGTCTTTCCCTGGGCTTGCCATGGTCTCTGGTTTCTCTCTCCGGGCCTCGCTGAGAACGTCAGACCTCCTGTTCAGACCGCAGACAGGCTTTCTGCAGGCCTACACCCCGACACCCCATCCTGGGCACCCAAGCTGCCCCGGACACTTTACTCACCCATCACGGCTCCGCTCGCTCCCACTTGGCGGCGGCCACAGCCTCTCTCTCTCTCTTTTTTTTTTTTTTAATTTTTTTTTAATTTATTTATTTGAGAGCGACAGACACAGGGAGAAAGACAGATAGAGGGAGAGAGAGAGAATGGGCGCGCCAGGGCTTCCAGCCTCTGCAAACGAACTCCAGACGCGTGCGCCCCCTTGTGCATCTGGCTAACGTGGGACCTGGGGAACCGAGCCTCGAGCCGGGGTCCTTAGGCTTCACAGGCAAGCGCTTAACCGCTAAGCCATCTCTCCAGCCCTCTCTCTCTCTTTTAATGGATTTTCAAGATAAGCTTTTGCTCTAGATCTGGCTCACCTGGAATTCACTAAGTAGTCTCAGGCTGGCCTCGAACTTATGGTGATCCTACCTCTGCCTCCTGAGTGCTGGGATTGAAGGCGTGTACCACCATACCTGGCCTCCTCCTTATTTATTTATTTATTTATTTATTTATTTATTTATTTATTTATTTCGAGGTAGGGTCTCTAGTCCAAGCTGACCTGGAATTCACTATGTAGTCTCATTCTGGCCTTGAACTCACAGCAATCCTCCTACCTCTGCCTCCTGGGTGCTGGGATTAAAGGCGTGCGCCACCACACCTGTACTTCTAGTAACTTCTCTTCTTTGTTCAGAACTAGGTGTTTCCCCTGCTGTCTCCCTCAGGAAACCTTGAGTACTGGCACCTTCCTCAGCACACTTTCACCCTTGGTCAGGACTGAGTGCCTATCTAAATGAATCCATGTCTTCCATTTGCTTCAGAAACACCCCAGGAAGCATGGGGGGGGGGGGCTGTCTCTTTTGTCCTTTGACCTGCATCTTAAAATGACTGCATCATGGGGTTGGGGAGGGAACTGGCTCAGCTGTTAGAGGGACTTGCTTGCAAAGTCTGTTGGTCTCTGGATTCAATTCCCCAACCATCCAAGTAACAAAAGCCAGAGGGAAAATGTGGCGTAGCATTTAGTTTTCACTTGTAGGGGCAAGAGACCCTAGTATGCACACATGCGCATACATGAAAATAAATAAGATTTTAAAAAATTTGATCATGTTATTCACTTACATAGAACTAATGACACACATTATATATAAATTTTCAACGGAAAGATATTTTTCAGTGTACTTTTTTTTTTGGTTGAGTGACTTATTTCAAGGCTATTGGACCAGGCAGTTTGAGTTCATTTGTCTGAAATTTTTAGTCTTTTTTTTTTTTTTTTAAGTTTATCTGCAAGGAGAGAGCTGGGGTGGGGGGAGAGACAGAATAGGCAAGCCACGGCCTCCAGCTGCTGCAACCAAACTCTCATTGCATGTACCACTTTGTACATCTGACTCTGTATAGATACTGGGGAATTGAACCCAGGTTGTTAGGCTTGGCAGGCAAGAGCCTTAACCACTGAGCCATGTCTGCAGCTCATAATTTTTAGTCTTAACAGATACAGATAGAAGGAAAAGCAAAACTCACTTCCCGATTGTGTTTAATGCAGTTATATGAAAATCATTTCAACAAATGAAAGCAGGCCCAATGGGTTTTTTCCACGATGTTTCTCTATTTATTTTGTAGAATTCACTGTATGGATATAACTTAGTGTTCTGACTCCAAAATACAATATTGTTTGGTTTTGTGTCCTGATTTTACTCTCCAGCAATGCACATCAAGGCTTTTCAAAAAGTTTAAACCAACATTCAGTTATCACCCCATGTTTGTTGATGTCAGAATGATTTTCATGTAGTTGCGTTTACTTTTTTAAGGAATTTTTATAACTACTTTGGAATAATGCTGTTAGAATTTTTCCTTTTGTGCAATCACTGTGAGCCCTTTGCAGAAGAGAATGAGGGAGGGACATGGTGAGGATAGGTTGTTTTATTTTTAAAGGGCAGATAAAATATTGTTCTTATTTTAATTTGATTTCTTCTCTCCCATTTTCCCTGCTAGATATCTCACAGTTCAGAGGAATGTATTATATGCTTGGAGTTTATAACATTATGGCTCAAATTTAGAAGAATAAGCTTTCCCTATGGGCCATGCCTTTTCATTTTCTAAAGTTTTGCAGTTTTATGATTTGACCAGATTTCCTTGGATTCTAAAAGGGTAGAAAAACCAACCCCCTATTGAGGAAGTAGTATAATCTTACTGTTTGGGAAGACCATATATAAATCAACAACATTGTTGAAGTTTTTTTTTTTTTTAATTTTATTGATTTATTTGAAAGAGTGAGTGAGAGAAAGCAGCAGAGAGAGAGAGAAAGAGAAAGAAAAAAAGGGTGCGCCAGGGTCTCCAGTCATTGCAAACGAACTCTAGACACATGCTCCACCTTGTGCATCTGGCTTACGTGGGTCCTGGGGAATCGAACTGACATCCTTTGGCCTTAGTGCCTTAACCGCTAACCCATATATCCAGCCTCTTTGTTGAAGTTTTTAAACCTTCCTGTGATAGTTTGAATTAGATGTTCCCTTTAAACTCAGGTGTTCTGAATGCTTGGTCTCTAGCTGAAGGCAGTTTGGGAAGTAGAGTCTTGCTGGAAGGAGTTTGTTGGTGGGGGTGGGCTTAGGGGTGTTCTAGCCAGCTCCGCCCTGCCAGAGTTCAGCTCTCTCTCCTGCTGCTGTTTCCACCTGCTGCGGTACAGCTGGCATCCACCCTTTCCTCATGCCTCTTACCCCTGCCATCATGAAGCTTCTCTTTGAGACTCCAAACCAAAATAAAAACTTCCCTCTCATCAGCTGCTTTTGTTGGGGTGCTTTGTCTCAGTAAGGAGAAGGTGACTACAATATTCCCTACCAGGACTTTAGAAAACAGAGCAAGTATTCCCAAGCCTTGGGTAGGCAGTGAGTGTTTACAGACCTCGCGAGGAAACATGGTATATTAACAAGATGGTTTTCACTCTTCCTGGGAAGGACCCTTGGAGGGCAAGGATTTTTTTGGTTTTCGTTTTGAGGGAGGGTCTCGCTCTAGCTAAGACTGACCTGGAATTCACTACAGAATCTCAGGCTGGCCTCATGGCAACCCACCTACCTCTGCCTCCTGAGTGCTGGAATTACAAAAGGTGTGTGCCACCACGCCCGGCTCCGGAGGGCAAGTTTTGTTCCTAGCCATCATACTTCTCTCCCCTAACTCCTTGGAGCCTGTCTCCTTCCTTCCACATTCCATGCCTTACCTGATGAGGCAGGAGAACAGGAATCTGGTGAAATGTGCACATTTTCAGCTTTGCATCTTAATTGCTGTGGAGAATTCAGTAAGTTCTTGACTTCTTTATCTTTACAACTGAGTTCCTCATGAAGCTTACCTTATGAGATGAATATTGTAAGATTAAATGAGGGATTTTATTCAAAGCAGTTAGTTCAGGGTCTGGCACATACTAGAATACTCCAGAGAACCCTTTGCTGTGGCTATTAATAAGAAATAAAAATAATCAATAACATGCTATCAGCCACAGTGTCATCATTATTAATATCCTTCTAATCTCAGATGTCATTGCTTAGCCCATATGCCAGAGCTTCCATTAAGCTCTCCCTCTCCATCCGTTGGAATTAATTACCCTTCTATATTCTTATTTACTTTTTCCTGCATGTTTATTACAGCCCTTAATACTTAATGGATTTTAGTATATATGTCCTGGGCACTAGGGACCATTTCTTACCCATCCTTTTAATATAACCTGAGCAGAGTAATTATTTTAAATTATACAGCGACGTGGGGGAAGAGGGTAAAAACGTGTGACCCACACGAATGCTTTAATTTCCTTCCATTGTAGGAATGCAGATGGGCGGTGCTACGGGTCTGTCACACATGCGGTGGAACCCACAATCTCTGCCTCGGAGTGCCACCCGAGTCCTAGCTGAACATTCAGAAATGAGCTAAGATGTCAGCTGTCGTTTTTTGTTGTTTTTTTTTTTTAAACATGCTATAAACTGTCTTAGGTCGAATATCCGTTATCCAATTCAAGAAGAAGTTTCCCCAGATGGAAAGCCTTGAATTATTTATGCACTGTTTATCTCTGAGTTTACTTCCCATCACAGCCAATTAAGGCTATTTGGTTTCATTAAAAATAGCATTTTCTCATTTGGGAAAACATTTATCTGAAGGAAATTTAAATTTACTCACTTAGAGCCTCCAAAGCTGGTGATGAATTAGCTGTACGGGCCTTAGCCAAGAAACAGAAGAGGAAGCCAGGGTCCTTCTCTCCCTACTGGACTTTACCCCTGTTTTCAAGTCTTCAACAGACATGAATTAGCAGACTCAAACCTGACGATGTTGTCCTTGAGTGTTTGGATTTAAACCTCTAACTCTGAGGCATGTAGGTGGCACATGGTGCGGATCACTTCGACTCTGTGCCATGGCTTGTTCTCCATGGCAGTATCCTTGGTAATTAATTCCTGTGGTGGCCTTGTTCATGGAGAATGGGCACAGCCGCCCAGTGCCCGTCATTGTCTTGAATGCAAGCCTTATGTTCGTTCAGGTGCTGGGCCAGGAGACTGGACGAAGGTGAGGTACTGTGAAAGGACAGACGAGACTGGGTAACCATGTAGTCAGGATGTCTCCAAAGCAGCGTCGTCTCTGGGCCACCATGCTCCTGCTCTAGGATTCGTCTCGAGGAATCTGCTGCCCTCTGCGCACTGGGACAAAGAACAGCACGCGTCATCTCTCAGCCAAGAGTTACGGTCACTGTAAGGGTTCGGGAGTGACCAGGACCACCAGAGACCACTCTGAGGCAAAGATGAAAGCTCTCATGGGGGATGGGGGCAATCATGAGCTCATGAGCTGCCAGGACTGACTCTCAAGAGCGGAGTCCAGCCAACCTGAGATTACAGATAGTGCGCTCCTTAGGGCTCTTCAGCTGGGGAAGGGAGGAGGGGAAGAGAACTCCTTTGTTCTTTTTGTTTTGTTTTTGGTTTTTCGAGGTAGAGTCTCACTCTAGCCCAGGCTGACCTGGAATTCACTATGGAGTCTCAGGGTGGCCTCGAACTCATGGCGATCCTCCTACCTCTGCCTCCCGAGTGCTGGGATTAAAGGCGTGTGCCACCACGCCCGGCTTTCCTTTGTTCTTTACATTAGCCATTGCAGATAGTCAAGGTGTGGGACCAGAACCGCCACCGGGTGAGATTAGCGGGCAGGAAACCTAGGCCCGGGGCAGTGTTAAGCCAGGAAGGAAGAATGGCTGGGTGGTTTCTTGAGGAGCGTGGATAACCTACTTCCTTAGGTCTCTGTCGCCCTCCTGCTGTCCTTGGTGACCCCATTTTTGGGGAGCTTGTCCCGTCCTCACAGTCATGACTTCCCAAGCTTTGGTGTACTCTGGTTAACTCACCAGGGTTCCTGCTGCTCACTGTAGATGTCACACAACACCAACTGGGACTGGGACTGTGAAATGGCCCAGCGGTTAAGGCTTTTGCCTGTGAAGCCTAAGGACCCCGGTTCAATTCCCCAGGACCCACGTAAGCCAGATGCACAAGGGGGCGCATGCATCTGGAGTTCGTTTGCAGTGTTTGGAAGCCCTGGTACGCCCATTCTCTCTCTCTCTCTCTCTCTCTCTCTCTCTCTGCCTCTTCCTCTCTCTCTCTCTCATATAAATAAAGAAATAAAATATTAAACAACAACAACAAAAAAAAACCACCAACTGGAGTGTCCAAGGTGAAACAGTTGCAGCATGCCTCCCAGCGGCGGTGGTCAAGCGTGGTGAGAGTGCCCGCACTTAGCTGCCCCCCCCCCCCCACTGCACTCTCCCACTCTGGATTTGAATGAGCAGGTGTGGACGGGCTGAAAGATTTCCCCTGATTTGCACCCTTCCCTAGGACTATCTGCCTCTCCTTCTGTGGACCTGTTTTCTTGAAGGAAGATAGCGACAGGATATGCTGGAGGAAGAGCAAATACCTTTTGCATTACCTCCTGCACCCATGTCAGACCTCACTAATAGATTAGAGATCTTTACACAAGTCTGATAGGGTCTCCTCATAGCTCTCAAAAGTGGGCGCCAGGAGCCATCCCCAATTAGTCTACATTCATACGCTACATTAAACCTATTTTGCTTCCTTCCACTTAAGTTAAAGTCTTACTTGTCTGCCTTCAGCCTGGAGAGCTTTCTGTCTCTCGCGATTATATGCCGATTTTTTTTTTTTTTTTTTTTTGTAAATCCGACCTTCAGAATTCATGTATCACCTTCGATCTGAACTCTCACAGTTTCCTATGTAAAACTCTTGGCATAATTTCATTCAGAGCAAGAGTATTGTGAGAGCCTCTTATAAAGATCTCCTTCCACGAAGCAGTGGGCATTAGCTTTCTGGATTGTTTGGACTCTTTCCTAAATGGAAAGATGTTTGAAACTTGCAGTGTGCATGGGGGAAAGTAATGTTGATAACAGCCACAACCCTTTACTGGGCACTTACTGGGGTACAAGATTGGGTGCTGAGGTAATTATGAACATTCTGTCATTACTTCTCACGCATGTGCTAAGTGGGTGACATTACCGTGCTGTGTGATGGGGGTGTAAGTGGGGCTTGAAGAGGGTAATTTGCCCTTTACATAAGTACCAGAGCCACAAGTGGAGCCCAGAATAGAACCCCATCTTTGCCAGCTTTTCAAGCCTCAGTACAAAATCAAGTCATACATTTTTCTGCCTAAAACATGCTACTGATATAACCCTTTAGACTTTTGACTCCTGGCCCTATGCAAGCCGTTTCCAGAACACGCGGATTAACTGGATTCATTGGTTCCCATGCTCAAATTCTTATTATTTAAATAGGATCCCGGACTTGGGGGCGGGTGTTTGTGTGTCCATACATGTCTGGACACACATTATATAGATGCACATGTATATCAGAAATCAAATGCCTTCCTCACTTCTGTCTCTCAGTGAACCTGAGACTCACTGAAACTGCATATAATCCGCATTTCGCCCCATTCAATGGTCACCTTATGTAATCGGTGCTTTACCATCTCATTGACTGCTTGGTTTTCGATCCTGAGTTTCTCACAGGTGGTGCGTGCCCCTGACAGAAATCATACCAGCACAGACCTCTCATTTCATAAATTCACCACACTTTTCTTTTGCCTTTCCCTTACTACCCCTATCCCCAGTCCTTGGAAAACAGGGCTCCGGCTTAGATTTACATGAATGTAAGAACAGGCGGCACAGTTATTTACCTCCAGTTCGCAGTTAAAACAGTGGGATCCATAGCTAATTTTACTCACATTGTTTTAAATGTGCATTAGCAACTTGACACTCCATTAATTACTATATTTCATATTGAGAAGCTAAACTTGACTTCCTTAGAAGCCTGCTGAAAGGAAGACAATTACCTCTGCAAGCTACCTCAAGTGTTTCATATTTAATATAACATGTTAACATAATATTGCTGCTTTATGGGGGATGGAGGATACATTTTTTATTGATTGTTTAGAAAGCCCAGTTTAAAAAAAAAAGTAAGAAAACATGGGGAAATGAATATTACTCTTTCTTAGAATTAGAAACAAGACATCCGTGGGTGGCAATGTCTACAGGTGCTCTCCCTGCAGCCTCCCCACCCCCAATAAAAACTGCTCAGGTTCCTAGTAGGTGCGGTTACCTGCTTCTGTGGTAATTTTGAAGTTGTCTATTACTTGCCTTTGTGTCTTAGGAGATATTAATGAAAATAAAATAATATAGAATCTATCTTTATTTTTCCCAAAATACATGTCTTGACCTCTAACTATAGGCAAGGTAGTAAATCCTCCTGTCTTTACCTCAGATGATTGTACCAGCTCTCCCTCTTGTAGAGTTTGGATATACAAAAGCATAGTAGTTAGCTATGGGAGGCAGTCTTTTCTATGAACGTTTTTGTCTTTCTTCCACCTTTTAAATTTCCCACCCAGTCTTTTTCCCTGCTGGGAGACCCCAGGGACACTTACAGACTGGAATTGCAGTAAACTGCATCATTAGTAGAATATCACAGAGGCGTTCTGTCCTCCTTCAGTCCTGCAAGGGGCAGTGAAGTGACTGCCGTGCCAGCATCTTCCTTGACCTGGAACGTGAATGTGTTCTTTTCCCTCCTGCAAGGAGCAAAGCCGGGAAATGTGTACCCTTCAAAGATGGCCCCGTGAAAGCACAGAGCTGGCCTTTAATTAGAGGCCCGAGTGAAGGGAGCTTGGGATCAGCTTGAACAAGTGGCCTGGCAGCCTTGTTTCCCTCTGGCCTGTTTGAAAGGGACACAATCTACAAATGAGTACTTTGTGAACTAAGTGAGAAAATAGTAAAGAAGAAATGACTTTGATCCAAACATGAAGTTGATAACCTTGAATCAGTATGAAAAGGTGAAGATCCCAAGTTATTTTATTTTATTTATTTGGAGGGGGGTGGAGAGAAAGAGGCAGATAGAGAGAATGGCATGCCAGGGCCTCCAGCCACTGCAAATGAACTTTAGACAATGTGCCACCTGGTACAGCTTGCCGACATGGGTACTGGGGAATTGAACCAGGGTCTTTAGGCTTTACAGGCAAGCGCCTAAGCCACGAAGCATGTCTTCAGTCCAAATATATTTAACTAAAAAAATAAACAAAAAATATAAACTAAAAAGGGAGTCTGGTGTGGTAACACACACCTCTAATCCCAGCACTTGGAAGGCTGATAAGGTAGAAGGAACACTGTGAGTTCAAGACCAGCCTGAGACTACATAGTGAATTCCAAGTGAGCCTTGGCTACTGCAAGACCCTACCACGGAAACCATCATTCATATATATATACATGAATAAATGAATATATGTATTCATATCATATATATAACATATATAATATATATATGATCTCTCTCTCTCTCTCTCTCTCTCTCTATATATATATATATATATATATATGGAAAGGAATATATATATATATATGTGTGTATATATATATATATATATAATACTTCCTTGTGGCTCATTTATGTCTTTAAGTTGACACAAAACTAGAGCTCCTCCCTGTGGTCCCCTGTGTACCCCAAGGGGGGTGTTTGCTGTGTTATGGTTCAACCTTAGATTATGCACACTTCTTCTCACTTTGAAAATGGGGTTTTATTTGTTGAATTCTCTATATTCTAATAAAATCAACGAAGGGCTTATTTTGTGTCCATAACGTGGAGAAGGTTTATTTTAAAAATAAGTTTGAAAGGCCTTGTCTGGGAAGAAAACAATAACTGAGGAGAGCCAGGGGCCCTGTGTGCAGTGTGGAAGTCGGCTCTGACAGGTGCTTGCTGTTTCCTCAGGCACTTTCCTCGCAGTGTGAGCGTTTCTTTGCCTTTTGCCCACGACAGTCACTGAGTGGGACGGAACAGCTAGAGAACTTGCAAAAGATGCTGGCAGCTGATTTCCTTTGGAGCTTGTGTAGGTTTAGAATACCAGCACATGATGGGGAAGATCTGGGGAACTTTCTGGAGCATTTTATAACTCCAGCGCTGGTCCTGCCTACAGGTCAAAGGGCATCCAAGTAGGAATTGAAGAAGTTGCTGAGCTGTCCAGGTAAATTGGGAAGAAAGGCAAAGGGAAATGAAGTGGTTTTAGGAAATAATTTTCACATTGCTATTTAGAGAATATCTCATGTTTGTCGCTTCAGGTGAACCCTGAAAAAGCATCAAAATGCAATGTCATATGAAGGGAAATGTTAGAAATAATTGAAGATGTGATGATGCTGACACCAAGGTTGGGGAGGTCTTTAAGCTCCCTTGTGCTGGAAAATTAAGATTGTAGGATTCTTTTTAGTAGATGTCAACAATATCAGAGAATGGATAGTGTCTAAACAAGGAAATTGCTAGACCAGCTACAGTAACTTAAAACAGAATAAATCTGTGATATGAGTGGAAGTATCTAAGGACTTATATAAAGAGTACCAGACATATAAACCTTGACAGGGGCTCGGCAGGCAGTCTGTCGACCACTACACAAAGACTTGAGCTCAAATGCACCGCCAGGCCTCCACCTTCTGGTTTCTGTTCCATTTAAGTCCCCAGCCTGAAAGACAGCACCACATACCTACATTCGGAAAGCGCTTCTCCTTCACTTTGCATATGTCAGTCCTCCCTGGAAACATTATTCAAGATCCACCAGGAGGTATACTTTAACAATTTCCTATGCATTTCTGGTTTTTTAATTTTTATATTTTAGAGAGACAGAAGGAGAAAGAGAGAGAGGAAGCATCAGTGTGCCAGGGCCTCAGCCACTGCAATCGAACTCCAGACGCTTGCGCCACCTAGTGGGCATGTGCCACCTTGTGCTTGCCTCACCTTTGTGTACCTGGCTTACTTGGGATCTGGAGAGTCGAACATGGGTCCTTAGGCTAAGCCATCTCTCCAGCCCTCCTGGGCATTTCTTTTTTCCTTTTTGGTTTTTCAAGATAGGGTTTCACTCTAACCCAGGCTGACCTGGAATTCACTATGGAATCTCAGGGTGGCCTTGAACTCACGGTGATCCTCCTGCCTCTGCCTTCCCAGGCATGTGCCACCACGTCCAGCCTGGGCATTTCTTAATCCTGACAAGTGAACAATGAACACTAGCCATCACCCATGGTTCCTTAGTAGTATGCACAGTCCTACTGATATCATTTCGATATGTTACTACAGAATCTATCCCAAGCAAGCTGAAGTTACATTGTGGAAATTTAGTGAGTCACATAACTGAAAAACCCCAGAAGTGATATTGCATTCAAAACAAAATCTCAAGGATTGGGCTGGAGAGATGACTTAGGCACTTGCTTGTGAGGCCTAAGGACCCATGTTCAACTCTCCTGATCCTATGTATGCCAGACCCACAAAGGTGAGGCATGCACCAGGTGGCACAAGCCCTCAAGGTGGCACAAGCATCTGGAGTTCGATTTCAGTGGCTGAGGCCCTGACGTGCCAGTTCTCTCTCTCTAAAATAAAAGTAGAGTAAAAGGTACAAAAAATGCAGTGATCAGGAGTCCATCTCTATGGTCGGTTTTGTTTGGTGCTCAATGTGGAATCACTGTGTTAAAGTACTCGATGTGGAATCACTGTGTTAAAGTGCTCGATGTGGAATCACTGTGTTAAAGTGCTCGATGTGGAGTCACTGTGTTAAAGTCCTCGATGTGGAGTCACTGTGTTAAAGTGCTCGATGTGGAGTCACTGTGTTAAAGTCCTCGATGTGGAGTCACTGTGTTAAAGTGCTCGATGTGGAGTCACTGTGTTAAAGTGCTCGATGTGGAATCACTGTGTTAAAGTGCTCGATGTGGAATCACTGTGTTAAAGTGCTCGATGTGGAGTCACTGTGTTAAAGTGCTCGATGTGGAGTCACTGTGTTAAAGTGCTCGATGTGGAGTCACTGTGTTAAAGTACTCGATGTGGAATCACTGTGTTAAAGTACTCGATGTGGAATCACTGTGTTAAAGTGCTCGATGTGGAGTCACTGTGTTAAAGTGCTCGATGTGGAGTCACTGTGTTAAAGTACTCGATGTGGAGTCACTGTGTTAAAGTACTCGATGTGGAGTCACTGTGTTAAAGTGCTCGATGTGGAATCACTGTGTTAAAGTACTCGATGTGGAGTCACTGTGTTAAAGTACTCGATGTGGAGTCACTGTGTTAAAGTGCTCGATGTGGAGTCACTGTGTTAAAGTCCTCGATGTGGAGTCACTGTGTTAAAGTGCTCGATGTGGAGTCACTGTGTTAAAGTCCTCGATGTGGAGTCACTGTGTTAAAGTGCTCGATGTGGAGTCACTGTGTTAAAGTGCTCGATGTGGAGTCACTGTGTTAAAGTACTCGATGTAGAGTCACTGTGTTAAAGTACTCGATGTGGAGTCACTGTGTTAAAGTGCTCGATGTGGAATCACTGTGTTAAAGTGCTCGATGTGGAGTCACTGCGTTAAAGTGCTCGATGTGGAGTCACTGCGTTAAAGTGCTCGATGGAGAATCACTGGGCTAAAGTACTCGATGTGGAGTCACTGTGTTAAAGTGCTCGATGTGGAGTCACTGTGTTAAAGTGCTCGATGTGGAGTCACTGTGTTAAAGTACTCGATGTGGAATCACTGTGTTAAAGTACTCGATGTGGAGTCACTGTATTAGAGTACTCGATGTGGAATCACTGTGTTAAAGTGCTCGATGTGGAGTCACTGTGTTAAAGTACTCGATGTGGAGTCACTGTGTTAAAGTACTCGATGTGGAATCACTGTGTTAAAGTACTCGATGTGGAGTCACTGTGTTAAACTACCCCAGGCTTCACTCAAGACCTATTCAAATTTCTCATCTTGGGCTTAAGAATATGGTTTCCCATGAATCCTCCCAGACGGATCCTGCTGTGTGATAAGATTAGTCTCCCACTTACGGTATACATTGAGCCATGAGGGCTCAGGGAAAAGTGTTTGTTAAAATGATTATTTTATGTTTGAATTAAAAGAAAGCTTTATTAATATTCAATATATCCTTTGCAGCTTAAATTCTCATGTAGCTTGTGAACCAGGAGGTCATTTTCTTTTGATAGGTATTCAATGAAAATAAGAGGAATGACCAAGTGAGCGAGCATTGAATTGTTTTCAACATGGTGCACTCAGCTGCATTTTATGCTTGCCACTACAAGTAGATCTATGTGTTAATATTGTGTATGTAACTAAACTTCTCCTCCCTAAATAGACAAATGGCTCAATCATTCTCTAATCAATTCTTCTGGGTAAAACTCGGGGAGGAATATCATCAGTTCTGACAAAATTATCAGTACAATTTGATGCAAATTTCTGTGTGCCCTATCATTAACCATGAATCTCACCTGAAATATATTTTGCGTACACAGTATGTAAACATTAGTATGATGTTTTGGAATAGTGTTCGTTAATGGCTTTTGCCATATCTGATTTTGGGGGGAGGTGAGTGTGTGTGTTTGTACATGTGTGAGAACACGTGTGTGCAGGTGTGCATGTGTGGGGCACATGTGGATGTGGAGGCCAGAGGTCAGTGTTAGCTGTCTTCCTGATTTGCTCTCCACCTTGCTTTACTGAGTCAGGGCACTGCATATAGAACTCCACCAAATCCATATGACTACCTAGACAGCAACCCCGGAGTCTAAACTCAGGGCCTCATGCTTGCAAAGCAAGTGCTGACGTGACTAAACCATCTCCCAGCCCTGATGTTTTGTTTAACTTAATGTTTATTGTGAGAATAAGCAAATTGTATTGGCATAGTAACATTTATACATATATAATTTATCAATAAAAAAACAGTGGGATTGCTTATATACACAAAAAGCTGTGTCACTTGAGTAGATTAAGCACAAAGTGAATTTTCTGCTGTGTTAAAGAAAGTCGAGAGGGCTGATAAGATGGCTTGGTGATTTAAGGCACTTGTCTGCAAAGCCTAAGGCCCTGGGCTTGATTTCCCCAATCCCATGTAAAGGCAGATATACAAAGTGGCTCATGCATCAAGAGTTTGTTTTCAGTGACTAGAGGCCCTGGCGCCCCCATTCTCTCCCTCTCTCTCTCTCTCTCTCTCTCTCTCTCTCTCTCTCTCTGTGTGTGTGTGTGTGTGTGTGTGTGTGTGTCTCCCTCTCCTCTTTCTCCCTATCTCTCTGTCAAATAAACAAATAGTTTTGTTTTTTTTTTAACAGTGGGGAGTGGAGAGAGAGGGAAGGAGACGACAGAAGGAGAGAGGGAAGGAATTGGACAGTCTGGAATCCTCAGGCCCGTGTTCTAGTGCATTTAGTTGGCCTGACACTTCGTTATAAGTTGGCATTGAAAAGGTGAGCTGGGCTTATAGCTTAGTGTTACTTCCCTTCCTACCCCTTGCACAGCCCCTAGCAGTATAAAAAAGAAGGAAGAGGAAGAGAGGAAAGGGAGGAGGCGGGAGAAATAAACTGCTATTTAGCATTAGGTTTACTTCCTATGGAAAATACTTCACATGTATTTACATGTTAGTAAGTTACCACATTTCGGTTAGTTTCACTTCCATATCGCTTTGTTGTGAGCAAATATGGAGTTGTCAGTAGCAGGAGATGAGTTCACACTCCACATTAACTTTTGAAGTACTTACCACCCAGTCTCTTGAATCCACTTGCTTTTCCAATTTCAACACCTTCTGACAAAAAGAATGTGGTAGTGCGCACTCCACTGACTTTGAAAAAATAAAAATTCCCAAGGGTTCGTCAAAGTCTTGATAGAAACGTCAGTTTCATTTTTTTCACGGTCTAATATAGAGCATATTCATATTATTCATATTTATAAGTGTAATTGCACTCCAAAGGAAATCAGTAATTTGTAAGCGATGATCTGTAGTTTGAACTTCGCTGCCTTGCTTTAATATAGTTGAAGCTTCCCTGGCTGGCGCTTTTGGTATTCCGAAGGCATGGGTGTGTTTGCTGTGGAGAGATAAGCGTGGCATCTGCTTCAATCCTGTGGTGTGGAGGGTGAGGGCCGTGCAATGAGCTAGAGCCGGTGCCCTGCACCAGATCCTCAGGGAACTGTCTGCTGCCTGAGATCCCTTCTCATCCGAACGTAAACCGAAATAGAGAATCCTCCTGCTGCTCAGCGCTTTCTCAGGGTCGTAACTCTCCTAACTCTGCAGCCCAGCTGTTCTTGGCACACTCAAATTTCAAAACTTTCCATAGAGGTGCGTGACAGTGTTGGATGTTACGTGTTTGTGTGTGCACCCAAGCAACCCCACCGAAACCAAGATGGGGGGAATGTCTTCGACCTCAACATCTTCCCAGACTGTCATCTGAAAGCTGAGTTGAATCTTCTTTGGTCCCCTGTGGCCAGTTGATCCTTGATGACAACCTCAATGTGACTTTTCTTAGTATGTTAAAACAATTGGATTTAAAAAACATTATTGATTTGCAAGCAGAGAGGCATAGAAGAAAGAGAATGGGCATGCCAGGGTCTCTACCATTGCATATGAACTCCAGATGCATGCACCACAGTGCGTCTTGCTTTATGTGGGTACTGGGGAATTGAACCCAGGTGGGTAGGCTTTGCAGGCGAGTGCTTTAGCCACCGATCAATTTCACCAGCTCCTAAGACATTCATATTGTGTGTGTGGGGGGGTTCATGTGTGTGGGCGGTGTGCCGCACATGTGTGCTGGTACGTGTGGGGGCCGCAGACAAGCTTGGGTGGTATTCTTTGGTTACTGGCCAACTTTTTTTTTTTTTTTTTAAATAACAGTCTCTTACTGTTTTTGAACTCACCAAGTAGGCTAAACGGGCAGGTGTACCCCAGAGATCTGTCCATCTTTGCTTTCCCAGCACTGGGATTGCAAACATAGGGCACCATTTCCAGCTTGTGTGCTGTGAGCGTGTGCACATACATGTGTGCGCCTCATGTTCCCACATGTGGAGGTCAAGGGAAAATGTCAGGTGTCCACCCCTACAGCTTCTCCATCTAGTTACCCTGTGACAGTCATTGAACCTGGAACTCCCAGGAGCCCCAGTGATTGCCTGTCTCTGCCCCCCCCCCCTTTACTCTGCAGTTACAGACACATATGACCATGCTTTTAAAGTAGGCTCTGGGGTTTGAAGTCAGGTGTTCATGCTCGCTTGCATAACAAGTGCTCTTATTCACAAAGCCATCAGCTTAGCCTCTCACACTCAGCTTATTAATTTTTTTTAAAGGTGGTTTATTGGGTCTGAACATGGGTTCTCATGCTTTAAGGCAAGTTCTTTACCCATTGAGCTCAGTTGCCTTGGAATACAACTGGAAAACTTAGAAGCCAAGTCTAAAATTCCGATAACTCCAAGTGAACTTAAAGACTGGCCACCCTCCATATTCTCTTGGAAGACCTGTAGCATTCAAGGGCCTTTCATTAGTTAAGATTGTTAGGAATAATAGGTTAGTCCTTCCATTCAGTCGTTCCTCTCCTGTTGGTCTTTAATGTGTATGTCGTCTGTTTGGGATAGCGCATTCAGATACTACTGTCTCCAGATCCGTTAGTAAAGATTAGCCCCTGTGATTAAGTTGCTGTTTCTTCCCTGGAAAGGGTCGAGTCATTTCAGACAGACAAAGGATCAGGAGATCCATGATTGTTCTGGTGTCACCTGGCTGACTCCATTGCCTGGAAGGCTGTATGGAGGAGGCAAGGTCTGCAGTGGCATTTGAAATAACTGTCTATTTATCTTGGGGCAATTTAATTCTCTCACGTATGCAGGGATGGCGGCAAAAGTGGGGTTCCATATTTTATTCGTTCCTTCTTGGAGTCACATTCCACAGTCTTCAGGGAACTGCATTATTCCTTCCGTGATTGTGCAGGAGTGTGGGACAGGCCATGAAAACGTGCTGCAGGCGATGGAGATGGCTTGGTGTCCACAGCTTTCCTTCCAAGTGTAAAGACCAGAGTTTCATCTCCAATGCCCACATAAAATGTCAGACACATTGGTGTGGGCCTGCACTCCCAGCACTGGGGAGGCAGTCACTGGAGGATCCTTGGCACTTGCTGGTCAACCAATCTAACCTAATTGGTGAGCCCATTAATGAGAGAACCCGTCTCAAAAAGAAGTGGATGTGTTCCCATTTATATTTGGCACCCATTTGTATCCATAGACAGATAGACAGAGAGACACACACACCAGGGAGAGGCATGTATGCTGCGCTACATAAGTGGATCGAGGTGTTAAGAGACTAAATGACACATTGCTGGGAACAAAATGTCCTCAGTGCTCCTCTATTCTGTGGGGAGATAGGACAAGGCAGTGATGGGGCACTGCATGGGAAATCTGTTCTCTAGCATGCAGCACTGAATTTGAATTTTGGAAGATGATGCGTAGGAGTTTTCTAGGTAAAAGTACATCCTGAGCTTTCTTATTTCTGGTGGCTCTGAATGGATACACTCACATCATAAATTGCTATTGTGGTTAATATTGTAATTAAGGCTCAATTATGTTTCAAGTATTAGCAGAATTGAGTCTGCACTTTGGCTATATTACAAAAATTAAAGCAGTAATTATTATGGGGCTATTATTATTATATTATACACACTTAAAAGATGGTACCGTACTTACTTTTTTATGTTTTGGATTAGAATTGTAAAACACGTTAAGAGGAAGGGGCAGGTCCCAGAGAGGGGGCGCTACGAAGACGAGGCCCAGCTTCAGGATAGGAGCTTCCCAGTGGGCAGGGCCCTCTCTTTCCTCTTGTCACAGGGGACGACGCAGCTGTCTCAAGCACTCAGTGCTATGACATTGCATCCCATTTTGCACATATGGAAGACCAAGGCACGCCCAGTTTCCTCTGCTAGCTGCCCGCAGCTGTCTTAGCAAGGCTCCACGGGCGAAGTGACTTTAGACTAACAGAGAGCTTTTCTCTAGTTCTACAGGACCACAGGCCAAGGTCATGGTTAGTTCCTACCAAGGGCCAGGAGACAATCTGTTCTCTGCTTTTCTCTCAACAACTGGTGCTTGCTTGGCAGCCTTTGACACTCCATGGCCGGTGCATGCATCTCTGGACTCCGTCTTCACATAGTATCCTACCTTCACTTGCCTCTGTACCCCAATTTTTCTTCCTTATATGGATATCAGAGTAAGATCCATTCTAATGGTCTCATCTTAAACTGACTACAGAGTCCCTATTTTCTTTTTTTTTTTGTTCATTTTTTTATTTATTTACTTGAGAGTGACAGAGAGAGAAAGAGGCAGAGAGAGAGAGAGAGAGAGAGAGAATGGGCGTGCCAGGGCTTCCAGCCACTGCAAACGAACTCTAGACGCGTGCGCCCCCTTGTCCATCTGGCTAACGTGGGACCTGGGGAACCGAGCCTCGAACCGGGGTCCTTAGGCTTCACAGGCAAGCGCTTAACCACTAAGCCATCTCTCCAGCCCCAGAGTTCCTAGTTTCAAATAAGTTGACAGTCACTGGTAGAAAGGGCTGAGAGGTCAACATCTTTGGTTGTGACAAACCATAATGTCACTAAGCTCACCTAACTCATGAACGGAAGGGATGATTCAAACTCAGGTCCATGTAACTCTGTGTCCTATGGCTCCGGCAACTCTGTCATCATATGTTAGGGAAATGCATTCGTAGCTAAGGATAGTGTTTCTCCTCCTCCAGCAGTGGGTGGGCAAATGCCAGGAGATTAACTTCCTGTCCAGATAGGATCGACTTGAGAGGATGTTCTGGAAATGAGTACTAGTCTATTTCTCATGGCATTGGATGGTTAGGTATACAATAACATATGTACCTGATTCCGTGTGCTGAAGGCATCTGGGAGTTTTCTTCCAGACTCAGCTCTGACATTTGAGGTCGGCTAATTTTTTTATTTGCTTTGTGTATCACAGGATTTCTAAACCCCACCCTTGGGCTATTCTAGCTATGGTTTAGAAGGTGCCAGTAGCTGTCACGGTTCTGACATCAACAATGGCCCCAAAGAAACATCCTCAATGTTTCCTGAGGGGCAGAGTCACCCTTTGTTGAAAGCCACTGACTTAGGAAAATCAGCCAGGTTCTTGCTGCATGTTGCCTAGATTCATTCAGTGTCTGTAATTGTCATGTAAGTGTGCAAGGGTGTGAGGAAGACATCCTTGTGGGCTCTCTGTCACCCACAGGCACGAGAGAGAGATGAGATGGAAGCTAACTTGAAATCTGAAAACACATAACATACGTTCTCCGAGCAGTGTAATTTGTTCGAGGCAAGAGAGTGGATTGGGAATAAATGGGAGACAAAAATGTATCATTTTTTAATCTGATGAATGCTGGATCATCTACATTTCCATAAAGAAGCAAATCTCTGATGTGGGCCTGAAAATCCGTATTATTGTTTATGCATGTGTGGCGCATGTGTGATGTGTATGCTAGACCCAAATGTGTACGTGCTGCCCTGTGGGCTCCCTGGCGGCAGCGGAGGCACACACGGGATGTCCATCACTCACCTGCCCGGTTTTCCCCTGTGCGGGAGTCTCCGAGATGCCAGGGCTTGCTGTCCCGTGAGCCCCTGGTGATTCTGCAGGGTAGGCACCCCACAGGAACTGGAGTTGCACCCTCTTTCCGTGGGTTCTGGGGATTTGAACTTGGTCCGTTTCAGGCCCCCACAGACTCTCATTTGAGCATGAAGCACACATACCCACAGAACCATCTCACTACCCCCGAAAATTAATATTCTTATTCGTTATTTGCACAACCTTTGCAGTTAAGAGCAAAGTTTATTTTATTTTATTTGTTTGAGAGAGAGAGAGAGAAAGAGAGAGAGAATGGGCTGCCAAGGCCTTCAAGCCACTGCAAACCAACTCCAGACTCATAGACCACTTTGTGTATCTGGCTTACATGGGTCCTAGGGAATCGAACCTGGGTCCCTAGGCTTTGCAGGCAAGTGCCTTAACCACTGAGCAGTCCCCCTAGCCCCATAGCAAAGTTTTAATGGCACTTTAGTCTTAGGAAAAGGCTCGTTTGCCCCATTTATCCCAGCCGGAGAATTGGTAAAGCCCTGATCTGTCTGTTGAGAAGACCTGGCTGTTCTCAGTGGGCTTTTGGGGTGCTGTTGACATTCTGGCTCAAGCCCGTCTGTGTTCTCCACGCTCCATGTTAAGCTGTGTGTGTCCCCTTGTGGTAGGAAGGCAGCTCGGAGTGTACTTGCTGGTCACTGTCACTGTATGAGTCTTTGCTGCTAAAGCCTATGTCTTCATCCCCATTCTGCTCATGCCCAAGTAATGCCTCCTGTGGCTTCGATCAGCCTCGCCTCTTGCCCTGTCATTATAGGTCTGGGGAGTTTAGATACTGTCTGTAAGCAGTGGCTTCATGTGAAGGGCTGTGGCCTAGCTTGGCCCTTGTGAGCCACTGGCAACATGTGGAAATCAGAAGTGAATATTAGTATCCGTTCAGTAAGGCGGAGCTTGATTCTGTCTACTACAGTTAGTAAAAAAAAAAAAACAAACCTGTCCCTATGATACCAGCTCATTGGCCTTGAGCTTGACCCAGGGTGAGGACTCTTGCCTTCGGAGCCACCTCCCAGGGTGGCGCCCTTGCCTGGGCGTGCTAATCACACCAGAAAGAGGCAAAGACTCCCCCAGAGAGCTCTGTCCCGGATGGCTGAAAGTGGGCAATCTCTGCACCCTGTGACCAGCCTGGAGGAGAGCCATGCACAGGGGTTGGTTCTGTTGGAAGGAACGCGGCCCACAGATGGCCCCTGACTGCCCACGAGCTGTGTGCTTGAAGGGGCTCCTCACCTGTCCCGGCCTCTTCTCCCCCCCCCCCTTTTATTTTTTTATTTTTTATTTTTGGTTTTTTGAGGTAGGGTCTCACTCTGGCCCAGACTGACCTGAAATTAACTATGTAGTCTCAGGGGTGGCCTCGAACTCACGGTGATCCTCCTCACTCTGCCTCCCGAGTGCTGGGATTAAAAGCGTGCGCCACCCCGTCCAGCTTCTCCCACTCTTTAAAATACGCTGCTCAGACAGCGCCCCCTCTGTAGAGCTGCATGAAGGTCAAATCTCCGTGAATCCCATGGCTGCCCATTGATCCCTCAGCCCACACAGTTCTCCATCACGACTTTTACATTTCAGCAGGAGAGGGTCTGTTTTAAACCATTTGTAGCATCTCCAGCTTCGAATGAACTTAAAAGCTATTTGGAGAAGCGTTCTCCTCCTGGTGTCCCCAGGGTGAACTCTACCCCTTGGAAATACCTTGCCTGCCCCTCCTCATCTTTTAAAGATGTGACGATTTTTGTTGACACAATGGCATATATCATGTTAGATAAAGGACCCAGCCTCCAATAAACTAAAAATACCTAGGAAGAAAGAATGACAGTGGGGGAAAAAGCAATAAAAATAAAAAACAGCTGGGCGTGACTCACACCTTTAATCTTAGAATTTAGAGAACAGGATTAGTGCATTCGGCCAGCCTGGGTTACAGAGGGAGGTTTTGGTCAGCCTGGACTAGAGTGAGATCCTGCCTGCAAAATAGTAAAACAGGGCTGGAAAAATGGCCCAGTGCTCAAGGTGATTGCCTGCAAAGCCTAATGAACCCAGGTCAGGTCCCCGGTACCCATGTAAAGCCAGATGCACAAAGAAAGGAAAGCACACATCTGGAGTTTGTTAGCAGTGGCTAGAGGCTCTGGCACACTGATTTTCTCTGCCTATCTGTCCGTCTGTCTGTCTGTCTCTCTCCACTCTATCTCTCTCTGCTTGCAAATGAAGAAATAAATAACTTTTTTTACAGTAAAATATTAAGTAAAATACTAAAACATGAAATAAAATAAATCTATTTGATCAATACTAGTATCTGCTGTTGGAAGCCAGGTTGTCTTACATTTGCCATTTCAAGTATTTTTGGAAGGAATTATTTTTCTTTTATTGACAAAATTTTAAATAGTACTGAGCATGGAGTACCAATGTAAAGTCATTTCTTTCTCTTACTTCTTACATTTTCACTCAGAATGTGCATTTCCATTTCAGTCACACCTTCTTGGAAATGTCCTGTGAGATAGACCCAGGGTTATTCCTATGGTGTTTGGAAATCCAGTCACGCTGACAACATTAACTATCACGGTGTGTGTTCTTTTCAGAGGATGGTCTGGGCCACTTGTTTTGGAGAAGAGCTTTTGCTCATCAAAATGTGCTCACAAACTTTTACTAGTGAGTCCCAACTCTTCCAGCTTGCAGTGCCATTCAAGAGCTCAAGGAAAGTCCTAGACTTTATAAGATCATTGCTTTTAAAAAAGCGGGGGAGTGGAGAGAGGGCTTAGCAGTTAGGGCGCTTGCCTGCAAAGCCTAAGGACCCAGGTTTAATTCCCCAGTACTCACATAAGCCAGATGCACAAGGTGGCACATGTGTCTGGAATTCATCTACTCTCTCTCTTCCTCTCTTAAATAAATAAATAATATATATGTGTGGGGGCTGGAGGGATGGCTTAGAAGTTAAGGCACTTGCCTGCAAAGCCAAAGGACCCAGGTTCGATTTCCCTAGGACCCACATTAGGCAGAAGCACAAGGGGCGCATGCATGTAGAGTTCATTTGCAGTGGCTGGAGGCCCTGGCGCGCCCATTCTCACTCTTGCTCGTTCTCTCTCTTCCTTTCTCTCTGACTCTAATAAACAAATAAAAGTAAAGAACATTTGAAAAAAAGTTAAGGGGTATTAGTTAGCTTTTCGTCACTGTGAACAACATGAACAAGGGAGGAAGGAATTTCCTAACTCATGGTTTCAGAGGCATTGTCCACAATTCTCATCATGGTGGCCAGGAAGAAGAGACAAGGGCATGCCAGTGCTGCTTTTGCCGTGGTTACCAAGTCTAGGCTGTGAGATGGTGCTGCCCATCCTCCGGAGAACCTGCTGCATAGACATTTCCACGTCCTATTAAGTCGGCATGCCAAGTCACACATCAAGACTGGGGAAGTGGCTAAGTGGTTAAAAGCACTTGTTTACAAAGCCTGCTGGTCCAGGTTCGATTCCCCAGGGCCCACAAAAGCCAAATGCATAAAATAGCACATGGATCTGGAGTTTGTTGGCAGTGCAAGATGCCCTGGCATGTCCATGTTTGATGTTTTTTTTCTCTCTTTCTCTTCCTCCTTACAAGTAAATAACTTTAAAAGAAGTTATGGGCTGGAGAGATGGCTTAGTAGTTAAGGCACTTGCCTGCGAAGCCTAAGGACCCAAGTTTGATTCTCCAGGTCCCATGTAAGCCAGGTGCACATGGTGGCACATGCATCTGGAGTTCATTTGTGTCTAGAGGCCCTGGAGCACCCATTCTCTTTCTCTCTCTCTAATAAATAAGTAAACAAATCGTTACGTAGCAGCAGTGGTTATCAGCAGATGGTCCAAGATGGAGCTGAGAAAGTACGTGTCATGAGAAGTGATGAACACAGCCCCACACACATGCACCACCTTCAGCGCTACTCCAGGCCGTTTGGAGCCCTGCTCGAAGGCAGGTCCAGAGCGCCATGATATCTGTCCTTTCTCCCAGTCACCCCTCCCCCCAGTAATGAGGAAAGTTCTACATGGAGAAATCAAACACATTCCCGGGTCTAAAGGACTCCCATTCATTCATTCTAAAGCTGTTGAGTAAGTCCTGCCCCAGTCTTGGCCCTAGGACCCGTGCCACCTACTAGTGCTGAGAGAGCCCACAGGAGACAGTCTCCAGATGAGCCCATGGTCCGAGACTCCCACAAGAATTTACCAAGTGACTTGAGGAGCAGAGAACTGTGTAATGAATAGGTGTTCTAAGAGGGTTGATGTTCCTTATCTTAGAATTGATTATTGCCTGACTGCCTTGACCTGAGGCCCTGAGAGGGTGTGGTTTAGCTCTACAGACCTCAAAAGCATTTGATGGAACACCAAGGTCTTGCCTAAAACTTTTCCCGTCCTCCCTTCCTTCTTTCCTTCTTTCCTTCTTTCCTTCTTTCCTTCTTTCCTTCCTTCCTTCCTTCCTTCCTTCCTTCCTTCCTTCCTTCCTTCCTTCCTTCCTCCCTCCCTCCCTCCCTCCCTCCATCCCTCTCTCTTTTTTTCTTTTTTCTTTCTTCCTCTGTGTGTGTTTGATATAGGTTTCTGCTTTAGCCCAAGCAGACCTGGAATTCACTATGTAGTCTCATGATACCTCAGACTCATGGTGCTCCTACTTCTGCCTCCTGAGTGCTGGGGTTAAAGGCGTGCAACAGTACACCAGGCTAACTTTTTCCTTTTGACACTCCACTGCCTGGGCAGTCATGAAAGCATTGCTGTACAGAGCGGCTGCCTCGACATGGGGTAAGGAGGGGACACAACCACCCCCACACCGGTGCTGATTTTCTTTAGCTTAATTGAAAATTTATAACATCATCATTTCCCCCCACCACCTGTTATGGGATAGAAAATACAGTGTGGGAAGTGTGGTACAAACCATTAGGGGAACGTTGGGTGAGTCAGTAACCACTAGACTCTAGTTCAGGTTTCTTGCATTTCAGATTGGGAGACATATTGCTGATTTCGAGTCGGTGTTCAATGATTTATTACCTTTTATTTGTGGTCGAGTGTTGCAGTCTATGTTGTCATGGAAATTCTATTGAATTTATAGGTCCATTTATCCAAAATGATTTTCCAGACTTCATTTCATGGTGAATCATGTGGCTGTTCCTCCCAAGTACAAAGCAATTTCTAAAAAGTTTCATATTACAGAGAGCACAAACGCTGTTCGGTGATTTTCATGTTTTTGAAATACAAATGAGTTCCACGTGCACCTAAGGGCCCTTTTTCACCCACCGTTTCCAAGGCAGCAAACTCCCACTGAGGTCCAGAGCGCATACAACAGAAAGGTTCCGAACGTGGGTTTGAGGTTGTTGGTTTTGCTTTGCATTTTCGAGATAGGGTCCCACTCTGTAGTCTAGGTTGGCCTTGAGCTCTCAGCAATCCTCTTGTCTCTTTCCCCCAAATGCTGGCAGTTCACTTGTATGACACAATACCTGGGCTGTCTGGGTGTGTATTTTAGGGTTTTTTGTAAAGATTTAAAAAATAATTTTATTGATTGATTTATTTGAGGGAGACACAGAGAAAGGAAGAGGCAGATAGAAACAGAATGACTGCATCAAGGCCTCCCGCCACAGCAGATGAGCTCCACCTTGTGCATATGACTTTTGTGAGTCCTGAAGAATCTAACCTGGGTCCTTTAGGCTTCACATGCAAGCGACTTAACTGCTAAGTCATCTTTCCAGCCCAAGAGTGTGCATGTGCATGCGTGCGAGTGTGTGTGTGTGTGTGTGTGTGTGTGTGTGTGAGAGAGAGAGAGAGAGAGAGAGAGAGAGATATGCACCAGATGCACAAGGTAGCACATATGTCTGGAGTTCATTTGCCTTGGAACACCCATTCTGTCTCCTGCGCCCCTCTCTTTCAAATAAATAAATTAAACTATTTTTAAAAGTTTAAAGAAATGAAGTGAAAGAAAGGGAATTAATGAGTGAATTGGGGTGCTGGGGAGATGCTGGAGCGCTGAGAGCATGTGCTGTGGCAAGCACGAGGACCTGGTTCACCCCGAGTTTGACTCCCCATCTCTCACATAAACGGCTGGGCATGGCCAAGCATACCTGGTAACTTCAGTCCTGGGAGGAGCAGAAACCAAAGAATTGCAAAGGGACTGAAGTTACTGGCACCCGAATTCATTCGTGGCTTACTTGGGTCCTGGGGAATCAAACCTGGGTCCTTTGGTCTTGTAGGCAAGCACTTTAACCACTAAGCCATCTCTCCAGACCAATATTTTTTATTCTTTTATTTACTATTTATTTGAGAAAGAGAAAAAATGAACAGTTGCACCAGGACCTGTAGCCACTGGAAACAAACTCCAAATACATGCGCCACCTTATGCATCTTGATTACATGGGTCCTGGGGAGTCAAACCCGGCATCTGTGGCTTTGTAGGCAAGCGCCTTATCTGCTAAGCCATCTCTCCAGCCCACATTGCATTTCTTTCTTATCTTTCTTCTTTCCATCCTTTCCTCCTTCCCTTCCTTTCTTCCTTCCTTCCTTCCTTCCTTCCTTCCTTCCTTCCTTCCTTCCTTCCTTCCTTCCTTCCTTCCTTTCTCCTCCTCTTCTTCCTTTTCCTTCTTCTCATCCTCCTCCTTGCCTCTCCTTTTTCTTTTTCTTTCTCTCTTAGACAAGGTTACATACTATAGCACACACTGGCCTAAAACTACATAGCTTTGAGCCTCAAATAGGTGACATTCCTCCTGCCTCAGTCTCCCTACACTGCTGGGATTAGGAGCATGAACCTCCATGCCTGGGTGAAAATTCAAAGGTACCTGATGGGTGGAAGCCATATGGACGTTGCTGGGTGGAGACAGAGGTGCGTCTGTTACAACAGACTGAGCCCCCCTCCCCCGAAAGCTCCACAGTGGGGAGAAGGGAAACCTAATGCTTCACCCAGCACACTGCCAGTGTCGCCCAGTGAGCGGAGCTGGGCGCTTGGCACATCAGCACCCGGTAGTGAGGTGTTGTGGGTGTTTACCGGGGTGTTGGGCCCTGTTCTGCAGCACCCCTGGATTCTGTGCACCAGGTTCTCCTGGCCCCTTCTGTCTGTCCTCATCTGTAGACGTTGCTAACTGGAGTTTACAATCACCCTAGCTATGAACTGCACAATATTCAGGCTAGGATTCCAGAGGTAACCGGCAGTGAATCTCATCACTAAAAAGAATTCTGCATTTGAAAGTGTGGTGGGTTGAAGGTGATGCCCCCCCAGATTCATGTGTTCTGAATACTTGGTCCCCAGTCATTGGCAGTTTGGGAGATGGAGACTTGCTGGAGGAGGTGGGATGCTGGGAACCAACTTCGTCTGCGTGATGGGAAGGTGTTCTTACTGCAGAATCATCCACAGTGGGAGGGTGTTCTCACTGCAGAGTCTGCATGGTGGGAGTGTTCTCACTGTAGACTGTACAGTGGGAGGGTGTTCTCACTGCGAAGGTGTTCTCACTGTAGACTGTACGGTGGGAGAGTGTTCTCACTGTAGAGTCTGCATGGTGGAAGAGTGTTCTCACTGTAGAGAGTATGGTGGGAGGGTGTTCTCACTGTAGAGTCTGCATGGTGGAAGAGTGTTCTCACTGTAGAGAGTATGGTGGGAGGGTGTTCTCACTGTAGAGTCTGCATGGTGGAAGAGTGTTCTCACTGTAGAGTGTATGGTGGGAGGGTGTTCTCACTGCAGAGTCTGCATGGTGGAAGAGTGTTCTCACTGTAGAGAGTATGGTGGGAGGGTGTTCTCACTGCAGAGTCTGCATGGTGGAAGAGTGTTCTCACTGTAGACTGTACGGTGGGAGGGTGTTCTCACTGTAGAGTCTGCATGGTGGAAGAGTGTTCTCACTGTAGAGTGTATGGTGGGAGGGTGTTCTCACTGCAGAGTCTGCATGGTGGAAGAGTGTTCTCACTGCAGAGTCTGCATGGTGGAAGAGTGTTCTCACTGTAAAGTCTGCATGGTGGAAGAGTGTTCTCACTGCAGAGTCTGCATGGTGGAAGGGTGTTCTCACTGTAGAGTGTGCATGGTGGAAAGGTGTTCTCACTGCAGAGTGTGCATGGTGGAAGGGTGTTCTCACTGTAGAGTGTGCATGGTGGGGAGGATGGCTGAACTGTGCTTGGTCCATATTGCGGTGTTTGGTTCCCAGCTGTAGTGACTCTCGGCCCTTGCACAGTCTCCGTACCTTTCCCTGTCAAGCAGATGATCTGGCTGTGCCTCGAGGATTTCAGCAGCCTGAGTCACTGAGTGGCCACCAAAGAGGGAGACAAACTGCCTGGCTCTGTTATCTCAGAATACTAGACTTTGGTTCTTCCCAGAAGCAGCTGTGCAGCTGTTTTGCTAATCTTATTTATTCACCTTACAGAAGGAAAGCTCATACATAATAAGCAGGACACATGGTGAGTTCTTGTATCTTGTATAAAGAGAATTTAGCATCCCTGAAGCCTTGCCCAGGCACTGCCCCTAGGGGGAGCCACTGTGTTTCCCTCCTGACCCATTGACCTGGATTTGTATGTGTGGCTTATTTGATTGAACTGTTGGTGAGATTTGTCAGTTACATTACCTATGGTTGGAGTGCCAACCATCACAATTTATTTCTTGCTTCAGTTTTGGTTATCACCTGCACAGGTTGCAATTTGAGCAGATTGTAAACAACCCTTTCAAAAGGTTACTTGCATTTTCCCCTTTAATTAAAATTTAAAGACTTATGAGCAGACTGGGACCTTACAGTGTTCACGGAGTGATAGAAGGTTTTGTTGTGATTGACTCTGCCCCGTACCTGAATGCTGGTGTTTTTACTTCATTTACTCATGGGCTGTTAAGGTGCAGATGGGCTAAAGAACTTCTCTGCATCGTCCACAGCAATTAAATGGCAGAGCTGTTATTACCATCTTCCTTAAACTCATGATAAAGCGACATGGGCACAATGCACTTCCCTCGCCTACCACATTTGTGTCCAAACTTATGCTGAACTATAAGAAATAATGCCATGAATTATATACAGTAAGTTCCTGAGAAAACAGAACTTCCCATTGTGGCCCAGAGTCTAAACTCTTCCCAGTTACAGAAAAGTTTTCAATGTCACCTAATATAGTCGAGATGGGATAAGCAAGTTACAAAGAGACTGTGTGACTCTCAGTTGTTGGGGTGCCTGTTTGGGTGACCCACAGACCCCGTAGCACATGTTTTGGGCTCAACTGCTGCAAAAATTTCAATTCCTGCTGCAAAGAAATTGAGGCTAATTCCATGTTACGAAGCAAGGGAAGAAAGGAACTAGTGAAGGGCTGCATGTTACGTGATTACGTCTATTGTGTGAAGCAAGCCGGGCAGGATGTTTATTGAAATGCTGCTTTGCCTGCAAGGATGCTAAGTACCTACTCTTTTTCAGAGCTAATATGATGAAGCCTTCTCGAAGCCCACACATGGGCTTCTTTGCTATATCTAGTAGCATGACTCGTTGGAATATCGGCTGGTGCATGGAAAAGGTTAATCTCAGCCTAGTTTTCTCATCCTTTCTGCTCATACAGATTCACAGTAGGGAATGGTGAGTTCCCTGTTTGTTCCAACTTTGCCAGGGCAGGGTGAGGAGTGAGGTGCCTGGCTTTCAGAAGGGAACCCCGAGATTAGACATTCAGATGCCCTCCACAGGCATATTGGCTCTGACTCCACACTCTCCGATTGGTACTCAGAGTGCCCAGTTCTCCCTCTTTCTTAAAAAAAAGAAATCCACTCTTCCTGTTAGCAGCCTGAGGTGACCTGTGAAAATGGTTCACTACTCTCTCGACCCAGGAAACCCCACAAAATCATGCAAGTCGAGGGGTTCAAATCTTCGTGTTCACTTTAAGAACACCCGTGAACCTGCTCAGGCTATCAAGGGTAGGCATATCTGAAAAGCCACTAAGTATCTGAAAGACGTCACTTTAAAGAAGCAGTGTGTGCCATTCCGGCGATACAATGGTGGAGTTGATAGGTGTGCCCAGGCTAAACGGTGGGGCTGGACACAGGGTCGGTGGCCCAAAAAGAGTGTCGAATGTCTGCTGCACATGCTTAAAAATGCAGAGGGTAATGCTGAACTTAAGGGTTTAGATGTGGATTCTCTGGCCATTGAACATATCCAGGTGAACAAAGCGCCCAAGATGCGCCGCCGTGCTTACAAAGCTCACGGTCGGATTAACTCTTACATGAGCTCTCCTTGCCACACTGAGATGACCCTCACTGAAAAGGAACAGACTGTTCCTAAACCGGAAGAGGAGGTTGCACAGAAGAAAAAGATATCCCAGAAAAAAAACCTGAAGAAACAAAAACTTATGGCATGGGAGTAAATTCAGCATGAAAATAAATGGAAATAAAAGGACCATTGGTTGTGTTTATTAAAGCATTTTAAGTGTCAGATCAAAAAAAAAAAATCCAAAACTATTTATTTATTTATTCGTTTTATTTGAGAGAGAAAGAGGCTAATAGAGAGATAGTGTGTGTGTATGAGAGAATGGGCATGCCAGGGCCTTCAGCCAATGCAAATGAACTCCAGACACTTGTGCCACCTTCTGCGTCTGGCTTATGTGGGTCCTGGGGAGTCGAAGCTGGGTCCTTTCGCTTTGCAGGCATACACTTTAACCACTGAGCCATCTCTGCAGCCCCTTACCTCTTTTTTGTACAGTTCCATAAGAAATAAGTTGGTGAGCTGAATTGTATGAGGGCCTGTGTTCTCTGGGGAGAACTCTGCTCCAGTAGACTCCGAGAGGATTCCAAGAGAAAAGAAAAAATGTAGAGGCTTCAAAATCTGGGGCTGGGGAGATGGTTCAGCACTTAAAGGGGCTTGCTTGCAAGCAAAGCCTGCTAGACTAGGCTTGATTCCTTAGTACCTACGTAAAGCCAGATGCCCAAAGTGTCAACTATGTCTGGAGTTTGTTTTCAGTGGCAAGAGGTCCTGGTATGCCCGTGCTCTCTTTCAAATAGCTGAATAAGACATATTCTTTAAATTGGTAAAGGAGACCCTTTTCGCCTTTCCTGTCTTGTCTTGGGACCATTTCCTCTTGACTATTGTCACAGTGCCCTGAGGGATGATATCGGCACATAGTATAAAGTTAAAGGATAAATAATTGACCTTCAAAGATATCTGATTACCCGTAGTTAGTGCTCTGCACATCTCACTTGACCAGGAGCCAGTCATTGCTTTGAGGGTTTGTTGTTGTTGTTGTTGGGTGTGTGTGTGTGTGTGTGTGTGTGTGTGTGTGTGTGTGATGCATTTACTCAAACGTTGGCATCCAAAGAAAGAGCTAACCTGGCCTCCTCCGTGACTTCAGTTTTCCTAAGCATCGACTGCATTGACTGTGTCTTCATCAGTCATGGTACCTTCCCCAGAACACGCATTAAGCAGATCGCCTTGCCATTTGGGAGAGAGTAGAGTGATGAGTCTTTGAACTCTGAGATCATGAAGGTTCTTTTTCTCTCCCAAGGCACTTTCCATCTTTAAGCACTGTATGGATTTTAGAAATTATGAATTTTTCAAATCTTTGCTTCCCTTGCCTGGCAGATGAGAACTGTGGTGACGCATACTCATTGGTAACAAGCGATGCCGCTGAATTAGTGACAAAAGAAACCTCTTACCGCTTTTTTTTTTCTTTTCTTTTCTTTTTTTTTTTTTTTTTTCTTTTTTGTGGTAGGGTTTCATGTAATCTCAGGTGGCCTGGAATTCACGGCGATCTTCCTACCTCTTCCTCTGGGTGCTTGCGCCACCACAGCCAGCTAGAAATCTCTTTATCTCCTATTTGTTCATTTGGTGGTCATTCAACTTAACAAAGAAAATGTACAAATTGGGAAAAAATATATTTTAAATGACATTTCAACTGGCATCATTTTAACAGAAAGTTGTTAACCCCGGGAGAAAAGAGAAGCTAAACAGGTATTTGTCAGGGCTGGCAAGATGGTGTGTAGCCAATAACGTGCTTACTCGCCAGCACAAGGACCTGAGTTTAATCCCCAATGCATGGTAATGCAGGAGGCACGGGCACATGCCTGTAATCCCAAGTGGCACAGGGATCCCTGGAGCTCACTGGCCAGCCAGTCTCGATGACTTGGTGAGCTCCAGGTCCCCTAGAGACTGTCTCAAAAAGGAATGGATAATGTTCTTCCTGCAGATGACAGCCAAGGTTGTTCTTTGGCCCACACAAGTATTTGCTCCAAAACACACGCGCGCGCGCCATGCATGCATGCATGCAAAAACAAACAGTTATTTGTGAACCTCTGCATATATCCCATGAGCCCTTGCAGGGAAGCACCATTGGCTGCTGTTAGTGCTGTTCATACACTACCTGATTCACATCACCCCGTGCTTTCCCGTGGCGTCTGTCACGGATCCATTTCCCATACCTGTGCTTAGCACACACTTCCTGACAAGGGTCAGGTGTGATGGGTTTTCCCTGTCAAGTACGATCACTTCCAGATGTCAGATGATGCCATGCGCTGTTGTAGCGTAGCCATCCCTCTGACCAGGCTACAGATAGGCTTGTAGTTTTTCTTGGTCCACCTTTCCCCGTGGTAGAAGTGCTCAGGCCTGTAATGTTGAAAGCATTGTCACATCTTGTCCCATGACTCCGCCCTGAAGTTCTCCACCTCTCAGGGGACTTCTTGGTTAGTTTCAGCTGGCGTCATTCTTTTTGTTTGATCGTTTGCTTGCTTTTTCTTTCGAGGGAGAGTCTTGCTGTAGCCCAGGCTAACATGGAATTAGGCTCAGGCTGGGCCTTGAATTCATAGTGATCCTCCTGCCTCAGCCTCCCAAGGGCTGGGATTCAAGGCGTGTGCCGCCACTCCTGGCCAGCATCATTCTTTGGTTAAGGAGATGCGTGTGAAAAAGCGATAGCCATTGATTGGAAGCTGACCCCACTTGTTTTCCTCTGAGGAGGGTGTCCTATTTAGAATGGACTTGCTAAGCTAGGGAATGTTCTTGAAGAACCAAAATATTCCAATTTTGAATACACTTGGAAGATATTGAGCTGAAGTTAATGGCTTTTTAAATGACATTGCTCACCCAAAAGATGCAGACTGAAGAAAAGGCCACTTCTACTAGGCAGGAACAATGCAAGTTATTGATGGGGAGAGTAATAGATTGAATGAAACAAAAACTAAAATCAGTCCATAGGCCCAGAAATGAATGGGCAAATAAGTGAATGAGCCTTGGAGAATGGGAATAGACTGTCCCTTAAGAATTTCATTAATGTGGGCTGGAGAGGTGGCTTAGTGGTTAAGCGCTTGCCTGTGAAGCCTGAGGACCCCGGTTCGAGGCCCGGTTCTCCAGGACCCACGTCAACAGATGCACAAGGGGGCGCACGTGTCTGCTGTTTGGTTTGCAGTGGCCGGAGGCCCTGCCGCGCCCATTCTCTTTATATATGTGCCTCTTTCTCTCTCTCTGTTGCTCTCAAATAAGTAAAAATAAAAACAAAAAGAATTTTAAAAAAAAGAATTTCATTAATGTGCCAGGTGTGGTGGCACACACCTTTAATCCCAGTACTCAGTAGGCAGAGGTAGGAGGATCACCATGAGTTTGAGGCCACCCTGAGACTACATAGTGAATTCCATGTCAGCCTGAGCTAGAGTGAAACCCTACCTCAAAAAAGAATTTCATCAATACATACAGATAAATAGTGGAGTTAGGAAGTCAATGAATACTAAAACTAGTGGGTGACAGATGAATGTCATTTCAGAATTTCTTCTTACCATGTGCTTTAATTTTTTTTAAATTTATTTGTAAGCAGAGATAGATAGAAAAGAGACAGACAGAGACAATGGACATGTCAGGGCCTCCAACTGCTGCACACAGATTCTAGATGCATACACCACTTTGTGCATCGGGCTTTACAGGGGTTCTGGGAAATCAAACACAGGTCATTAGGCTTTTCAGACGAGTGCCTTAACTCCGGAGCCATCTCTCCCACCCCCATATGCTTAAAACATATCTTATTTATTTATTAGAGGGAGAAAGAGAGAGAGAAAGAGAGAATAGGCCCACCAGGACCTCCAGCCACTGCAAACAAACTCTAGATGCATGTGCCACCCTGTGCATCTGGCTTCTGTGGATACTGGAGAATCGACCCTGGGTCCTTAAGCTTTGCAGGCAAGTGCCTTAACCGCTAAGCCATCTCTCCAGCTTCCCCCATGTGCTTTTTAATTTCATTTATTTATTTATTTATTTTATTTTTTTTTCGAGGTAAGGTTTCACTCTAGCCCAGGCTGACCTGGAATTCACTATGGAGTCTCAGGGTGGCCTTGAACTCATGGGGATCCTCCTACCTCTGCCTCCCGAGTGCTGGGTGCTTTTTAATTTCAAACAAAGATGAATAACTGTGAATGGAGGAAGGTTGTCAGTTGTGAGCCTCACCATGCCACGGAGGTGAATGCCCCCAAACACCCCCAGTATTGGGCACGCACATCCTGAGTGGATGCACAGAGCAACCTTGGTGCTGTTGTGTGACGTCATAGGAGGCACTGTCTGAATCTAAATGTGAGAAGCACATGTGAGGGCAGACAGTGAACTCACGCGGGATTATCCTTTGTGTGTGACATCCCCAGAGTCAAGAAGGGCACAGGCCAGCGAGCTACCTGTCCAGGTGACCATGACATGGTGACCGACACTGGACAGACGTGCTGAGTTTGACGCTAGATTAGATCCTGAACTCAGTACTGAAATATAGTCTGTCCTGGACTTTATGGGGGCACTTATTGAACTTTGAAAAAAGGGGCTATAGAAATGGCTGTGGTTAAGGTACTTTCCTACGAAGCCTAATGACCTGGGTTCAGTTCCCTAGAATCCACATACAAAGTGTACAAAGTGATGCATGTGTCTGGTGTTCACTTGCAGTGGCTAGAGGCCCTGGCACACCCGTTCTCTGTCTCTTTCTCTCTCTGTCTCTCCCTCTCTCTCATCTCTTTCTCTTCTTGCTGGCAAATAAAATTAAAAAAGACATTTAAAAAAATTGAAAACAGGCTGAGAGTTGATTATTTTTATTTATTTATTTGAGAGTGAGAGACAGAGAAAGAGGCAGATGGACAGAGAGAATTGGCCTGCCAGGGCCTCTAACCACTGCAAATGAATTTCAGACATGTGCGCCCCCTTGTGCATCTGGCTACTGTGGGTCCTGGGGAATTGAGCGTGGAACTGGGGTCCTTAGGCTTCACAGCTAAGCGCTTAACCGCTGAGCCATCTCTCCAGCCTTTAGAGTTGATTAATAGTATCAAGTCAACATGAAATTTGCTTACTTTAATAATTATACTGTGATAATGTATGATTATCTTATTCATAGAAATGAACTGGTCATGGTGGCGCGCGCCTTTAATCCCAGCACATGGGAGGCAGAGGTAGGAGGGATTGCTGTCAGTCCGAGGCCACCCTGAGACTACATGGTGAATTCCAGGTCAGCCTTACCTAGAGTGCGACCCTACCTTGAAAAATTATTCATAGAAAGTATACACTTATCCATTCCAGTGTAATAGGGCATATTATCTCCCTCTTATTTCCAAGTGGCCGATAAAAAATATGTAGCATACTGTGTGTGTGTGTAAAGTTAGATTATTGCATAGAGTGCAGAGGACTGTCACCTCATCTGCGATGTTTTAGGTCTGTTTTTGCATGTGTGCATACTGGTGTTCTGTATGTGTGCCCGTGTGTGCAGATGGACGTGCCCGTGGTGCACACGGCAGCCAGAGGGGAACTTAAGGTGTTATCCCCCAGGCACTTTGCCTACCTTTTTTCACCTACCTTTTGTTGTTGTTGTTGTTGTTCATTTGTTTACTTATTTATTTATTTGAGAGCAGCAGACATAGAGAGAAAGACAGAGAGAGAGAGAGAGAGAGAGAAAGAGAGAGAATGGGCGCGCCAGGGCTTCCAGCCTCTGCAAACGAACTCCAGACGCGTGCGCCCCCCTTGTGCATCTGGCTAACGTGGGACCTGGGGAACCGAGCCTCGAACCGGGGTTCTTAGGCTTCACAGGCAAGCGCTTAACCACTAAGCCATCTTCTCCAGCCCACCTACCTTTTTTTTTGAGGCAGGGTTTCTCACGAGCCTAGAGCTTGCCGATTTGACTACCTGATGTAGTGGTTTGATTCAAGTGTCCCCCGACAAACTTAGGTGTTCTGAATGTCATGTACCCAGCTGATGGCAATTTGGGAATTAAACCCTCCAGGAGGCAACATATTGCTGGGGGCGGGCTTATGGGTGTTATAGCCGGCTTTCTCTTGCCAGTGTTTGGCACAGTCTCCTGTGGCTGTTGCCCACCTGATGTTGGCCAGGAGGTGATGTCCACCCTTTGCTCGTGCCATCATTTCCCCCTGCCATCATGGAGCTTCCCTGCCGGTCTGTAAGCCCCCTTTTTTTCTCCACCAGCTGCTCTTGGTGGGGTGTTTTCTGGCAGCCGTGCAACCCTGACTGCAACACCTCACAAGACAGTGAGCCCTGGCGTTTCTATGGGTGTGCGAGGGCTTGAGGTCAGCTTTCCTTGCTTGCAGGGCCACTTAACCATGGGTACTTTGGGCCCTTTGTGTCAGCTTATCAGCTTATTTGCTTCTTGTGTCTTTGGTAGGGTGTTGACGGCACTGTGTAGTAAACCACCCTCACGTTCATACATGGAACTCTCTGGATGTGATTCATTTTAGGGTGTTGACGGCACTGTGTAGTAAATCACCCTCACGTTCATACATGGAACTCTCGGGATGTGATTCATTTTTTACTTTGGAGGATCTTGTTATGTAGCCCAAGATGGCCTGAAACTCACACTCCTCCTGCCTTAGCTCCCGAGAGGCTGGGATTGTAGGCATGCACCGCCATTCCTAGTTGGGTGTAGCCATCGGTAGTAGACGCAGAGACCTGAGGGTCACTTGGGAGCCACCTCAAGCACCTGCCAGACATGTCTTTGCAAAGCCAGTTTGCAGCCTCTGTCTGAATTTTCTCATTAACAACAGCAACAACAAACAACAAAATGCTGGCGTTTGGCTCATTCAGCAAACCTCATCTCCTTATTTATTTTCCTATTTTCTGGTGACTTCCAGTGTGAACATAATTCAGTAGACTACAACTTGAGAGAAATTGCAAGGAAAATTGATATTTCTGACATGGGCTGCTATTCTCTTTATGAGATTTTTTTTTATTACTATTATCCAGTTGGGTGGAGGCTTGACTCCAACATGTTTTCTGCAAATGCATATCCTCACCTAGTTGTAAATGACATGTCCTTGAAAACATCCTAAAGTAGGTTGTATCACACTCTGTTCAGGTGATGCATTGAAAAGAGCTGTCCCTGTTCATGGGTTGAAATGTAACAAAACCTTCTGGAACCTACTTAATTTGAGGGCCTGAGTTTTAAAAGGACAGTGAAGTGTAATTTTCTGAATGTACTTGTGTGGAATTTTGCCCCTCTTGGGTTAGGTTAGTAGCATTGTACCCAAAGCAATTCACCCAGTATCAAATTGTTTTAATCTACCCCTCATGGAATGGATTTTTCTCAGTGTCAATTCGTGATGTCTAATGCTGTCCCAACCTAAAGGTAACACATTTGTAAGAAACTGTAAGACTTGGTGGGAACTCTTGGTCTTCGTAGAAAAAAAATTTCTTTTAAGAATGAAAAATCTTGCAAAAGAATGTGTACCTCCTCTTACCTGGGTAGGTGCCTAGATGGCCCTAGAAAGTTCCTGGCTCTGAGCTGCCTCATTTCACCCTCAGAAAGCAGCGGCATCATGCGCTTAACATCTCTGTTCATTCAGCCTTCGGGACTCTGCTTGCTTTCGGCCTGTGGTGAATCACCGCCACTTAGCTTTGCCTGCTGGAAATTTATTATTTCCCACACCCTAAGCATCAGTCATATCCCCAGACCAAGGAGACGCTCAAATTTACTGTTTCAATGTCCGATCTCCAAGCAGGCCCTCCCAGCTGGGAAGTGGTTATTCATTCTATTATAGACCACGTCACAGCCTGCCGTTTGGAACTGTAGAAAAGAGAGATCCGGTTTTTGGAAAGGGTCGTCCAAAGAATATTACTGGGCGTGTTCACATGTTCCTATGTGTGGGGGGACACGTGTGTGCGGATGCATGTGCACATATGTGCATGCGTGCGCAGGCCAGAGGACAGCCTCTTGTCTCACCCTCCGGCCCATCACCCAAAGCTGTTTGAGACGGGGTTTTTTTTGCACTGGCCGGGAGGGAGCTTGCCTCTTTGGATGGCCAGCGAGCTCTGCGGAGCTGTCCATCTCTACCTGCACGGCGCTGGGATTACTCTGTGTGCGTGCGTGCACGCACCCTGGGCATTGACATGGGGACTGGGGAGAGAACTCCCATCCCCGTGCTTTGCAAGGGAAGTGGTTTCCATACCGAGCTGTCTTGCCAGCCCCTCTTACTAGGATTTTAAAGAAATCTGTCACGTGTTGGCCTGTTTTGATGCTGACGTGGTGTGGAGCGCTGGGCCGTGACACCTCACGCCGGCCCCCACAAGCTGCGCCACCAGGCACAGACACTTGACCTTGTATGCGAGGAAGCTGCTGTTTAGAAAATCGCTCGCCTGAGGCCTGCGAGGCGAGGAAGCTGCAGTGGGAACCACAGTCCTGTTTCTTCACGTGGGTGGTCTCTCGGGGAGCCCCTTGGCTCTACGTGTGCACTCCCGTGTCCTCCGAAAAACCAAGGCGCGTGCAAGCATTCGAACCGTGCGGTGGCTTCTAGTTGACGTGTCTGTCTGTGACTTGCTTTTTGAATATGAAACGCCAGCTAAATATAAGAGGAGGTATTTAAGACTGGGATAGGAGCTCCTGGACTTGACACTCCCTCTGACGTTCAATCTCACCGTCCATGTCCGGAAACCTACTTTTCTCACCTCGAGCTGAGTGGACTGGTCTTTTCTCATCTGCATAATGCTGTGCAAAAGCCTTCCGCGCAATGATGTACGGGATGGCTTTTTGCGCACTGTAAACTCTAAAGCATTATCATCATCATGATGGTTACCTTAATATTTCTTTGCGCATTTCGAGGGCATGCCCTTTGGACAATTTCAATATACTCGCGAGACATGCCTTTGAATTCTCATCATTTGTGTCGGACGCGTTTATAGTCATGCACCCATTTGTTCTTTATAATTTTACACATGGATTCCGTCTCACAGCTGAGCCTTTCAATTGCAAGCTGTTTATCTGTCTTCAGTTTTGCCTGTGGATGGGGCAGAGTTTTATAGTGAGCTCGCCCGTAGGAATCAAACGGCAGCGGGGGCTACAGAGATGGCTCAGTGGTTAAAGGCATTTGCTTGAAACCCCTGCTGGTCCAGGTTCAATTCCCCAGTACCCGCTTAAAGCCAGATGCACGGCATGGCTAACCTGTAGTTCTTTTGCAGTGGCAAGAGACCCTGGTATGCCCATTGTCAATTTGTCTCTCTCTCTGCTTATAAATAAATGAAAAAAAGTTTTGGCTTTTTTTGAAATAGGGTGTCACTGTAGCCCAGGCTGACCTGGAACTCACTCTGTAGTCCCAAGCTAGACTTGAACTCCCAGCGATCCTCCTACATCTGTCTCCAAAGTTCTGGGACAAAAGGCATGCGCCACCACCCCTAGCTTGAAAATATTTTTTTCATTTTTGAAAAGGCATTGGAAGTAGGTAGTTTGGGCGTCTTGGGTGTGTTGTGGTCATATGGAGAGGTGTGATATATTTACATAGGGGTTAAGAGGCATGATGTCTGGGTCTACCCTCATGCTCACTAGTAATGGACTGTATATGCAGATGCATGAAGTAACGGAGCACGGTCTAGTTCAGTGGGGAACCCAGGCCTACTGGACTGTGCTATGCTCTGCCTGTGTCTGAGGTTGAACTTTGTCCTGACACAATGTCTAACTGTCTTCTAGATGCAGATCTTCTTTTACAACCCCGACGACTTTGACAGCTTTCAAACGGCCATTTCTGAGAACAGAATCATCGCGGCCATGGCCACATTCTTCCAAGTAAGTAAACGCTGGTGGGAGCTCTTCAATCATAGGATTCTCAGAGTATCTTTTTTTTTTTTTTTTTGTTCTTAGTTCGCCGAATTGTTCATGCTTAATGAATGCATCTGTTTCCTAGTTCACACCTGTCTAAATGAAAGATATTTCATATTGTCTAATGTGTGATTTAAAATGTAAATAAGTATGTTTAGAAACATAATGCAAATTTTTGCATGAATTATTCTGATTTTATTGCTACTTGACTGGCACACCGATTGAAGAACACATTTGTCAAAGAACTTACTTTGCTGCCGAAGCATTTTGAACAGGCTCCTTTGGAATATTAAGAGGCTGGTGCAAAGGAAAGCTAGCTTTCTTTTAAGCAACTTTAAATTTGACAACACTTGCAATTAGATTAATGAATACCACCAGTCACTTCTTAAAGAGATTCCCTTTCTTTTCCTCCCAGAAATCCCCATGGCAACGAAAGTATTTGTTAAGACTCTTTCCAATTAGTACAGTTAGGAACTCCGATCCCCTCCATGGCCACAACTTCCCAGTAATCCTCCTGTAGTAGATTCCTACATTTTGGTATTGGAAGTGTGAGTCAGCCATTGTGCCCAGCTCTTTCTTTCTCTTATCGTGGCTGTATTGACTTCTGCTGAAAGCTCACATGTTGATTTTGTACATAGAATGGGAATATCCTTCTATGTATATAAAACTTTTTAAACAAGTATGTGTATGAAGGTGCACATATGTGTGTGTGTGCGTGAAAGGCCAGAGGATAACATCGGGTGTGGTTCTTCTCTTTGCTGGGTGGAAAGGGTTTATTTCAGCCTTTTAGATTCCAGGCAGGGTTTCACCATGTGGGAGGAAGCTGTTCTGCCTGTCTGCTGTGAGTATATGATAGAGTGAGCCAAGGGCCAGCACTCACAAACATGAACAGCCAGAGTTCAAGTTGGCTCTAAACACACCTTGGGAGAAACTCAAGATCCAGTGACACGCCTCCTCCAGCAGGGCTCCGGCTGCTGATGACTAAGTAGGAAGCTTAATAAAAAATACCCGAATCTACGGGAGACATATATTTACATTCAACCCCCACAGGTTCTATCTGGACCCTTTCTGTTCTTGCACTGTGGTGGTTTGCCACTGACATTACAAAACAACTAACTTTGAGATATTTCCCAAGGGTAAGGCCCTTGATTTTTTAAAAAATTTATATTTTATTTCTTTATTTGCAAGCACAGAGAAAGAAAGAGAGAAAATGGGCACATCAGGGCCTCCAGGCACTGCATATGAACTCCAGACATATGTGCCTCTTTGTACATCTGGCTTTATTTGGGTACTGGGGAATTGAACCCGGGTCATCAGGCTTTGCAGTAAGTGCCTTAACTGCTGAGCCATCTGTCCAACAAAACCCCTTGATTTTTTAAAAAATTATATTTATTTACTGGAAAGAGAGAGGCTGGCGGGGGGCGGGGGGAATGAGCATGCCAGGGCCTCCAGGCATTGCAAATGAACTCCAGACACATGCCAGCTTGTACATCTGGCGTATGTGGGTACTGGGGAATCAAACCTGGGTCCTTAGGCTTCACAGGCAAGTATCTTAGCCACTAAGCCATCTCTCCAGCACCCCCTCCCTTGGGGTTTTTTATCACTGCCTTTTTGTAGGCTGCTTCTTAGGTAGCTGGCCTTTACTTCTGACCTCCTGTCATGACTACTGACTACTTCTGCCCTGAGCAACCAGCCCTCCTTCGTAGGGTACCATTTGTATAGAGAAAAATAATTTTTGTAAATGTTTTTGAGTGTTGGAAAGACTACTTCATGCATGCTGTACCCAAGTGCTTTCTAATTTTCTAGCTCTGTAAACACTTGTTAAATATAGGACCAATTAGAGTCTTGGGCTGGGGAACCATCCAAAATACTTCCCTGTGAAATCTCTGCTTGGAACGCTGTAAAGATTTCTAGGACAAGACTGCTAGTTCACATGTGAAGAAATTGCATGTGTGCTTTCCTCTGTCGGCCCCTTCTCTCAATTTCGACTTGCTGTCCTGTCGTCAGAGACCAGAGGGGCGGTAATAGGAAGCAGGGTTGTATCAGGCAGTGGGGCTGAACGACTGTCTTTGTTTCTTTCTCGCGCCAGTCCACATGTGGGTTTCAACATCGGAATTCACACTGTGAACTTCATGCAGTGGAAAGAAAAACGTATTGTTATTTTAACATTTCAGTCTATTTAGATGGCGTAGTTGGGATCTATCCACAAGAGTGATAATTTTGAAACTTTGATATTTCTCTGCAAAATCGAGAAGCCTTGATGTATTTGTCCAAACTCAAGCACAACATCTTCTACATCTTTCTAGCACCCGTTCTGTAACCAGGAAGGGGACTCGTTGTGACAATCAACGTAGAAATTAGAACGTTCTCCTGTCCACCAGGCCTCAGAGTTGGAGGGCCATGAGTGGCAGTCGTAAAACGGCGAACAGAGCAAATGTCTCACCTGTCAGGAGGCTCCGCTCTGACCTGGTGTTCACGAACCCGTGTGTTCATCCTCCAGAGTGACCTGGTTTGAGGGACCTGCAGACCCACATCCTGGCTGGGTCACATTCTGTGCAGACATTGGTCTTGATGTGGTCTTCACGTGCAAGAACAATTTTCTGAGCCGCGGAGGTGGCTCTGTGGGTGAAGGGCTTGCCGCACAAGCACGAGGCCCTAAGTGTGCATGTAAAAAACTCTGAATGTGGCAACGTGTGTGTGACCCCAGTGCTGGCGAGGCAAACATAGAAGGATCTGGGGGTTGTCTGGCTAGCTACTATAGCCAGCCTGGTGAGTTCCATGTGCTGTGAGCGACTCTGTATCAGAAACTAACGTGAAGATTGACATCACTCACAAACACACACACACACACACACACACACACACACACACACACACATGCCTGCATACGCAAATGTGTATGCCTGCCTGCATCAGATGTATGCAATACAAAGAAAGCATCATGTTATTCCTCATTTGTTTTTCTAAATTTTTTGTTTATTTTTATTTATTTATTTGAGAGCAACAGACAGAGAAAGAGGCAGAGAGAGAGAGAGAGAGAGAGAGAGAGAGAGGGAGAGAAAGGGTGTGCCAGGGCCTCCAGCCACTACAAACTAACTCCAGACACAAGCTCCCCCTTGTGCATCTGGCTAACGTGGGTCCTGGGGAATCGAGTCTTGAACTGGGGTCCTTAGGCTTCACAGGCAATTGCTTAACCGCTAAGCCATCTCTGCAGCCCTCCTCATTTGTTTTTAATGATTTCCACGGGCTCCCCAACATGTGTGTTGTTTTCAGGTATTTGGGTATATATTCTTTGCCTCTGTTGTGATTAGGGAGAAAGTTCGTAATGCTGTCAGGACGTGGTCTTAAGCACAAACCTAGTGGGCCCATACGGACCAAGACCAAGACCTCTCCCGTGCCTCGAATCTCAATTGACATCGCGTGGCTTCATTGTGGCTCATAGACATGATTTGTTGAACCTATGCGTTGTTAAGAGGCTAAGTCTAGGAGATGTAACATAAAGCATGTTGACGTAGCAATTACCAAGATTAGGGGAATGTCTGGCTCTGCTTGGGAAAGGTGATGCCTCCTATCGTAACACAACCCCACTCCACCCGCCATGCTCATTCATGTCAACGTGACCCTCAAACCTTGGCCTTTTGCATGGACCTCAGAAACGTAATCCAACAGTTGGCATCTTTTGTTGTTGTTGTTGTTTGTTCGTTTCAGTTTTTTTTTTCTTTCTTTTTTTTTTTTTTTTGAGATAGGGTCTCACTCTAGCTCAGGCTGACCTGGAATTCACTACGTAGTCTCAGGGTGGCATTGAACTCATGGCGATCCTCCTACCTCTGATTCCCGAGTGCTGGGATTAAAGGCGTGCACCACCATGCCCTGCTTAGCTGGCATCTTTTGGAACAGGGTTGAAGGCCATTCTCAGTGTTGGAAGATGGCAAGAGTCACGTGACTGCTTCATGTGACCCAGATGAAGGAGGTGGAAAGCACCTCCATGTACAGAAGATGGGGAGTTAATTGTGCAGTCCTGGTTCACAGAACTCAGGGAGGGGAACACACTGGTAGCCATTGATTAGTGCACGTTTCCACCACGTGGTGGTCTTGTGCACAGATGAAAGCGTATATTTTATCATTCACACCACCACTGCTGGGCTAGCAGTCCTGGGAAAGGATAAATGATAACTTTTCATTATAAAATGTTTCATTCCAAACGACTATTTTTATTTATTTATTTATTTTGCTTTTTCAGGTAGGGTCTCACTCTGGCCCAGGCTTACCTGGAAGTCACTATGTAGTCTCAGAGTAGCCTTGAACCCACAGTGATTCTCCTACCTCTGCCTCCCAAGTGCTGGGATTAAAGGCATGTGCCACCACACCCGGCTCTTAAAAGGCTTTTCAAAATTAAAGTTTGAAATATACACTTGATGAGATAAAGGAATTTGTTGTTAAATCACCGAAGAGGATAAATACCTTAACTAATATAAATACAAAATGAAAATAATTATTTGGTTTATTTTTAAGTAGAACTTTCAGTATTCTCCATTGTTTATCTGAATGTGAATGTCTATAAAATGTTAACTACTGAAAGTTATTAAGATACTCTTTTTTAAAGTACTGTATTATTGTAATATCTTACATGGGTTATCTACTTAAAAAAATAAGAAACAAAGTACTCAGGCTTACATGAAATAGAACTGGTGGGATAATTAGGCAGTTTGTAAAAAGAACACTTTGCTTTTAAATTAATTCACAAAAGGATTTGATTGCCTCCACTTTAAGGTTAGAGAGGAGAGTCGAATACCCAAGATGACCTCTACAGTGTTACGGAGCCTGACGGCCTAGGTTCAGTTCCCCAGTGCCCACATAAAGCCAGATGCACAAAATGGAGCGTGCATCTGGAATTCATTTGCAGTGGCAAGAGGTCCTGATGATCCCATACTCTCTACCCACCTCTATCTCTCAGCTCACAAATAAATAAAAATAATTTTAAAATAGAAGTAAGCTCTTCCAGAATTGTTTATAATTTATCTTTCTTGATGTATTTCTACTTGGCAACCTTTCTTCTATAGCTCTGTGGAGCTTTCTCCATTTTATTTTTTAGTGGTTTTTTTTTTTTTTTTTTTTTTTTGATTTTGAGGTAGGGTCTTGCTCTAGCCCAGGCTGGAATTCACCCTGTAGTCTCAGGCTGGTCTTGAACTCAAGAGAGTTCCTCCTACATCAGATCCGGACTGCTGAGATTACAGGTGTGATACAGTTTTTCTCCACATTCCTTTCTACCGCAGCTCTACCCAGAATGTAACTGTACTTCTTTAGGATTCCCTAAGGTGTGCAGAGTCACTCGATTCTTTTCCTTCCTGCCCTTCAGAGTCGAAAAGGAAACATTAGAATTCAAATGTCTCACAAGTCGCTCACCTATTCTTTATATCATGTCGGCACGCCAGACTGCTTAATTATTTTCCTCCATCTGGAGAGGCTTAGTAATTAAATGAAATGGCAGCACCTGAGATTATTTATAGAGACGGAGAAGGCAGGAGTCGTTCTTGATGACTCATCCATCCCGAGCTGGAGAGGAAGCCTTTCTCTCCACTTCCCTGCCTCTCACCTTCTGTCCTTTCCCTGCCCCACCACTGCTAGCTGCCACCTTGCATCCGAGCTGTTATTTCACTGGCCGTCGCCTGGGCCGGGGGATCACTGGCAGGCTGATTCATCCTCGCGTCTCTTGCATGTGGCTGATGCCTTGTCTTGACTGTGCAAATAGAAACCTCACTGACCTTCGTGGAAACGCGCTGGGTGCTGTGGACTGGGTTGCGGTGGGATGCCCTGGTGGTCTGTCAGCTAAGGAGTAAACAAACAGTGCTGGAGAATGACAAACTCCAAGCTCTTTCAGATGGGGGGCCTTAGCTCATCTCCCGGTGTGGTTAACCCCTTCCCTACCCTTCAACCTCCTGCTCTACCGTAATTGCAGCAACAAGTATGTGACAAGTCGGATGGAATTAAAAGAACCCCCCCCCACACACTGTGAGTGGTTTAAGTTTTAGATAAGGGACTCTAGTAACTTCCCCCTTTTTTTCCCTAACAAGCTGGTGGTTCAAAGTGTGTGGTTCTTGAGCTGGTTCAGGACTTTGAACTTGAGATATGAGAGTCTCATGGCCTTCCAGTCTACCAGTGCTGTGGGATGTATCTCCGTGTTCCTACCTCCTGTTATGAGAAAGCAACGGGCCTCTAAAACTGTTAGGGTAGTTGTGAATTCAGAGGCCATAAAGGAATATTTTAGTGCCAAGAGTGTCTGGATATATCTGGGTCTAAACATGTTTTTTGTTTGTTTGTTTGCTTCCAAAATGTTTTTATGTTAGTAAGTAATGGGCAAGGAAGGAACGTTGGATTGCTTTGTCAATTTTTTTCCTGGCTTTCCTTTGCTTATCACTGACATGTCACTTTTAAAGTCTCTCTGTGGTAGTTGATGGTTAGTTTCTGTGTATTTTAGAGCGTCTGCATCTATTGTTTCTTTGCTTTTATCGACCTTACCGTTCTTCCCTTACATTTGTCTTTCTTCCTTTTTCCATCTTTTCTCCTTCAGGTTCTGGGAGCTAACGGAACCTACGATTCCCTTCCTTATTCATGCGCTAACTTTGCTAGCTCGTTTGTTCATTTTGCAATATTTATTAAGCAAATTCCCTGTGCCATCTCCATGAAAATTGCAAAGGTGTCCCTAGAGTTGTGTCTTGCCCTCCAAGTAATCGGGACCCATAAACTTTGGAAAGACGTTGCCTTTGAATTCTTCCTGGATAAATGACCATCGTCTATCACTGGGCTGGGGAGAATGACGGACAGATGGAAATGGTCAGAGGTGAATGCACGAGTCACATCTTGTGCATAATTTCATAATGATAGGGTTTTCCATTCCAGTTGTCCATCTCCATTTTATTCCTTTTTCTTTCATTCTTCTCAGAAACAAAACACAAGTATTAAAGATTAAAGAATAAATCATGTCTTTAATTCCTGGTGACCTAAATTAATCTTTTTGTTTTTCTTTTTTAGCTGTCCCCAAGGAGACTTTCTGCTTTCCCTCTTTTTGGATGAGATAAATTATTTATCATTGCTATAGATGGCTCTGGTTTTTTTTCACTGGTTCTGATTGTAATATGCAGTAGGGGCAGAGAGGGAGGAAAGAAGGAAAGAGGCTAAAGGGAGAAAGTGCACAAAGGAGCGATTTCATTCATCTGCCAAGTCCCTCCCCAATGTAGTTTTATTAAACCTACCAATAACTGTCTGAGAGTGGTTTTGTGTGTTTGTGTTGAATAGCTTCCCCCTAGATTGCATTTCAGGATAATTGCAGTAAACTAATATGTTCTTAATTCATTCCTTCCTAGCTGCTGCTGTTTGAGTACCCTCCTCCTCACATTTTCCACATCTCTGCTTTATCCAGTCATAAGTCCAATTCTTTCACTACATTACCTAGAAGTGCAATTTCAAAATGTTTTGGGCTGATTAGAAAGACTTTTTTTAATACACATCCAAAAATTAAAATACATATGTTCCAATTAAACTCTTTTAACAGTTAATTGATTTCATAGGACTTACCATTAAGTGAAGGCCAGAGCCGTTCTTAATGTTCAGACGCAATTTTGGAATAGATTGGCGGATGTACAAGGCTGAATTTATGGCCTATCAGGTATTTTCAGCACCTCTCCTGTCTGCAGATAGTCTTTAATTTACATTTCCTCTTAGTAGTATTGCAGGGGGCTCTTTAATTATTGGCAAAGCATTACATAATTAAGAGAGTTTGGATGTGGCCATGTGAAAATCTATTTTAATTAAATCATTACACTTCAAGGACAGTTACCAAGTACTTGGCTTTTGTACATTGTATGATAGTTTGAAACTGTCATGGGCATTTGTTCTAATACACATCAGAGAATCTGACTGCCGTAGATAATCTTGGGCACTCCTTAGTAAGCCCTACCCAAAATGACAGACAGCAGGCGCTCAGTGGAAGGGTTGGCCATTTCTCTGTAACTGTCGGAAGTCTACCAATAGAAGGATTTTTGTTTTGTCCCTCCATGTGTAACCTCCCTGGAGTAAAGCCTTGCAGCTCACCTTACTGTTGAGATCTGTTGGGAGAGTGTCTCATATTCTAGGCATCTTTACTCTTAGCTTAGAGGCCAGTGGCTCCCCCACAACCCTGCTCTCCTATCCTAGTAGCTTACTTGAAAATTTGTTTCTAAATAGAATCCAAACACTACTGAAAGTCAACAATTCTGTCCTTTTTTGTTGTTGTTTGTTTTGAGGGAGGGTCTCACTCTAGCCCAGGTTGACCTGGATCTCACGCTGTTGTCCCAGGCTAGCCTCGAACTCACAGTGATCCTTCTACATGAGTGCTGGCATTAAAGGCACGTGCCACCACACCTGGCTCTGAGTTACATTTATTGAACGCTTAATTCTATAAGCAGCTAAACAAGCAGTTATTGCTTATTATCTTAGTTAATCTTCACTGAAACCCTAAGGATATTATTTCTTCCCTTTTAAAGATGTGGAATCCAAGGCATGTCTTTTTTTTTTTTTCTTCAGTGTAAATTACTCCAAAATTATACAGGCTAGTAAATTTCAAAGCCAACGTTTCAATGAATGCATTCTGAGAGAACTGAGTCCAAAAGTTGGGCTTTCTATTGACCAGAGTAGAGAGAAAAGTATGTATCAGTGGTTCATTCTTTTGTCATGTTTTTAAAGTGTTTAAGGCCTCTTTTAATTTTACAGATACCTAAAGAGCTATTTTCTTGTAACTTAAAATTATACTGTGAGTCTTTTGTCCTTAGTTAACACCTTTGATCTTAAATCCTCTTATTCTCTGTGCATGTAATTATTTTGTAATTTTGATGACAACCTTTCTTTTTAGTTTCCTCCCTTTTATTAGCTGTAAAGAATATTGGATGTGTGGTATGAATGAGCAGAATTCAGTGGTCATTTCTAAACATTTAAAAATATTTTTTAAATTATTTGTGAGCAGAGAGGGAACGGAGAGAATTGGCATCAGCAGGACCTCTTGCCACCGCAAACAAACTCCAGGTGTGTGCACCACTTTGTGTATCTGGCTTTACATGGGCACTGGGGAATTGAACCTCAGCTATCAAGCTTTGCCAGCAAGTACGTTTAACCACTGAGCAATGTCTCTGAACTTTTTGATGGCAGTGGAGGTGGGCAGAGCATGGGAGAGTTTGTTTCCTGGGCGACTTGTGATCATGTCTGTGGGCAGGTGTTTGACAGCTCGGGCAGAGGTATTGCCGTCATCTAGCGTTCTCTGTTGCTTCGAGACTCCGGATGCTGGCGTAGCATCAGACAGTGCACCAAGGCTCCCCGCTCAGTGTGAGGGTCAAGGATCTGTGCTCTCCGAGTTTACGACATTTTGCTAAGTGACACTAGACTGCTGTAACTTGGTGGAGGGGTTTGGGTGCTGCAAGCTGATAGACTATAGGATAACCAAAGGTCCCAGGCTTGGGACGTCCCGTAGGCCTGGCTAGTGTGATTTTAAGTTGTTTTGTTTTGCTTTGTTTTTGCATGTGGGAGTGTACATGCTGTGACGTGTGTTTGCAGATGTGTGCGCTCTGTGTGGGCATGCGTACAGGCCAGAGGAGGACACTGGGTGTTTTCCTCTTGCTCTTCCAGTTTCCTTGAAGCAGAGTCTCTCACTGAACCTGGACCTGCTTATTTTGTCCCCTCACTTGTGCTGGCTGACGAGTGAGCCCCACCCGGTCTCCGTCTCTGTTCCTTAGAGGACTGGGGTCTCAGGCACGCATTCCACAGCTGGCTTCTCCCGGGGTTGCTGGCAACTAAACTCAAGGGGCCTCAGGCCCTGCTGTATTCTGAGATACTCTAGTCCTGTTTTTACCTCCTTGAACTCCAGAGCCCGTATGGGCATTTCATCCCAGACAGAGCAATGATGTTTGAATCAAGCACCAATTTAATGAGGACATTGACTCTTAGGGAAGAGTAAACAGATGTAAGAACATGTGTGAAAGCCTTTGAACCCCAAGTCCATAAGAATTGTTTGGTACTTCAAAGATGAATGAACGTCCCTTGTGAGGTTGTAGGAGAATCCGTCTCCACAAACCCTAGCCCTGTTCCCACAGCAGGAAGCAGGGCTGCGTCAGGGCACGGTCTTACAGCTCTCCTCTGAAATCTCTTCACACTGCCTGGATGCTGCAGTTAGTTTCTTGTTGCTGGAACAAACACCAGACCCAAAGCAGCTTATGGAAAGGAAGGGTTTGTTTCACGCTGACAGATTGCAGGGGAAGGTTGATCATGGCAGAAACTGGCTCGCTTCATCACACACCCATAGCAGACAGAAAATAGTCAGCATCAGCGAGCGCTAGCTGACTCTCAACACCTTAGGGCTGGACTCAAGATCCGCCCCCAGTGACTCTTGTTCTGCAGGGACCTTGCTGCTGGAGACTAAGTATGACGCTTAATCAAAAATGCCTCAGGTGGTAGGACGGGCGTGGTGGCGCACGCCTTTAATCCCAGCACTCGGGAGGCAGAGGTAGGAGGATTGCTGTGAGTTCGAGGCCACCCTGAGACTCTATAGTGAATTCCAGGTCAGCCTGGGTAGAGTGAGATCCTGCCTCAAAAAACAAACAAACAAACAAAAAACCTAAGGTGGGCTGGAGAGATGGCTTAGTAGCTAAGGCACTTGCCTGCAAAGCCTAAGGACCCACTTTCAACTCTCCAGTTCCTATGTATGCCATACACACAAAGTGATGCCAGTGTGCAAGGTTGCACATGGGCACAAAGTGGCACACATGTCTGGAGTTCAATTACAGTGGCTGGAAGCTCTGGTGTGTCAATTCTTTCTCTTTTTCTGTCTTTCACTGTCTCACATAAAAAATAAAAAAAAATGGGGCTGGAGAGATGGCTTAGTGGTTAAGCACTTTCCTGTGAAGACTAAGGACCCTGGTTCAAGGCTCGTTTCTACAGGACCCACGTTAGCCAGATGCACAAGGGGGCGCACGCGTCTGGAGTTTGTTTGCAGTGGTTGGAGGCCCTGGCGTGCTCATTCTCTCTCTCTCTCTCTCTGTCTCTTTCTCTGTCTGTGTCTGTCACTCTCAAATAAATAAATAAAAATAACAAAAACATTAAAAAAGTGGCCAGTCTGTTGGGCTTGCCTCAAAAAGCAAAATCTAAGGCTATGGGGCTCTATACATTCAGCGCACCACACTGGTCACGTATGTAAGGACGGGCCAATGATTGACCTGTAACTGTGCCTCCTGGCACCGCTCACTTGCTCTGTCCTGAGGGTTCCCCTGTTCAAGAAGCTTGCAACTTGGCATGGATAGTCTACTTGGAGTTTCCCTTGAAATCCCTGTGTTTTCTCTGCCTGGAGACTCTGTCTCTAATTGTCTGAACCTTCCAGAGCCTGCACTTCTTGTTTCTCTATCTGTGCCACATGTTTCCTTCCTGCCTCAGTATCCCTGTGAATTACACTTCCAAAGTAGACATCATGGACACTGTGCAGGCTAGATTTGAAGACAGACCTCTTTACACAAACCTTCTCCCCAATTTAATGAAATGTATCCAATCAGTTTTGGCATGACGTGATAACAGTGAGAAACTTTGTTTATGTATGTGTCTCTTTTTAAAACGTTTTTGTGGAAAGCTTCCATATATCGAGACAATATGCCAGGATCATAGCCTGCTCCCTTTCCCCTCTCCGAAATCCCCTCTACTGAATCCTTTCTTCTTTCCAGCTACTCTCTCTTCTGCTCTGATGTCATCACTTTCCCTCCTGTCCTGCAGGTCTTCGTAGTGACGTCAGCCACTGTGAGGTCATGAATATCAAGGCCATTTTGTGTCTGGAAGACAGCATTATAAGCACTCCTCCCTTCCTTTGACTCTTACCTTCTTTCTTCTCCCTCTTTCCCAGTCGTTCCTGAGCCTTAGAGGGCAACAGGCAGAGAGAGAGAGAGAGAGAGAGAGAGAGAGAGAGAGAGAGAGAGAGAGAGAGAGAGAGAGAGAGGGGGGGGGGGCAGAGGGAGCGCGTGGGCACTCCAGGGCTTCCTGTTACAGCAGATGACCTCCAGACACATGCAGTAGTTGGTACATCTGATTTTACATGGCTCCTGGGGAATCAACCGCATGCTGCCAGGCTTTCTATGTATGCAAGCACCTTTAACGCTGCACAGTCTCTCCAGTCCCCAGGCTTTCTCCTTTTGTAAACAACCCATTCTGGCTGGGAGATCACTCAGTAGTTAGAGGTACTTGCTTTCAAAGCCTACCAGCCCAGGTTCAATTCCCCAGCACCCAGTGGCAAGCGTCTGGTGTTCATTTGCATTGACAAGAGAACCTGGTGTGTGTATACACATACAAATAAATTAAAATATTAAAAATAAACAATCCAGTCTTTAAATTTTTCTTTATAGTATTTCATTTATTTATTTATTTGAGAAAGAGAAAGATAGAATGGGAACACCAGGGCCTTTAGCCATTGCAAACAAACTCCATATGCATGCGCCACCATGTGCATCCGGCTTACATTGGTACTGGAGAATCGAACCTGGGTCCTTAGGCTTCACAGGCAAGCGCCTTAACTGCTAGTCCATCTCTCCAGCCCAGCAACCCAACTTGTGTAAGCTCATTCACTCCTGTGAACCACCATAGTCTCTTCACCTCCCAGTAGACCCGCCTCTAACAGGTTTCGCCATCTTTCATTTCAGCTGCATCATGCACTGCGCCAAGCTTGCTGCCTGTGACCTTGTGGGGCATAGACAATATAACAAACCACAGGATTGTGGGAGACATTTTAGGATTCCATTAGCATCTCTCTCTTTGTATAACTCCTTGATCTTGGGGATACTGTTTTGTCAACTGTGGTACTTTTGAGGACTGCAGCTCCCCTGGCTTTTAAGGGATTAGGAAACAATCCCTTGGGAAAAATTCTATCCAGGAAATACTTTATTCACTCAGACTTTTCATTTGATGTAGGTGAACATCTCAGTGTGACGAAGTCCAAGGCAGAGAACTTGGAGCTCACACTATTTCTTTACTGTAACTGAACAGATGTCTTTTTAGAAAACGACTAACGTTAAATGACCCCAGTTTCTGCTTTGTGGGGCTTGTAAAAACCATAGCTCTGCATTGACTTACCTGGAATATGTTTGTGCAACATACTCTGTATTTTCTCAGTCTGTATCTTTTTGGAAGAGGTACTAAGCTATACAGTTTTGTGTGCAAGAACAAATTCACAGATAAGTATGTAGAGAGTGATATGATCACAGGGTCCTAGAAGGAGACACAGCTTGGTGTTTACGTAGAGTCTGGCACATAGCAACCCTTAAGCACCCACATAAAGCAAAAATAAAACAAAAGCCATAGAGCTAACCAGTTTTTAGATCTTGCTTCTGTGGAATTTGGAATTGTCCAAAGTTTAAGTAAGCAAAACTTACTTTGCACTATAAAAAAAACACAACCATTAATAAAGTACCCATTTCTGTAACTAAAGTTGACATGAAAAGAGTAGCTTAATGTCTTCACCAGCTGGGAATTGTTGAGCCATTTTTGCAATGTCCAAACAGTATCCATTCTTAGATAACAATAGAGAGCTCTTATGTGTCTAAATAAATGGGTTTGGTGAGGATCCCTCCTAAAATTTCACTACCAAGTAGTTGGTTTGCCCCATATATCATTATATTACATTGTTTTTGTCTGAAACAACCCCCCTCCCAAAATAGGGTCTCCCTCTAGCCCAGGCTGATCTGGAATTCACTATGTAGTGTCAGGCTGGCCTCAAACTCGTAGTGATCTTCCTTCCCGAGTGCTGGGATTAGAGGCCTGCACCACCGCGTCAGGCTGAGACAATTCTTCATTCTGACACTCTTTGATAATCCACTTCTAAGGGCTTGTCAGCGCATGTTTCTGAGGTCTTCCTCTGCTCTCTTGCTTGTTTACTCAAGTAGCTTGCACCCTTGAGTACCGTTCTGTGGATTCTAGGAGGTATCTGCGAATTATGTCTAGACTTAGCCATTCTCCAGTGGGGGCTGCCAAGCCATGAGTTTATTCGTTTTTAATTGAACCAGTGACAGATACTCCCAAAACACCAGAGCTGACACAAAACCACTTCCTTGGTCTTCCAGGAAATGAAGGTATAATTGTAAGAGCTGATTTTGGGAGTTCAATTTTCCATTCTCAGGTGTTGTTTTTTTTTTTTTAATTTAAATTCTATTTATTTATTTATTTGAGACACAGAGAGACAATGGCGCGCCAGGGCCTCTAGCCACTGCAGATGAACTCCAGATGCATGTGCCACCATGTGCACTTGACTTATGTGAGTCCTGGGGAATCGAACCTGGGTCCTTTGGCTTTGCAGGCAAGTGCCTTAACCACTAAGCCATTTCTCCAGCCCCAGTTCTCAGTTTTTTAACGTCAGCAGCCCAAGTTTTGAATTTTACAGGGAAAGGATGTTCTCATCCCACTACAACAGACCAGAGAAGTAAAATCCTAAGCCTTCTGAACAGAGACTGTAACAGACAGCTTCAGGTTCGCTGAGATGAACTTCCAGACCAGGCACAGTTATGGAGGAAGGAAGGGATGTTTATTGAAGTTTACAGATCCAGGGGAAGTTCCATAATGGCAGAAGAAGCTGACCTGCCTTCACAGGACCAAACACAGAGAGAGAAGCACAAGCCTAAAAGCCAAAAGCCACGCTGCACAGCACACTTCAGGAACTCCAGCTTGGCACACTTTGCATCTCTTTAGATTGAAATCTCAAACCCTCCACCATACCTTAACATCCGTCCAGTGACACTGCCTTCAGCCAGGTGGCTGCAGATGCAAACTACAAACTAATAAAACACTGAATATGTTGGGGGCCATCTATTCAAACTACTATAGTGACCATAGGGTCTTGAGTCTCACTGAGTAAAAGTAATACAAATAATACCACAATTGGTGGTATAATGAACTCTGCCAGTTTCACCAAGTATCCAGCATACATTCTACCATACAACACTCTTTTCTTTAAAATATTATTTGTTTATTTATTTAAGAGAAAGAACAAGAGGAAGCGAGAGTGAGTATGGGCTCTCGCCAACGCAAATGAGCTCCAGATGCCTGTGCTACCTTGTAAATCTGGCTTTACATGAGAACTAGGTTATCCAACTTGGGGCCTTTATTTGCTGAGCCTGTCCCCACCCCCCTTCCATGCAACAGTTGTAACAACCCTTCAAACCTCAAGATTCTAGAATCTTCCCAATATCCTAATACCCACTTTGAGTACGAATTCAAAGGATTCAAAGTAACCATTGCATGCTAGAATTCTGAATTGCCCTTTGCTGGTGTATTCCTTTAATCCCCCTTCTGCTTGATTCCTTTGTCTATGAAATGGAAATATTGATTTATGATTGTGTTGCGAATTTTGCAAGAGGTAATGTGTATGAAAACACTGTGGAGAGGCCTTTGAAGCACTTCGTCAAAACGGACACAATGATAACAGATTTGTGGCTTGTACTTACTTTACGGCTGTGTAGAACTGCCGTGTATGTTTGATTGTATAATGATGTTATAAAAACAAATAATAATGTTAGCTTGACGGTAATAATTAGTAATGACTAGAGATGAGTTGCCAGTTCCAGCCATTTCTCTGACATTCTGCTCTGAGCACGCATAATCAAAGCAGCACAGTGCCTCCCTAGGTCCCCTGGGGTGCATCCTACAAGCCCGTCGCATTGTCATTGTCTTAGAGGGTGCATCTCATCCCGTTGCCTTGGCTGTGTGACAAAGTGTTGAAGTTGTTGGTGCTGTAACCCAGTAATTCAGGAGGAGGCACCCACATTCAAATCTGCTCAGGGAGCATCTCCATGCCTCTCACACTGGCTTTAGAGAGGAACTGAAGTAATTATCGCTATACATTGGGTGGCAAAATAGTTATTTAATGGAATCATCCATTTGGTTGGGAGAGGGACAAGTGGGGGCAGTATTCTGGACCCAGATGCCTGTGCCTGTAACTGGTGGACAAAAACCTTTGGATCTCAAAAGGTCCCTGTCGGGGTTTTGCCCTGGACCCCAGGGATTCCGTAATTCCTAGCAGCGAGTCTCTCTCCGGTGACGGAGTCAGGCAGCGGTGACCCTTTGTGGGTCTGCGCTGGGGCTGTGTGCGGTTCCTTACTAGGGTCTGCCGGGTCACAGGCCAGCGCCCGTAAGGAGTGAACCCTGCAGGACTGTAAGTGGCATACGTACGCATGGCGCCTCTTGCTGAGGTTGTATCTCATTAGTCCCGGTGTGGATGCAGGACAAGGGGGGGGGGGTGGGGGCGGGGGCGGGGGGCCCTTCCGCACTGGGGTGTTTTGACTCGGGATGTCACATCTGATGAGATCTTGCCTGACTTTGTGGAAGTTCCCTCTTGCCCTTGCTTACCCATTGCCACGTTGTGCTCCATCTACACAGCGACCAGCACAGCTTTTAAAGAAGTGACTCATCTTGCTCCCAACTCTCACAGAGGACCTCCAGTATGCATCCACATACGTAAACCCACAAGAAGCGGGGTCTTTGCTTGTCGCATGCTGATATTCTCAGTTGCAGAGGTACTGAGTGAAAATGAGAGAATCTAGTTACGAATGGGTTTGATTAAACTATCTTTCAAGACGGGCTGGAGAGATGAGTTAGCGGTAAAGGTGCTTTCCTGCAAAGCCAAAGGACCCAGGTTCAATTCCCTGGGACCCACATAAGCCAGATGCGCAAGGTGGCGCATGTGCCTAGAGTTTATTTGTAGTGGCTGGAGAGCCTGGCATGCCCATTCTCTGCCTGCCTCTTTCCCCCTCTCACTATCTCTCTGAAATAAATAAGTAAATAATAAATAATTTTTAAAAATACCTTTAAAAGAGAAGTTCCTTGCATGGGTAGATAATGATACTCCCAGAAGCCACTGGTTATTAATCCCAGTGCCAAGAACGGGGTACTGCTCAGTGAGTTGACCAGGGAAAATCCCAGGGTCCACAGAACAGTAGACTCTTGTCCCTGCTCCCACCAGCACTAAGGGGTAAGGCCCTTTTGCTGAAGCAGGGGACAAGCTTCATTTCTGCAGGTGGCTACCGAGGCCACTCAAGACCCATCTCAGTGGTGAGAACAAGTGACTGCTCAACTCCAGAGGCGACATCTGTCCCCTCCCCGCCAAGGGTCAGGGAACATTGCAGAAGAGGAGGTGGAAAGCGTGTAAGAACCGGACGGTGAGGAGGAGTGCTGTGGAACTCTGTTTCCTGGGCGCAACACGGGTCTTGTTTTCATGGCCTCACGGCACCCGTCACTCCCGCTACAGGCCCTGCGCAGTATTGGGTCGATCAACATTCCGTCATGGATGGTGGAGGAGAGCATGAGATGGCCATCTCCTTCTGAGGAATGACTGGCAGCTGCTGGGGGGAAGGGAGAGATTTTTCTTCAGTGGTAGGGAACTGGTAAATGCACCTTCACCCATGCTCATGAAAGCAGCCCTGATTAAATATACTGGGTCTCTCTCTCTCTCTCTCTCTCTCTCTCTCACACACACACACACACACACACACACACCAAAATCAAAGAGGGACTAATTGGGAAGGAGGGCGCAGTGGGATTGGCAGGTGAGTGTAGAAAAGAAAAGGTAATAGAAGGTGATCATTATATGCATGCATAACAAGTCAATACATCAAAAACAACCAGTTTAATGAGGAAAATAGACTCTAGATCCATGTTTAATTAACTTCGAGTTTTGCCCATTATTAGTGGTGAGTTCTCTCAACTCCCCTGAACCTTTCTATAACTCATGATGCTCATGTAAAAAAACAGGACCAGGGCTGGAGTGATGGCTTAGCTGTTAGAGCACTTGCCTGTGAATCCGAAGGACCCAGGTTTGATTCCCCAGTACCCACGTAAGCCAGATGCATAAGGTGGTTCCTATGTCTTGACTTCATTTGCAATTTCCAGAGACTCTGGTGTACTCATTTTCTCTCTCCCTCTTTCCCTTCTTCTCTCTGAAATTTACAAACATACACACACACACACACACACACACACACACACACACACACACACATTCAGGACCAGTAATACCAAACTTACTTTTTCATGTTGTTTTAATGTTTGTATGAGTTCATGTAAGTAGATTAGGTAAATTGAGCTGGGAAGACTCACCTTAACTATCAGTGGCTTCATCATAAGGGCTGTCTGTACTCCTTGACCATAAAAGCCAGATCACAAGCTGCTGCACCGTCAGCATTCACCTTCCCCTGCCTCTGTTTCCTGACTGTGAATGCAGTGAAACCAGCTGCCTTAAGCTGCTGCCAAGATGCCTTCCCCACCACAAGGGGCTGACTATTCTCCCGTGGTGAGCCAGAGCAAACACTTCCTTCCTTATGTTGCTTATGTCGGGTAGTTTGTCACAGCAACAAGAGTCACTAATACAATGAGTCTGTCTCCCCAGCATATAAACTCAGGTGGCTGCCTCCAGGACTTCACCACAGGCTCATGAAGAATCATGGACTGGAGAGATGGCCCAGTGGTCAAAGGTGCTTGCTTGCAAAGCCTGACAGCCTGGGTTCAGTTCCCCAGTACCCACACAAGGCCAGATGCAGAGTGGTGCACGCATCTGGAGTTAGTTTGCAGTGGCCAGAAACCCTGCTATGTTCTTTCTCTAGATTGCCTACTTGCAAACAATAAATAAATAAAACACACAAAATATATATTTTTTAAATATTTTTTGTTTTATTTTTATTCATTTGAAAGTGACAGAGAAAGAGGCAGATAGAGAGAGAGAGAGAGAATGGGCACGCCAGGGCTTCCAGCCTCTGCAAACGAACTCCAGACGCGTGCGCCCCCTTGTGCATCTGGCTAACGTGGGACCTGGGGAACCGAGCCTCGAACCAGGGTCCTTAGTCTTCACAGGCAAGCGCTTAACCGCTAAGCCATCTCTCCAGCCCAAAATATATATTTTTTAAAGATACAGGCTTTGGTAGTTTTCTTCATGCAGTGCCAATGTCAGGCCACATCCCACCAAGGGACGTTTCTGGAAGTTGTCCGTCCAGGCAGTGTATGTGCGGCCAGCCTCAAAGGAGCCCTTCCGTCCAAGGGCTGACTACGCCGCGTGCAAGAACCTTCTCTGTGTGGCTTTGCTCTTCCCGGCCTCAACATCATCATCTCCCCGGCTTTGTAAATGATGAAATGATACACCACGTTTTCCCGTCAGGCAGACGTGGAAACTCGGGCCAGAAACCCAGCCAAAAAGCTGTGCCTTCCATTACATGCCTGTTATAAAAGCTTCATTGAAAAACGCTTGGGTCATAAAGCAAAGTGAGAGTGGTTTACCACCAGCCATTGTTTAGCAGCCAGTCTTGGTGTCACAGGGGCCCCTGTCACACAGCGAGGCTGTCATTTATGGAGGATGTATGTCCCCGGTGTGGCCTGAATTGAGGCGATGGCGAGATGTCTAAAAGGAGATTTGTGTGACTTGGTAGGGATGTGACCCAGCAGGGGACTTGCAGAGCTCTTTAGGATACAAACGACAACTCTTGCATGTTACATCTGTATAGAGGGTCGTATATCACCTTAACTCCTCATGTTGTAGCTCGGTTCAGCAGCGATAGCTTCCATCCACCAAGACCTCCTTGAAGCCAAGTTTGCAACTGTGTAAGGCATGAAGTGTGTCCAGGAAAGGACCTAACTGCGTGCTGGAGGATTTTGTGGACATTGAAGTCTGTGGAGCACTAGGTGCTAATTATAAAATGCGGCAGTGGGAGTAGGGATAACTTAAAATAGGGCCACAGAAGGAAAGACCTCAGTGGTCTGAGTGCACAAGGAAGCACAGGGCCGCTTTGGTGTGATGGACAATGTCCAGGAGAAAGCAGGAATCAGCTGAGGTTGGCTGATGATGAGGACATAGCATCTTCCCTGGGGTCTGCTGCTGCCCTGCCTACCCGAATTGGTGAGCTCTGGGCTCAGTGAGGGACCTTGTGTCAGAAAAACATGTAAATGAACATATTATGCCCACCAAAGTGCCCTCTAAAAGCTTACACTTATTCCTGTATGTTAGTCCCACCCTCCCTTTTGGTTGGAGAATCCTCTTTGTTTTCTCAGGCCGCAGTGACCACTGGGGTGTCTCAAAACTCACCAAAGCAATGAGAAGTGACAGTGGAGTGTTCATCATTAAGTGAGACATCTCTGACACCCCCACCTCCCCACCGCCAAGGCTCAGAAACCATTGTGGAAGAGATGGTGGAAAGAATGTAAGGATCAGAGGAAGGAAAGAGTGTTTACAGTGCTGCCTTCCAGACACAAAATGGCCTTGACATTCATGACCTCACAGTGTCTGTCACCACCTGTGTAGCAGGAGGAAAAAGATGGCGACATCAAAACAGAAGAGAGGCAAGTTGGGAAGAAAAGATTCAGTGGAAGGGGGACTTGGGAGGGAAAAGAAGGAGAGCGGTAAGAGGGGACTCTGTTCATGGTATATTATTTATATTTACAACAGCCAAAAAATAGCCAAAAGATTTTTTTTAGATTATTTTATCTTATTTTATTTGAGAGACTGTGAGAGAGTAACAGAGAGAGATTGGAACAATGGGCACACCAGGGCCTGCAGCCACTGCAAATGAAGTCCAGATGCATAGGCCACTTGGTGCATGTGACTTTATATGGGTACTAAGGAATTGAACCTGGGTCCTAGGCTTTGCAGGCAAATGCCTTAACTGCTAAGCCATCTTTCCAACCCCTAAAAGATTATTTTTTAAGTTTTTAATAATTTTTTATTTTTATTTATTTGCAAGCAGAGAGCTAGAGAGAAGACAAGAGAGCTAGAGAGAAGACATGAAGTCAGAGAGAATGGGTGCACCAGGACCTGTAGCCACACTCCAGATGCATGCGCCCCTTGTGCATCTGGCTTACATGGGTCCAGGGGAGTCAAACCTGGGTCCTTTGGCTTCGCAGGCAAACGCCTTAACCACTAAGCCATCTCCCCAGCCCCACCAAAGATTATTATTTTTTTAATTTTATTTATTTATTTGTGAGAGTAAGAGAGGGAAAGAAGGAGAGAGAGAGAGAGAAAGAGAGAGAGAGAGGGAGAGAATGGGTGTGCCAGGGGCCTCCAGCCACTGCAAATTAACTCCAGATGCGTGCACCCCCTTGTGCATCTGGCTTACGTGGGTCCTGGGGAATCGAACCTGTGTCCTTTGGCTTTGCAGGCAAACGCCTTAACCACTAAGTCATCTCCCCAGCCCCCAAGATTATTTTTAATAAATGCAAAAAAATAAATAAGATGGAAATCCATTGAAAAAGACACCAGAGGGCTGGAGAGATGGCTTAGCAGTTAAGGCGCTTACTTGCAAAACCTAAGGACCGAGGTTCAATTCCCCAGCTCCCATGTGGAGCCAGATGCATAGGGTGGCACATGTGTCTGGAATTTGTTTGCAGTGGCTGGAGGCCCTGGCACACCCATTCTCTTCTAACCCCCTACCCCCAGCTCCTGTGATAAATATATTAAATTTTAAAATCTGTTTATTTGTTTTTTAAAGAATTTATAGGTAGGCATGATGGAGCACACTTTTAATCTGAGCACTCGGGAGGCAGAGGTAGGAGGATCACCATGAGTTCAAGGCCACCCTGAGATTGCATAGTGAATTCCAGGTCAGCCTGGGCTAAAGTGAGACTCTACCTCAAAAAACCAAAAAAAAAAAAAAAAAAAGAATAAAAGACATCTGACATTCACCTTTGCTCTCCACACATATTTGCATGCGCAACTGCACACACATATGCACAAATGAAACAGAAAGAAAAATAAAAATAAAGTCCAGGGTCATAGAGATGGTTCAGCAGTTAAAAGTGTGTCGTTTCTAGCACGAGAGCCTGAGGGAGCTGCAGAGACTGCCCGAGTTTGATGCCTGCACTCCTAAACAGCCGGGAAGGGCCGGGTGTGTCTGTAGGGGAAGAGAGACCCAAGACTCCCCAGAGCTTGCAGCCAAGCAGGGTGCAGTGTTAGTAAGAGACTCTGGCTCAAGTAAGAACGGGCGGAAGAGCGATGGAGCAGGACCCCCCCCCCCCAGGTTCTTGTCCAGTAGCCACAGGCAAGTGTACCCTGACTCTCAGAGCTCGTGGGGGACCACATGGGTGCATATACATGCATGCACCACCCAACACATGCACACACACACACACATGCATGCACAAGAAAAGAAAGAAAAGAAATTACAGGCACAGCAATGTGGGAATCTGAGCTCCAAGGCTATATAGGACAGTAGCGACCTCAGGGCAAAAGTGAGTCATGGAAAGACATCAGGACTGGATGTAGAGGCCTGACCAGAGAACTTCATAGAACCTGGAAGGCCTACAACTCTGGGCTGTTTTGGAGGGCGTGGAGGTGCCACTCAAGAACTAGTGGGTCCAAGGGTGGTACCTCATTAGCATTTTAAGCAAGCTTGGGTGAGGGGACCCTACGCAAAGAGGAAGAGGGGATGGCCTTGTATGGCTTTGCCACAAAGAAAAGAGATGGTGGTAGCTGGGACCCCGGGCGGGGCGCGGGGCATGATCGCTTTCTCTTAGCAAGATTGTAAGGATTTTATGTTCTCATGTAGTAGGAAGCAAATTAGTTCCAGGCTCTGGGAGCGTGCGTTTGAAGCAGCTTGGTAACTAATGAAAAAAGCCCTTCTGCAGTAGGAGAGCTGGTCAGATGGGCTTCCTAAATGATGTTCATGGTCTGCTTTGTGCAAACGTCCTTATTGTTGTTTTGATACTTGCAATTGTTCCCAAGCTCACTTTTTACTGCTTCCTTCATTTGGTGTTTTCTCCTGCTGTATTTGTTTCTTTGTTTGGGGGTATTGTATGGGGGTATTGAACGAGCCTTCTGTCTTCTGGTTGCGTTTTCATTCTGGAGAGCAAGGCAGAGGAGGAGAACAATGATGGATTGCATGTGTGTTTGCCTTGCGTAATCTCTACACATGCAACTGACTGCTGCCATGGTAAATGTTAATTTTTCAGCCATGTAATAAAAAACCCACCAACACATAGATTGAACTTGGGGGTGGGGGGGCTGCTCATTAGTGTATCTCTACAAATAATGTGGAGATGTCACATATATAAAATTATAGTCGGCATTCATAATGTTCCATTATGTCCTCACCCCCTGCATTGTAGGACATGTTGATAGTCAAACCAAAGCCTGATTATAATCATCTGAACAAATTAGGTGGGTGGTCTCTGCGGCCTTTAATGCCAGTCACACTTTATACTCTTACAAATTACAGTTCCTCAGACCTTCCATTATTCTTTCATTTGCAGTCACACCTAAGGGTTTTAATGTCTAAAGCTTACTTTCTTAAAAACACAAAGCAAGAAAGCTGACCATCTTAAAAGTGACATAATGGGGGAAGACGATGTTATTAGAAGGCCACTATCACCATCACACAAAGGAGCCCTTGTCCACGCCTTATTATCATCACTCATTTAAGCAAAGGGCAGGCTTCCAGTCTCTTTGTTAGTGAGATTGCCTCTCTCCGCCTTGTGCCATAAAGGAGATATTGGTTGTAAAAATCTAATGAAGCAAAATAGGCTGTTGCAGATGCTTAGATCCTGCTTGCACCATCTTCCTGCTGAGGAGTGACTTTGTCACTGCTGTCATTGTAGTTCAGGGTATTGTACCAATGCATTGTTTGCATCTAGCAAATGAAAGGCAGGGAGTAACTCCAATGCCAGTACTTCCTTGCTGATTTTATTTTTTTCTTTGTTTCTCTTTCTTCTCCTCTTCCTTTTTTTTTTTTTTTTTTGAGGTAGGGCCTCACTCTAGCCGAGGCTGACCTGGAATTCACTATCAGGCTGGCCTCAAACTCGCAGCAATCCTCCTACCTCTGCGTGCTGGGATTAAGTGTGTGCCCTGCCTAAAGACTCCTGGTTTGATGCATATATGGGGAGGAGGACGTGGGTCAAACCTATAAAGGTAGAACCAGAACAAAAAGTGAATATAGGGAGATGAACAGGAAGAGAGGTGGGGAACGGTCATATGAGTCTCGCAAACACAAAAGGAGAGCATGGAGGAGGGTTTGGAATAGATGTGGCAGGGACAGGAATCAACAGTCGAAAATGCCAGGGTGAATGATACTTCAATTGGAGTGTGTCAACTAGACAAAATTAAAAGTAGATAAATAAAAAAATATTCTTATTTGAGCATTTCCAGGTAAATAAATTATTAACACAGGTGGGTAGCGGTGCATTTTGACTTGCCCATGCTGCTGGAAGATGAGCGTGAGGTGAGGGCAGAGGAAAACACCGGAAAACAGCAGTCTCTGGGACTCTGTCAGAAAACAGGTTTCTGATAATAACTCTGATATCAAACAAATTTTGCTGGTTTTTTTTGTACTACCTGTATCTAACATGTTCCCAAAACAGAGTTTCCAGAACCCCCAGTAGATGTTAAATTCAGAGTACCATGTATATTGAATTAGGATAAAATAATATAAAATGTTATATTAATGACCAGAAAGTCACTTCAAAACTAGTGGTTTTGTTTTAATCCCCTAAAGGATCTCTCCTGTGGAATTTCCACTATTCTACTATGGTTTTTCTACTTGGAGACTTGGGTTAAATTAGATTATGCATTTTTAATACAGACAAATGGTGTCGATTCTACTCAGGAGTCTTTTTAAGATCTGTCATAAGGTACACAAAGCAGATTATTTATATTGTAAGAAATGTTTTAAGGAGATGAGAACCGTAGCCAAACCTAACGTCACGAAGCACATTTGTGGGAAGGAAGCATTTGGGAGTCTCAACAGTACTCTTAAGTGCAATATTTTGTTCACTCTGCTTTTTTTTTTTTTGCGTGTGTAGGGTTGTGTGTGTGTGTGCATGCATGTATGTGTGTGTGTGTATAGGTCAGCATATGCACATCTGGTGTTTTCGGTGATGGTTCTCCATCTGATTTACTGAGGCAGGATCCTCAAGTGAACCCAACCCAGACCTTATTGATTTAGTTCGTCCAGCCAGCTCCAGGATCCCCCGTCTCGGCCTCCCAAGCTGTGGACTTAAAACGAGATCCAACGCACCCAGTTGGCACTTAAAGGGGCTCTGGAAATCCAAACTCCCGTTCCTCACAAGCATGCAGCAAGTGTTTCGTCCACTGAGCCATGTCCCCAGTCCGCGGTGAGGGGCTTTTAAGGGCATAGTGTAGTGCTGGAAAGTCCCTTTCATCACTAAGTGAGAAGAATCTCAGGATGGTAATGACCCAGTCACTCTTGGCCGGGTTTGGGTGGTTAGTACCCAAGATGCAGACTACAGGTTATTTTCACAGTAGACATGGTGGTTTTGAGAAATTACATGACTACTTGATAGAGAACTGCAAAATATTTCAGTGTCGGTTTACTTTTCTATAGGTCTTCAAAATGTATCTAGTGATTTTACATATTTTATTTCATCTTTAATGTAAGTTGGCAGGTACACAGCGTGAACTTCATTCACCCCTTTATGCTTCCTTTAGCATACTGTATGGTTATCTTTCTTAATAAACCTGGAGGGAGCTGGGCGTGGTGGCGCAAGCCTTTAATCCCAGCACTCAGGAGGCAGAGGTAGGAGGATCGCTGTGAGTTCGAGGCCACCCTGAGGCTACATAGTGAATTCCAGGTCAGCCTGGGCTAGAGTGAGACCCTAACCCAAAAAAACCAAATAAATAAATAAATAAACCTGGAGGGGAAAGATCAGAGTTTCAATGACTTGTCCAATTTTCCACAGTTGAATCGAGCATCCAGACCTTGAATTCTTATCGCTGCGTCCTTTGCTGCTTTCCAGAATACCTGGGCTTTCTTTTCCCCCAACCTCTCTCCCGCCCTCCATCCCTCCTTTCCTTTCTTCCTTCCTTCTGTTCTTTTTGTCTGTGTGTTTAGTTGTTGTTCAAGGAAGGATCTTGCTGTAGCTTAGACTGGCCTTGAGTTCACAGGAATCCTCCTACCTGTGCTTCCTGCGTGCTGGGATTGAAGGTGTGTGCCACCTCCTGTCCCCTTCCCTCCCTCCCTTCTTTCGCCTTCCCTTCCTTCCAACAGAGAGAGAGATGGGCACATCAGGGCCTCCTGCCACTGCAAATGAACTCCAGATGCAGGTGCCACTTGTGCACCTGGCTTTATGTGGGTCTTGAGGAATCAAACCTGGGCCTTCAAGGCTTTTCAAGGAAGCACCTTTAACCACTGAGCCATCTCTCCAGCCCCAGATCTGGGTTTTCTATAACCACTATTATAGATTTCCTGAGTAGACAGGTCCAGTGCACTTTCTATAATAAGGCTAGGTGTTTTTATATTTACTCTTGGGAAGACAGCAGAGTTCAGTCCATGCTTGTAGACAGTAGAACTGAATTGAGTCTGTGAACTTGAAGACTATATTGCAACTCTAGGCTAGGAATGTGAAGTGTGGGTATCTTGGCAAGAGAAGTGCCCATGTTGGCATCATTGGACGTGTAAGATCTGTGACAATGAGTTCTATCTAGACTTTCCATTGGCATCAATCACCTGACCACACACACAGATCTTTTTCTAATTTGCTCTTAACATTCTTGCATTGAAGATTTCTCATCACTGGAGCTGCAATTGGCATTCTTTTCTGGGGTAAGATCCTGTTACAATGGATTTAACTGAATTTCCTAGTGATTCAGAGTAAGTCACTAGAATCTGGAGCTGGATGTGCTGCGGCTTCTCCAAACCATCGATGTCAGCTCTCACATTAGACTGTAGCTCAGGCAAACCCTCACTGCAAACGCTGCTTTCCGTTGATCCCTACCACCCGTCACCAACCACAGATACTACTCATGCCAAAGGACATTTTCAGTCTGAGAGTTAATGTTAAGAAAATGATTTAAGCGCAAACGAGTGTTGTGGTGCACGCCCTTAGTTCCAGTACTCAAGAAACACAGACAGGAGGATGGCTGAAAGTCAGAGGAAAGTCAGAACCAATGAACAAGGCCTTTGCTGAAAAGACAAGAAAAAACAAGGGGAAGAAAAGGAGAGGGAGTAGGAGGGAGACAGGGAGGGACAGAGGACAAAGAAGGAAGTAAGAGAAGACATTAATTTCAAGGTTGCTAACACCTGGGCATAAAAGCATTTATTTCACTCTGAATGGTGACAATTATTGGAAGGGACACAAACACCCAACATGTTGGAAATGATTTAGTAAGCTAGACCAGCCCTAAATTTGGAATACTATGTAGCCATTAAAATTATGATTTGCAGAGATATTTTTTTTTTGTTTGTTTTTGTTTTTGTTTTTCAAGGTAGGGTCTCACTCTGGCCCAGGCTGACCTAGAATTCACTATGCAGTCTCAAGGTGGCCTCGAGCTTACAGGAATCCTCCTATTTCTGCCTCCCGAGTGCTGGGATTAAAGGCGTGTGCCACCATGTGGAGACTTCTAATTGTATGAGTCACATTATTAATTAATGCTATTTTTGATTAAATGCCACTATCATAAGCAAGCCTAGCAATTAATAAATATGTACATGTTGCTTCTTACCAGGTTTGTCTCAAAGCACTTAACATTTACCTAATCACTACGAAGTAAAGATTGTTGGTATTTATGAAATAGGCTCACTGGTTAAAGGTGCTTGCTTATAAAGTCTGCTGGCCTGGGTTCAATGCCCCAACTACCACTTAAAGCTGGATACAATGTGCTAGGTGCAACTGTAATACCAATGTGCTTACAACGATTGGCAGAGGGAAAGGAATCCAAAGTTGGGCCAGCCAGTTGATGTCCTTATGCATTCTCACAGTTCAAGCAGTGACAAGAGACCTTGTCTCCAAGAATATGGATTACAGAAACTTTGAAGTTGTCCTCTAAGTGCATGTCCACATGTGCTCTGTGGTATTCATGTCCATATGAATACACAAATCATAAAAATTTGAAAGTGTTGGGCGTGGTGGCACACGCCTTTGATCCCAACATTCAGGAGGCAGAGGTAGGAGGATCACTGTGGGTTTGAGGCCACCTGGAGACTACATAGTGAATTCCAGGTCAGCCTCATCTACTCAAAAAAAAAATAATAATCCTTAAATATATTTCTTTTCTTTTTTTTTTCTTTTTGAGGTAGGGTCTCACTCTAGCTCAGGCTGACCTGGAATTCACTATGTAGTCTCAGGGTAGCCTTGAACTCACCTCATGGCGATCCTCCTACCTCTGCCTCCCAAGTGCTGGGATTAAAGCATGCTCCACCAGGCACGGCCTCTTAAATATATTTCAGTATTTCCTGGCTTCGTTTTAGATGAGTGTTGCAGTTACCTTCATGCTGCTGGGATGAAACCCTGACCAAAAGCAGCTGATGGGAGGAAAGGGTTGGTCTTTGCTTACAGACTCCAGCGGAAGCTCTGTGACCTGTGAGAGGATGGCATGAGCAGAGGCTAGACATCACCTCCGTGCCAGAGCAAGTGGAAAACAGCAGTGGGAGAGTGAGGTGAATGCTGGCCTGGGACAGCTGGCTGAAAGGCCCAGAAGCCCGCTGCAGCTCCACGTGCTGGCTGAAAGGCCCAGAAGCTCACCCCAGCACCACGTCTCCTCCAGTCTGGCTTCACTTCCCAACTTGCCACCAGCTGGGAACTAAGCATTCGGAACCCATGAGTTTAGGTGGGGGGGACATCTGATTCAAACCCCCACAGAGAGCAAACTGAATCCAGCTAGATAGCCAGGTCGCCAGTAAGTGGAGAAGCAGGGATCCGAATTCCTGAAGACTGTCATCATTGCTGTTTTGCATGTAAAGTGATTGAAAAATGATCACACGTTCATGATACAACACATGCGTGTGTGTGAAGCACGCCAAAGGGCCTGGGGCCCAGCTCTTTCTTTCAACCTGACTCACTGTGGCAGAACTTGGGGTTTCTTCCTACCTTCATCTTTCTACTGTGAAATAGCTCCCAGTGCTTTTCTCATTAAAACATACTACCAAGCCAGGCGCGGTGGCGCACACCTTTAATCCCAGCACTCGGGAGGCAGAGGTAGGAGGATCGCCATGAGTTCGAGGCCACCCTGAGACTCCATAGTGAATTCCAGGTCAGCCTGAGCTAGAGTGAGACCCTACCTCAAAAAAAATAAGAACTACCATTTAAAACAAGGGAATGGCATCCTTCTCTACACCTCTGGAATATGCTTGCCACTGAGAATTCCCCTCCCCCCTCCCCCACTGCCATTCCCTACCTTCCAGATTCTGCATAGTTAGTTAAACCACAGTGGCCTGGCCTCCTTGACTGTGGATCTAGCATCGCACCCATCAGAGACAGTGCCTGGACACAGACTAGCTTCACCTGATTTCCCACCTTAAAGAAACAAACAGAAATACAATAATCAACCAAAAGCTCCATCCTGAAGCTTCCGTGCCATGATCTGTTGATTTGGCTAAATGCTGGGGCATTTGGTGAGTTCCTTTTTTCTGGGGGAAGGGAGAACCAGAATTCTGTTTTTTTTCTCTCTCTGCCCAGCCTTCTGCCATATTTAAGTGTTTGCTTCTATTAAACATAAATTCCAATGATAAAGGGGTTCACAGAAGGAATGAAGGAGCCTATTAAAAGACTTGAAGAGGGCTGGAGAGGTGGCTAAGCAGTCAGGATGCTTGTCTGCAGTGCCTGGCAGCCCAGGTTCGCTTCCCCAGGACCCACGTAATGCCAAATGCACAAAGTAGTGCATGCTTCTGGAATGAGTTTGCAGTGGCGGGAGGTCTAGGTGCATCCATTTTCATGTTATCTCTCTCATTCTCCCTCTCCCTCTGTTTCTCGCCCCCTTGCAAATAAATAAGTAAATGAGTAATTTAAAAAAAAAGACTTGAAGAGGGGCTGGAGTGATTGTTTAGTGGTTAAGGTACTTGCCTGCAAAGCCTAAGGATCCAGGTTCTATTCCCCAAAACCCACATAAGCCAGATGCACATGATGGCGCATGCATCTGGAGTTTGCTGGCCATGGCTAGAGGCCCTGGTATACCCATTCTCTCTCTCTTTCTCCTCCTTTCTCTCTCTCTCTCTCTCTCTCTCTCTCTCTCTCTCTCTCTCTCTCATACATAATTTTTTAAGAAAATTTTAAAAGACTTGAAGAGGCCAGGCGTGATGGCGCACACCTTTAATCCCAGCACTTGGGAGGCAGAGGTAGGAGGATCGCCATGAGTTCAAGGCCACCCTGAGACTACAGAGTTAATTCCAGGTCAGCCTGGGCCAGAGTGAGACCCTACTTTGAAAAACAAAACAACAAAGACAACAACAACAAAAGACTTGAAGAGATCCTTTCCTTCCAGAAAAAATGCACATGCACACGAGAATATTTGCCACACAGGGCATGGTGGCACACACCTTGAATCTCAGCACTTGGGAGGCTGAGGTAGAAGAATTGCTGTGCATTTGAGGCCAGCCTGTGGCTACAGAGTGAGTTCCAGGTCAGCCTGGGCTAGAGTGAGGAAATGCTTGCTGACAAGGTTGCAGGTTCGCATCAGCGTAGGAAGAGGCTTCCGATGAGGGGGTCGGTGAGGAGGCTGAGCCCTGGCGCACAGTTCATCGGACTTACTCTCTCTTCTTTTATTTATGTTGAAAATTATCATCATGAATATATAATGCAGCTATCCCAGCAGGTTTGGTATATCGTGGGCGCCCCAAATTTCGTTCAAAAGGGTAATTTTCAGGAAAGTTATATAGAATGTTGGTCTATCCATTGTCAAAGCAAAACATTGCAATGTTAAAAATTCCCAGTCCATCACTTCATCTGTCCCCAGGACCATGCCACAGGAGAACGTATATCCTCAACTTAACTGATTTTTACATTCCTAGCAAATATGCTTTGATATGTTTAATCATGAGCTTTAAATTGAACCCTTTTATCAAGTCATCACTATCTTGCCCTTGGCTCCTGTTCAGGTGTCTATAATGGTCACATGGGTTTCCAACTCACACTTCAGTCCCTCCTCGGGGCTCACGGCACAGGAGTCGTTTCCCCATAGGCTGTTAGGGCGAGGGTCCATGAAGAATTACAAGCCAGTCACATAGCCCAAGGACAGCAAAGGCCAGTACTGTCAGAATGAGTAGAACGGGTTTAAAGAAGGAATGGACGAGGTGGATGGATATATGATTGCTCCCTGGGCTAGGCACGCACTGCTTGGTGAGCTCCCTGGTTGGACTGAGGTTGGGACATGTACGGGACATGTGTCCCCCTTGCTGATTCATGCCATGAAGAGCACATTAAAAAAAAATCTTGGGCTGGAGAGATGGCTCAGCAGTTAAGGTGCTTGCCTATATTGCCTAAGGACCCAGGTTCCATTCCCCAGGACCCACGTAAGCCAAATGCACAAGGTGACACATGTGTCTGGAGTTCATTTGCAGTGGCTGGAGGCTCCATTGGGCCCATTTCCCTCCCCATCCCCACCTCGTTCTCTCAAATAAGTAAATAACTAAATAAAATATATATGAAAAAAATCTCACTGACGCTTACGTCGTTGTGCATCTTATTCTTAGCTTGAGTCTCATAAAAGGGCCAATAACCCAGGCAGACTAGTGGCAGCTAGCTCTCTCAGGATCCCTCCTAGGTGGGAGTTTTCCACGTTTTCCTGAAAATAAAGTGGCTTTGGCTTGGTCGCCTGCCTCTCTCCTCTTCTTAATTCCTCCCAGGGCCCCTGATCTTTAGCCTAGCAGAGGCAGGAAAGGCTCCCTGGTTCTCAAGCCCTTCGCCGCTGCCGCCACCCACCTCCGTCCTTATCATAGGGGAGCGCTTGGTCTGGCTCCTTGTGAATGCAATGCACGTGTTTTATGCAGCCCCAGCCGCAGCCCCGCGGCCTGATTCTGCACCTTAAGCCATTTCCTAACAATACAACCACACAGTCCCAAGACAAGGAACTATTGGCAAGCATGTCATCCTTAAATCTAACACTATTCTAAAATGACTGGGCCAGCTTGCTCTCCCACTGGATGACATACACAAATACACCCCGGGAATTATCATTATTTTTTAAAGATTTTTTAAATTTTTATTTATTTATTTGAGACAGAGGGAGGGAGAGAGAGGGAGAATGGGTGCACCAGGGACTCTAGCCAATGCAAACAAACTTCAGATGCATGTGCCACCATGTGCATCTGGCTTACGTGGGACCTGGAGAATCGAACCTGGGTCCTTAGGCTTTGCAGCCATGTGCCTTAACCACTAAGCCATCTCTCCAGCCCGGAATTATTATGATTTTTTCAAAACAATCTTCTAAAATGACAGGCCACACAGATAATCTCTCCTTTCTTCAAAGTGTCATTGGCTACAGGTACATTTTGCCAAATTTTCATTGACTTTTGTTGCCGTTGTTGTTGGTGGTGGTGATCATTTGGTTTGTATTTGCTCCTAATCTCTAACTCTGAGACGTTGTCTTGTTGCGTCTCTGCAGTAGGGTTGAAGCTCATCCTTCATCTCAAATGGAAGCTTCCAGGAGGCTATTATTATCTTACTAAGTTTGCAGCTCCAGGACATGTTCCAGTGCTTAGCTCAGTGCTCATACTTAAACTGACTGTGACTACATTTTAGCACCCTTCTTTTAAAAAAAGAATAGAACAATAAGATGCTTTCTTTATTTTTGTTTTTCTCCCCAAGTATTAGGTGACAAACCTAAAGGTTTGAGCTACGAGACACTCGCCTGTGCCACTAATGACGCGCCCAGCCCAGGGCCAACCCTGCTGGCCCAACATTTCTGTGAGACTCATTGCTAGGAAATTTTGTTTGTTTTGTTTTTTCAAGGTAGGGTCTCACTCTAGCCCAAGTTGACCTGGAATTCACTATGTAGTCTTAGGGTGGCCTTGAACTCACGGCAATCCTCCTGCTTCTGCTTCCCGAGTACTGGGATTAAAGGCGTGCGCCACCACGCCCAGCCATAGGAAATCTATTTTTAAAATTTATTTTTATTTATTTATTTGAGTGAGAGAAAGAGGCACATACAAAGACAGAGCATGGGTGTGCCAGGGTCTCTAGCCACTCCAAATGAAGTCCAGATGCATGCATCACCTTATGCATCTGGTTTATGTGGGTACTAGGGAATCGAACCTAGGTCTTTGGCATTGCTGGCAAGCACCTAAACCACTATGCTATCTCTTCAACCCCACCCTTTTAACTGAAGAATGAGCTAGCACTGTTTTCCAGAGGTGCCCCCTGGACTGGTCCTGGGAGACGGGTCATAACACACGATGGCTGTTCTTCCCGTGTGTGAGCTTTGCTGCCTGATCTGGGGCAGCAGGGAGGGAGAGGGTGTGTGTCGGTGAAGTCTGAAAGTGGCTCAGATTACATGACGTGAGCAGTCATTTCTGTGGGCCTCATACCATCTTCTCAGTGACAAACCCTGTCATTTACTGAGTTCTGAGAAGACGGACTAACTTCTTTGTTGACAGTTTTCAGACATGCACGATGTGCATGTGGCATGTATACTATATATGGAATACGCATTGTGTGTTGTGTATGTATAATCCCCCATTATTTTGTCTCTCTTTCCTCCACACCCCTTCCCCTGAACCCCACTTTCTTTCCTGCTAGTCCTTCTTGCGTATGCATTTCTTTTTCTTTTCTTTTCTTTTCTTTCTTTTTTTTTTTTTTTTTGCGCTCCTCCATTATCCATGGTGTCATATTGAGGGGTCCAGTATTGTGCAGGTAATGGCAGCTGCTATGAGATCCAAATGCAGGGGTCACTTTGTGTTCAGAAGACAGTGTCCCAAAGCACTCCTCCCGATCCTCTGGCCCGCACATTCTTTCCACCACCTCTTCCACAGCTGAGAAGACTGTTTTTTTTTTTTTTCATGTAGTATGTAATTTATTGATAGCACTCCAGACTTGGGGATGAACATATAGGGAAGTAGTTTTTTTTTAAATGTTCATTATACAATTGGGAGTGGTGGCGCACGCCTTTAATATCAACACTCGGGAGGCAGAGGTAGGAGGATCGCTGTGAGTTCAAGGCTACCCTGAGACTACATAGTAGATTCCAGGTCAGCCTGGGCTAGAGCAAGACCCTATCTCAAACAAAAAAACAAACAAACAAACAAAAAAAAACTGTTCATTATCTAACCAAGTGAATTAAAGGACTCTTTTCTCATTGTGGAGATAATTAGATAGATTGTTTGTTTGTTTTCATTTTCAAAATATACTATGCCCTTCGTTTGATTAGGCAGGTGAATTTGAATTTAAATATTAAAAAAACACATTTTCAAAATTATATGGATCAAAAGGATTTTTGTCTATTAGATGTTTTTCTCTAATTTTAGATCTGTCTATCATTCACAAATTGCTCAGATTTTTCAGCTAATTCATGCTGCTATGTTCAGAGTTAACATTGTTATCTAGAAAAAAATATCTGCAATAGGATAGCCAGGAACGAACACCACGTATTTAAAGGTTGCTGTGGGGACTTTGGCCCATTTCTTGCTGGTCAGTGTGGTTTCACTTGAGAAGACTTTTACTAACTTCTTGCCCTAGAATATTTTAATGGCGTTTCCCCATTTTTTTTCCCTCCCTTGTTCTTAAAAATAAGGAAGAAAACCAGAAGACTTTTGGTTGTATCCTACTGGCCTGGCTTTTGTGGTGGAGTACTATTCTCTATGCACCATGATTTTTATTTAAAAATTCATTATTTTGTTTTATTATTACTTTTTGCATATGAATATATGTGTTCTTATGAATGTAGGTGCATGTGTGTGCCAGACAATATCAGATATCCTCCTCAGTTTACCCTATCTTTTTTAAATTATTTTTTATTTTTTTAAATTATTTATTTGAGAGCAACAGACACACAGAAAAAGACAGATAGAGGGAGAGAGAGAGAATGGGCGCACCAGGGCTTCCAGCCTCTGCAAACGAACTCCAGACGCGTGCGCCCCCTTGTGCATCTGGCTAATGTGGGACCTGGGGACCCGAGCCTCGAACCAGGGTCCTTAGGCTTCACAGGCAAGTGCTTAACCACTAAGCCATCTCTCCAGCCCCTTTTTTAAATTATTTATTTGCAAGCAGAGACAGAGAGAGTGAGAACAGAGACACAGAGAATGGACACTTCAGAGCCTTTAGCTGCTGCAAATGAGCTCTAGATGCACGCGCCACTTGGTGCATCTTGCTTCACGTGGGCCCTGGGAAATTGATCAGGGCTGTTAGGCGTTGAAAACAAATGCCTTAACCATTGAGCCATCTCTTGAGCCCTTTTTAAAAGCTTTTATTGAGAATTTCAGCATATGAACGTATTACAAATTTGTCATGTTCCCATTGGGTTAGCCTCTTGTGTCTGCTGTCCCCCACCCAATTCCACTCGTGGCCCTCCTCAACTGGGTTATAGGTCATGAATGCACCAGTGGTCCCTGCGGTGCTGGGGCGGACGGTGCCCCAGCGTACACACCTGCTCACTCTGTGAGTCTTAGTCTCTCTGGCCTCTCTTCTGCAGCCTTGAGAGTGAGCTTTAAGTCCAACCCCGAACCTTGGAGGGTGTGGTATACGTCTCCTTTAACGTTAGCTCTGAGTAGCCTCTGATTTTCTGTTCTGATGAGTTTTGCGTCTCTGTGCTATCTAGTAGGTTCTGAGGCGGGCAGTGAGAGTAACAGACATTTTTATTCCACCACTCCCACTGTGATGTCCCGGGGCCCCTGGCAGAAGTGATAGAGATGGCTTATCTCATGTCAGGCAGTCAGTTTCCATTTCCTGTCATGCTGGTGGGGCTTGGTTCTCCCCACTATTCACTACTATCTGTAAAAACCACATTCTCTAGCCAAGAATGAGAGCAGCAAAAATCAAAGGCGACACACATAGGCATGCAGCAGACCTCTGACAGGCATAATCTCTCCTTTTAGACAACGAACAGTATAAGCTTCCCTCCAAGGTCTTTGACCTTCCAAGCCACAGGCTTCTGATTTGGTCCTCGCTACCAGGTGTGAATTTCCTCCCACTGAGCAGACCTCACATCCAATCAGAAAGCAGTTGATTGCCCCCCTCCCATAACCTAGGTGCCACCGTTGTACCAGTGGGCACCTCTTCCCTGGCTGATTTTGTCGCGGGCAGGATCCCCCGCGTGTTCTTGTTGTCGGTGACTTTTATCCCCCAGCGGCTCGCCCAGCACCGTGACAGCTGGCCAGCAGGGAGCCGGCTTCCATCTCACTGCCAGCTTGCTGTCTCAAGTCCTGTGACCACATCTCATGGTGCCTTCCGCAGCAGAGCCTTTTCTTGACATTCAGTTCTGCTGCAGAAGCAAGTGCTTTGGCAACAGCCTGAATTGTTTTGGGACTCTCATTGGTCTGCCTTGACCAACACCTCACTGTGTGTATGTGTGTGGGGTGGGGTGGGGGGGAGTTACCCCTTCCACCTTATTTTTTGAGACAGGGTTTCTCACTGAACCGGAGCTGATGGATTCAGCCAGAAAAGCCTGCCAGCAAGCCCAAGACATCCTTCTATCTTTGTCTTCCCAGAACTGGAATTACAGGTATCTCATACACCGCTCTGCCCAACCTTCACATGGGTTCTAACCAAGGGCCATATGCTTACAAAGTAAGCGTTTAATTTATTGACTGAGCCATTCTCCCAGCCCCACTCCTTTATCCTGGTCCTATAAAATCACTTGTTAAGATAGACATTTTTCCATAAATCTTGTTCCTCAGCAGACATCCTTTATTTTTACTCTCGGTTATTGAACATTCACCCTCAAGGCCACGGTCACTCGGTGGTGCGCCGGGACTCTCCCTGAGCACGAGGGAGCCCATCTTCGCATGGCCCAGGGGCCTTTAAATCAAACTCTTAATGAAATGTTGGAGCACTCAGACTTCTCAAGCTCACCCTCGGCTACAGTGCTCAGCAGAATTCCGCTTTCTCTGTCCATGAGGCAAAGCAGAGTTCTAAAAGAATTAGTAAAAATCAGAGCAACATAAGATTAATCAAACTCGAGTTCTTGAGATTCCAGTCCCATAGTCCATCTTCCCTTTGCCTTCCCTCCCCCTCGCCTTCTCTCCTCTCCTCTCTCTTGTCCTTGCCTCCTCCTTGCCTCTAAATCTCATTCTTTCCTTCCCTTCATTTCCTTTTGTTTCCCTTCCCTTCATTTTCCTTCCCTCCCCTCCCCACCCCTCCATTTCTTCTTTTCTTAGCAGAGAAAGAGCATGAGGCGTTAATGGATGTGCCAGGCCCTCTTGAAACTGCAAATGAACTGCAGATGCATATGCCACTTTGTACAACTGGCTTCACCAGGGAATCAAACCCAGGCTGGCAGGTTTTGTAAACAAGACCCTGTAATCACTGAGCCATCTCTCCAGTCCCCTTTCCTTCTTTTGATATGAGCTCTCACATTTTAGCCCATGCTGGCCTCACACTCACTGAAATCTTCCTCCCTAAGCCTGCTGGGATTAGAGCCGTGAGCCTCCATGCCTGGCTGTTTTCTTCCCTTTCTTTCCCCTCCTTCATCCCTTCCCTCTCTCTTGCTCATCCAGCCTTTTGCATTTTCTCTAGTCTTGGGGGGGGGGGTCAGCCCCAGAGTTCAGTGCACAGCAGTGACCCTCCTTCCCCTTCTCTTCATCCTGATGTCTTTCCGTGACAGGTGGAGACTGAAGTCCCAGGCTCAGGACAGGTGGCAGAGGATCTGTGTCTGTATTCGGACAGCACCTGTCATGAGGACACCCAGAAACCACACTGCAATGGTGTCAGGGCAAGGCAAAGGGGGCGGTGTGGAAACCGCACCCCTGGGGAATTGAACGGTGTCTCCACCGCATCTAGTGTTTTCACGTAATTGTGCAGGCAGACGTGCGTTTAAACAAAATGGTGTAGATGTGTGTGCATCCATGTGCGTTCGTGAGTGTAGGCGCGTGTGTGCCGTGGCATGTGTGTAGAGGTCACAGGGCAGCTTGCAGGTATCAGCCCTCGTCTCCCACCTCATTTGAGGCAGGGCCTCTAGTCCCCGTCATCACTAGCATGGTCACCAGACCCACTGGTCCATGCTCTGTTGGGATCAGCATGCTAGGATCCCATGGGTTCCCGCCTCTCTGCGGGACCTGGGGACTCAAACCCCGGTGCTCAGGCTTGAGCAGCCAGCACTTTATCTGCTGAGGCATCACCCTGAGCCCCCGTGAGCCTGCACTTCACAGTGTAATAATTCAAATTGTTTTCCCTCCCTTGTTGTTCCAACCATCGCGCGAAGATTCCTGCTGCTATGGAACCGTACCTGATGCCTAGTCAGCATTAGGCCACCTTTCTGGTTTTCTAGCACTGTCAGTTCACTTCTAGAATTTCAGGTTTATTTTTGGTGTTTCATTAATTCCCAGACATCAGATGCATGCTTTAGCCAGAAAGGACGTTGTAATTTCTCGCAGATTCACCTGTTATCAAATTGAGTGTCACTTTCAAGTCAGTTAGCTTGTCCAGCTGGAAGCGATTTGCTGTCAAAGTTCTTTCCCCAGCTTCTTGGGGAGCTGACATTCTGCACAAAGACACAAGACCTCTTGAGTTCCAGGCCTTTCTTACTGAAGTGCATAGCATGGAAGACTATACTTACGTTTTTCCATAATGAGCTGTTTCTTTCAGCCTGCCTCCTTAACGCCACCTGCTCCTCTCCCTCTGTGACTGTGTCTCTTGCCCCGCATGTATGTTCTTCGTTTATGAGAGACTCAAAAATGACTCAACTGTTAAAGGCACTTGCTTCCCAAGCCCTTTGGCTCAGGTTCAGTTCCCAAGCCACCCACGTAAGCAAAAAGTGGTTCATGCGGGCTTAGTGGTTAAGCACTTGCCTGCGAAGCCTAAGGACCCCAGTTCAAGGCTTGATTCCCCAGGACCCACGTTAGCCAGATGCACAAGGGGGTGCATGCATCTGGAGTTTGTTTGCAGTGGCTGGAGGCCCTGGCGTGTCCATTCTCCCCCCCCCCCCTCTCTCTCTCTCTGTGTGTCTGAAGCTTTCAAATAAATAAATAAAATGAACAAAAAAATTTTTTTTAAAAAGTGGTTCATGCATCTGGTGTTCATTTGCAGTGGCAAGAGGACTTGGCACACCCTAGACACACAGAGACAAACACGTGAAAATAAGCAATTTAAAAAATGTTTTGAATATTATCAGTTATATTAACCAGCTGTGTTATGTTTTAAATGAAGTGTCACTTATAGGCTTGTGGTAGTTTGAGTCAGGTGTGCCCTGTAAACATAGGTGTCCTGAATGCTAGGTTCCCAGCTGATGGCAATTGGAAATTAAAGCCTCCTGGAGGTAGTGTATTGTTGGGGGCAGCTTATGGCTGTTAAAGTCAGCTCCTCTTGCTAGTGGTTGGCACACCCTCCTGTTGCTATGGTCCACCTTATGTTGGACAGGGGGTGATGTCCACCCTCTGCTCATGACATTGTTTTCCCCTGCCATCGTGGAGCTTCCCCTCAAGCCTATAAGCCAAAATAAACCTTTTTTTTTTTCCCACAAGCTTCTCTTGATTGGGTGATTTCTACCAGCAATGAGAACCTGACTGCAACAAGGCTCATGTGTTTGAACACTTTTTTTTTGTTGTTGTTGCTTCTGTTTGTTGGAGGCAGGGTCTCCCTCTAGCCCAAGCTGACCTGGAATTCACTACGTAGTCTCAGGCTACCTCTGCCTCCTGAGTGCTGGCATTCAAGACATGCGCCACCCACCACACCCAGTTTTTGAATACTTTTTATCTCCAGCTGGTAGCAATTTGGAAAAGTTGTGGGGTCTTTGGCAGGTGGAGCCTTGCTGGAGGAGATGCGTCACTGGGGTCAGGCTTTGTGATTTTACAGTTAGCTCCCCCCCGCCCTTCGCATTATCGCTGCCTCATTCTCGCTGCTTCCTCCCAGCTGAAGTGACGAGGTGTGCACTGCCCTACCCGGCTTTCTCTGTCAGGATGAAACTTACCCCCGAAACTCTAAGTCAAAATAAATCCTTTCCCTGCCGGGCGTTCTGTCCCTGCAGGGAGAAGCAAAGTGCTGCGCTCGCTGAGTAAAGCCCCCGAGGTCATTAGTCTGTGAAGACAGAAGGTGTCCCGGGGCTCACGGTTTTGGAGCTTCCAGTTATAATTGATCAGGGCTTGTTCGGGAAGCTTGTGGTGAGGCATTACACCATTCCAAGAACACGTGGCAAATGGAACCCCAACACTTCAAGGCCAGGGTGCACAAAGAAAGTAAAGGAGGGTCAGAATTCTGCGTTTGTTCCAGAGCACCTCCCGGGTGACCTGAGTCTTCCCGCAAGGCCCGACCTTTTCAAGGCGCCACCTCCTCCTAGCAGTGCCTCCCTGTGCATCAGCTGTTAACACCGGGGGCTTTGGGTGATGCTTAAGACATGTAGTCTCACCTACAGTGTGTTCTGAGATTCCCAGAGCATGTCAGAGATATCCCGTCCCCAGCTGGCGTGACGGGTGCTGCCTGTATCAGCAGAGGTAGGACTTGACCAGGTGTGGGTCCTGAAGCTGTGCTTATGCATCTCCCTCAGGCTACCAGGTGTAATGTCCTCTGCAGGAAAACAGATGCCGTCCCACCCCCAGCTTCTGCTCTGGGAGAAAAGAGGTCTGCTAAAACGCAAAATGTGGGCTGGAGAGATGGCTTAGCAGTTAGGGCACTTGCCTACAAATCCTAAGAACTCATGTTCACCTCTCCAGATCCCGCGGAAGCCAGACGTACAAGGTGATGTAAGTGTGTAAGGTTGCACATACACACAAGATGGCACACGTATCTGGAATTTAATTGCAGTGGCCGGAGTCCTTGGCATGCCAATTCTCTTTTTTTCATTAAAATACAAAAGAGCCAGGCATGGTGGCGCACACCTTTAATCCCAGCACTCAGGAGGCAGAGGTAGGAGGATCACTGTGAGTTTGAGGCCACCCTGAGGCTACAGAGTGAGTTCCTGGTCAGCCTGGACTAGAGTGAAACCTTACCTCGAAAATTAAAAATAAAAAATTACAAGAGAAAAACACAAAATGCACATTGTGGCAATGCTTGTTGCAAATTATACAGGGATTTTTAAAATTGCAAATGACCAACAGACAGTGCGACTTTGCTGCTTCACACAACTCCTGGACTCAGGTTATAGTACTGGACAAGTCCAGTGTTCAGCATTGCCCCCTGCCATCCGGCACTGTTTCCATGACTTGTATGTATTCTCTTCTGTAGCTTCATTTCATCAGCCCAATGTGAGATGTGGATATGACTCCCCACAGCGTTTGCAATCCCAGCCGACTCTAATAGAGAAAATTAAGTTGCACCTCTGCCTGTTCAGTGAGAAGATAAAACCTGTGGCCTTCGGACCATTGTCTTGTGACGCCTGGGCTTACTCATGCACTCACCCAGCCACTCACTTAGCAAACTGTAACCGTGTCTCCAGCATGTGCCCGGTATTGTGAGGCTGTTTCCATTGCGAGTTCAGTGCCCAGCAGAGAAAGGCCAGTCCTGTGCACACTGGACCAACGACCACGTAAAATAGTAGTTAAGCTTATTTCTCTACTGCTTCATTGTATTAGCTTTTGCTGAGGAGTAGAATTCACTTAAAGATTTCATTGAGAAAAGGGTCTTTTCATATGTCACTGGCAGGGTGAGAAGCTACAAATTAATCTCCATGAGCTGGTGTGTTACCCTATATCAAAAAACGGGGGGGGGGGCACTGGAGAGATGGCTTAGCGGTTAAGGCACTTGCCTGCAAAGCCAAAGGATCCCAGTTTGATTCTCTAGGATGCACAAGGGGGCATATGAATCTGGAGCTTGTTTACAGTGGATGAAGGCTCTGATGTGCCCATTCTCTCTCTGTGTCTCTGCCCCTTTCTCTGTATCAAATAAATAAATAAAATATAGGGTTTTTTTTTTAAGTCATGGGGGATGGAGAGATAGCTCCATGGTTAAGGCGCCTTCCTGTGAAGCCTAAGGACCCAGGTTCAGTTCCCCAGTATACATGTAAGCCTGATGCACAAAGTGATGCATGTTTCTTGAGTTCATTTGCAATGGCTAGAGGCCCTGGCACACTGATTCTCTCTCTCTTCTCTCCTCTGTCTGTGCTTGCAAATAAATAAATATTTTTAAAAAGTCATGAGCGCCGGGTGTGGTGGCGCATGCCTTTAATCCCAGCATTCGGGAGGCAGAGGTAGGAGGATTGCCATGAGTTTGAGGCCACCCTGAGAATACAGAGTGAATTCCAGGTTAGCCTGAGCTAAACTGAAACCCTACCTTGAAAAACCAAAAAAGCAAACAAACAAACAAACAAAAAAGTCATGAGGGCTGGAGAGATGGTCCACTGGTAAATGCACTTGCCTGCAAAGCCTAGTTTTGGTTTCCCAGGACCCACATAAGCCAGATAGATGCACAAAGTGGTTTATGCATTTTGAATTCATTTGCAATGGCTTAGAGGCCCTGGTGCACCCATTCCCTCCCCACCCCTCTCTGCTTGAAAATAAGTTATGGAACAGGAGAGAGAAATCGGTTGAAAGTGTTTGCCCTGCAAGTATGATAAGCGGAATTTGATTCTTAGAACTCATGTACAAAAGAAAAGCTAGGGTACTGCAGAGCAGGCTTTGAGGCTAAAGACACTTGCTTACTAAGCATAACAGCCTCAGGTTCAATTCCCCAGCACCCACATAAAGCCAGATGTCCAAAGTGGCACATGCATCTGGAGTTTGTTTGCAGCGCAGGCCCTAGAATGGCCATACTCACTCTCTGCCCATTTCTCTCTCTCTGTCTCTCAAATAAAGAAATAAATAAATAAAATACATATAACAAAAAGAAAGAAAAGCTGAGCATGGGGGCAGTGTTGAGTAGACAGAGACAGGTGAATCCCTGCTGGTCAGCACTATAGCCTGTTTGGTGAGTTCTAGGCCAATGAGAGACCTTGACTTAAAAAAACCAAAACACTGTTGGATAGTGGCAAGGAATGACATCTAAGTTTAATGACCCTGATATTAATGACACTCAGGTTTGTCCTTACTTCCACACATTCACAAGCACATACATGTGCATACTCCCCCCCCCAAAAAAAAACGCAGAAAACCTCAGAGCTTACCATAATTGCATTATTCTGAAATTATTTATATTGTGGTAGCATTATTGCATGGAAGAAGAAAAAAAAGGCTAACCCTGTATTATTAACCAAAGTAACAGGCTGTTTATTCATGGGTAATAGGATAAAATTTTAATTTATTTTTTATTTTTTGCCTATCAGTATTTTCTAACTTCTTGCACCTAATGTGTCTTAGTTACATAATAAAGAAATCATCATTATTTAAGCAGTATAGTTGAAGAGAATAGATCTCAATTAAAGAAGCGAGGTAATTTTGTAATTGTGAATGGATGCATCTTTTATTAATGGACCTGGGAACCTCATTGCTGTGAAATGATCTTGGGGGTTGAAACAACTGTCCATAGACATTGGTGACTGGAGCTACACTAAGAAAATATGTTTCAGTCATTGCCAAGGGGGACTTCATTGTTTTTCCAGGGCATCTGTCTCAGCAGTCATGGCCAAATAGCTACATTAATGTGCTGGTGTGTAATTTGTGCTGATTATTGTCATAATTTTATTAGGCTTTGACATAATTTCTAGCATATAAAACTCATGAAAATTCAAGATTGCTGTTCACTGTGTTGCTCCAAATGAATTTCTAATGTAGACAACTAAAGTCGTCAACTAGAAAAGCGCATTTTCAATAGAAGAATGATTTCCTGATACAGACTTAACATAGAAAGTCTTGTTTTTATCTTTTACTTCCATTTAGATGTGTAGTTGTTTTCTTGCTCAGGCTTTTACCCAACACTAGAAGGTGGGCGAGGAACTAGGTCTTGATGGTGCTGGAGGGACACACAGGGCATGTAGAGATTTGGTTTGATTTATAATTTGACAGTTCCAGTGTTGGCCACTGATGGTCTCCAAGTCAGCACCTTCTCCAGGAGACTCTGGAGCTGGCATGGGCATGGACCCCGGATGTGCAGCTGGGGAGTCTAGAGCTTCTCAGTTGCCTAGTAACATGTTTTCCAGTGTCCATGGACCACCTTGGTTCTCCTCATAAATAAACACAGTATTTAGTAATGAAAGGGAAAAATGCAGTCTCTGCTTTATTTTTATTTATTTTTTTAAAATTTGTTTTTGAGAAAGAGAGAAAGGGAGAGAGAGAGAGAGAATGGGTGCACCAGGGCCTTTCAGCCACTGTGAATGAACTCCAGACACATGTGCCCCCTTGTGCGCATGTGTGACATTGCACGCTTGAGTCCCTTTTGCGTCTGGCTCTCTCTGCTTTGATGTGAGGGTTTGGGGTAGGATTGTTGTCTACAGGAACATTCATAAACCCAGGGATTATTGTTCTTTTGTGTAGCCATGATCCTCAACAAAACTGCCCGTCTCGTTTTGTGATCATCCTACAGAATCTGATTCTGTGTCTCTATCACGTACTTATGTCTGTCTGTGGGAGTACGATTATGTCAAACACCTCAAATCCAAAATGATACCACACAAGGAACGTTCCCCACCTACTTCATGTGACTAGTCCAAGTAGAAACGCCGGTGTGTTGGACGAAAGGTGAAAAGACTACCATGTAGATGCATGTGTGAAGGTGAGCGTGGTGCCCTGTCCCTGTGTTCACAGCTCTGAGCGTGCAAGGGCAGGAGAACCGCGCATCTGAGTCCAGCCTGAGCTGGACAAGGAAATCAGCAGGAACTGTGTGTACAGAGTACATGAGAATTGTGAATGCACTTCACGTTTAGAGTCCTGTCCCATCCCCTGACAGCACATCCTGCATATGCAAGCGTTCCGACGTCTGAACAAACTCCAAATATGAAACGCTTCTAGCATAGACCATTTCAGACAAGGAGTATTCAGCGTGTTTCTTTAATCTCTTGGGTAAAAGTTGATCCTCTGTAGGAAAGCCTAAAAGGAGGTGATGTGGCTAGACTGTTTACGCGGCTTATAGCTTTGCCTTCGTGAGGAGAGAGACGTGATGTCTCAGGGGGCTCAGAGTTGGGGTCAGGCGTGCTCTTGTGTTCCCAGGATCAAGCTGCAGAGTTAGGTGACACTTTGTGGAAAGCTCAGCTGGCCCTGCTCAGGAAGCAGGGCGATCCTGAGACAGCCCTGCTCGGGCCCTGGAAGTAAGGAGAGAGAAGGAACACCCCAGCGTATGTCCAGCAGCCAGAGTTGGCCTGTCCCAGACGTCACGTGCGACTGAGTCTCTTTCACTCGGAGTCTTAGCGTTTGTTTTCTTTCCTGCAGTCTTTTCCTTCTTCTCATCTTCATTCCCGTGGGGATCAAGCCAAGGGCCTCATGTTGCTAGGCAAGTGCTCCGCCACCCAGTGCCTTCCCGACCTAGCCTCTCTGCGGCCTTCAGCCAGTTTTCCTTGTAACGCCCCTCGGTAAAACTGCCCCGCCCAGCACGAGCAAGGAGCGGCAGCGGTGTGCTTCCCTTGCCAGTCTAGGGCAGCTCGTTTGCTGGAGGGCGCATGTCACCAAAGTCACTTTAACTTGATCTGTTTCTAGATCCCATGTATATATATATATATTTTGTTCCCAAAAATATTTTGTTTATGTATGAGGAAAGAGAGAGAGAGTATGGGCGTGCCAGGGCTTCTTGCCTCTGCAAATGAACTCCAGCTAAGTGCACCACTTTGTGCATCTGGCTTTGTGTGAGGACTGGGGAAATCAAACCCCAGGCCAGTGGGCTTTACAAGCAAGTGACTTTAACTGTTGAGCCATCTCCCCAGCCCACCGTTGAGTGCATATCTTATGTCCGATCTTTTAATTTTAATTTTATTTATTTATTCATCTGACAGAGAAGGGGGGAAGAGAGAGAGTGAGAGATAGAGAGAGAGAATGGGCACTCCAGGGCCTCCAGCCACTGCAAATGAACTCCGGATATGTGCACCCCCGTGTGCATCTGTATAATGTGTGTCCTGGGAAATCAAACCTGGGTCCTTTGGCTTTGCAGGCAAATGCCTTAACCACTAAGCCATCCCTCCAGCCCTGGTCTTTTTTTTTTTTTTTTTTTTTTGTAAGTAAACATTTGGCTTCCAAGGATGAGTCTAATAATTTTTTATCAATACAAGAAAGGAGACATGGCTGCTACCTTCTTAGGAACCGTTACTGGAAACAACAGTGTCTTTTGTTGCAAAGAACTTGATTTCCTGCATTGAGCTGCAATCTCTCTTACCTACAAGTTGGAGGTGTTGAAAGTATTCCAATTAAGTCAGAGAAGAAAAAGGAATGTGGAAGTTAGATGTACAAATAGGCTATGCCTCATTTTCAGAGTTGGCAAGCTCATGATGGAGTGTATGTCAATCAGAATTTGTTGGCACACTCAAGATTCTTGGATGTTTCATGAGAGCCAAGAGTCACTTACACTGTAAAACGTACTTGTATGAAATGATCACATAATTTGAGATTTGTGTATCCTTAAGTTTTTATAAAAGGGAAGTTTCTCTGTTCATAAACACATTGTTATATTTTTGGCCTTAAAATGTACACAGAATACTGTTACAATGGATAACATGATGAATGTAGCTTTTTAGGATTCAATCAAAATGCTCTTAAGACCCACACAATAACCTGGGGACTTCAATAATTTTTATTTATTTTAAAAGTTTATTTCTCCTGTGAATCCTATTGTATAAAATGGACTAACACCTCACTGGAGAGTTTTCCCTTATAAATTGAATTTCAAGTAAAATAATACATAGTATAGTGAACACTTCTTAACTGATCTTGTTGCAGAGAGAATATGCAAAATAATATTCCGGTATGTGCATACTGATATTCCTTTGAAAAAAATGGGTACACAGGCCAGAGTCAGAGTTAAGGTAAAACAAGGAAAACATGTACCTACTTGGTCACTCATTCACTCCTGGCTTTTTTAAAAAACATTGTATTTTTATTTATTTGAGAGGGAGAGAAAGAGAATGGGTATACTAGAGCCTCCAGCCACTACAAACGAACTGCAGTCACATGCACCACCTGTGCATCTGGCTTACGTGGGTCCTGGGGAATCGAACTTGACTGAGTCCTTTGCCTTTGAAGGCAAGCGCTTAACCACTAAGCCACTTCTCCAGTGCAGACCTGGCTTTTTATTCAGCACCTTCATGTGTCTACTGCTTCCTGTTCCCCTATTCCCCTGTTACACAGGGAGTCTTACAGAGTTTTAGTAACTGTCGATGATGGACCAGTAAAAACTTGCCCCTTGGGCTTGTCAATGGAATGTATGCCAGCTGGCCAGCTGGTGCTTCTCTCTTACAAATTCCCCATCCCTTGCCAGCTTTGTGAGACTGGCCCTCACCCTGGTCAACATTTCTCCTCTGACAGCTAGTGCAGTGGTGGGTACGGCCAGTAGAGGGCACCAGGGAGCACCATCGGTGGGAGCAGGGGTCAGGGCGCAGGTGTCTTCCTGCTGCTTTGGAGCCTGATTGGCCACTGAAGCTGTCCGACAAGGTGCCGCAGCGTCTAGCCCCTTTGGACAATAGCTAGAAGTTTCTTCCCCACAGGGTGGACTGCTCTTCTAATTCTTTGCCATTCATTTCCTCTAGAAATACTAGTGCTTTCTTGTAAATTTCTCAATACTACCAGGAAACAGAGAGATAAGGCCAGCACCACCCTAGCAAAGGTCTTCCCTACCTAGTCAACAATCCTTTCCCTCTCACCCTCCCTCCTTCCTTTCCTTCCTGCCAGACAGCAAGAGACAGAGGCAGTGTGGGTGCGAAGTTCACTTCCTAACGGACAGTTTCTTTTTTTCTTCCCTCACTCCCTCCATCCCTCCCTTCCTGTCTTCCTTCCTTCCTGTCTCTCTGTCTTTCTTTCTTAAATACTTTATTTGTAAACAGAGACAAAGGAGAGAGAGAGAGAATGATAAGGAGAATAAATGGATGTGCCAGGGGCTCTAGCCTCTGCAAATGAACTCCAGATGTGTATGCCACTTTTTTGTGTCTGACTTTACGTGGGTACTGGGGTATTAAACTCTGGCCGTTAAATTTTGCAGGTAAGCATCTTAAACCACTGAGCCATCTCTCTAGCCCTTTCTCTTGGTCTTTCTTCCGTCCCTTCCTCCCTTCCTCCCTTTCTTTCCTTCCTCCCTTTCTTTCCTTCTTTATTTCCTCCCTCCCTCCCTCCCTCCCTCCCTCCCTCCCTCCCTCCCTCCCTCCCTCCCTCCCTCCCTCCCTCTCTCTCTCTCTCTTTCTTTCTTTCTTTCTTTCTTTCTTTCTTTCTTTCTTTCTTTCTGCAGAGAGCCACAAAGCAAATGAGGCAGACAGAGTATGGGCACAAACTTCACTACCTACTAGACAAGTTTTCTTCTCTCTCTCTCTCTCTCTCTCTCCTTTTTCCCTTCTTTTTTTTTCTTTCTTTCTCTCCCTCTTTCTTTCTTGCAGACAGAGAGCAACAGAGAGAAAGAAGGATACAGAGCAAGAGAGAGAAAGAGAATATGGGCAAGCCAGGGCCTCCTACCATGGCAAACAAACACCAGACAGATGCTCCACTTTGTGCCCCTGGCTTGATGTGGGTCCTGGAAAGTTGAATAGCAGTCATTAAGCTTTGTGAACAAGCCCCTTTAACCACCGAGCAATCTTTGCATTCTTCCCCCCATAGACAGTCACTGTGGGAAAGCACCAGCATGCCTTCTGGCAATGTGCTTACTAGATAGATACACGCTCCTGGGAACTTTTTACCCTTTGTAATGTCCTTGTTATAGGTTACATGTTCCTGTGACCCTCTCAGCCTCTGCCAGGGTCTGACTACCAGTCCTGTGGAAGAGACCTTTTCTGAGTTCTCAGTTTCTTCCCTGGTCATTCTGCTTTCCTTCTAGAAACAATAGCCACTTTTTAACTTGCTTTCCTTGTACCCTGTAGGGCCTACTTGTTTACACCTTTTGGTAGTCAGCTTCCTTGTTGACAGTCCTTTGAGTTAAATTTTCCCGTGTTTGGATAAAGTACTTGCCATTTATTGTAGTCAGGTTCACATTGCTGATAGAAATCACCCAACCAAGAGCAGCTTGTGGGGAAAAAAAAAATGAGGTTTATTTTGGCTTACAGGCTCAAGGGGGAAGCTCCACGATGGCAGGGGAAAATGATGGCATGAGCAGAGGGTGGACATCACCCCCTGGCCAACATCAGGTGGGCAATAGCAACAGGGGAGTGTACCAAACACTGGCATGGGGAAACTGGCTATAACACTCATAAGCCCACCACCAACAATACACTCCCTCCAGGAGACGTTAATTCCCAAATCTCCATCAGCTGGGAACCCAGCCTTCAGAACGCCTAAGTGTATAGGGGACACCTGGATCAAACCACCTCCGCATTACAAGCATGAGTATCTGAGTTGGGATCCCTCGAGTCTATGTGCAAAGGTAGACACTATAGCCCGTATCTGCAACGCAGGGTATTCAGGGCAAGACAGGAGACGGAGGTCTCCCTTAGCTTGTGGACCCGCTAGTCGGGCAAGTACAATGGTGAACCATGAGCCACCTGGCCTCAGATAAGGTGCATGGCACGGATGAACACCTGAGATGCCTCTGCCCTCCACCCGCTCACCGTGGCCTGGGCACCATCCCTCCTGTGTGCATCCACACATGCCCACCAGACTTTCCATGTGTCCTTTTCTGTCTCTCGATGGGCCCCTAACTGAAGTTGAAAAGGGGGGAAGCCTCCCACAAAGAGAATTAATCCCTACTAAACTACCAACTTGTGATCACTAGCATGTTTTGCTCAACACACTCAATAACTGGCTTTATTTTAGTTCTGATTACACTAGACATTCCCTAATAAGGTGCAGAGTATTCACACCAGCATGACTGCATTGAGCACAAAATAAGTAAATATCCTTTTATGATTCTGTAATGCGAAGGTGTTTATCTGCTCAACAGATTTATGCAGCAACCTCTGCATACTTGGCGCTTAAGTAAGTGCTGAAAGAAAATGGAATACCACTCACCTCTACTCAAGCCCTGCCTTGCAAGTTTGTCAGGAAGATGGACGTGTGTGTGTGTGTGTGTGTGTGTGTGCGTGTGTGTGTGTAAAAGTTAACCAGCAGTGCAACAGTTTCCAAGGCAGCACACAGTCCCATTAGCATTTGTATTGCTTCATATTTCTCGACTAAGTCATGTCGCAGAACACCCGTCTAATGCGCTATACAATCCATTCACATTTCTAAGTGCCTGGGTGTTCATTTCTCTTCTCAATGGCTTCCCATTTTCTCTACGTAGGTGACACTTGCTGGCAGGACTGGTAAGGGCTGTAAATGGGCAGAGGTCCTTGGCAATCAATGGCAATAAATAGTTTATGACATCAGGCCTTTGGAATCCTGTCTGCGTCTGCGCGCTTTGGAGCTGTGGGCACGACGGGAAGCCAGCTAAGTGGGACGAAAGGGCAGCGCCTACGGGCATGCCAGCGGCTTGGAGGTTGCAGGCTCCCGGCGTCGAGCTTTCGGTTCTGGAAGCTTCCCACCGGTGGGGCTCTCAGAGCTGGCTGAGTGCATCTGTGTCCCTTCATGGGCGCACGCTCTGCAGGATGGTGTTTAAGGTGTCACCATGCTGAACTTGTTCTAGCAAATCCCCTTGGCCGAACTGTGTTCTCCTTGTCAGGAAATGAGATCACCCTGACACGCAGGGCCTTTGGGGCGCTGAACTCTTGCTGAAGCTGGGGCTCTGGTGAGCACCAGGGCCTCTTTGCCTAGCACTATTCCGGGACCACATTCAACCTCAAGCAAGTCCTGGGACATCCTGTCTCTTCGAGTGTATCTTCCTCAGAGAAACTTGACAGAGGCACTTAGTGTAATAAAGGCTCTTGTCATTGATTTTTTATTTTTTTTAAACTTTTTTGTTTTATTTATTTATTTGACAGCAACAGACAGAGAGAAAGAAGCAGAGAGAGAGAGAGAGAATGGGCACACCAGGGCCTTCAGCCACTGCAAACGAACTCCAGACACGTGCGCCCCCTTGTGCATCTGGCTAATGTGGGTCCTGGGGAATTGAGCCTCGAACCGGTGTCCTTAGGCTTCACAGGCAAGCGTTTAACCGCTAAGCCATTTCTTCAGCCTGAGCTTGTCATTTTATCAAGGTATTCCTGAAACAGTATTCACCTGGGGTCCCTTCTTATAATTTTATTTTTTCATTTTATTTTATCTGCAAGCAGAAAGAGAGGGGGAGATAATGAGATCATGGGCATACCAGGGCCACTATAAAGGAACTCCAGATGCATGCGCCACTTTGTGCATCTGGCTTTATATGGGCACTAGGGAATCACACTCAGGCCATTGGGGTTTGTAGGCAAGCGCCTTAGCCACTGAGCCATCTGTCCAGCCCTGGAGTCCCCCTTTTTCCCCCTTAACTTGTCCCCCAGTTATCTAACTTTCCCTAACCATCAGTTTCAAGGCAATTCAGATAATGTGGCTGTTACTTTTGTACATCTGTCTTTTCTGTGCCCTTACCTAGCTCTCCCTCTCTCTGGGTATCTGTGTAAATTTTCGATAGTATTTTCGGTGGTCTTCATCACCCCTAAGGGCTTGAAGGACTAGATAGATAGCTGGGCCTTGGGAAGAAATCACGTGTGCCGAGTGTAGGAACCGCGATGACGCAGCGGGTGGTCCTAGCTTGAAGCCCACTCCCACTTCCCAGCCAGGGCCGTGCTGAGGCCTCTCCCTGGTTGCCAGAACTGTTGCCCGAGGCCAACGGCTCATTCTCTGGGGCAGGATGGTTGTGAATATGGGGAGATGCGTGTTAGGCAGTGAACGTGTGGCCTCTCAGTGCCCTGCCCGCATGTTAATGGGTCCCGCTGATGAATGGAAAGCGATCGATACCAGGGTTAACCAGAAGCCCCACGACCCCGAGATGTCCCATGGCTGTGAGGATGGGGGCGCTGCTGGGTTAAGAAAGAAACATGGGGGGGCCTGGAGAGATGGCTTCCTGGTTAAGGTGCTTGATGCAAGCCTAATAATCCTGGCTCAATTACCCAGGACCCATGTAAGCCAGACGCACAAGGTGGTGCATGCGTCTGGAGTTCGTTTGCAGTGGCTGGAGGCCCTGGCATGCCCATTTTTTCTCTCTCCCCCTTTCTCTCTCTCTGTCTGACTCTCTAAAGTAAATAAATAAAAAAATATTTTAAAAAGAAACATGGTGTCTACGACCATACCACCCTGAATGCACCTCGTCTCTTGTGATCTCAAAGCTAAGCAGGGTCGGGCCTGGTTAGTACTTGGATGGGAGAAAGAAACATGACAATTGACAGCAAGGTCGCTCCTCCAGCTGTCCAGCATCCACTGACCTGTGTGCTGTGACTGCTCTTCCAGTGGTCATACGGGGGGATATTTCTTCACATCGCATCTGCCATCAGCACAGACTGTTACCTGAAGTCCCCGTGCAATATGAGAATGCCACGGAGAACTTCATGGACAGAAGTCTTGATTCCTGTCGGAGAGTTGCAGCTGTGTTTAGAACATCGCCCCGTTCTCTAGAACCTCCAGAGATACTTGGCATTGGCACCTTCTGTCCCTGTCCCGTTCTACATGGCAGGGGCAGATGAATGTCAGCTGCCTTCCCACAGAGAGAACGCAAGCTACACTTTTACACCATCTGGAAAGGCATCAGCTAGACACCTGACGTGCCACGTTACTTGCCATTTGCCTTTGGTCAGTTTTCACTCAAATGCTTGTTTGATGTGGATATAGGGATAGGTAAATTCGTTTATGGATCAATCTTTGCAAAATCTGATACATTTGAAGGTCAAATATTGCATAACAAGGCATTGTGGCTCACTCCTTTAATCCCAGCATTTGGGAGGCAGAGGTAGTAGGATCGTTGTGAAATCAAGGCCACCCTGAAGATTACATAGAGAATTCCAGATCAGCCTGGACTAGAGTGAGACCCTCCCTCAAAAAAAAAAAAAAAATCACAAAATAAACACATAAAATTAGATATTTGTGCTCTGTGGGGCTAGGTACTTACTTGCAAGAATGAAGACTTTGGGGGCTGGGGAAGTGGCTCAGCAGTTAAAGCTGCTTGCTTGCAAAGCCTGCCAGCCTGGGTTTGATTACCCAGTCCCCACATGAAGCCAGATGCATAAAGCAGTACGTATGTTTGGAATTCGTTTGCAGTGGCAGGAAACCCCACACCCATACTCTGTCCTCACACATAAACAATTAAAAATACTAAAGGAGAGTGAGGAGGCAAATTGCAGTTACTTGTGGCAAGACAGCCAAGCTTCTCTGGAGAGTTCCAGGCTAGTGAAGGAGCACCTACCTCAAAAAAGTTGGACATTCTTGCTGGAGTGGAGCTGAAAACCTCCTCCCTATAGACTAGCTGACAAAAAGCTGTCAAAAGGATCCAGGCATGGTGGTGCACGCCTTTAATCCCAGCACTCGGGAGGCAGAGGTGGGAGAGTTGCTGTGAGTTCAAGGCCACCCTGAGACTACATAGTTAATTCCAGGTAAGCCTGGCCAGAGTGAGACACTACCTCAAAAAGTCAAAAAAAAAAAAAAAAAAAAAGCTGGAAATAAACTAATCTGTATTCAGCTTTATGGGGGAGAAAAAAATCACCAGTGGAGATAATCAATAGTGGACACTGCAAGCCTTAAGTTGGGCCAGGCAAGCAAAATGAGCCAACGGCTGCAATAGTGGCATGTCTTTTATGGGAGAAACCAACTGTTGTCTAACTGGACTGGAGGCCCACTCCATAGGAAGGAATACAGGCCTGATACTGAAAACCTATGATGGGGAAAGTCATGAGCCCTAGGGGCGTAACACCTGCTACTGTCTGGCTAAATGCATATATTATGTTCACCAAACTGTCCAATAAACACTTTTCTTAATGTTCATACCCATATATTAATGCTACTCTCACTTTTGGATAGAGAAGCTTCTCTTTTCAGATGGTAGTGTCCTCGGGGATGAGTCAAAAGTGACGAAGTGTTCGGTACTGAAACATCTCTACCACACCTTCCAAGTCTCAGGGTACATTGTGGAAGACGTGGCAGAAAGAATGTAACAGCCAACGGAAGGATAGGATTCCTTACAACGCACTCTTCCAGACACAAAATGGCCTGGGTATCCATCATATCACAGTGCCTGGCACTACAAGACCATCCTAATAGGAGGAAAAGATAATGACATCAAAATAAAAGAGAGACTGATTGAGAGGGGGAGGGGATATGATGGAGAGTGGAGTTTCAAAGGGGAAAGTTTGGGGGGTTATCATGGCTTATTGACTATGATTCTGGAAGTTGTCAAATTATTATTATTTTTTTAATTTGGGCATACTTTTCGTCCCAGCACTTGGGAGGCTGAGGTAGGAGGGTCGCTGTGAGTTCAAGGCCAGCCTGGAGTTACAGAGTGTTGAAGTTACCTGCTCATCACTGAAACAAAGATCCTGCCAGAAACATCTTACGGGAGGAAAGGGTTTGCTTTGGGCTCACAGATCCCAGGGCGAACTTGATCATGCTGCAAAGAATCTGGCTCACTTCCATAGCCCCACAGCAGAGAGACACTGCCAGTAACCAGTGAACACAAACAGCTCCACTTGGCTTTCCACATACCTTAGGGCTAGACTAAGAGACCTGCACCCCCACCCCCGACCTCCTGCAGCAGGCTGCTGGGGGCTTAACTTGCCAGCTTACTCAAAAATACTTCAAGCTGTGGGGGATACGCATTTGCATTCAAACAAGCACACCGAGTGAGTTCTAGGTCAGCCTGAGCTGCAGTCTTGAAAATAGTAACAACAAAACACTTGGTTTTAGCACTTGAGGAAGAGGCTCAAAGGTGTCCACTGGCCTCTACATACACGCACACACATGAGCATGCCTGCTACATACATGTGCTCCTGCCAACACAAATTTGATATTTATGTAAATATTTCAAGCTCGATACATGTCTTCTTCCAAAAATGTACTTTTTGTGGTTCTAACAATAATCATGCTTCCAGATATTTCAGGCACCATGAAAGTGTGTTTCAGGGGAAAATGGGATGCCCTTGATCCTACACTCGAGAGGGAACACTCATGTTTGTTCTTCCTGCTGCCAGATGTTTTTAAAAGCTTTTATAAATCCGTTGTTCCTGATAGCTTCTCGTTGCTGGGACAGAACACTTGACCAGAAGCAGCTGATGGGAGGAAACGGTTTATTTCAGCTTCTAGTCTCAAGGAGAAGCTTCAAATGACGGAGAAAGCTAGCAGGAAACTCTCACATACCTGATTGTTAGGAGTCTTAAGTGCTGGGCTTGGAGCTGGACTAATCATTCTTGCCAGCCCCCAGCGACACACCTCTTCCAGCGAGGCTCCACCTAGAGTTGCCACCCACTGGAGATCAAGTATGAGGTTTAACCACAAACTCAGTATGGGTGGGGGACATTTCTCATTCAAATGCCACATTCATATGATAAAGTAGGGTGGAGCCCACCTGTAGTGTCAGGACGCGAGCCTGTCTGCGTGACAGGACATGTGGTTTCTTCTTTATCCCTTGTAACCTCTTCATAGTGTTGCCCCAGATGGTGTTACTATCATTTGTGTAACTAATTAGCAATGACTGAATTTTTAAAAATCATTTCAATTTTCTTCCATCTAATGAGCAACACCAAGGAAGAAGTGTTGCATTCATGCCTGTGCGCTTGTCTACTTTCCAAGTACTGTTTTCTTTTTATTAATCATTACTGGATTTTTAATCAGTATGTCCAGTTGCGATCTTTAAAAAAAGTTTTTGCAGCGGGGGCCAGGGAGGTGGCTCAGTGGTTAAAAACACTATGTCTGCGAGCCTGCCGACCTCAGTGCACTTGTGCAGCTTCCTGAAGCCTGGCACGGCGTGGGCAACGGGTCTCTAGTCACAGAGCAACTGCCACAGCGGGAGGCGGAGCTGGGAGGATCGCAGAGTTTGTGTCAGCTGGTCTGGCATTCCCAGTGCCAAGACACGAGACCTTGTTTCAGAAGAGGTGGGAAGAGAGAACCCACACAGCAAGGGGTTCCACTCTCTTCCCTCCACACGTGTGTGCCTGTGCAGTACCCACAGCGACATGTGGAAAAGGCCGCCACATACCACACTCACCTGACCCAGTGCCCCGTCACTCCCGTGCCCATTCATACGAGGCAGTGTTTTAAATTTTTTATTTTTATTTATTTATTTATTTGAGAGCGAAGAGTGAAAGAGGCAGAGAGAGAGAATGGGCGCGTCAGGGCCTCCAGCCACTGCAAACGAACTCCAGACACGTGCTCCCCCTTGTGCATCTGGCTAACGTGGGACCTGGAGAATCAAGCCTCGAACCAGAGTCCTTAGGCTTCATAGGCAAGCACTTAACCGCTAAGCCATCTCTGCAGCCCTGAGACGGATTTTAAATTCCAGAGGGCATCATTGTTGTAATTCACAAGGTCCTTGTGAAATTCTCAAGTCTCCTGTTCTTTATCTCTGGTTGTAATAGCCAATATCTTTCATTTAAGTTACAAAATAAGTTAAGAAAAAAAAAACAGAATAAGGGATGTTGACCTATACACATAAAAAGTCTTTCTTCAAAATGACTTTTGGAATCCACTATAATTTTTAGTCTTATTGAACCCAGAGTAATTCATGCTGTTCATTGCCTTCTCGTTGCTGGGACAATGCACTCCTCCACTCCCCACCCCCAAAAAAGCAGCTGTTGGGAGGAGAGTTTCTATCGTGGCTTAGTCGTGAGGGCAAGCTCCATGATGGCCGGGAAAAGGATGGTGGAGCAGAGGCTGGACGTCACCTCTGCCACCGCAGGTGGACAACAGCAGCAGGAGAGTGAGCCACCTTCTGGAAAGGGGGAGCTGTGTATAACTCCTCCAAGCCCACCTTCAACAGTGCATCTCCCCCAGCAAGGCTTCCCCGCCCATGTGGCCATCCGCCAGCAGAGCAAACATCCACAGCACATGAGTTGATGGGGGACATCTGATGTGAACCCCCACCCTCTCGGCCTGGTCTAGGGATCACACTATTGCTGGAATGGATGAAATTGAATCCTTCGGAGGCATAGTCAAAGCTTATAGATTTCCACGGACTCTGAGAACTACAGATTTCCAGGCCTTCAGTTAGTCACCTGTTCTCATATTGTCCCTCCTCCTGAGGATTCTGCACCCACGTCGTCTCACTGACAGGAGTTCAATCTCCTCGGGTGTCCCAAGAGACACTGGTGCAGAGTCCCTGAAATTCAGAGAAAACCTTCTTCCTCTTGCAGATGACTGAAAACCTTCTTCCTCATGCAGATGACTGAAAGTCAGGTGTGAAAATTTCCCCTCTCTTCAGATATGAAAGAATATGTGTCCATCTTTGCTGCAGACCAAAGTCAATTGTGTCCCGGTTTTATATATGTGGACAATTTTTCCAGAGGTTGGAAACTTTGAGAAGTGAGTTGTTTCTGAACAGATGAGCAGAGAAAGACCACGAGGTTCATGTTTACGCTCACCCGACAGCTGAAGTAAAAGTGGTTAATGTTCCACTTCCATATCTGCTCGAAGTCAGCGTTGTTAAGTTCTCTTTATTATATAAGCGTTTCTATTTGGATTATAGAGTGAATGGTACCAGGAACCGCATTGATGGGTGTAAGGCGTCTTCCCACGGTGGGAGAAAATGTAAGTGCGGTGCTTCAGAAAAATAAGTTTCTAAGCAGAGGCACAAGCTCAGTGGTATAGCTCAAGCTTAGGCCCTGAACTCAGTCCCTACCACCCACCACCCCCAGTCTTACTTTGATCTTACTTAGCCAGTCAAGCTTTCTGTATTTTGAAAGTGATTTTTTTTTTCCCCAATTACAGTAACAGCTAATATCTTGAGGAGCCCATTCTGTCAGTGGATTATTGTATCACTTCTCATGACAGCTGTTAAGTGTTTATTGTTGGGCTGGAGAAATGGCTTAGTGGTTAAGGCACTTGCCTGTGATGCCTAAGCACCCAGGTTCGATCCCTTAGTACCCACGTAGGCCAGATGCACCAGGGGGCGTACGCATCTGAAGTTTGTCTGCTGCGGCTAGAGGCTCTGGTACACCTGTTCTCTCTTCCTCCCTGTCTTTCTTTCTCAAATAAATAATTTTTAAAAACAGTTTATTTTTGACTATATTTACCAGTTCGGGGAATTGAGTCTATAGGAGGTTAAGGGATTTGTGCCGTTAGACAACTAGTGAGGGCGGGAAATTCAAGCCTCCGGGTCTAGCTAGCAGTCCCTGTGAGCTCTGATGACTCCCACCATGGGACAGTGTAACAGTGACCTTTCTGCTGACCAGAAGCAGCTTATGGGAAGAAAGGGTTTATGTCAGGCTTGCACTTTGCAGGGGATGAAAGCAGCTCCAAACAGTAAGCAAACGAGCAGACAAGCCTTGTTCTAGCAATGCTCATCTCAACGTACAGAAGTGGCCGGGGGCGGGCTTACCCCAGGGGCCTCGGCTTGCTGACTTCTGTCACACCTTATCTGTGACTTAGCTGTGGCTTGAGTCAGAGCAGTGTGATTGGAAAACCACAGATTTCATCAAAGAGGTGCAAAGTCTGACAGGAAAAAGGGAAAAAGTACTGGAATTTCACATTAGTAGTGTTCATGTTCATTAATAATTACTCCTCCCCTTTTCTGAATCTGACCCAGTTCCCATGAGCTATAGTGTCGTTTTATCTAGCTGACATCTGTCATCTTTTTTTTTTTTAAATTTTTATTTATTTGAGAGCGACAGACACAGGGAGAAAGACAGATAGAGGGAGAGAGAGAGAATGGGCGCGCCAGGGCTTCCAGCCTCTGCAAACGAACTCCAGACGCGTGTGCCCCCTTGTGCATCTGGCTAACGTGGGACCTGGGGAACCGAGCCTCGAACCGGGGTCCTTAGGCTTCACAGGCAAGCGCTTAACCGCTATGCCATCTCTCCAGCCCAATCTGTCATCTTTTTATCTGTCTATCTATCTCACTGCTTTTGTCTTTCACCTGAATGTCCACGTGACTTTCAGTATAACATACAACACAGGTTGAAAGAAAGTAATACCCTTCCCAGTGTAAGATCCTCTTGTTTGCACACTGAGAAGTATCACCTATTTTACATAGATCTTTTCCTTGTAGGACACCCCCCGTCCAGATATATATCTACTCACCCCAAGAAGTTAAGTCGCTTTCTTCAGGTCAAACAGCTTAACACCCTGCCAGGACTAGAATAGAATTCTTTGGTATAAATCCAGACTTTTCCCAATTCGCTAAATATACCTTGGCTAACGTTTTCTTGAAGCACCCCACCTTTCCCATTCTTGGTCTCTTTAATGGTTATCTGTTACTCTTTTCAGGACGCAAGCATCATTAGGACTGGTAAGAACATGGAGCTGGGGGTGTTCAAAGTGTGAGCCCTGCCCTCGGGGAGGGAAGCAGATATTTAAACCTGTGATTATGGCAAGAGATAGAGAACGCTGACAGTGGCTCCCTGGGGCATCTGGCTGGCCTCTGATCTGCTCAGGGCTCTGTTCCTCCCCAGCCTGGATTTCCTCAGGGCACCAGCCACGTCCAAGCTGTGCTTCAGGCATGTGCAGGCCGAGGTTGGTCCGTGAAGGGACTGAAGGGGGAGGTGTGGAGGCAGCACGTTGTGGGCATGGACAAGGGAGGCATGTGGAGCGGCCACTGGAAGTCTGAGAAGTGGCCCTGGCGAGCTCAGATCCAGCGTAGGGGACGGCGGAGCACAGGCCTGGAGGCGCTGAAGTGCTTGGGGACACTGCGGAGCAGAGAGGCTGGCCTGGTGGGGCCTTCGGGAATCGCGGCAGGAGGGTCTGGATGTGAGCTGGCTCAGATTTGGACAGCTGTTAGGATCAGAATTACTGTTAGAAGATCATTCTAGCTCAGTAGTTCTCATGGCTATCCCTACCGTGGAATGGCCTTGGGAGCTTTTAAATGCCACATACCTGGGTTACACCAGTCCTGTGCCTTGTCATTATTGTTTGTTGTTGTTGCTTTCTTAAGCTTATTAAAGATGATTCCAGTGGACTGCGGAGATGGCTCAGTGCTTAAGGGGGCCTGCTTGCAAAGCATGCTGGTCTGGGTTAGATTCTCCAATAGCCACATAAGCCCAGATGCACAAAGTGGCTCATGCTTTTGAAGTTCTGCAGTGGAAAGAGGTCCTAGTACAACCAGTCTCTCTCTCTCTCTCTCCCCATCTATCTCTCAAACAAATAAATAAAAATATTTGTAAAGCCCAAACTCAGGTTTGATTCCTCAGTACCCATGTAAAGCCAGATGCCTATGTGTGAAGTTTGTTTACAGTTGCAGGACGCTCTGGCATGCCACCCAGTCTCTCTCCCTCTTTTTTTAGTCTCTGCTTACAAATATGTAAATATAAACATATACTTAAAAGTACTTAAATTTTTTTCCCCCTGGGATAGATAGATGGTTTAGCAGTTAAGATGCTTGCCTACTATGCCTAAGGATCCAGGTTCGATTCCTCAGTACCTCTGTTAGCCAGATGCACATGGGGGCACATGCGTCGGGAGTTCGTTTGCGGTGGCTGGAGACCCTGGTGTGCTCATTCTCTCTCGTTTTCCCTCTCTCCCTCCCCCTCTCTCAAATAAATAAATAAAAATCATTTTAAAAAAGATTTTCCAGTAGGTACCAAGAATGAGAACCACTGTCTTGGGGAGATTGCTCAGTGGTTAAAAGCCTTTGTTTGCAAAGCCCACTGGCCCTGGGTTTGATCTCCCAGGTTCCGTGTAAACTCATAGGCAGAAAGTGTCCCCAGTGTCTGGCGTTTGGTCATTTGCAGGGACAAGAGGCCCCAGTACACTGATTTGCACATACATACACACTTATGCAAATAACTCATATTTTCTACGGAGTGAAAACCATTCGTGTGTTCCCACTGGGAAGGAGGTGCTGAGGGTTCTGCTGAGCACGCGGAGGTCAGCTGGGCGAGTGTTGCGTGCGGGTGAAGGTTTGAAATCGTGTGGGCTTTATTCGTTTTCTCATCACTGCCACAAACCATCGAATGTAAGCAGTTTGGGAAGGAAAGTTTGACTCGGGCTTGCTGTCAGGGAGACCTCAGTCCTCGTTTCCCTTGGTTCTAGGCCCGTGTGGACGCGAGAAAGGAGCATTGGAAGAGGGTGTAGTTTTACCCCCCAGAAGCCAGAAATCAGAATTCAGCGAGGGTCCAAGGCATGAGTGCTCCCTAGGACCTTCCCTCCCTGACCCACTTCCTCCAACCAAACCCCACCTTGCCCAGATCCACCACCTCCCAAGCCTCTTCAGGCCTAAACCCATCGCTGGATTAAGCTGTCTCCTAGATCCAGTGATCTGAAGGCCTCTGGAGATGCTCTCAGACACACCTCACGCCGTCTCTAGTCGTTTAGGCATTTCTCAGTCTAGGTAAGTTTCACTGTGATGGTCACGATGATCCAGGCTGGAGTCAGAAGAGGGAAGCTGGGTTGCAACACCTGCACTGGCTTACCTAGTCTAACAGCTGGCTCTTTGAATTTAACTAGCTGTTTCACTAGTCTAATGGCTTTTGACTGCAGGAGACCCATCTGGGTTTTTTCCTAAGGAGTTACTGACTCTCACACTCCTGTGAAGTGACAGTTTGTTTTTTTGTAAGAGCCTACTTTGCATGCGCACATCATGTATTGTATCTTTTCCCTCCTCCCTGCCCCCACCCATTCTGCAGAGGGTCTGCCTCAGTGGGGATGCTGGTATTCTCCAGCAAGTTGTGAGTTATGCTTGTGAGAGCAGCAGTCAGCTATTGTTGGGGAGGCAATGCCTCTGGGTATGACGTCCCAACCTTTGCTTCTTACAACCTTCCTGCCCTCTCTGCCACAAAAATTTAAGTGGCAGTTTTATAAACGAAATCTCTTCCTAGTTGAACGTTACCAAGATTCCTCCTGTCCCTCTGCCCACCACGTTTTCTTTCCCCTGAATAATCTGCTGGAAGATGTCAAGTCCTGGAGCCCTGGTACCTGAGCAAGTAGGCTCCATTCTCCATAAATGTCTTAGTGTTTCCTCAAAGGTGAGAAAGTTGGCCCAGCAAGGCCATGATGACTGGGAGCAAACTTTCTGGTTTTCATTTTGCTCTGCTTCCAATGGCATGGTCTATCAATCAGACCTGCTGGGAAGGACTTTTGTCTTTTCTTGTTGTAATTTAATTTTATCTTCTGCTGAACTCAGGTGCCTTTTAACTACAAAGCCCACGTGTTCAGTTTGCGTGCACCTCAGCCCTCGCTGACACGGGGGCTGGACTTTGTTTAGACGACCACTTAGTGGACGGGAATTCCTCTAATTGGAGGATGTAAAGATGTTTGTCCACTTAAACAATCTATTGGTGACCTCGCAAGTGCTGCTTTCCCGGGGCTCTTAACCCAGGCACCAGGCAGCTTTGATGCAGCCCTGCTGCGGTTGCCAGCGTGTGTGGATGAAGCGTTGCGTCTCGCTGAGTGAGCAGGTGCATTTCAGAGGGCTGCGGCGGAAGCCCCTGTCCCTTATGTATGGTGTCAGGCACAAACCCTTTACGTGGGAGTGTGATTTGGAATAGGAGGGTAGCCTATGAGGCATTGCTTGGAAGAGTGGAGTGATAGCTCATCAGTCTTTAGAGACTGCATTAATGGAGCAATCGTTCAGTCTTGAAAGAAAGGCAGCCTCGAAATCCCCACTGTGAAGGAGTGCTGTTGTGTGGAATGAATGAGCTCTGCGGCGCTGACTGCTGTTGGCAGCTGCTGGCGTGGCTGTGCTCTGCCCCTCACTTTGCCCAGGGACACCTTCCGTAATGATGGCCCCAGACCCTTGCTGCAATTTATTGCTCTGCTGCATGTGCTTAAACATAAAACCTACCAAAAACTCTTTGTCTCACAATTGATTATTGATGTGTCATTGCGCCACCTGGGTTTTTTTTTTTTTTTTTCTTCTTCTTCGTCGTGATTTCTGCCAGGTCATGTGGGTTGGGACCACCTGGCTTCTAAAAGCCTCGCTCCACACCAGCTCCAGAAGCTGGGCTCCGTGAGGGGCAAGAGCTAACTCAGGAGGGTGGGACGAACTGCCCCTGGCTGGCTGGGGTCACAGCAGGCGCTGCGTGGATCTTCACGGAACCCTGGGCGCTCTTCTCCTCTGGGAGACGGATGGGGACTTGTCAACGCTGTGAGGGGCTGTGCCATGGTTTCTTTAGTGGCATATCCTGTCCCACTGTCCAGGTCTTGACATGTAGTTATCTCTTGCTTTTCTTTTTGCTGTGACCAAAGACTTTGCTAGCAGCACCTTAAGGAAGGAAAGGGGTTGTTTCAGCTTACAGGCCAACTTGTCCCATTGTATCCACAGTCAGGAAGGAAAGCGAGGAACAGGAAGTGGGGCCAACCTAACAAAAACCTTAAGGCCCACCCCCCAGTGAGGCTCTTCCTCCAGCAAGGCTCCACCTCTCAAAGGTTCCACAACTGGGCAGGAGAGATGGCTCAGTGGTTAAACATTTGCCTGTGAAGCCTAGGGACCCAGGTTCTGTTCCCCAGTACCCACATAAAGCCAGCTGCACAAGTGGTACATGCATGTGGAGTTTGCAGTGGCTAGAGGCCCTGGCACGCCTATTCGTTCTTTCTCGCTATCTGCCTCCCTCCCTCCCTTTCTCTCTCTCTCTCTCTCTCTCTCTCTCTCTCTCTCTCTCTCTCACACACACACACACACACACACACACACACACACAAATAAATGATTTTTTTTTTACATAAAGTTCCACAGACTCTCCAAACAGATGGGGACAAATGTTCAAACTCATGAGCCTATGGGGGACATTTTACAGTTCACATCCAAACCATGCCCATGTATAACACATTACCGGTAACATGTTACCTGTAACACATTACAAGCTTAGCAGCTTAACTCAGCCCACAGTTTTCTCAGAGGATCTGGGTCCACTGGGTTAAGATGTCCCACAAGGGTCCAGTCAGTGTATCCCCTGGGGCTGGGAGCTCAATCTAGAACTTCATCATGGAAACGACCTACTGCCAAGCTTGCTCAGCAAGTTCATATCATCATTGCTTCATAGGGAGCTCAGGTCTCCCTTCGCTGATAGCCAAAAGCTGTCTGTATTTCCTTGTGACATGGCCTTCTCCAATTGTCCTGATGACCGCCAGCACAGTAGGGTTAGAATCTTCTGTCACCTAACCACAGACGTGACATCCCATGGCCACTTAGTCCAGCCCACCCCCACAGAGAATAAGAACGTGCCTTCCCAGAGTCAGCCCACCCTAGCCCATGGCAGTCATTCAGAACATGTTGCTGGGTGAATGGCTTGAATTTAAGAGTTGGGTGCACAGCATTGGGGCTAAGAGCCTTACACTCTCTTCCCCTGTCATCTCTTCTTACGGCTATAGGAGTCAGGTCATTTTAATATTTTATTTATTTCCCTCACTTTAGCCCAGGCAGACCTGGAACACGCACTACGGCCCCAGGCTGGCCTCGAACTCACAGCAACCCTCCTACCTCAGCCTCCCAAGTGCTGGGGCCAAAGGCATTGGGCCACTTGTCTTGGCGGTTTTAATATTTCACGTATGCCACCTCCACACACTATTTATTTACTCTTCCCTCCTCTCTGATGCAAGGGAAGACTAAACAGATAGGAGGCTCCATCCAGCAACCCTTTGATCCAGCCTGGCTTGTTTCTTGTATTTTTTCTTGCCTACACGGTGGGGGTTTCAAACAGTCCACGCACAGCCCTTTGTGGATCTTTAGTAAACACAGGGCCCTCTGAGCAGCTTTTTGCTTGGAGGGAATGAAAAAGTAAAGGGGAGAGTTCACATCTAATGTGTTTCGGTGGAAGTCGCAGGGAAGCAAGCGGCGGGGCTCTGTTTTCTCCCTAAGCCTTTTCTCAGCGCACGGCCGGATTACTAAGGAGGCAGCGCTGCAGTCGCCCGGCCCTGCGCCGCAGAATCCACAGAAACTCGCTGCGGTCTCTCACTGAACCTGAATTAGCTGCTGTTGCCCCGGGCTCCCCGAGGTCTCATGTGTTTCTTTCTTCTTTTTCCTTCTTTCTTTCTTTTTCAAAATCAGAGGTCGTGACGGAGACGGTTGTTATTGTAGCCTAACACTCTAGGCTGAACTTTCTGGGGTTAGAATTTCATCCTTACTGTCCAGTTCTGGTAATATCCTTTCATACTGGCAAGACGGGATGGGTGCTTCTCAGACCACACTGCTATCAACACCCCCCCACGGTTACCCCATCACTTTCTAGGTGCGGGGGGGAGGGGTGTGTAGATGGCTGTGCCATCTACAGACAAAGAGCAGTAAAGACAAGCGACAGAAATTACCAAGTGACTCTATGAAAGTGTCATTCGTCAGATGTTCCTTGCCTCTTCCCTGCCTCTCTTTCTCCTCCCTCCCTCTCTCCCTCTCTTTCCCCTCTCTTTTCCCTTCCTGTCTCTTCCCTCACTGTCTCTCTATGTCTCTCTTCTCCCATGGCTTTAAAGAGTGTTGACTGAATCCAAAGCCAGGGAAAATGGAGTCTCCGTCGAGCACCAGCCAGTGTAACAGCCCAAAATCATGGGTTATTGCCAGTGTGGGCAGTAAGCAAGGCCTTCGGTTCATGCCCAGCCTTGCACAGGGCTGGGCTTCCAGCAATGAGCTCCCCCAAGTCAGAACCGACAATTGGCGTGGCAAATAAGGAGCTGGAGCGCGGGGCCTGTGCGACAGAGCTTGGAAACCCCAGAATGCATCTTCCTCCCTGGCTTCCTGCCTCTGGAGATGAGTAACTTGTGATTTGACTAATTTCTACTAAGAGTGTGAATTAACAGTCAGTAAGCGGTGTCAGAGCTCAAGCTCAGTTCAGAGTGGGGGGGAGAGCGGAGCCTGTAATTGTAATTGTGTTTCCTTTTCGCATTAATCCTTCCTGTGGCTCCGCGTTAGCAGCTTTGCATCTGCCAGTCCCAGGAGCCTGTCTCGGACAAGCACGGGAAAGCAGGTGAGGGAAGACTCTGCAGAGAAGCCGTAGTGAACCTTTGCATATCTAGTAGGTTAGGCTGAGCTTAGAGTTTTTTTTTTTATTAATTTTATTTATATATTTATTTGAGAGCGACAGACACAGAGAGAAAGACAGATAGAGGGAGAGAGAGAATGGGCGCGCCAGGGCTTCCAGCCTCTGCAAACGAACTCCAGACGCGTGCGCCCCCTTGTGCATCTGGCTAACGTGGGACCTGGGGAACTGAGCCTCGAACCGGGGTCCTTAGGCTTCACAGGCAAGCGCTTAACCGCTAAGCCATCTCTCCAGCCCTGAGTTTTTAAAAATGTTTTTATTCACAAGAGAGAGTGGGCGTGGGCACACCAGGGTCTCCTGCAGCTCACCTCAAAACCAACTCCAGAGGCATGCGCCACTTTGTGCAAATGGTTTTATGTAGGTACTGATGGATCAAACCCTTTGCAAGCACACCTTTAACTGCTGAGCAGTCTCCATAGCCTCATCCTGGAATTGTTTTTTCCATTTTATTCATTTATATTTAGAGAGAGAGAGAGAGAGAGAAAGGGATAGAATGGGCGCACCAGGGCCTTCAGACGTGTGTGTTATCTTGTACATCTGGCTTAAGGGAATCGAACCGAGGTCCTTTGGCTTTGCAGGCAAATGCCTTATTTTGCTAAGCCATCTCTTCAGCCCCTTATCCTGGACTTTTTGTCAGCCTATTTAGCATCACCTTGTGACCTGGGATTTCTTGTTAGTTACTTGCCTTCCACTAAGGTGACTCAAATCCTCATTTCACAAAACTCCCTTCCCTGAAGTTTTCTCCCCTTCTGAGCCTTGTCCCTGCTGCCCCCACTGACTTCCCTCCACCCAGTATGAGATGCTGAATGTGTCCAGCCCTCAGCTTGCACATTCTGTAACCCTGTTGCAACAGTGACCGTTGGCAGAAGATGGGAAATAGTGTTGGATGTCAAAGGGGAAGAAAGAAGTTTTGGCATCCCTAACCAACAATGTTGGTTATCAACAAGAAAAGAGGTATTTTTGAGTCCTAAGAATCGGGAAAGGAAAGGAGTTTGGAATATAGCTCGGAGGTTAGTGGCTTTGTACGCCACCACAGATACTGTCCTAAATTATTGGCAAGAGTTTAACACTACTGAGGGAAGCTGGCCACTGCTCTGCCTCCGGGCAAGGGCTCCCTGAGATCAGTAACGCGACCTGGGGCATGGTGAAAATGATTTATGCCAAGAAGTTCTTGACAGCTTGTAGAACCAGCGTGGTGGGTAGTAAGGAAGCCACCGCAGTCAGAGTGACGCTGGCTCTTCAGGTAAGCCATGGGAGCACAGGAGGTCTTCGGAAACCCCGCCAGCCTTGGGGCGGACGGGTCGTCGTGGCTACGGTTCAGGAAGGGCTGTGCAAAGTCTCTCATCTGTGGTTTGATGCTCTCCCCGCTGCCACAGGTCACGGAATAGCCATCTACCCACAGTCTGTCAGGGCCACCCTTCCTCAAATTCATTTTGCTTCAAGCAGAGACACATGCTTGGGAGGACCCGCGTGGTCAGCGTGGCCCTCGAGATGACGGAGCGCGAGGTTAGCCACTGCGTCACGACGCGAGTCTGCGTGCGAAGCTCCTGCTGTCAGGGGTAGATTTCATCGGCTCGCGCGAGAAGCGGGCTTCAAAGCCGCTCTCTATGGTGCCCATTTCCTGCCTTGGCCAACGTTGCCATGCGTTGGGGATGTACCTGAACGCGACTGGAGGGTGTCAACCGTGAGCCCCTCAGGTGTGTTCATGAGCCATCCTTTTGAAGGTGACTAATAGCACAAAAGGCACTCTCACAGAGAAGTGCCGGGAGCTACGTTTTGCAAGGAGAGCTGTGCAGCCAGGGGAGTGTTTCTCCCTGCCCGCTTTAAGCTCATCTGTGCGATTGCTGCATTCTCAAGTCTTCCTGCGTAGCTCCTTTGATCTTAAAGTAGGAGGAGGCAAGTGTTAAGAGCCAGGCAGGCTCCTCGCGCGGCTTTCAAAGGAGCAGCACCGGACAAAATTGAGTGGATGTCGAGTAAAACATAAATTTGGATCTTTTGAAATCCAAGCTGAAAGAGGAGTTGCTGTTGGGCACCGAGCACGTGGAGAAGTTGGGGGTAGAAGCACCATCGTGGGGTGTTCATTGAGATGTGAGGGTTTACTAACGGGGGATTCTAACCTTTCGCCGTTGCCCCATGCCCTTGACATCTACATATGTGTTGGGCCATATTCAGAGCTTTCCTGGGACCCCATGTGACCCACGAGTCACGGGCTAGACACACCTGGCTAGGGTGACGGGAGGTGGTCCAGTCCTGGATGGACCTCACCTCACATTTGTACTGCGCCAGAGGCTCTGCCCCGGCGCTGAGTGCTCACAGGACATCGTGAGACTCTGTCCCCGTCGGACAGACGAGAAGACTGAAGCTGTAAGGCTGCTTCTGCCTTGGACAGAAAGCAGAATGGAGACACGCGTGGTTAAAAACGCTCTTCTTTACTGTAGCCATACTGAAAGCTTCCCAGATGGCTTAACTTAGAGCCACGGTTTTGTTTAAGTGGCAAACCGACGGAAGCAGCGAGCAGAGGGGATTGTTTCGGCGCGGGCTGCGCCTCTCGGGAACAAGTCCACTTGATAGCACGCTGCTTGGATTCCCCGCCCTGTGTTCCGGAACCCAGACGCAGAGTGCGATATGAACTCGGAAATAGCTTCTTTGACCAGCCAGCAAGCACCACTTCCTTTCCATTTCTCTTTTCCCTTCTCCTCACCGCCCCTCAACCCAGTCCTGTTTACCAGCAGCTGAACAGACTGTGCAGAGACTTTCTTTGTCAAGTCGTTTAGAACCTGGGGGGAAGTCATTGAGCTCAGTAGAGGCCAGGACAGAGTGTTAAAGCCAGAGATGCTATAATCACAAGTGAATAGAAATTGAACTTGGATTAGTCTGCCTGGTTATTTTCCTCTTGTCTGTCATCACTGAGTGATGCTTCCTTTGAGCCTTCACACCATCAGAAGACACTAAGTGTATTTTTGCCTCCCTTCGATTATTAAATGTTCCCGCTCCTCCTGGATGGATCACCAGAGTTTAGCAATCACTGGTGTCTGTCAGGGATGCACTCCAAGGCCCCCAGCACCTGCCTAAACACACAGATGACACCCGATCCTATGTGATGTTTCTCACTGCGTAGACATTGCCACAGTAAAGCTTAACTGGTGGATTAACCGGCAAACCCAGTAAGAAGTGAACAGTGTGGGGCTGAGGAATGCGGCATGCTTGAAAGCCGCAGGTAGATGAAAGAAAGAGGCTGAGAAGTTCAAGGACATTCTCAGCCACATAGTGAGTTTGAGCCCAGACTGGAGACCTGTCTCAGAAAGAGAGAGGGCTGGAGAGATGGCTTAGTGGTGAAGGCACTTGCCTGCAAAGCCTAAGAAGGCATGTTAAAATCTCCAGATTGCATGCAGTCAGATGCAGGGACGCAAGCATGTAATGTCATACACGAGCACAAGGGGGCGCACACGTCTGGCGTTTGTTCACAGTGGCTCAAAGGCCCTGGTGCGCCCATTCTCTCTCTCTGCCTCTTTCTCTCTCAAAAATAAGATAATTTTCTTAAAAAGAAAGAAATTAACAACAATAATAAAGTAGAATAATTATAACAATATACTTTAATAAAATTGTTAGCATTCTTTTTGTTTGTTTGTTTTGTTTTGTCAAGGTAGGGTCTCAGTCTAGTCCAGGCAGACCTGGAACTCACTCAGAGGTTGCAGGCTGGCCTCAGACTCACAGTGATCCACCTACCTTTGCCTACCAAGTGCTGGGATTACAAGAACGTGTCACCATGCCTGGCTGTTAGCATTCTATTTTTTTAAATTTAATGTAATTTTTATTTATTTGAGAGGGGGGAAAGAGGCAGAGAGAGAGAAAGAATGGGTGCGCCAGGGCCTCCAGCAGCTGCAAATGAACTCCAGACACACGTGCCACCTTGTGCATCTGGCATATGTGGGTCCTGGTGAATCGAACCTTGGTCCTTAGGCTTAGCAGGTAAACGCCTACTAAGCCATTTCTCCAGCCCTGTTATCATTCTTATATTGCACTTATTAGCAAGTTAAATAAGGGTTTAAACAGTGCAAAACTGGTACAGTTGATCTGATAACTAAAATGGGAGCTAAATACTAATGGGGGGGTAGCCTATACCACGTGGATACAGCAGGCAAGAGGATGATTGACATTCCAGTTCGCATAAGATTTCATCACCCTACCCAACATAGCGCACAGTTGAGAATTTATAAATTATTTTCTTTCGGGGATTTTCTAATGAATGTTCTCAGACTGCAGTTGACCATGGATGAACCTGTAGATGGTGAAACCATGGATATGGGGAAACTAATGTATCTGGAATTTTTGCCAAAAATACAAGAGGGATAACAGTTTTTTGTTTGTTTGTTTTTCGAGGAAGGGTCTCACTCTGGCCCAGGCTGACCTGGAATTCACTATGTAGTCTCAGAGTGGCCTTGAACTCATGGTACTCCTCCTACCTCTGCCTCCTGAGTGCTGGGATTAAAGGCATGCACCACCACGCCCAGCTAGGGATAACAGTTTTAGAGGAACACACTAGTTGATTAGGTTTGGTATAACATCTCCTCCAGAAGCCTTTATGACCAACTGTAGTCCCCATATTTGTTAATAAAAATAAATAATTGTGTATGGGCGTGTGCACTCTGTGGTATGAGTGTGGTTGGATCTCTCCTTCCATCTTATCTTGAAGCAGGCTTTCCCTCTGTTTGCACCGCTCCCTTGGCAAGCTTCTAGGAAATTCTCCCATCTCTGCCTCCCTCTGGCCGTAGGTCATCTTGACTAGCCAGCCAGCTTGCCCCCGGGGTGCCACCTGTCTCTACCTCCTGAGCTGTCATTGCCTGGCATCTACACGGATCCTGGTGATGGAATACGACCCCTTGTGCTTGCTTGGCAAGCACTTCATTGAACCACCGCGGGAACGCCTGGCACACAACACTCTTGCTAGAGAAATGACAAAATCAAGTTGCAAAGGGGCATGTGGCAAGGGCGGGAGGAATTTATGACCACTTTGCTGTCTTACGCAGATGTTAGGGTGACAGATAAGCTGCCACTAACATTTCCTCTCAGAATCGGAGACAACACCTGTGTTCACTTACTATCGCCGTCACAAAGTGCCTGAGACAACTTACAAAATGGTTTGTTTGTTTGTTTGTTTGTTTGTTTTTTGCCTCACAGTTTGTTAGGTTCCAATTCATGATTAGTTGACCTGTTCTTTTGGATCTGAAACAAACTGGCCCGTCATACTGGGAGGGGTTTGGGAACACCAACTTCAACGCTCAGGGAAAAGAGAGAGGAAGGGCAAGAGGGTCCCACACTCACCCTCCAGGACACATCCCCAATGACTGATGAGCCTCCCAAATGGGCTCTAACTCCTGAAGGCTCCACAGGCACCCCCAGCTCAGCACTATTGATACAGGATTTTGGGGTTCAGGAGGGATCTTCCAAACTTATGAACCCCAAATTTGGGTCCGTGTCCTATTTTTCAACAAATGCTTGGCAAAAATGGACTCAAGAAGAAGTTATGAATTACTGAGTTTATTTAGAGAGAAAGCATAAATTGTGGAATCATGGGGTTCATTTAAGGAAAGTTGGGAATCTAAGGAAAGGCTGGAGTAGAGTCACACGACGTGTGGAAAACAGTAGACCTTGGAGCTTGTGTGGAGAGGGTTAGAAGAAACATGCACTCGTGTGGAAGGCCCAGCATCCACCGTGGGCCTCCTCACGGGAGAGAGTGAGGAAGTGATAATGGCTGAAGAGTAGGAGAGACTGGGTAGGAGAGACGGCTTAGCAGTTCAGGCACTGGCCTGCAAAGCCGAAGGACCCAGGTCCAACTCCACAGTGCCCACATAAGCCAGCTGCACAAAGTGGTACATGCAGCTGGAGTTTGTTTGCAGTGGCTAGAGGCCCTGGTGTGCCATTTATTCTCTCTCTCTCTCAAATAAATAATAAAATGGATTCTCTCTTGTATGTAAGGGAACACCTGATTGATTTGCAGAGTCAAGGGGCAGACCCCAAAGGCCAGCCCACCTAGGTAGTGTGCGAGACTGTGGCGGCAACATTAGGCGCCGCAGCCATTCTGCATGACCCTGGGTCAGCGAGGCCCATTCCTCCCAAGGTGGGATGGCGTCTTCTGTTTCTCTCTTTGGGATCCTGCCCCTAACTAAAACTGCCTGAAAGAAGCTGCCTTTCTCCTGAGTCTCCTTCATCATCACCCTGGCAACAAAGCTTTGACATGTGGGCTTTGGGTGACCCTTGTCAATTCCATAGTATCTTATTAATCTGCAATTTCATTTGACATGGGACCTTTCTCTGGGCTTTTGGAATGTGACCCCATTTATTAGTTAAAGTCTGATACACTGGGTGCCTATCCACTGGTGTTTTGTTTTGCTTTTCTTTCTCTCATATATTTAGTGTTTGCAATGTAGTACCAAGTTCCACATCACTTTATTCGTCTATAAACTTAACGGTGCAGAATGGTGCCTGTGTTCCGAGTGCAGACATAGGTCAGGGCTCCAGACAGGGAGATGTGATGGCTGTTCTCAGGGAGCGTCTAACAGGGCTGGCCCAGCCTTGCCCTCGGTACCATGGACCTCTCAGGCCATGCTGCTGCAAGCATTGTAAGGGGTTAACAGTAGTCCTCTTGTCTCCCGGAATGGCACAGCTCTGCCTCATCCCTTCACCCTGAACCTACTATAATTGTGACAGCCAAAAACACCTTGGAGCGTGGTCCCTTTGGGAAAACAGAGTTGCCACCACCTGACAGCCGCTGCCCTCCCCTAGGGGGTGCTGAAGCCTAAGAGGGGACGAAAGCGTGCGGCGCCACTGTTTTCAGAGACGGTGAACCAGGAGGGGCAGCCCAGCAGGGAGTGTCGGGCAGGAAGGAGTGAGCCGTGTCCAGCCTGGGGGTGGCACCGGGCACCTTCAGCTTCCCCAGCAACGGCAGGTTGGGTCTTACGCACAAGGAAAGGTTCATCAATAACTCAACTTCATTATGTTGGAAGTGGGTTAATAGGAGATAGTATCCCTGAAGGGAGAAAAAAAGGCAGAAACTCTGCTGACCATAGATAATGGATTTTGTAAATGGGGGGGAGAACATACACCAAAGCAGAGAGAACATATAGACCCGCCGGACATCCACCACCCAAGGTCATAAATATTTGATTCAAGGTCAGCCTTGTATCTGCACCTCACTCGTCCCCCACCCCCCGTCTTGCTTCCCACCCTTCCATGACTTTGAAGCAAACTCCATGAATTGCTTCATTTGTAAACACTTCTATCAAAAAGAAAGTACCTACAATTAAAACACGCTGGGGACTGGAGAGATGGCTTAGAGGTTAAGGTGCTTGCCTGTGGTGCCCAAGGACCCATGTTCGACTATCCAGGACCCACGTAACCCAGGTGCACAGTCATGTACACATGCAAACATGCAAGGCTGACCATGTGCACAAGGGGGCGCACGCGTCTGGAGTTCGACTGCAGTGGCTGGAGGCCCTGGCATGCCCGTTCTCTCCTCCCCCTCTCTCACTCTCAAGCATAAAAAAGGCCAGTCTGTTGGGCTTGCTTAAATACACACACACACACACACACACACACACACACACTAGTGAAGTTTTCATCTTCTGGTGATAATGAGGGTGCCTGCTAAGTTGAATCTGAAAGTGAAAGAGGGTTTGAGTGGGGTGAAGGCCAAAGTGGCTTGGTTTGGGGACATTCAAAACTCCAGAAGGAAAATGCAGGTAGTGGCACTGTCTCCTCCAGCTGCTCTCCCCTGCTGTTTTGCTTCAAGGAGGTCTTATAAATAAATTCCCACATAAGCCGGGCGTGGTGGCGCACGCCTTTAATCCCAGCACTCAGGAGGCAGAGGTGGGAGGATCCCTGTGAGTTTGAGGCCACCCTGAGACTACATAGTGAATTCCAGGTCAGCCTAGGCTAGAGTGAAACTCTATCTCAAAAAAAAAAAAATAAATAAAATAAAATAAGATAAAATAAAAGAAGAAGAAGGTGCTTATAGAATGTGCAATCTTTCACAGGGGTCTTTGGTGAGAAAAGACTGGCAGGGAACAGTTTTTAAGAAGAAAAGAAAAACAGTTACCAGAAGGTGTTGAAATACCCAGTCAATGATGGATTGCTCTCTGTTGACTTTCAATGACTTCTGAGCTGATCAGGACCTACTTTTTAAAAATATATATTTTTAAACATTTTAATTTTTTTACTTATTTATTTGTAAAAGAGAAAGATGGAGAAAGAGAGAAAGAGAGAGAATGGGCACACCAGGGCCTCCAGCCAGTGCAAACAACTCCAGATGCATGCGCCAGCTTGTGCATCTGGCTTACATGGGTTCTGGGGAATCGAACCAAGGTCCTTTGGCTTTGCAGGCAAATGCCTTAACGACTAAGCCATCTCTCCAGTCCCCAGAACCTACTTTTAAGAAAACAAAGCAGCAGGGAAGCCAGGCAACCGCATGGTAAGATTTCTGCTAGCATGGTGGTATTTCTCTCCTGCTGTAAGGCATTCTGAGAAGTTTCTTTCTTTTGATTTAGACTTCCTCACTTGATTTTATTATGCCATAAATCTCTGGCATTTGGTGAGCACCGTGGTAGATAATATCTGTTCCCCCCTTCCTTTTAGAAGATTAAATGGAGACTGTTGTGTCTGATGCTGGCATAGATCTAACCAATCATGTTTCCTTTACACGTAGGTCAGTCCAAGGGACAATTCTGCATTGGATCCTATTATCCATGGGCTGAAGGGCGTCGTACATCACGGTAAGTAAGCTACATGGACTTCCCTTGCTCAGAAGTGAAGGGCTCAGATATCCACCTAAAGGAATCGGGACAGAGAGTGACACCATCCCTTACCCACCGATGTTGAAGGGCATTAGAGCCGTTATTTGATGGGTAAAGCGCGCTCCCATTTATTACCTGCAAATGGGTCTGGGTTTAACAGGAAGCTATTTGTTTCTCTTCAGGAACTCCTTTGAATGCGTATGTTATAAATCAAAATGTCCTAAGATATACTATTCTCATGAATTGAACCTGCCATTTGTCTTGTCTCTCTCCAAAATAAAATATTCCTCTTTCAGCTGTCTTGCACTTATAAATATCTTTGATTTGCCTCTAAGATTTAAGGGTTAAAAAAAAAACGTAAGTAGCCAGAATAAGCCATTAAACTTGGCAGCCCGGCCCCTGCACCACGCAGCTGTTAGGATGGGAAACGCTGGGTTCATGTAGTCTGCAGCAGACGTTGTATCCTCAGGCATAAAACTGGGAGAGAAAGTAAGATAAATGGGTTCTGTCTTTTCCAACTGGTTTTTATTGGAGGAATTTCCCTGCGACTTTATTATCAGCAATGCATCATTACCTGTGACATCAGGATCCACTCATTTCCAAAGTACCCTTGTCTCAGAGAGGCATTGAGTCTGGGTCTGATGTAATGACTTGCAAAGTTTTACTAATCTAATTAGAATTCCATAGACATGGGCAAAAACAGCATCAGTAACCATAATAAATCTCCCTTCATTCCCCAGCTGTGATAAAACGTCTTCACACCTTTTGAGAGGATTTTCTGTAGACCGGAACCAACTCCGTAGAGCTTAACTAACACCTCTTCCAGCGGAAACTAAACTGGTTATCAGGGTTTGATTGGGCGGGCTTGAGGATTAATTATTCTGGTCCCACAAGTGTTAAGTCATACAGCAGGTAACAAGAATCAGACGACTGAAAGTCGAGTGACTGAAAACTCCCAGAGCTTTTCTCCGTAGGAAGCTTCTAGTTGCTTCTCCCCAAGCTTGCTTTTCAAGGCGGGCACACTTCTCTTCTCTGAGGACTCTGCTCTCATGACCTAATTGTCTCCCAGAGACCCCATCAGAGGCCATGGGGTTCGTGTTTCAGCACGTGGGTTTAGAGAGATGGGCAGATGTTACAAGAGCGAGTCCTTTGCCCGACTCAGGAGGGCTGGAGAGATGCCTGGGACGGGGTTGCCACCCTGTCCTCTAACCTCTAAGGGGCAGTCATAGGCGATATGCAAACAAGGGTTGCAGTTGCCATCTCCTTGCTGAGACACACCCATCCAGAAGCAGCTTATCAGGGTTCACTTCAGGCTTACAGGTTCCAGGGGGAGCTGCATCATGGGGGAGGACACTGGCTGCCTTCACACCCCCTTAGCAGAGGAGGACCACCTGCACCAGCCAGTGTGAGCTGCCTGTGAACACGCCTCTTAGGGCTGCTCTCAAGATCCACCCCAGTGACACACTTCCATGGAGACTCGGAGGAAGCTTAATCTTAATCAGAAATACTTCAGGCAGGACGGAGAGGTGGCTCAGTGGTTAAGGCGCTGGCCTGCAAAGCCTACCGACCACTAGGGTTCAGTTCCCCAGCACCCACATAAAACCGGGTGCACAAAGTGGCATATGTATCTGGAGCTTGTTTGCGGTGGCTGGAGTCCCTGGCATTATCCATCTCGCTCTCTCTCCCCTGTCTCCCTTTCTTTGAGTACAAACTAAGTAATTAATTAAAAAAATACTTGACTCTGGCTGGAGAGATGGCTTAGCGGTTAATTGCTTGCCTATGAAGCCTAAGGACGCCGGTTTGAGGCTCGATTTCCCCAGGACCCATGCTAGCCAGATGCACAAGGGGGCGCATGCCTCTGGAGTTCGTTTGCAATTGCTGGAAGCCCTGGTGCACCCATTCTCTCTTTCTCTCTCTCTCTGCCTCTTTCTCTCTCTGTCTGTCACTCTCAATAAACAAACAAACAAATAAATAAATAAATAATTGTAAAAACCACTTGACTCAATGGGGATATTTACATGCAAACCTCCATAATTCATTACCTGGAAAGGAACCTCACTTAGTTCCTCGGCAAAGAATCAGTTGCCTGCCCCCAGGCAGCCTCAGCACTGGGCCCTGGGGAAGGAGCGCAGGGCCAGCTCTCAGGACAGGGGGGTGCCGGCCCCCTGGTTTCCTCGTAGCTTCTGCCGTTTCCTCTGTCAGCACGCATCGCCCCTTGCGCCTATGTTCCCAGGGAGCCTCCCTTTCTTGCCTACAGATCACAGTTCAGATTCTGCCTCCTCACAGTTGTTTCTCAGAGCTGGGGTGACGGCTAGGCGCTACAGCTTTTGCTGCACGCATGTTGAAGGCCCGGAACCCACAGAAAGGCCGGGCAGCCCACTCCTCCCTGCAGCCCAAGAGCTCAAAGGCACCTCCTCGGGGGCAAGCTGGTTGGCTTGGGGTTCAGTGAGGAACCCTGCCTCAGCAAATAGAGAATAATTAAGGAAGAAACCCTACAGCTACCTCTGACGCCCTCACACACGTACACACACATGCCCATGTACCCTGGCACATGTGCCCCACACATAACAATGTGCATGCAAGCATGCACACACACTGCACGCACTGAAAGAAAGCTTTTACTCACCCTGCCAAATCCCTCTTCTCTGCCCACTCCCATCTATGTCTGTCCCATTGTCTAGGTTTCTTGTTTTTCTTCAGCGCACTGAGAACTATCTGGAACACCTTTATATGTGCTCATGAATTACCTCCCCAGCTACACGCAAAGGGTGGGACCCATGTCTGCACGGTGCATCTGGCCAGTCGTAAGCGCTCAAGACATGTCAGTCAAGTGGCTGGGCAAAGGAAAAGCTCACGCAGAAGTGAAAATTCCTCGATATGAAATAAAAGGCAGTGGAGCAAAGACCACTTGGGTTTCACTTCGAGAAAGGAAAGGAGTTCGAGTATGCCATTTTCCCACAAGGGACTGGACATGTCAGCCTGTTGAAAAGAGCTGTTGTTAGAGCTGGACATGTTTTCAATGAAAAGTCCTGTGAGGGATTCATGTGGTGTTAATTTGAAGGAATATAAATAATTGTCCACTTCAGGCTTCCTGGCTTGGAAATGATGATAGACATAATGTAGACTCACCAGAGATTTTAATTAATTAATTAATTTATTTGAGAGAGAGAAAGAGGTAGCTAGGAAGAGAGAATGTCCGTGCCAAGGCCTCTAACCACTGTAAATGAACTCCAGACATGTGCACCACCTTGTGCATCTGGTTCACGCGGGTGCCAGGGAACCAAACCTGGGTCCCTAGCCTTTGCAACCAAGCACCTGAACTGCTAAGCCATTTCTCCAGCCTCTCACCATTGATTTCTGAAACAGTTTAGGAGTGCTTATTTCTTCAGCAGTGGGGCATATATCTTGAAATGTTTATTTCTTCTTCAATTTGTTTTGTCATTGTTAATAGAAAAAAATCTTATATATTTCTTCAGCTGAGGTGCCAGCAGCCCATTATATCAGCAGTTAGTCATTCAGGTCCCCTGTGAATGGGATGCCAAGAAGGGGTTTTAAGTGGAAGAGAACTTTCTAGCAAGGAGGAGTGGCCTGGGAAGAACGAGAATGGAATTAGGAGGAGGGAGAATGTTTGGCCCCTAAGGCAGGTCTGAAACCCCTGAGATGAAATAGGGAAGCTCGTAGTGGCCAGCAGCTCTGAGAAAAGTCCTAGGCAGGCCTTCTAGATCCCCAGAGCAGGGCTGGGGAGATGGCTTAGTGGTTAAAGCACTTGCCTGCGTAGTCTAAGGACCCGTGTTTGACTCTGCAGATCCCACATAAGCCAGACACACAAAGTGACGTGAACATGCAAGGCCACACACGTGTGTAAGGTCACACACATGCACAAGGTGTTGCACGCATTTGGAGTTTGATTGCAGTGGCTGGAGGCCTTGGAGCACCAATTCTCTCTCTCTCTCTCTCTCTCTCTCTCTCTGTCTCGCACACACACACACACACACACACACACACACACACACGCACACGCACAAACACAAACACAAAGAAAAAAGGGCTGCTGGGCGTGGTGGCGCACACCTTTAATCCCAGCACTAGGGAGGCAGAGGCAGGAGGATCGCCGTGAGTTCGAGGCCACCCTGAGACTCCATGGTGAGTTCCTGGTCAACCTCCAAGAAGAAGAAGTGCAGCCTCCTCCCGGCTGTGCGTGTCTGGAAAGAGCACCAGGCCCTGCTCAAAGCTGACCCGCCTCTCCCTTCCGAAGACACCGCCCCCTCCTGCCCAGTCCCGGCGGCTGTCCGCCTGATTCTGCTCCTCTCGGGAGCGCTCAGAGGCTCTCAGGAGAAGTGCTGTTTAATCCATCTTGCCGCGAGCACGCCATGGAGCTGGGCCTGCGGGGCCTGGAAGCCGCCGTCGGGTCGTCCGCCGACTCCGGAGAGAGATGCGTGGTTAAGCAGCCAGTGGCACGAAGAGGGCCCAGTAGCCACTTGCACTCAGACAAGGTGACCACTGAGCCCTAAAGCAGGGTCAGTGCCGAGCAGAGGTCAGGCTTGTGCGGGTGTTGAGGAGAGGGGCATGCCTGGCGCCTTGCAGGCTCTGAGCACCACGGTGTCCATGTCGCATCTCCAGTGCTATGGAGACAAACCCCAGACTCTCCATGGCCACCCGAAGTGCCCTTCCTTTCCTCCTTCCTTCCTTCCTTCCTTCCTTCCTTCCTTCCTTCCTTCCTTCCTTCCTTTCTTTCTTTTAATATTTTCATTTATTTATTTGAGAGAGAAGATAGAGAAAATGGGTGCTCCAGGGCCTCCAGCCGCTGCAAAGGAACTCCAGGTGTATGAACCCCCTTGAGCATCTGGCGCTTATGTGGGTCCTCGGGAATTGAACTGGGGTCCCTAGGCTTAGCAGGCAAATGCCTTAACCGCTAAGCCATTTGCCCAGCCGAAGTGCTCTTTCTTATGAGTTCCTTTCTTAGGTCGAGTTTTACAGACTTGTGAGCGAGAAAGTCGAGAGCAAGGAGTGGGCTGGTTTACCATTGCTTCTGGTCCCGTATCTGTCCATCAGTCACTAGTCAGAGACATTAAAAGGTCCTCCAGCATGAGTGTTTGTACCCTGCAGCCAGCATCCCGTGGAAAGGAGAGATGGTGGTGGACGTTGTGAAAGTCAGTTGTTTCCCGAACTTTTTGTATCCAGGAGCCCACCTGTGAGCAGCCAGACCTGAAACATTGTTTCATTGCTTTTAGACAGTTTTTGTGACACCTAGTCTTTTCAAAAAAAACTGTTTACTTACTTATTTGAAGTTTGAAGTATGTTGTGGTATGCGTATTCGTGTTTGCACGGGTGGACACGCATGTGTGAGCGCTGACCCGTGCGTGCCGAGGCTGGAGGACAGCCTCCAGTTTGCCGAGCTCAGGAATACCGTTCTTCTGAGTCAGGGTCTCTCGGTGGCCTGGAGCTCACCAACGAGGCTAGGCTGGCAGGCCAGCGATGCCCAGGGAGCCCGTCTGTGCCTCCCTAGTGCTGGGTTTACAGTCATATGCCACCACACCCTCATACGGCAAAGTGAGCACTTTACGCCCGTGTGGCCTCCCCAGCCCTCCCTCTCCTGACCCTTCCAGCTGGCCAGCAGCCTGCTGTGTGCGTCCCGTCCATGCTGTCAAAATTCACCGACACTGGGCTCAGAGAAGGCTCAGTGGTTAAACGCGCTTGCTTGCAAAGCCTGCTGGCCTGGGTTCGGTTCCCCAGTATCCACATAAATCCAGACGCAGACAGTGGTGCATGTGTCTGGTGTTTATGTGCAGTGGCAGGAGGCCCTGGCACACCCATACGCACATTGCAAATACATTTTTTAAAAAATTTAAAAATTCCTCAACACTGACCACTCCTTCTCACAGGTCATCTCAAAAAGCCCACCCCCATAGTGATTATTTAACCCTTGAGCTTCCTCTTTGTCTCGGTTTCCTAAACCTCTTCCAGCTGTCTCTTCACTCTTCATTTTTCAGGGGCAAGCTGGTGGAAATATAGGGAGGTGGTTAGAAATGGTCTCCGACACATTGAAACCATTTTTGATGGGTGCTCTTCCAAACCTTCTTCCCTCCCTTTTTCTCTCCCTGGCTCTTCCAGAAAAGCTATCAGTGCAAAGACAAACGAATTATCACTGAGAGCCCTCTTCTAACAATGTCTCCAAATGAGGCTCTTGCAAGCTGTTCTTGTCAGTGGAAATCAGGTCTGTGGCAAGATCAAGACTTAGTTTGCAGAATAGCTTCCCCAACTGACGAGTATGCTTCTTGGGCACTTCTGTGGGCTACTTCTCCGTCTTTTTCACTCACGCTGGTATACGGGCTGTGTGGACAAAGTCCTGGGGTAGCCAGGAAGTAAGAAAGTACTTTGATGAGTGTGAGTTAACTGCCTCCGGCCAGTCATTTCCACATCGTGGGAAGAACAGGTGCTTGCACATCTGGTCTTGTTTTTATTCCCCACCTGCATCAACAATGTTTCTACCATCAAAAAGGACCATGGGGCATAATCACAGCCAGAGGTCCTCTGAGCCCTTCTGAAGCATCTCATAAGGTAGCCTTTACAACTCTGGGCACGATGAACCCGTTAAAAAGAAACCAGCCCCTGCTGGGCAGAAAAGGCATTGCTGGGGCTCAGCCATTGAAAGGCACCTGCCTGCAAAAGCCTGTGGGCCTGGGTTCAGTTCCTCAGCCATACACATGAAGCCAGACACCAAAAACAGCATGTGGGAGCTGCAGAGATGGCTCAGCCGTTCAGGTGCTTGCCTGTGAAGCCTAAGTACCCAGGTTCAATTCCCCAGGAGCCACATAAGCCATATGCACAAGGTGGCGCCTGCATCTGGACTTCCTTTACAGTAGCTGGAAGCCCTTCACACCCACTCTCTCTCTATTGGAAAAAAAAATAGCATTTGGCATTCGTTTGTAGCAAAAGACCCTGGTGCATTCCCCCCCCCCCACATACACATGCAAATAAATAACTTTTTAAACTGGCATTGCACACGTGCCCCACTCTCGGAACCAGGAATCTCACGCCTATGTGTATAGCTGAGAAAAATGGTCACAAAAACAACTTGGGAGCTTTGTTCCCAACAGCCGAAAGGTCCACCAGTGAGAGCAAAACCATACACGTCACAGTGTGCACACACATAGACCATCACACGGCGATTAGCAGTCGTAATGCCCTGATTTACACCAACCAGCATGTACCTTCGCTATTGAAATCGCAAAAACCAAAAAAGAAAAAAGCCAGACTGGTCCATGGAGACACAGGTAGGAATTGAAGAGAATGACTGGAACAGGATGCGAGGGAATTTTCCTAGCTGGTAAAGGCGCTGCAAATGTTGATCTCCTGAAGGATTATGTAGAAATAGGAAATCTGTAGTGCACATCATATAGCCAAAGCCGGGGCTGGAGAAATGGCTCAGCAGTTACAAGGTCTTGCTTGCAAAATTTGATGGTCTGGGTTTGGTTCCCCAGTACCCATGTAAAGCCAGATGCACAAAGTGGCACATGCATCTGGTGTTCATTTGAAGTGGCTAGAGGCCCTGATGCACCAGTTCGCTCTCTCTCTCCTTGCAGATAAATAATAATAAATATTTGAAAGAAAACACGCCAACTATTGAGTTCTGGGTGAGATATGAAAACCCGGAACTCGTAAAGGCATGGTGACTGCTGTTGGGACAATAGTCCTGGGATACCAGTGACAGTGTGGAGCAAAGCTGACCAAGAGTCCTGCTTGCACGCGTGTCCCGAGACACGTGCAGGCACAGGCATGCCTCGGGATGTGCGCGCGGGTTCTTGGGGCACTGCTCGTTTGAATTACCCGGATGTAGGAATGCCTTAGAAGTGGGTCCGTTAGCAGGCTGGATGGTGACAACGTGGCGTGGTCATAGCAACAGCACATTTTACCGCGAGGAACGCCGAGGAACACGCCACATTCCAGGACCATAAAACCGAGTGACATGAAACACCAGTTCAGAAGGGCGTGCATGCGTCTAGATGACACTACTGAAAACAAAGCACTGTAATGATTAGTGCAAAATGGGGTCACGGTCACTTCTGAGGGACGGATGGAATCGTTTTTCCCTGGGATGAGAGACCAGGTCTCCCCTGTCGTGAGTGGTGGGCACACTCCGGGGCTTGGCAGCATGTTTCTGCTTTGCACGTCTTTGTGCACGTTTGTTACATTCCTTTCTCAAAGGACACGCATGGGTAGAAAGCACAAGATTCGAACCTTCCTCTGGGACCCGGCAAGTCCCAAGGGACCTCACAACAAGCAAAGAGGGCATTGGCAGTATTAATCTACAAACTTGTTACCATAATGACCCCTGACAGGCTGTTCTCTCCACTAATCGATGGTAGGCCAATGGAAGCCAGCATCTGCCTGGGATTGCGTCATTAAGAGATGGTGTCAGGGCTGGAGGGATGGCTTAGCGGTTAAGCGCTTGCCTGTGAAGCCTAAGGACCCGGTTCGAGGCTCAATTCCCCAGAACCCACGTTAGCCAGATGCACAAGGGGGCACACGCGTCTGGAGTTCGTTTGCAGAGGCTGGAGGCCCTGGTGCGCCCATTCTCTCTGCCTCTTTCTCTCTGTCTGTGGCTCTCAAATAAATAAATAAAAAATAAAAATTTGTTTTTTAAAAAAGAGATGGCGTCAGACACCAGCATCTCCTCATGGGGTTTAGAGAAAGGAAGCAGCAAAGGGTGGCATAACCACACACAGACGCCTCTTCCCTTCATGGCTGCATCTGCATGCTTACTGTGCTCATAGGAAGGGCCTAACTAGCTCAGCAGTATTCATGGAATCTTCTAGAGAAACGCTGTGATTCAACCGCTTCACGACTCTTTGCTTCTCTCCAGGACTGTCCACCCCTCTTTCTCTGCCTGGGTCCCTGCATGCGAGTTGTTCAGGGAACAAGGGAGAAGTACTGTCGCGCTCGTCCAAAGTCTCAAAACAGACCAGCTCTCTCCGCCTCAGTCGGTAGAGTTTCTGAAAATATCTTGTGTGGACTTTAAAAGCAGAGCTCAAATTTTAGAAAAGGAGATGGGGCGGGGGGGCAAAAACTAGTCCAGTAGGCAGAAATAGTCATCTGTGAAGTTTGCCAGCAATAGGAAGGCATAGTAGAGAGGCACTGACATGATTTGAGGAATCACACCTACTTTGTGCCTATGAATTTTAAAACTTCTTTGTATTTTTTTTGCATGTGTATTTGTGTGTGGTATGTGTGTGTGTTCATGTGTGTGGATGCATGTGTGTGTGATGGCTAGAGGTAAACATTAGATGATTCTTCAGTCACTCTATTTCTTTTTATTTTTGAAAATATTTTATTTATTTGAGAGACAGAGAGAAAAAGGGAGATAGAGAGAGAATGGGCCCACCAGGGCCTCCAGCCACTGCAAATGAACTCCAGATGCATGTGCCACTTGTGCATCTGGCTTACATGGCTCCTGGGGAATCGAACCTGGGTCCTTAGGCTTAATACGCAAGCGCCTTAACTGCTAAGCCATCACTCCTGTCCTCCAGCTTATTTTTTTAAGAAAGGGTCTCATATTGAACCTGTAGCTTTCAGATTCAGCTAGACTCATTAGTCTGACATGAGCCCTGGAATTCCCTGTCTCTGCCTCCCCAGCACTGGGATTACAGGCATGGTTGCCACACTCTGGGGTTACAAGAACCAGTGCCATACCTTTTATGGGGGTGCTGGGAATGCAAATTTTAGTCTTCATTCTTGTGTGATTGCCTTTAATACTGAGCCATGCCCCTTGCCCCTTAAGCTTCTCTTATTAGAGCCTGTTTCTCCTCCCCCTGCCTCCCCTTCCTTGGAATCTCTGGTAGCACAGAAGACTTCCCTAACCTTTGGGGAAATTTTCTTCTTGTGGAAGTTTTTTATTTTCTAACCTGGCCATTCTTGGTGCTGAAAGGACTGATTATTTGCCTGGAGAGCTCTATCATGTGTTCAAACTGGGTTACGTTTGAATTCTGCCCGTCCAGCTCGAGAGCCCTGCACAAGTGGTGGGGTGTCTCCCTGAGCTCCCATTTGTACAATGATGATGATAATAGTTTGTTGGGGTGATTTTCCAAACCAGCCACAGTGTATGGGAGGAATGGCATTTATTTGAAGTTCACAGATCTGGGGGAAGTTCCATAATGGCGAAAAAGAGAAAACTCACCACCAAGATCAAGAGCAAAAACTGGCTGCCAGACCACAGGGCAGAAATCGGGCACTCCGCTTCTCTGTAGACCGAAGTTTCAAATGCACCCCGCACCTTAGGGCTGGACCCTGGGACCCCGCCCACTGTGACCCCAAGTTACAAGTCTGAATAAAACTCCTGAATCTGTTGGGGAACAGACAAACTACCAGGGTGCCTTAGGGGTGCTCTTTCTAAATGCATCAAATCTGGGGATTGCACCCTTTAAATTAGGGTTCAGCAGATCCTAATCCGTGGGTTTCGGACTTGATTTTGCAGTTTTATTAGAACATGTAAATCGTGGTCATTTAATTCATTTTTTAAAATTGGCATACAAAGTCATAGGTTTTCTTTTGACATCTTCATATACCTTTTGGTTGATTTCTCCCTACGCCCCTTTTCCTCCCCCATCCCTGCACCCCCTGTGTTTCTCTGCCCCCAGTGTTCCCCCTTCACTTGCATATCACCTGTCTTCGTGCTTGTCTTTATCAATGATGTTTTATTAGCCACATGTGTTTGCATTGAATCTATGGCTGCTTTTGCAATATGACAGATTTGACCTCTCAAACTGCTCCCACGGTGGGCTTCCAATTTGATCTTGCCCAACTCCTTATGTGAGTCTACTGTGACTATGTTTAATCTGAATTCGTGAGGGTTGTTCTGTTTTAATATTTACCTTGAAGAAATCATTCCAATTATTTCCTCCTTTTTTGAATGGGAAAGCTCCATTATCGACTGCTCTGAAATCTGTTATCTGATCATTTTGAACGTTTACAGCTCCATGATGATTTCCAACATCGTAACACGTGACAGAATTTCCCGTTTGAAGTTTATGTTTCCAGCCCTTAATTACAGGGAACTTTCCTGAAGTGTGCTATAAATGTAAGGCTGCCTGCTCTTGGCTAATTGGCTTCTGTCTTTTTATGGATCCAGGAAGGACTGATGCTTGTCTGAATGCTTTTGATCTCAAAATCTTCTAGAAACAGACATGCCTACACCATTTCCAGTTTCCTGGAGTTGGGTGTATCAAAACCATCAGTGTCCACGCGAGCCATTTCCAGTTCTTTTCTTAGCCAAACCCAGGAAGTGGGATGCTGTGCGATTTCTGTTTTATCCCTGAGCCTTGTTAACAGCAGGTTTAAGATACACGAAAGCTTAAAAAAGTGACTCCTTCTAGCTACTCAAACAGCCTTCCTTCTGGGAACCCAGGGAAGTGCCCTTTGCCTTGTCTCGAGGAGACGTTAGGAGCAAAGAGAAGCTTTGAAACATTAGCTCCATTGCCTCTTACCCTGCTATTACGCCTTCCCTCCGTCACTGTGGTACAGGAGAGGCATTGTCGCCTTGTGACCAGGAGCGCTGCATCTTTGGCCAGTTCTGCTTGTGGACAGGTGGACAAAGTATTTAACCTAGTGTTGTCCTCTGGGTGACTGGATCCGTGGCAGGTCCTGACGGCTCATGGACCTGCCATGGGCCTGGCGCTTCTTCCTGTCGCCATCACCATCACTGCGGCGGCTCCTTCAGTAGCACGTGGGCACCGCAGCCACGCAGACTCCCGTCTCCGTCTCTGCCTGGCTGTGGAAAGGAATGGATGCATGACTTTGGGCCATACCAGAACACACAGAGGAAATGAAGGCATGTGGCTGTAATTCCAGCACTAAGGAAGCTGAGATGAAAAGGTCCTAAGTTCAAAGCCAGCTTGAGACTACATAAAAAGATTCTAGCTTGAGCAGAGAGGGAAAGAGAGAGAGAGGAAATTATGAAGAATGGCGACAAAGATGATTTGAGGAGAGAGGGAGATAGCTTAGCGGCTAAAGATGCTTGTTTGCAAAGCCTGCCAACCCAGGTTCAGTTCCACAGTACCCACAAAAAGCCAGATACGCAAAGTCACATATGCATCTTGAATTTGTTTGCAGTGGTAGGAGTCCTGGTATACCCGTACACTCTCTCAGTATCTCTCCATTTCTCTCTTTCTCAAATAAATAGATTTTTTTAAACAATGATGATTTGAGGTTAGCAGTCCTTTGTAATCCAAACGCTAGAGTCGTGAGTTAAAATCGTAAGGTGAGCGGAAGGAGGAAGGGGCCACTTCGTGGCTGCCGACCCTTAGACCTAGTCTTGTCTGAGTTCTTGCCCAGTGCAATCTTGTTTCATTGCTCCAGAGAGTCAAGAATGCTCTTACAGATGACATCTGAAGGTTCATAGAAATGACCTAAGTTGTCCGAGCGTGCACAGTGGCATCATGATTTGAAGGCAGCCTTGTGGCTCTGAGAAACACACTGTCAGTCTACTCTATCAGGGCAACTTCTGGCTTCTAGCATCAACCACGTTCTTTTTTTTTTTAATTTAATGTAACAAAAGAGACATAGAGAGAGACAGATAGATAGAGTGGTCACCCCATCACTCCATGGTCACTAGCCACTGGAAACAAACTCCAGACACATGTGCCACCCTGTGCATCTGGCTCGCAAGGGTGCTGGGGAATTGAACCTGGTTCCTTTGGCTTTGCAGGCAAGCACCTTAACTGTTGAGCCATCTCTCCAGCCCTCAACCACCTTCTTGGTTACCATCTGAATCTCTTAATTCTTGGGTGCTTTGTTCCTCCTTTGTGAATGGGCTCAATGGCTTATGTCAAAAGGAACCTCAAAGGACGTACCTACCTCATGAGTTATGGTCACCAGAGCCTTGTAGGGAGAGAGGTGAATGCAATTTAAATGTCATGGCCACTTTGTTGACAAGGTTTCAGTCTTCATACACTTTTCTCTGTGATAAATGTCAACGAGTTTAATTTGGATATCAACTTCAAACTGCCGCACTTGGCCGGCAGAAGCCATTACTGGAGTCAGGGAGGCTAGGTGGTGTCACGCAAGGGCCGTGTGGCTATACGATGGTCCTGGGCGTCTCTGGGAGCTTGAATCTGGGACTCTGGATTCTTCTGTCCCTCAGGCCACCCTGATCCAGACCCCACCACCACACTGGTTCCTTATGCCGTGGAAGAGGCCTCTGTGATTTTCTCTGGACTGGGCCTGAAGGGAAGGTGAGAGCAGCGTGTTTACTTCTCTGCCCCTGGTGGGCAGTGTTTCTCAGACAAAAGAAAGCTTTATATCTCCACCTGCCCACGTGCTCTGCCCTGTTGGTGCACAAGCATTATTTGCCACCAGCCCCCGCTTCATGCAGCAGCAGCAGCAGGGGTCAGCAAGCTTCCTCCACGTGGGAACTGAGAGCAAATATTGTAGATCAAGCCCACTACATGCTCTGTTGTAACGACTCATGTTATCATTGTTCCCCTACAGCAGCCACGGGCAATATGAAAACAAGTGGGCTTGGCTGTGTTCTAGTAACATTTAATTTTTTAAATGTATTTTATTTATTTATTTGAGAGAGATGGAGAATGAATGAGAATGGGCGCGCCAGGGCCTCTAGTCCCAGCAAATGAACTTCAGGTGCATGCGCCACTTTGTGCCTCTGGCTTACATTGGTCCTGGGGAATCGAACCTGGGTCCTTGGGCTTCACAGTCAGGTGCTTTAACTCCTAAGCCACCTCTCCAGCCCGCCAATAAAACGTATAAAACTTAGTTTGCAGAAACAGACCTGCGCTAGACCTAGCTCGTGAGCCAGAGAGGGCACACCGCTGACTTAGAATTACCCATGGCTGATCAGATGCCTTCCTGTCAGCCGTGGATAAAGGTCCTAGTAGGTAAAGGCTTGGGACTGGGGCTGGGGTGCGGTCTGGAGGCCCTCCACGGCTACTCGGGATCAATGTGAAGTGATTACACAGACAGCAAGGAGACCCAAGCCTGTTCAACCTGGAACCTTCTGTGAGTTCTCAGCTCCCCCTGAGAACACTGAGGACACCTTCTTCACCAGCAAGGAGGAGGGCTGAAGTAGAGAGCAGGCCTGACATGGAGCACCTGCGTCCCCCGAGTGTGGCCTGGGGAAAGGCAAGTTGCCAGACATCCCGCAGCATGAGGTGGCATCCAAGGTGCGGGTCACTGAGGCTGAAGAAACGAGCTGAGAGCTAATGCTGCCCTCCACCTTGGCGAGCAGCCTTGCGCAAAGCACCCTCCCTGCTGGGATGTCTTTCTGCCACCAGGTGTGGGCATGGGTGAGGCCCCTGAGGGACAATGGGCTGCTGTCTGTCTGGGTAGTAAACACCTATGGGGCAAGGAAGGAAGAGGTGGGCATGCCGGGAGCTTGGAGAATGGCAAGGAAGTAGAGGGTGAAAAGGACGCTCCCCATGGCAGGGGTGAGGAAAAGCACTGTGGGCGAGGCGGGGAGGCAGGTAGGTAGAGAAGGAGAGCTCCAGACGGAAGGCTGGACAAGCCAGGGCCAAGACCCAGGTGGCAATGTTCATGGCACACAGAGAGGGGCTGCGGCCAGCAGTCAGGAAGGAGGAGTGGATGCCTCTGCAGAGGGCGTAGGAGTCCACTGTTAACACTCTTCCCCTCCAGGGTGGTCCCAGGACCAACGGCTGCAACGTCATTAAAAGTGGAGGGGCTGGGGCTGGAGAGATGGCTTAGCAGTTAAGGTGCATGCCTGCGAAGCCCAAGGACCCAGGTTCAATTCTCCAGGTCCCACATAAGCCAGATGCACATGGTGGCACATGCGTCTGGAGTTCATTTGCAGTGGCTGAAGGCCCTGGCATGAGCGTTCTTTCTCTCTCTCTCTCTCTCCCCGTCTCTCCCTCTTTCTCTGGCTGTAATAAATAAATAAAAATAAAATCTTTTTTGTTTTTATTTTTGTTGTTATTGTTGTTGTTTTGTGAGGTAGGGTCTCACTGTAGTCCAGGCTGACCTGGAACTCACTATGTAGTCTCAGGGTGGCCTTGAACTCATGGCGACCCACCTAACTCTGCCTCCCGAGTGCTGGGATTAAAGGCGTGTGCCACCACACTCAGATCTAAAAATAAAATCTTTTAAAAGTGGAGGGACTAGGGCTGGAGACATGGCTTAGCACTTAAGGCACCTGATTACAGGGCCTGAGGACTCATGTTCAACTCTCTAGATCCCATGTGAGCCGGAAGCACAAGGTGATGCACAGAAGATGGTGCACGCGTCTGGAGTTTATTTGCAGTGCTCACAAGCCCTGGCATGCCAATTCATTCTCTCTGTCTCTCAAAAAGAAAAAAAAGAAAGAAAGAAAGAAAAGAAAAAATGGAAGGGCTGGAGAGATTGCTTAGTGGTTAAAGTACTTGCCAGCGAAGGCTAAGGAGCCAGGCTCAATTCCCCAGGACCCACATAAGCCAAATGGTTATGGTGGTGCACACATCTGGAATTCATTTACAGTGGCTAGAGGCCCTGGCATGCCTCTCTTTCTCTCTATCTGCTCTTTCTCTTTCATAAATAGATAAGTAAATAAATGTGGAGAAGTTCAGTTGTCACTATAGACTGTCCAGAAGAGATCCTGCTTTGAATCGGACTTCCTGTCATTTGCATGCACAGGAAGGAAAAGTTTGATCAGTGTTGTGGGAAATGGTTCTCCAATCCCAGTGACTCCGTGCCATGAGTCCTGTGACATTTAGGACCCTCATCCACATCTCTCCCTCTCCCCGAGTTAAAGAAGTCTGCTCCCTACCCCGGTGATTTTATGCTCTTAAAAGAAAGTTCATTGCTTTTCTTTGAAAAACAGGGGAGGAAGACCTTGAAGGAAATAGACTGTCCTTGGCTCAAACAGGAGCCGGGTTCTTACGCATTTGCTGTGGCTGTTTTCTTGATTTAGGAGTGTTGTCTGTTCTCATCCTGTAGAAATGGCCAGGGATTGATTGGAGAGATAGCTCACTTGGTAAGATGCTTGCCTTGCAAACATGAGGACCTGAATTTGATCCCCAGAAACCATGTTTAATTTGTTTTGTTTTGTTTGTTTGTTTCTAAAAGGTTTGTGTGGTATGGTCGCTCGTGCTTGTGACATCAGCAGTGGGGAGGTGGAGACAGGCAGATGCCTGGCGCTTATTGGCCAGCCACGCTAACCTGCTTGGTGGGTTCCTGGCCAGCGAGAGACGCTGTTTCAAAAAACGATTATTTTCCTGAGGAGCAATATCCAAGGTTGTTCTCTGGCATGCACATAGACAGAAGAAATAGCCATGTTCTGTCTAAACATGTTTTGGCATAATGCACTGTTTATTGTGTGTGTGTGTTCAGTCTAATTCTACAATTTATTATTATTATTGTTATTATTATTATTATTATTATTATTATTATTATTATTTTTGTAGTGCTGACTCAAACTCTGGGAATGTTAGGCAAGTGCTGAACCACTAAGTTACAACAGTTACAACCACAACCCTCACATTGAAAAAATTGTTCAAGTATTTTATTTTTATTTACTTATTTGAGAGAGAGACAGAGAGACAGGGAATGGCATGCCAGGGCCTCCAGCCACTGCAAACAAACTCCAGATGCTTGTACCGCCTCGTGCATTGGGCTTACATGGGTCCTGGGGAATTGAAGCTGGGTCCTTTGCCTTTCCAGGCAAGCACCTTAACCACTAAGCCATCGCTCCAGCCCAACTCTCACTTTAAAAAAAAATTTATTTGTATTCATTTATTTGCAAGCAGAGAGAGATAGAAGAGACACAGACAGGAAATGGGCACGCCACTGCCTCCGGCCGATGCAATCGAACTCCAAGTGCATGGGCCACTTGGCGCATCACGTTTTGTGGGTGCTGGGTTATTGAACCTGGGTTATTAGGCTTTGCAGGCAAGCGCCTTAACTGCTGAGCCATCTCTCCAGCCCCAGCCCTCACTTTTTGAGACCGGGTCATGCTGTGTTGTTTAGGCTGATCTCAAACTTTCAATCCTCCTGCCTCAGCTTCCCAGCTGCTAGGGTTAGAACAAAGTGCCACCAGCCTAGGTTAATTCCATAGTTTTTTAAATTTTTTATTTTTTAGGATATTTAATTAATTTATTTATTTGAGAAAGAGGGAGAGAGGAGAGAGAGAGAATGAGAATGGGCATGCCAGGGCCTATAGCCATTGCAAATGAACTCCAGATACGTGTACCACTTTGTACATCTGGCTTACCTGGGTCCTAGGGAATTGAAGCTGGGTCTTTTGGCTTTGCAAGCAAGTTCCCTAACCGCTAAGCTATCTCTCCAGCCCGAATTCCATAGTTCTTAATGACTTCATTGGTCTCTTGTATATATTGACTATTCACCATATTTCATTAAAAGCTTCCTTTTTCCTTATGTAACCAAAGTGTCACAAATATTAAGTTATTAACACACTGAAAAATGCAATCAATCAGATGATTATCATCTAATGTTTTAATGATCACATTTTTAATCCAATTATGCATGTTTGAATCTTTCAAATTTTCTTTAATTAAAAATTGCCTCCTGGCACTGCTATCAGAAATAAGAAATTGCACCAGATATAATTTAATGTTGAAATTAAGCTGCAAGCATAACTGGGCTGTGCTGGGTTTAATGGTTGACCATGACTTTAAGGCCCTCGCACAAAATGTCCTAATTGATAAGAAAAATTTAATCATCTTCAGATATACTCCATTTGCATTCAAATAAGGTATCTCTTTTTTCCCAAATAAACCTCCCCTAACTGATTATTCATATTGTCATTCAAAATGCTTAAAAACGAAAGACAGAGTTGGGTGAAATGTAGACTACTTAATACAGTGTGTATTTAATAAAAAAGTCATGCATTATTCATTTTTGAAATTTGAATAACTTTGAATTTAGCATCCCTGTTCCTCATCTTCTTCTTTGATGAACAATTAATTATTAAAATACAATATTGTCTGCATATAGCACCCAGGATCCTTGAAAGTGGAATGTGAGATTCATGCCTTTTCAATTCTTTTCTCTAGGAATGCACAGTACCTGCTTATTACAGCATAATGGAATGAATGGTGGTGTAAGCATAGCCCTTCAAATATTTTTCTCAGCTGCTAAGTGATGGCAATAGGAATGGTTTAAATTCAAGTCTCTAATTAGGACGAAAAGTTGGGATGGATGCTGTTACTGGAACGGCTATGGAGTAGTAGCGTAGATTTTTAACAGAAGTATAAGATATACGACATTCAGTGAATAGGTACTGGTACATTTGTTCAGTGCCAAGTGTTCTCCTAATCTCTTAACTAACATTAACTCATTTCATACCCAGGGTCCTCTGTGAGGTCACTCCTGTTGTTATTCCCCCTTAGAGTTGTGACAGTCAGAGACAGGTCAGACCTGGGGAAAGACCAGTTAGGATCCAGGTCCGTGTGGCTTGGTTAGAACAGATCTTCCAGATGTATAACATCTATGTTGATGAAGATGTTCTCGAGGAGTTTTATTTCTGCTCTCTGTGCCTGTTGTGGGGAGCAGCGCCCCTACACTTCGGTTCAGCTGGTTGACCGCTTGTGGCTTCTGTGGGCTGCCTTGGCAGTACTGGCCGTGTCTGGCTACCATCCCATTCTGGGGATGTCTGTAACATAAGCAAGGCGTTCTGTGTACCCCCATTTCAAATGGGATTTCCAGAAAGATACTTTCTTTCCATTTTAATTTTTTTTTTTAAAAAAGAGCTGGGTGTGGTGGCACATACCTTTAATCCCAGGTACAGATAGGAGGATCACTATCACTGAGCGCTCAAGGCCACCCTGAGACTATATAATGAATTCTGGGTCAGCCTGGGCTACAGGGAGATGCTACCTTGAAAAACCAACCAACCAACCAACCAACCAACCAAACAAACAAACAAGATGCTGGGGCTAGAGAGATGATTCAGTAGTTTAAGGTGCTTCCTTGCAACAAAGCCTGATGGCCTGGGTTTGATTCCCCAGTACCCATGTAAAGCCAGATGCACAAAGTGGCCCATGTGTCTGGAGTTCATTTGCTATGGCAAAAGGCCCTAAGTATGTCCATTCTCTATATCTGTGTGTCTGGCTCTCTCTCTCTCTCTCTCCCCCCACTTGCAAATAAATAAATATTTTTTTAAAAAACCCTAAGGGGTAAAACATTCCTCAGAGTTAATTCTAAGTGCCTGGAATCTCAGAACTTGAGACCCTGAAACGGGATGTTAAGCATGATGCCGTTCCATGCTATGCAGTGAAACCTTTTCTCAAAGATCAAAACTCAACTCTGATTCTGCTTAATGCTCATGATACCTAAATATGGAGCATGCCCTCCCTAGCCCTCCTGCTAGCCTGGCTGTGGCTTGCCAAGGCAACTTTCGAATCATTAAGTCCCCTTCCCACACACAGAAGTGGACCAAATTTAGCCTGGGAGCCAAACCCATTCTACTGCCAAGTTTTGTATGGCCCCTAAGCAAAGAATGGCTTTTCCATTCCATCCCTAATCAGTCAAAATGTTACTCCCCCCAAAATGAATGGTATTCTTCTCATTAGTACACAGACATAGATTTTGAAGAGAATACTGGGTTATTATTAGAATTTTTAATGTGGTGAATGAGGTTAGGGATGTGCGTTCCTTTTGAAGGTAAGTTCCTTGGTAATGTCTTTTATTTGTTTGTTTATTTATTCGAGAGAGAAAAAAAGGCAGATACAGAGAATGGGTGTGCCAGGGCCTCCAGCCACTGCACACAAACTCCAGGGGCAGGCGCCACCTTGTGCATCTGCCTATATCTGGGTACTGGGGAATCAAACCGGAGTCCTTAGGATTTGCAGGCAAGCGTCTTAACTGCTGAGCCACCCCTCTATCCCCCATAATGTCTTTGATTTTTTTTTTTTCCTCTTGGCCTGCATGACCTAAGATCTTTGCTATCTGCTGCTTTTCAGAGAATGTTCGTTCGTCTCTGCTTTAAAACACAGAAGCAGCCAGCGAGGCACTCCTGTGGGCACTCTGCAGCCTGTGCAGCCTGGCACTCTGGGGCCAGGCTTGGTGCTAAGCCTCTTACATCAATTAGCTTCTTAATTGTCATAGCAACCCTGAGGGGCATGTAGCTCGTGATTGTCATTTTACAGATCATGGAACTAGCTCAGAGAGGTCAGAGCCTGTGCCTGGAGGCACACAGCTGTTAAATACCATTTGGTTCCAAATCCCATGCTAGAAGCTTAGTGTAGATAAGGTGCGCTGGGAAGGTACCAGCAGTCAAATTAAAAGGAGAGGAAAACAAAACACATGAGCACAAATGAGTGACAAGATTTTGGTGGCTTGGGGGGGGGGATAAAAACAGTATTAACTATTAGGATAATAGTAATATGTTTGATTTGGAAGGTGTCTAATATATCCTAAGTTCTTTCTAAATCTGTTTTTCTCTTTCTCAATCTCTCTCTCTCTCTTTCTTTCTTTTTTTATTGTTGTTCTTTTTCTATGTAGGGTCTCCCTCTAGCCCAGGCTGACCTGGTACTCACTCTGTAGTCCCAGGCTGGCCTCAAACTCACAACTTGTGCCACCACACCTGGATTTATTTTTGGAGACCATTGTAACCTATGCAGTGTAGACTGGCCTTAAGCTGATCTCACCATCATCTTCTTGCCTCTGGCTCTCAAGAGCAGGGATCAGAAGCATGTTTCATCAGGCCTGGATGATCCTGTGTTTTGTACGGGCTTATTTAGTCTTGATCATAGTCTGGACAGGATAATGGCCTGTAGAAGCCGCTCACAGGGGAGAGTTGGGGTTCAAATCCCAGGTCTATGCAGGTCTGCTGTCCTCTGCAAGACCTGTTGGGATAGGGAAGAGCTCACAGGAGCCAGGCAGTGGCCAGATCTCACTGGACAGCTCCGATTGGGATGTCCCACCTTGTGGGTATTGCTGGGCTAGAGGAAAGAATTCCATTTGAGACTTGGGATTGTCCTTGAGCATTTGGCCTTGGCTCCGTTATTTCTTTCTGCTCTTTATCTACCCAGTTGTAAAATTAACAGGATGAAAATGGTGGTTCCCAAGTGACCCTGCGTCTCCCACTCACCAGAGTGGCTATGCTTTTAGAAATGCTGGGCTCCTTAGTAAGATGTTTCTTGAAGAAAGGTGGTCTGGCTCCCAGAGCCGCTGGGTAGGACAGTCTCAGGTCCTTTTGAGCTCACCAAGTCCTAAGGCCTGTGGCAGCAATGGTGATAGAATGAACGTCAGCGAGTTCTTGTCCTCCTACCCATGTCCACCTACCTGGTCATTGATCTGGTCACTCTGTCTAAATGTTGGCATCCACATAACAGGTCACACTTAAGTTATCTTTCACACTGCAGAATTTATGAGTCCCCTCTCACCAAAGCTCATTTTTGTTGTTTTCTTTGGCTTTTTTATTTATTCATTTTGGCCTGTGTGTGTGTGCATGGTATGTGTACGTTGCTGAATGTGTGAATGCATGTGTATGCATATGCTTGTGAATGCCAGAAGTTAGTCTCTGATATCCTTCTCAGTCTCTCTCTACCTTATTTTTATTTATTTATTTACTTACTTACTTACTTATTTATTTGAGAGAGGGAGAGAGAATGGGCACACCAGGGTTTCCAGCTATTGCAAACGAACTCCAGGTGCATGTGCTCCCTTGTGCATCTGGCTTACGTGGGCCCTGGAAAATAGAGCCAGGATCCTTTAGCATTGCAGGCAAACACCATAACCACCAAGCCATCTCTCCAGCCCCAGAAGTACACTCCTTGAGGCATAGTACTGGGTAAAACATACGGGCCAGTAACCTTCAGTTAACTTCACCTGTTGCTTTACATCTGGGGAGATGAGCCACATCTGAATTCATATATATATGTATGTGTGTGTGTGTGTTTGTGTGTGTGTGTGTGTGTGTGTGTGTGTGTATAAATATATATATATTTTATATATATATAAAATAATTTTCGGTTTTTCAAGGTAGGGTTTCACTCTAGCTCTGGCTGACCTGGAATTCACTATATAGTCTCTTGAACTCACAGTGATCCTCCTACCTCTGTCTCCCAAGTATTGGGATTAAAGGCATGCACCACCACACCTGGGTGTTTTTTAAAAATATATTTTATTTATTTATTTACTTGAGAGAGAGAGAGAAAGAGGGAAGGAGGAAGGGAGGGAGAGAGAGCATAGGCATGCCAAGACCTCCAGATGCATGTGTCCCCTTGTGCATCTGGCTTTACATGGGCCCTGAAGAACCGAACTGGAATCCTTTGGCTTTGCGGGCAAATGCCTTAACTGCTAAGCCGTCCCTCCAGCCCTCTATCTTACTTATTGAGCTGAGGTCTCTCACTGAGCCTGGAGCTCACTCATTCTGCTAGACTAGCGAGGCAGTGAGTCACAGCAATCCTCCTGCCTCTGCCTCCCCTGCCCTGCAGTAGTGCATGATCACCAACACACAAATCTTTCTTTTCTCTTTCTTGCTTTCTTGCTTTCTGCTTTCTGCCCCCCCCCCCCCCCGAGGTAGAGTTTCACTCGAGCCCAGGCTGACCTGGAATTCACTATGTAGTCTCAGGATGGCCTCGAACTCACGGTGATGCTCCTACCTCTGCATCCCAAGTGCTGGTATTAAAGGCGTGTGCCACCACACCTGGCTGCACACATGCCTTTTACATGTGGGTGCTGGGGACCCAAACTCAGGCCCTCGGGCTGGCATCTCTAGCACTTAACCCACAGGCTCTCTGTCCAGGCCTCATTTATGAGGCGTGTTGCCCTATGAACTCATCCTCTCCCCAAACCCAGCAGTGAGGCCGGTGTTTCATTCATTCGTGCTCTTTGAAAGCCCTACCCTACGGGCTGGACAGATGGCTCAACAGCGAACACCACTTGCTTGCAAAGCCTAACAGGCCAAGTTCAATTCCACAGTGCTGCAGTCAGGTTCGCATTACTGGTAGAAATCACCCAACCAAGAGCAGCTTGTGGGGAGAAAAGAGGTTTACTTTCGCTTACAGGCACGAGAGGAAGCTCCACAATGACAGGGGGAAACATTGACACGAGCAGAGGGTGGACATCACCTCTGGCCCACAGAAGGTGGACACCAGGAACAGGAGAGTGTGCCAAACACTGGCAAGGGGGCGCTGGCTATAACACCCATGAGCCTGCCCCAATACACCACCTCCAGGAGGCGTTAATTCCCAAACCTCCATCAACTGGGAGCTTAGCATTCTGAACACCTAAGCTTATGGGGGACACCTGAATCAAACCACCTCACACAGTCTCCACAAGAAGCCAGACACGGGCAGGGATTTTGTTGTGGCATCTTGATGGCATGTACCCCATGCATAACTGCCTTGCCGATATTGCACACAACCCCGATGCCGTTTTTTATCTGGTCACTTGTTTTGCGGCCTTTGATCTGCAGGCACGTGGGCGCGCCACCAGGTTCACCTGCACAAGAGGGGAGAAGGAAAGGCAACGCTTTGTGGCACCTGATGCCAAACCCCAGCACATGCTCTCCAGGGTCTCGGGCTTTGTGTGGGCTGTTTACACGGCTCAGGAAATGCAGTAGCAGCAGCAAGCAGGAGCCAAGACGGTTAGTCTCGTGGACAACCTCGTCCCAGCCCAGCACGTCTGCAAAGGTGTCTCCATGCTTAGTTGCCAGGAACCAGGTTAAATTAAAGCCTAGACCTGCTGGGGAGGCTGGGTGTGTGCGTGCGTGCGTGCGTGCGTGTGTGTGCGCGTGCGCGTGTAAAATGAGTCTGCTAGCTTCCACATTCTGTCCTTCTGTCCAGCTGGGACTGTGTTTTGTAATTTTGATTGCAGAATCCTGTGGTTTGAAGTTAGTTTTATTATTGTTATTATTAGCTATGGCCATACTCAGTATATAAACAGCACATATTGGTTCCATCCTTTCCCTCATCCCTGCGCCCCCTCCAAAAGGACCCAGAAATCTCTAGGAAAATTGGCTGCTAAGCCTTGTAAGTAACTGCTCATCCTACTCACTTGAGACCTCATGATTCCTTAGTTAGCCTTGCTGTGCCTCGATTTCCACATGGGCACACAGTTGACATGTTAAAGGTGCATGCTTCAGGGCTGGCGAGATGGCTGCACGGTTAAAGGCATGTGCTATGCAAGCCTGCCCACTGCAGTTCAGTCCCCAGCACCCGTGTAACTCCGAAGCTCCTGTGTCTAATCACAGCGAGCCTCCAATGTGGAGCCAAGAGAGTCCGAAAGCTCGTGGAGCAGATGGACGGGCCGCCCCCCTGGAAAACAGCAGGAGAGGCCCTGCTCAGATAAAGTGGAGAAAAGCACCGATGCTCAAAGGTGTTCCTCTGTGTGCCATGATACATGTGTACGCGTGCACACACGCTCACACACACACACACACACACACACACACGCACACACAGTAACGTGCACAGTTCATAGAGCTGTGTGATGCCGGGAACAATGAAGGACTCTTCTGAACGCGGCTCACTGGTTTGCATTCCGGGCTCACAGAATTGGGGACATAATGGGATCGGCTTGGTGGAGTGAAGTGTGAAGTAAGAGTTGATGCGGGGCTGGAGAGATGGCTTAGCGGTTAAGCGCTTGCCTGTGAAGTTCGAGGCTCGATTCCCCAGGTCCCACGTTAGCCAGATGCACAAGGGGGCGCATGTGTCTGGAGTTCGTTTGCAGAGGCTGGAAGCCCTGGCGCGCCCATTCTCTCTCTCTCCCTCTATCTGTCTTTCTCTCTGTGTCTGTCACTCTCAAATAAATAAATAAAAATTTTAAAAAAAAGTTGATGCGGCTCTTCCAGTACAACCTGCTGCCTAGGTTAGGCACTGTGAAATTGTGTGGGCGCAGAAATAATGTTTCTGGTTTCTTCTCTCCCATTTACAAAGAATGATGAACAGAGACAGAAGAGGGCCACACAAGAATGACTTTATTGGGGTTGGAGAGATTGCTAAGTGGTTAAGGCATTTGCCTGTTAACCCTTAGGACCCGGGCTCAATTCCTCAGAACACACATAAGCCAGATGCACAAGGTAGCACATATGTCTGGAGTTTGCAGTGGCTGGAGGCCCTGGTGTACCCATTCTCTCTCCCTGTCTCTCTCTCTCTCTCTCATAAATAAATATTTTAAAAATACAAAAAAAGAACTAAAGCAAGCACAGTTGTAAGTTTATTGAAAAGCAAAACTCCCCACAGTTCGCAGGAAGGGGATCCAAATGTGTTGAAAGGTAGCACTCTATAGGTTTTTGTGAATATGAAACCTCAGGACAAGTCTGGTCTTGGCCCACATGGAAATTAAGTATTAAGCTGAGATAAGTCTAATAGTTGAGTCTAAAAACTATAGGTTAGTCTAATAGGTTCTGAGTTGGGAAAATATGTTTTTTATAATTAATTAATTAATTTATTTATTTATTTATTAGATACAGAAGAACAGAGGGAGAGAGAGAGAGAGAGAGAATGGTATATCAGGGCCTCTAGCCACAGCAAATAAACTCTAGACACACACGCCACCACCTGCATCTGGCTTACATGGGACCTGAAGAATTGAACCTGGGTCCTTAGGCTTCGCAGGCAAGCACCTTCTCCACTAAGCCATCTCTCCAGCCCAAAAATATGCTTTTGTACTTCTGGGATAAGACCGAGTGAAAGCATGAGAGGCCTGGGCTCGTGTGTGACGTGACAGTCGTCACTTGCTTACTTCACAGCCTCCCCGTCCAGGGTCCTGGCATCTGAGAAGGCCTGTTCCCAGGGAGGGGATAACTTGTTTCTTGTGAGAAAAGAGGAAGAGAAAAAATGGCCAGTGTCCAGCTGCCGTTTTCGTGAGTCATAGTTGTTTGAATTTCCGTTTTCAGGTCAGAATTGCCTTGGAACTTTTCCAAGGCAAGTTGCTGTCCTGTGTTCTAATCTTCCTACAGAATGGGGCTGTCTGGCTCCTAATCTCCATCCGTGGGACTGTGCCCAGCATAGAGCAAAACCCAAATAAATGTCTTGTTGAACAGACTGCTTCCAAAAGGAAAGGACCATTCGAATCATTCAGCATGGCCGTTTTCTCCTGGGGTTTCTACACCAGCCCTCAGTTCCCTAGACCTTTTAGCTCTAGGGGCACATTTTCACAAGTCCCTATCCTGATTACTCAGTGTGAATGGTAGAAGTGTGAAGCTCGGGAAGATTGTTCCTTGGGCACAGGTGTGAATGCATGGTCACCGAGAGCCCTGGAGCCCACCAGCACTGGCCTGGGAGCTCTTCTGGAGGCCACTAAGGAGCTTAGACAAACCATGAGCAGAACCGCGATGGTCTTATGACTCCTCTGGGTGGGAGAAGAAGGCCTCCACTTTAAACTTAGGCCTACATCGCTGGCCATGCCAGAAGGGAGTAGACCTTCCTGTGATTTGTGAAGGGACATGGATAACCTATGGAGCCTGCTTGGGAGGATTTTGGCAGTGTCCACCCTTCTCTGTGCAACGTCCATCTGCCTCCGGGCCTTTGCATGCACCGTTCCAGGTCTAAGATGTCGCTCGTCATCCTTCTTTTTTTTTTTTTTTTTTTTTTTTTTTGCCCCTCCACCTTCAGTTTTCACCCAAATAGCTTCAGCTCCATTAGTCAGCTCTGTGTAGTCTCCAGCATCAAGATGCCCCGCTTCATATCCAAGCTTAGTTTCTTCCAGAGCTGTGCGACCTCAGGCAGACGCCACCTCACACCGCGCCTCACTCTCTCATACTTACTGATGTCACTGTCTCATCATTCCTTTCTGCTTTGTGGAGCCCGTCTCAGGGTCGTTATTGTCAAGTTCAGGGAAGTGCCTTGGCCCGGTGCCCTTCGACCTGGGCAGGTCTTGCGTGTCAGTTACTTGTTTGTTGCTGCGACCAAATCACCTGGAAAGAAGCAGCTTCGGCAGGAAGGACTTGTTTGGGCTCACAGTTTGAGGACACGCAGTGAGGAGGACAAAGCCACAGGAGCCCCTCGAGCTCACGTTGGCAGAATAGGACCCAGAGAGAGGAGACCCTGAGCGCTCGACGCACGCTCTCCCGTTTCCCTGTCTTAGTCAGTACAGGACCCCAGAGCGGGGTGGCTCCTCGCACATTGAAGGTGGGTCTTCCCGCCTCGGCTAATGCACTCTGGAGGTACCCCACAGACACGTGCAAAGGCGTACTTCATTGCATCCGGCATGTTCCTTAACTCTGCCGGGTTGACAATCAGAATTAACCATCACACTGGGTGAGATCCTAAAAAATGTGGCCCACATCAGAACTGCATGGGACTGTGGGTGTGGGGTTTTCTTTTCTTTTTTTTAAAGGAACTCTTTCTTTATTAGAGACAGACCAGCCACTGCAAACGAACTCCAGATGCGTGTGCCCCCATGTGCATCTGGCTTATGTGGGACTTGGAGAATTGAACCAGAGTCCTTAGGCTTTGCAGGCATGTGCCTTAACCACTAAGCCATCTCTCCAGCCCTTCTTTTCCTAATGAGTCTTTTATTTTGTCCCCAAATCTATCCCACCAATTAGCAGTTCAGAGGTTCTAGATGGAGAAGGGCTCTGTGGTGAAACAAGGTTGGGAAAAACAAGGCCCAGCCTGCTTTCCGTAGCACTTCTCCATGCCCGTCTTCACCATGCTGGCATGTTCTGTTTCCTGGGGCAAGGGAGGGACAACCATGTTGCTCATTCGTAGAACCTCATCTTTATGAAACGCTGGTGTCTCCCCCTATCACACCCTGGGAACTGCTGCTGTGTCCTTTGAGGCCCTCCCTTCCCCACACACCAATGACTCTCAGGGTCTGCACAGACGCATGTCTGCGGTGGGGTACCAGTGAGCCGGGGGCTTTGACTGTGTGTGTGTGTGTGTGTGTGTGTGTGCGCGCGCGCGCGCGCATCTGAGATAGGATCTGACTCACCACTGTGTTCCTGCCCTCTCCTCAAACAGAGAAGGAGACCTTCCTGGATCCTTTCATGCTCCGCGACCTCCTGCCCGCATCCCTGGGGAGTTACTACAGATACGCGGGCTCCTTGACCACCCCTCCGTGTAGTGAGATCGTCGAGTGGATTGTCTTCCGGAAGCCTGTCCCCATCTCCTACCATCAGGTGCGTGCCCTGCCCGTGTGGGCTTTTTGTTTTGACTACTCTGTGTTGACTCACCTGTTTAACATGGCTGGGTATGCCTAGCAGGGAGTTTTCCTTCTTTGTACTTTGATTTCTAAAGTCTTCTCAACAAACATGCTTCTTAAAAATATTTTATTTATTTATTTATTCATTGGAGAGAGAGAGAGAGAAAGAGACAAATAAAGAGAGAGAAAATGGGGGCACCTCTGCAAACGAGCTCCAGGCGCATGCACCACCTTGTGCATCTGGCTTTACATAGATACTAGGGAATTGAACCTGGGTTCTTTGGCTTTGCCTGCAAGCACCTTAACCACTAAGCCACCTCCCCAGCCCTCAAACATGTTTTTTTTTTTTTTTTTTTTTTAAATCCAAGAAGGGTAAAATGAAAAATATCCGGTTTGTAGCTGTAATTAACTGGCACTGTTGTTGCATTCAGTCCTGTAGAAATATTATCTATTCCACAAAATCAGGAGATAAATATCAATGCTCTTTGTATGCGTGAGCCCGTTCAGTCTTTCTGAGTCATCACCTTAGTAGGAAGGTATAATCTATACCCTTATTTTATGGAGGAGGTCAGTAGACGTGGAGAGTAAGCACCATGCCCAAGTTCACACAGCTGTTATTGAAGCCATGGTGTGTTTTGTCAAAGTCTCGTGAATGCTCGCCTGCCTGCAGTTCCGAAGAGAGAGGTCTGTGTTCATGAATAACTCAAATGAAACAGGCCTCGGATTCAGCTCTGTGTTAGACACTTTTTTCTACTGTCAAAATAACCAATCATATCAACTTCAAGTTGGATTTCCTTTGACTCACAGTTTCAGAGGCGAAGTCAGTTGGCTTCATTCCCCTGGGCCTGCCTTCCTGTCATGGTGTCCAGAAAGCAGGAAGAGAGGGAGGGAGTGGGGACAAAGCATACTCCCAGTGACCTACTTTCTCCAGCTATGCCCTGTCTCTTCACAGCCTGTTTAGCTGTGAACTCACTGGTCAGTTAATTAATGGATAAAGTCAGTTTTATGATCCTATGACCGCTCAGTAGCGCCACCAGCTGGAGCCTTGGGCACTGCAGCCTTTTGAAGATTGAGTCGTATCTGAGCTACAGCAAGTTCTCTCCGAATGCTAAGTCTGTTACTTACGTCAGCTTGGCCAGTGAGTGACCATTGAAAGATGGGCACCACACTACCCTGGCACGAAACAGAAAGATTCGGTATCATGCGAGGCTAATGAGTGGTAAAGCCAGAACCATGGTTGGCTTGGTCTTACTCCCAAACACACGTGCTTTGACCCTCTACTACACTGCTTGCCGGTCTGAACAGATTTCCTTGGAAGGTGGGATTCAGGCTGAGCAGTGCATCATGGGTAAAGGCTTATGAGGTAGAAATGGGGACCGGGGCATTGGCAGAGGAAAGGGAGCCTCCGGTGAAGTGAGGGGTCTTGGAATCATCTGAGAATCACTACAGTGAAGGGGGAAAACTGTCTGTAAAGAACGTGCTGGTTGTTAAAGGCGCAGCATGCCCATTCTCTCTCTCTCTGTCTCTCTCTCTCTCCCTCTCCCTCCCTCCCTCTTTCTCTGTCAAGTAAAACAAACAAACAAACAAACAAACAAAAAACCCTGGAAGGATGGCTTAGCAGTTAAGTCGTTTGCCTGCAAAGTCAAAGGAACCAGGTTTGATTCCCCAGGACCCACATTAGCCAGATGCACAAGGGGGTGCATGCATCTGGAGTTTGTTTGCAGTGGCTGGAGGCTCTGGAGCGCCCATTCTCTCTCTCTGTCTCTCCCTCTTTCTCTGTCAAATAAATAAATAAATAAATAAAATAGTTTAAAACAAGATTCAGCATGCCCTGGGTGAGTCAGCAGTCCTCGGCATCATTTTCATAACTGGACCCAGGCGCGCCAGGTACGAGGGAGCGTGTTGGACCCACGACCCAGCATTGCATGAAATGGAGGTGCATCACTCACTTTCCTCATTGCTGTGATGCGACTTCCGGCGGAAGATGTGCTTTGGCTTACAGTTCGAGGGATGCAGCCCACCGTGGTGGACTTGGCAGCGGCAGGAACATAAAGGTCCCATTTGGCCCTTGAATGAAGGGAGCAGTGAATGCCCATGCTCAGCTGTCTCTCTCCTTTTTCATGCAGTCCAGGAACCCAGCCCATGGAATGCTGCCCCCCAGTTATGGTGGGTCTTCCCACCTCAAACAACCTAATCTAGACTATCCCTCCCAAGTGATTCTAGATCCTGCAAAGTTGATGGCATTAACCATCATAGGAGGCTTCTTACAAGGGCCTCTCATTGACATGACCTCTTGCCACTACCTCTCCAACCTTCTAGCTGTGGTCAGGGATGAGACAGAGGGAAGGGGAAACTTCTAGAATGTTGAGCTGATACCAGCAGTGGAACTTGAGAGACAGTTGACAAATTTTGCTCTTGGGGGATAGTCCAGTGAGTTTCCTAATCAGGGTAGAGGGTATGGAATAGGGAGTGGAGGGAAAAGGGTAGGATGGTGTCTGACTGGGGCTTTTTTAAATGTAAGAAGCAGAGATTATGAGTTTAAGCAGCTTGAGCGGAAGGAGTGTCTTGGAGAAACATGGGGTATCCTGATGAGGCCAGATGTTTTCCTGTGCTGTGTAACCAGCAGAAGAAGCTGAGAACTTTCCCTGCCTCGGATCTCATGTGGTCTCATCAGGTCTGAGACCCTCTAACATGGCTAAGTGAGAGATGCTGTGTTTTTGTAAAACTCTGCCCCTGTTGTTTCTCAGCTTGATTTCTTTTACTTCTATGGCTTGCAATGGTTGTTCTGGTCACAGATCATCTTCAAGATCAAAGGCTGGCTATGGCTAACACAAGTCAATTCTCCTATTAAGAAAGGATTCAAGCTGGGCGTGGTGGCACACACTTTTGCGCCCAGCAATTGGGAAGCAGAGGTAGGAGGATCACCATGAATTCAATACTAGCTTGGGACTAGAGAGTATCAGGTCAGGCTGGGCTAGAGAGAGACCCTACTAGAAAAGAGAGGGGGTGGGGAAGGAAGAAGAAAGAATTCAAGAAGATGGATCTGAGTAAATCTGGGCCAACTAACTGTCTGGCCATCTTTCAATAAGTCACTGGAGGCTGTGGGCAGTGTCCTAAAGCATTTGGTAGCTACCTTTCTGGCATCTTAATGCCAGTTCCACAGAAGGAGATGTGGGCAGAGAAACCCTTTATCCTCCTTTCAAGCAAGGCTGGGCGGCACCAAGCAACACTGCTTCTGGGTTTTTCTGCTCTCAGCAGCCCTTTTTCTTCAAGGTTGTTTTTCTTTTCAATTCCGTTCTGACAGAAAAGGAAGGAACTGTAATTTGGTTTCGGAACAGGACCTGCCAGGCGTAAGGAGATAATGAAATAGAAACAAGTTTTCTTTCTAATGATGAAGCCAGCATTGTTTTATTAAAAATAAAATAAGATTGCAGTCCAAATATTTATTTCTGCAGGGTTGAGGAAAGAGTGTTGTTGAACTTCTTTGAAAGGGAATTCTATTTGTCACTTAAGATGAATGCTTTTCCTCAAAGACTTAAAGGTTTGAGCTAATGAGGTTAAGCAGTTTGGGTGTGGATTTCAGGTATGGGGGGACTAAGCGTGGCATTTGATTGGCTGGGGAGGTATGAAGGCAATCAACCTATACTGGGGTTTATGGGAGCTCCAAATGGCTCAAAAAAAGAAAAGGCACAGTTTGGGGGCTGGTTACCTGTTGAAATTCTTGGATTGGCCACTTTTCGGTATTTGGTAAGTCGAACCTTCCCAAAGTGCTTTGTGAGCTCCTGTTTGCTCTTTCCCTCTGGACCACAAGGACCTGCGCAGACAACAATGCCGGTGTTTGCTCTGCCTTCCACTATGTTTGTCTTGGAAGGCATTGTGTTAGAGGGTGCATTAGGGCTTCTCTGGAGGACCAGAACAGATGGGACGAACATACATTACAAAGGGGGTGCATTAAATCAGCTTACAGGAGGTCGTCTGAGCTGTCCGCCCGTCGCTGTCTGCAGGCTGGAGTCCGCGCAGCCGGCAGCCGCTCGGGTCACGAGCGGGGATGCCTCAACCGTCCCAGTCTGGTCTGGAGGGCTCCCGGAGAGCCGCTGGTCTTCAGGCCACACAGGAGGGCTAAGAAGCCGGGTTCCCACGTCCCCAAATGACGGCAGCAGTGGGGTGGAAGCGCGCACACCAGCAAGAAGCATGCAGCCCAGCAGAAGGCACTGTGGTCTCCTGGAGAATCCTTATTTTAATTTTTTTCATTCCTTCTTTTCTTCTTTCCTTTTTCTCTCTTCTTCTCCCTCCTTCCTCCTCTCCCCACTCTCTTCCTCTTTTCTTCCCTCCCTGCCTTCCTTCCTTCCTTCTTTCCTTCTCTGTCTCTTTCTCTCTCTTTTCTTTTTTCTTCTTGTTTTTCTTTCTCTTCTCTTTTCTTTCTTTGGACATGGTCTCATGTAACTCAGGTTGGCCTCAAACTTGCTAGGTAGCAAAGGGCGACCTTGAACTCCTGACTCTCTGGCCACCACCTCCTGGGTCTGGACTTATTCAGCAAGGATTCTTACAGGCTGGCAAAGCACTCTACCAAGCGAGCTACATCCCCACTCCCCAGAGCTTCTTTATGTACGGTTGGTGTCAGAAGCGCTGCCTACTTTGGGGGAGACTTCCCTGCTTAAGTTAATCCCTCCTGAAAACAGCCTCAGAGACCCACTCAAGAAGTGTGTGTCTTACTTGACTGCTGATCTGATCAAGTGGACCATACAGGTTTAATGACCACATAGGGGGAGCAAGGAAAGCCACTCATGAATCGCGTTTATTTGTAGTTTTCTTTATTACAGTACAATTTCAAATGATACTTCACTTTTTTGCATGTGTATGTGCAGTGTATGCACACGTGTGTTCGTGTTTCTGCACATTCTTGTGGAGGCCAGAGGGCAACAGCAGATGTCTTCCTCAGTTGCTGTCTGCCTTATTCTTTGGGGCAGGGTCTCTCACTAAACTTTCAGCTCACAGATTTGGTGAGACGAGCCAGGTAGGAAATGCCCGCCCCTGAAGTACAGGAATTACATGTGTGCTCAGGATCCAAACTCAGGCCCTTATACGTGCACGGACTGCATCACCACTTTTATCCAAGCCTGATTCTCACATCCCTGACTTTCTCCCAAGGGGGAGACCAGCTCCTCTTGCTGTGTTTGCACTGGACCTTTACTGGCCAGCTTCCTTTCGGCCACAGCTTTGCCAACCCCTGGAAAGGCAAGTGATCACCGTAGTGTCCAACTGCTGGCATTGGGGCCCTGCCCAGCCTGACCCTGCCGACGTCCTTTCTGAAGTTAGCACAGAACGTTCATTTCAGAAAGGCTCACAGCCAAGCTGGAAAAGCCAAGTAGTTAGGAATAGAAGTAGTCATTCCTGGTCCATCAAATCCTCAAATCCTTGAAATTCTGTCCTTCTCTCCTCTCCTCTCCTCTCCTCTCCTCTCCTCTCCTCTCCTCTCCTCCCCTCCCCTCCCCTCCCCTCCCCTCCTCCTCTCTTCTCCTCTCCTCCCCTCCTTCTCTCCTCTCCTCTCTTCCCCTCCTCCTCTCCTCTCCTCTCCTCTCCTCTCCTCTCCTCTCCTCTCCTCTCCTCTCCTCTCCTCTCCTCTCCTCTCCTCTCCTCTCCTCTCCTCTCCTCTCCTCTCTTCTTTCTCTTCTCTCCTGTCCTCCCCACCCCTCTCCTTTCTTCTCCTCTCCTCTTTTCTCCTCTGCTCACTCATCCAATGGGGGCCTGTGGGCAGTGAATGAAAGTATGGTCTCATAAAATGGGGTGGTCAGCCCAGACTGGCCGCTAATGGGACATGGGTTTCTTTGAAGTCTTGCAGATCATCCAAGAGAAGCTACTTCCTCTTACTGCTTTATTGTCTTTTGTGAGTCTGGTTGGATATTCCAGTCAGTTGTAGCCTATGAACTCTGCCTTTGGCTTGTGCGATAATCTAGGTCAGAAGGCATCATTTGTCACTAAAATCACCTGAGGATTTGGTTGACCACATAGTCTGTGTGGTTAGTGTGTCTCTGCCAAAAACCTGCCTTGTCTTCCAAACAAAACGGCGACACTCCAGTCTTGGCATGGGCTCAATCGAATAAGACCAGTGCTGGAGTGGTGGGCTGTAATGTTCATAATGAGTCCAGAAGACATTTTCATCTCTGGGTCCAGTCTTGTTTTATTCTAGAACAGAGGCTCCCACATGATGCTTCCTTGCCCACCAGCTACCATCTCAATGCTTTCCTTCCAGAACTGTTGCCTCCTATGTGCTAAGAGATGACATTGCAAAGGGGCTGGAGAGGTGGCTCAGCAATTAAGAGATGGCATTGCCTAGAATTTTTTTTTTTTCCAGCATGAATTAAAGTGTTTGATGAATATTCTCTAAAAGGCAGTAATTGAATCTGAATAAGTCTTTTATTTGCTTTGGATATTTGACTTTTTTTTCCTAGCAGTGATAAGATTTATTTGTACAACCTGCTTTTGATTGAAGTTATCACTGTCAGAAAACAATAACCATCATCATCATCTAATCATCCCATGTGGAGTCTTTAAGAGCAGTGTTGTGGGGGCAAACTGTCTCAGTTCTATTCCTAGTTCCATTCTTACTCTTTTTTGCTGGTGCCTCAGTTTCCCCATTCATAAACATGGACGCATCGTACATATTACTGTGCCCAAAGGGCAGCACCGCCCAGTAGAAATAATGTTTTCCACACACATTGCTGAACTTTTGTAGTAGAGGCTGGGGAGGTAGTTAAGTTCGTAAGACACTTACTTTGTAAGCATGAAGACCTGGGTTCATTTCGTAGAGTCCCCATCATAAAAAGCCAGTGGCTGGGAAGATGGCTCAGTAGTTAAGTCTGCTTCCTATCCAAACATGAGGTCCCGAGGGAGCCTGAGACTACCTGAGTTTGAATCTCCGGGATTCATGTCAACAGCTGGTCGTGGCCACACACATCTGCAGCCCTCATCCTGTAGGGAGCAGAGCTGGAGATCATTGGGGTCCACAAGCTGCCAGCTCCTGATTCAGTCACTGGGAGGGAGAAATGGATGGGTGACCTTCAGAGGGGGAGACCCATTGTTTTCTACTGGCTTCTACCGGCGAGTGCACAGGGCATTGCGTCAGCACATACAGAGGTGTAATATATCACAGTGTATACCACGCGACACACACGTGCTCCCCCCCAACACACACACCCAAGAAAAAGCCAAGCACCATGAGCCATGCCTGTCTTTCTAGCCCTGGAGAGGCCTTGACTGGAGAATTCCTGGACTTGCTGACCAGATAGCCTAACCTACTTGGTGACTCCAGGCTAGTGAGAGACCATGTCTCAAATAGAGATGGATGACACCCAAGGAGTGACTCCTGAGGTTGTCCTGGCCCGCACACACACCCCCATCCATGTACACACATGGACACGCATACACGCGTGCACACGCATGCGGTAAAATCTGGACAGTGAAGCCGGCATGGTGGTACGTCTTTTATCCCAGCCCTGGGAGGCAAAGGGAAGAGAAATTCAAGGGCAGCCTGGGTCCAGAGTGAGCATGCACCCTTAGGCCTCACAGGCAAGCGCCTGCCCCGCTGGGCCATCTCTCCAGCCCTAAAGAAAACTTCTAAATGGTGGAGTGAGGAATCGTGAATCCAAAAGTGATAGTTTCCGTTGTCAGTTACTTGAAGTCCCTTCCTCCACCGACGGCCTCCTGCAGCAGCGTCTCCGCCAGGGGGAGGACATGGCCTTGTGTTTAGCTGGCTGTTCGCAGATTTCGTGTTTGTAGCTGTGGTTCAGTAAGTAAAAGTGAGGCGGCTCTGGGCTATTGGGAATTTAATATTCCCTCATTATTGCCTGTTTAATAATGAAGTAACAAAACAGTACCTCCCTGTCGTCCCTGAAATGTACAATGGGCCAAGGCTGTCTCCAAGAACTCAGCGTTTCCAAATGCTAAAGCTCAGGTTTCTAGTTGTGCTCATAATGGACTCATTTTGTGTAATTGGTACTGCATACCCAACAACTCTTAAACCATCATGCAAACTGGCCTTTAACGCTTCATGATTCTCTTACTACTGATTTTCTCTCATCTCGCCCCTTCAGCCACAGCAGCCCCCTCCCCACGTCTTGTGGACAAGAGCTATAGCCACACACAAATGGCAAGAAAAGATTTCAACTTCCCCTTGATTCAAACTGACAGATTAAAAACTAATTATTCTCTGTAATACTTTTATAATAAAAACTAAGTTGAAATGATTTATATACACTTCCAGCCAACACATTTGCAATTCAAGGTTAAAATTGTTCCTGCAACAGCACCAGTTAAAATGCAATTACAACTCCCCGAGCAGGGATAAAAGGAGGAAATGTTTTACACGTTCACTTCAAAAGTTAAAAAGTCAATTTAATATTGCAGAAATACAAACTTTCATTAATTTTTTTCATAAATGATAAAGACTTCATTAGTTAGAGTAAAGTAAAGATAAATCCAAGTGTGTTTATGACGTACTTCTGGGGAAGGGTGAGGCAGAGAGGATTTTTGTTTTCATCTTCCACCTGTGTGCACCAAGCTGGGCCACACTTGGCGTCCTTGCACAACACAGAAGAAACCAAATACTCTGGCTTCCCAGTGCTGGGTCGCTGCTTGCCGTGGCTTTGGAGTCAGGTAACAGGTTTGTTTGGGGCCATCCACAGTCACTCCATTTAGTTTCCTGATGTCCTACTTCTTGTCTAGTGAGTCAGGCTAAAGAACCATTAAACATGAGAGAATCTGGTTGAGAGCACAAAAACAGAGTCCCCCAAATCTGTGTTTCCAGAATAAACATTTTAGTTTTTGCTTGTTTGCTTTTTTTCTTTTTATCTATTTATTTGAGAGCAACAGACAGAGAAAAAGAGGTAGATATGTAGAGAGAATGGGTGCGCCAGGGCCTCCAGCCACTGCAAACGAACTCGCCTCCTTGTGCATCTGGCTAACGTGGGTGGGTCCTGGGGAATCGAGCCTTGAACCTGGGTCCTTAGGCTTCACAGACAAGCGCTTAACCACTAGTAAGTCATCTCTCCAGCCCTGTTTGTTTGTAATTTCGAGGTAGGCTGTAGCTCTAGCCCAAGCTGACCTGGAATTCACTATGTCATCTCAGGGTGGCCTCGAACTCACGGTGATCCTCCTAACTCACCTCTTGGATCCTGTGTCATCTTGAGCATCTTGCCTACTATTCCTCAGCCATTTCTTTCAACAATACACAGATCATTGTCATCATCATCATTGTCATCATTGCACCAACCTATGATGGTTAAGTAACAGAACCCAGGGCTTTCTGCACAATGTTTTGCACATAAGAAGTGCCCGGTGAATGTTAGCTGTTAGTATCAATAAAATAATAATATTTTGATGTTACTCTTTTAAGCTAACAGTCAATTCCAAACCAGTGCTTTCTGTAAAGGGCTTGATAAACTACCTGGTATACAGTAAGCTTGATAAGAGAATTAGCAAGGGGAAGTTGTGGAGTACAGTGATAGGATCACATTCCTCATAAAATAGTAACAATTGCAGTGGAAAAATAAAAAATCTTACTGAGCAGCTCTTAAGCCAGAAATTATTTCAAATGTTTATAAATAGGGTTATTCATTTAAGAGGTAGAAAAACCACCCAAGGTAGGTAACTTGTAATCACTATAGAAACACTGACAGGTCAGATCAGGTGACCAGGGCCACACCTTTGTCAAATACTATTTCCCAGTGGAATTTTGAACCTGGGAAGAAAGACAGAATTCTGACACTGGGCACAGGGCCATGTGATGAGGGCATCAGGGTGGGTGGGATGTCATCGGACAGGCGTGGTGTGCCCTTATGCTCACTAAGAATCACTGTGGCACCTCTACCAAGATCTAGAAGGGTCCAGTAGATTAAAGGGCCATCCACACACACTGGCCGGAGGCTGAGACCTGCCTGTGTCATTTGTCTCGTGACTTCATTGTTCATACATGTTGTCACGGCACACAACTCCAGGGAGCTCCTTTTTCCTTGTGGTCTTGGGGTGATAGTTCCGTGGAATCCAACAGAGGAAAGGCTTGAGTCAAGGGTGAGGAACCGGGGGCAGCCTCGAGTCCGTGTGGAAGAGTGGATCAGTAGAGTGCGAGCCCCGGCCACTGCTGTGCACCAGAGAGGACTCCGCTCTCTGTCCAACCGAGGAGACAGGCCACTGGCAATTTCCATTCCTCTCCCGAGGAAAGGCAAGGTTTTAGCGAATGCTGTCCCCTACCGAAGGACATCGGATACGCCTGCTTGAACCCTTTTGTGTGGCTGTCAAGCGAAGCTATGATCTACTTGACAATATACGATCATCCAGGTCATCAGTTCACCCCGCACGTCACATCCTTCCTTCAGAATCTGTGGGCAAGTGGAGTTAATGACAAGGAAGCGTCCCAAGCTTTTAAGCCATAGAGTGTCATTAAACGGTAAGAGCAATTTAAGCAAAGGCATTTTTGTGCTTAATTCACAACCTGCCTGTCTTTACAGTTACGTCACGAGTTCTCTCCTGAGGCATCAGAAATCAACTTTTTAGGGCTCAGTGCTAGGTGAGAAAGAAGTCCATCTCTTGGGGAATAAATAGCCTTTGGTTTTGCTGCCCCGTGGCTAAGAGTCTTCTCGGGTGTTCTTTTCTGGTATGTCAGAGATTAGCTGATTTCAAGACAGACTACTGTTTTCTTCCAGAAAACTTCCTGTCTGACTTTCTATGTGTGGCTGACCAGTCCATGTTTTGTTTTGTTTTTTTAAATCACACTGAAAGTGAATGACTCACCTCCCTTTATTCGACTCACGTCTCTATGGCTTTAATTTAAGCCAATTTTCTTTTCTTTGGCCTTCTCAGGACACGGAGCTGCTGGTCAGCATCCCCTACACACAAGGGCCTTTAATCCAATGGCTCCCCACTCACCTTTTTTTCAGGCTAAACAGTTCCACTTCCTTCCCTCACAGGATTTATGCTCTATCCTTTTAATCATTTTGGTTGGTCTTTCACTGGGCCTTCTCCGGGAGTTCTTTGTTGATTCTTTTCCTATAATTGTAGGAAGTCATTTCCTCTGAAAACCTGAAGTCTGCTGTCATCTTTGTGAGACATTCAGCACATCGTGGTCATGCTGTCCACTGAGTCCTGCGCTGGGCTTTGTGGGGGATGTTATAGCTTTCGCTGTCTATAACTGGATGTCTCCTATCAAAGTAGAATAAACAGACTAGTTTTTGGTTGGTTGTTTGTTTTTTCGAGGTAGGGTCTCACTCTAGGTCAAGCTGACCTGGAATCCACTATGTCATTTCAGGGTGGCCTCGAACTCACAGTGATCCTCCTACCTCTGCCTCCTAAGTGCTGGGATTAAAGACGTGCACCACCACACCTGGCTTAACAGTCTAGTTTTTAAAACATTTCTGTTATTACCTTTGTTTACTATAAGTAAAAACAAAAGGGCAGGAGAGGGAAATCACTCTTTCCACACATGCCTTTCTCATGCAAAGGGAGGGTATGTATGCATGTATATATGTATCCATCTATCTATATAATTATTTGTTTATTTTTATTTGCAAGAAGAGACAGCTATAAGAGAGACAGAAAGAATGGGCCTGCCAGGGCCTCCAGTCACTGCAGAGCAACTCCAGATGCAAGTGCCTCTTTGTGTGTCTGGTTTTATATGGTTTCTAGGGAATCAAACCTGGGTCACTGGGCTTTGCAGGCAAGCACCTTACCTCCTGAGCCACCTCTCTAGCCCTCTGTGTATCTGTCTATCTATGTATCTATCTATCATCTCTCTTTTTTATTTTATACACTGATATTATCCGCCATCTGGCTCCCCAAAGCCAACCACGGCCCCTCAGTACCTGATTGGAAGCATCTTCTAACCGCCCCTCCCCCAGCCTCCCTGTCCTGGGACAGGCATGCTTGGGTGGCATTGGAGGAACCAAACGGTTTGGGGACAGCTCAGTCCATCTTTCTCCTTCTCATTCCCCTCCCTCAAGGAGTCAGCATTTTGGGGCAATTCATATTCAGTCCATTTCTTTGGTGACAAGATGATCTTTGTCATCGACAAGGCCAGGCATGACAGCCAATCACAGCTCCATCCTCACAGGCAGAATGACCTTTCTTAATGACGTGAATGTGGAGGGCTGCAAAGAATTCCTTTTGGTGACAGAAACGTGAGGGTGGAGCTCTGAGGTTTTCTCTTTTTTTCTTAGCTATCCCCAAAGAGTTTGGCCAGTGCTGCGTGGCTGCCACTTTGTCATATTTATAACAATGATAGCAGTGGTTCTTGATTACAGCTATGCAGAGTGACCCACAGAGGTTTGAGCCCATCTTACAAGATAGTTCCTATGATCATACTGTTGTTTATTTTCAGATAAGTACGCTGGAGTTCTAGAGAATGTGATTAATTTGTTCATGGTTACTATTACAGCTATCTTCTTTTAGAAAATATTTATGTGAGTGTGTGTGTGTGCATGAGAGAGAGAGAGAGAGAGAAATGGATGCATAGGGCCTCTAGCCATTGCAAACAAACTCCAGATGCATGCACCACATTATGCCTCTGGTTTACCTGAGAACCAGTAAATCAAACGTGAGTGGATCCTTAGGCTTCACATGCAAACACCTCAGTTCTTATTGCTGGGACAAACACCCAGTCAGGGGCAGCTCATAGGAAGAATGGGTTTACTTCAGGCTTCCAGTTTCCAGGGGAAGCTTCATCGTGGTGGAGGAAGCTGGCTCACTCCATCACATACCCACAGCAGGGAGAGGACAGCCAGCATCAGCCAGCACGAGCTGACTCCAAACATCTAGGGCTGGACTCAAGGTTTGTCCCCAGTGATGCCCCCGCTTCCGTAGGGTCCCATCTGCTGAAGACGAAGTAGGAAGCTGAATAAAAAATCCACAAGGGAAGCCGGGCATGGTGGCGTGTATCTTTAATCCCAACACTCGGGAGGCAGAGGTAGGAGGATCACGATGAGTTCGAGGCCACCCTGAGACTACATAGTGAATTCCAGGTCAGCCTGGGCAAGAGTGAGACCCTACCTTGAAAAACCAAGAAAAATAAAAAATACACAAGGGGTTGGAGAGATGTCCAAGTGGTTAAAGCATTTTCCTGCAAAGCCTAATGACCCACGTTCAATTCCCCAGTGCCCACATAAAGCCAGATGCACGAAATGGCGCATGCATCTGGAGTTGGTTTGCAGCGGCAAGGGGCTCTGGCGTGCTCATTCTCCCTCACTCTGCCTCTTTCCCCTCTCTCTCTGCATGCAAATAAATACATGAAATATTTTTTTAAATACCTGAGGCTAGAGGGCCATTTATATTCAAACCACCACAATTCCCCATCAATAAGCGTTGAACTCGGGCAATGTGCTTCACCCGTGTGTTGCAGAAGCAGCTTGTGGGAGGAAAGGGTTTATTTCGGGCTTATAGGTTTCTGTTTTGTGGGGGGCAGCACGGAGGGGGCGGGTTGGAAGAGGGAGCGTCTCATCATGGTGGGGCAAGGGTGGTAGGTGGTTCATACCTTCACACACGGAGAGCAGAGAGGGGGCAGCACGGGTCATCCAGCCCCAGACCCACTGTGGGCTAGATGGCAAACCCCAAGGCCCGCCCCCAGGACACGCCTCCTCCAGCCAGGCTGCACGTCCCAAAGGCTCAGGGAGGAGGCCTCATCTCAGACACTTGAGGCAATGGGGGAACATGTTTCCATTCAAGCCATTACATCATGCTTTTAGTATTGAATGTCTTTGTGACTTGGTTGATTCCAAACACTGCCTCCTATTCTAGAAGAGAGTTGTTATTAAGAATTAAGTTTGGGGCTGGAGAGATGGCTTAGCGGTTAAGCGCTTGCCTGTGAGGCCTAAGGACCCCGGTTCGAGGCTCGGTTCCCCAGGTCCCACGTTAGCCAGATGCACGAGGGGGCGCACGCGTCTGGAGTTCGTTTGCAGAGGCTGGAAGCCCTGGCGCGCCCATTCTCTCTCTCTCCCTCTATCTGTCTTTCTCTCTGTGTCTGTCACTCTCAAATAAATAAATAAATAAAAATTAAAAAAAAAAAAGAATTAAGTTTGGGCTGGAGAGATGGCTTAGCGGTTAAACGCTTGCCTGTGAAGCCTAAGGAACCCGGTTCGAGGCTCGGTTCCCCAGGTCCCACGTTAGCCAGATGCACAAGGGGGCGCACGCGTCTGGAGTTCGTTTGCAGAGGCTGGAAGCCCTGGCGCGCCCATTCTCTCTCTCTCCCTCTATCTGTCTTTCTCTCTATGTCTGTCGCTCTCAAAGAAACAAATAAAACAAAAAAAAATTTTAAAAAAAGAATTAAGTTACTTAGCCGGGCGTGGTGGCACACGCCTTTAATCCCAGCACTTGGGAGGCAGAGGTAGGAGGATTGCCATGAGTTTGAGGCCACCCTGAGAGTACACAGTGAATTTCAGGTCAGCCTGGGCTATAGTGAGACCCTACCTTGGAAAAAAAAAAAGAATTAAATTAAATTACTAGTATTTATCAGGTTCTATCATGGGCCAGGAACTTTTTTTTTTTTTTTTTTTTTTTTTTGAGGCAGGGTTTCACTGTAGCCCAAGCTGACCTGGAATTCACTGGGTAGTCCCAGACTGGCCACCGACTCAAAGCAATCCTCCTACTCTGCCTCCCGAGTGCTGGGATTAAAGGCATGTGCCACCATGCCTGGCACCCAAGAACTGATTGTGGGCACTGAACATGGGTGAAATGATTATTTGCTCACGCCATTCACCAATCAGGTAGAAACTGTTAGGATGATGGGAAGTGCAGCAGAGATTTGAGGGTCCCAGAGCAGGTGATTTGGGGCTGCCATTCACGCTCAGCATTGTGCCTCCAGGACCTCCAGCATGGATTAAAGGTCCTGCACAAGGAAAGCAGGCGTGAGGCTCAGCCTCTGAGAGCTCCCTCTGCCCCTAAGACGGGCATCTGTGGCCAGGTCAGCCCGCTGCTGGTGGTCCTAGCCTGAGACCTCACCAGGCAGATCGGCGTTGGTCTGGACTCTTTCTCCCAGTCTGTGCACTTATCACCCATCACATACCTTTTTTCTAACTGTGGGGCTGTTCCCCCGACCCACCTTTGGTTCTCTCTTTAGCTCGAAGCTTTTTATTCCATCTTTACCACGGAGCAGCAAGACCACGTCAAGTCGGTGGAGTACCTGAGAAATAACTTCCGACCGCAGCAGCCTCTGAATGACAGGGTGGTGTCCAAGTCGGCCGTCCGTGATGCCTGGAACCATGACCTGGCCGACTTCTTGGAAAACCCGCTGGGGACAGAAGCTTCAAAAGGTAAGTCTGGATTGAGTGCCCTGGCCTGGAGGAAGATTCCTCCTCCCAAATTCATTTAAATTAAAAGGAATTCAAAGTCAGCTAGGAATTAGGACTTGATATTAAGAGTTTATGTTTCTCTGAAGAAAAGAAAAAACAAGCTTGCATGAATGATAAATAGAAGCAGTTGTGCAATAACATATATATATGCATATGTATATGCATTTGCCCTTTTGAGTAGTAATTCAATTCATCAGTCATTCCTTCTACATTTTTACCTTATACTTCCAAACTAGTGTCTAAAGATGCTGTTAAAAAAAAGTCGGCCTCCTTCTCTCCCTCCAAAAAGAAGAGAAAGAAAGAGGAAGACAGAGAAAGATGGATGGAAGGAAGGACAGACAGAAGGACAGAAGGGAGATGAAGGAAGGAAGGGAGAGAGGGAGGGAGGTTGGGAGAAAGAGAGAGAAGGAAAGGGAAGGGAGGGAAGGACGGACATGTATCAATCACAGGAGCAACTTGATGAATTCCCACGAATTAAAGACACCTGAGCCACAAGTGTTCAGGTCAAGAAACGCAGACACAGCACCCCAGAACTCCCCCACCTCTCCCTCCTCAGTGTCCACAGCAGTCATTGCTACTAGGAGGTAGCTTCCCCTGGCCTGCTGGCTGTGGCCTGTTCTGGGGTCTCTGGCCACCTTCTTTGGTATCTGTGCTCCTCATTCCTTTTCACCGTGATCTGTGTTGTCGCGTGTCATAAGTTTGTTCTTTCTCATGGGTGAGCTCCATTGTGTGACTCTGCCAGAATGTAGAGTGCACAGGACGGTATGACATACCTTTAAGCTTTAGTGACTATGAAAAATTCTCAAGCGTGTCTTCTCATGTCTCAAGGCCAAATAGCCCAGCTGCATCCTCTAGTTTATATTTATTTAAGTTTGTTTAAACATTATGAGATAGTCTTCCCAAATGGCTTTATTCTTCTGCCAGTAATATAGGAAAGATTCCTATTTATTGTTAAAATCTTTTATTTATTTATTTATTTATTTATTTGAGAAAGTGAGAGAGAAAGAGGCAGAGAGAGAGAGAGAGAATGGGTGCGCCAGGGCCTCCAGCTACTGCAAACAAACTCCAGACACATGTGCCACCTTGTGCATCTGGCTCACGTGAGTCCTGGGGGCATCAAACCGAGGTCCTTTAGCTTTGCAAGCAAATGCCTTAACCGCCAAGCCATCTCTCCACCCCTTGATTTATTTATTTGAGAGATAGAGGAAGAGATCGGGCACATCAGGACCTCTAGGCACTGCAAATGAACTCCAGAAGCATGCACCATCCTGGGCATCTGGCTTTATGTGGGTGCTAGGAAATCCGACCCCAGGTCCTTAGGCTTTCCAGGCAAGTGTCAAGTAGAGAGAGGTAGTGAGAAGAGAGACCCATAAAGAGAGAGTGGGCACACCAGGGCCCCCAGCCACTGCATCTGGAGATGCATGTGCCACTTTGTGCATCTCATTTTACATGGGTACTGGGGACTCGAAACCACATCCTTAGGCTTTACAGCCGAGCGCCTTAACTGCTGAGCCGTCTCTCCAGCCCTCATTCTTCTCTTTCTACGTGCTTGATGTTAAACCCAGAACCTCACGCAAGTGCTCTGCTGAGCCACAACCCTCGTCCTCCTACGTTTTTACAGCTTTTTGAGACTTTATATATGATTTACATGTCATGAAATTCAGCTTGAAAGGTATAATTTGATAACTTGTAGTAGATGTCTAGTTTCGCAGTCACCATTGCAGCCCAGTTGAGCACATTTTCCGGGCCAAAGAAAGGGTCTTCTGCCAGTTGTTAGACCCAGGCAACTGTGATCTGTGTTTGTCTCTCCCCCAACATTAGGGCCCAGGGATTTGTCCACGTTGGTGTAGATATCTGTAAGTCATTCCTTTTTATTGCTGAATCATATCCCTATGTTTGTTTTAAATTTGTTTATTTGAAAGAGAAAGAGGGAGGGAGGGGGACAGAGAGAAAGAAAGAGAGAGAGAAAGAGAGAATGGGCACGCCAGAGCCTCTAGCCATTGCAAACAAACTCTAGACCCGTGCGCCCCCTTGTGCATCTGGCTAACATGGGTCCTAGGGAATTGAACCTGGGTCCTTTGGCTTTGCAGGCAAACTCTTTAACTGCTAAGCCATCCCTACAGCTCCCCTATCTGATTGAATAATAGATTTATTGAGATTTCATTGACATACCATAAAGATTTTTCATTTACAAGTGTTCAGTATTTACAAAGTTTTACAACTATTACTACCATCTACTTCTAGAACATTTTCATTACTCCAGAAAGAAACCCATCCACTTGAGCACATATTCCCCACTCTTCTTCCTACCTTTCCCCAATCCACCCTCTCCTACCCCTTGGCAACCACAGATGTGCTTGCTGTCTGCACAGATTTCTCTGTTCTGTTACCAGATCAAGAACATGTCTCTGGCTTCCTTCAGTTAATGTAATATATAGGTTTTTCATGGTAGGGTCTCACTCTAGCTCAAGTTGACCTGGAATTCACTATGTATTCTCAGGGTGGCCTCAAACTCATGGCAATCCTCCTACCTCTGCCTCCCAAGTGCTGGGATTAAAGGTATGTGCCAGCCTGGCTATTTTTTTATTTGAAAGAGAGAGAGAGGAAGAGGCAGATAGAGAGGGAGAAAGAAAAAATATGGGCACTCCAGGGCCTCCAGCAACTGCAAATGAATTCCAGATGCATGCACCTCCTTGTATGTCTGGCTTATGTGGGTCCTGTGGAATCGAACCAGGTCCTTAGGCTTCACAGGCAAATGCCTTATCCACTAAGCAATTTCCCCAGCCCCATTTAATGTAAAAATTTTAAGATTTGTATCAGATGTAAATGTCACTTGATGGTCAAAGAATACAGACATACTGATACAGTACGTTGTGTTCGTCAGCTACTGGGCATTCTGAGCTTTTGTATGGTTTTTAAATTTTTTATTGCAAGCATAGAGAGATAAAGAGAAAGAGAGAGAGAGAATGGGAGTGGCAGGGTCACTAGCTGTTGCAACCAAACTCCAGATGCATGTGCCACTTTGTGTGTCTGGCTTTATGTGGGTACAGGGGACTCAAACCTACATTAGGCTTTGCAGGGAGGTACTTTAACCACTGACCTATCTCTACAGTTGGATTATTATGACTGATGCTTCTCTGGACACATAAGATAAAAATCAGGAGTAAAATTACTGGTTCATATCATAGCTGTCGGTTGATAGTTTTGGGAAACTGACTTACTACTGTTTTCCGTAGTGACAGCATGCACTTATATTGCCACCCATCCTGTTATGCAGCTTCTGTCCTTGGCAGTACTTACTATTATACATCTTTCATATTTCCTTTTTAAGTGTCTTTCTTTATTTAAGACAGACAGAGAGAGGAGGAAGGGGAAAGAGAATGGGCACACCAGGGCCTCTTACCTGGCTTTATGTGGGTATTGGGGAGTCGAATGTGGGCAACCAGTCTTTGCCAGCAAGCGCCTTTAACTGCTGAGCCATCTCTCCATCCCTTCTCTTTTTTATTTTATCCACACTACTACAGACGCAGTAGTTTTCCTCTGTGCTTTTGAGTCCCCTTTCCTTAATAACTAAGGCTTAGCCCCTTTTGGCTAAGTCTGTGTCATGGAGTTCAACCTGGCCCAATGCTACTCTGGTTTTCCCGGAGCAAACTACCATCACTCGACAGCTGTGTTGGCAGCAGCCACCCGCAGATGCCAACCACCACGGGCAGCCAAGGAGCTCAGGGTGATTGATCTGCAAGGAATGGGCATAAAAGGGCAATATAAAGAAGAGTCCTTTTCCTGTCACCAGTCTGCAAAAGCAAAGATCTAGAAAGGGCCGGGTGCTTTTCTGTAATCTTCCAGTGATTCAAAGAGAACAAAGCTGGTCTGATTGGCATTCTCCAGTGGATCCTCATCGGAAGCGTTTGCCCCCCTCACGAAAGTGATGATGTTTTATGCATTTACTGCGCTATTGTTATAGGAGAAAGGAAAATAAATTAATTATGGAAGGCAGGAGTCATCCCTAAACTTTTCTGGTGAAGGGCCAGATAGTCATTATTTTTGGCTCTGCAGGCCCTGTGATTTCTGTTACAGCTACTCAAGTCTGTCCCTGAGGCATGAAGGCAGCCGCAAACAATATGAAAATGAATGGGCATAGAAAATAGCCCTCATTGACATTTTATTAATGTAAAACAGGTCCAGAAAAGATTTGCCTGAGAACTCAGTTTTGACCCTTGCACCAGGAGAGGCCTCCCACTAAGATGGAGGGGCCATGGAATGCTCTAAGGCAGGGCCCAGGGATGTATGTAGCTCAGGGGTGGAACATGTGTTTGGGGTACACGAGGCTGGGGCTCTCTCCCCACCTCCAAATAATGGTAGTGACCTTGACTATAAATTGTTTGCTTTAACTTTCTTTGTTTAAAATTTATTTATTTATTTGAGTGAGAGGGAAAGAAGCAGACAGAGAGAGATAGAGAATGGCTGTGCCAGGGCCTTCAGGCACTGAAGAGGAACTCCAGACACATGCACTGCCTTGTGCATCTGGTTTACATGGGTACTGGGGAACTGAACCTGGGTCCTTGGCTTTTCAGGCAAGTGGCTTAACCACTAAGCCATCGCTCCAGCCCTTGCTTTGACTTTCTAACTAGACACCGTCATCTTTCAAGTCAGAGATGTCACGGGAGCCTCAGTGGAATGAGCATTGCTCCTCACCGGCTCTGGTCCCCGGCTGGGATGTTTAACAGGCACAGCGTCAACTGGGTACCGGGTAAATATGTTCTAATTGTCTGTCAGCATGATGGGCTGTACTGGTTAAAAACAGAATGCAGCCAGAGTCAATCCCAAGAGACATGGACTCCCAGGTCACCAAAGTGAAAGGCAGGAACCATCATCCTAATACTGAATTCTTGCCGAAGAAAGACTCTGTGGATATCACCCACTTAAAAAAAAAAAAAAAAGTACAGCCTTGGTTCCAGTAAATGGAGACAATATTTAGGTTCAGAGGATGTTCGAGGAATGTCCAATTTGCCACTCTGCCCTTTGTCAGTAAATAACTTGGACAGACTTTAGGATTTAATAGGCTGTCATTTCATCTATTCTGCAAGCCATCCCAGACACATGGAAGAGCTTTCCATAATCAAGCCCCGAATGCTGTCTTTTGTGAAGACTTTTGGAACAGTGGTAGGAGGAAAATAACTTTGCTTCCAACAACATGAAACATATGGTTTATTAATTTAAGCAAACCTGTTCAGCCCACAGTGGAATCAGGACCACTTGATCTGATAATTTGATTTGATGGCTTAATTAAAGTGACACCAGATAATGTCATGAAAGCAGAGGAAACAGAGAGGACAGGGGCCGCCTGTGTACCCTTCAGGCTCATAAGCCAGCACTGGGTATTTAGAAAGTGGGTTTTGTTTGTGGTTGGGGGCGGCTAATGCCTTTCTCATCTACCTTCCCCATGCTAAAGACCCCTTCCTGCTTTGGTTAAGAGCACCCAGTACTGCTGGAGAAAGCCCAGTAACTCGCCCCTTTTAAATCAGAATCCACTGAGGAAGAGCATGACATTTTTCATTGAAATGAACAAACAAAAAAAGCATATCCATGCTTGCTTTAAAGAGAGCCTGACATTGAAACCATGCTTTTCTGCTATTTTTGGAGAAATTATTAATGTTGTTCTATTTTCAGTTTAATCATCTCCACTCGCCACATTAATGAGCTTGAACGACCCAGTCTTATTAGAAGAAACCCTGATATGAGCATTTCAATCCTTTGTAGACAGTTGCCCTTCCCAGCATGTCTTCTCAAAAAATTATTGTGGGGCTTCCAGAAGCTCGTAGGGCCAGAACATGCTAAGAGTGCCACCGTATTTTTCAGGCAACCCCTTAGAGGGTTGTTAATTTAATCCACTTCTTTCAGAAATGACTTGCATTCGCTGTTGTTTTAAACAATGGAAGTAGATCAAAAGAAGGTCGACTCCAGTCTTGATTTACAAGCCCAGAACATCCTTGGATCAGACATTTTAAAATCTTCAGACACCCCATAATTCCTATAGCTCTGTTTTTTATGTGAGAGAGAGAGACTTGGCGCACCAGGGCCTCCAGCCACTGCAGTCCAAATGCAGGCAAGTGTGCCACCTTGTGACCTGGCACACCCTCGCTCACATGTTACCTTGTGCATCTGGTTTACATGGGATCTGGGGAGTCAAACATGGGTCCTTAGGCTGTGCAGGCAAGCATCTTAGCCACTAAGCCATCTCTGCAGCCATGATTCCTATAACTATTTAAGAACTGGCATATGGTAGGTTTGACTGTTTGGCTTAACTTTACTGTGTTGCACACACTTAGTACACTGTTGTTCCAGTACATTTCCTGTTGTTGTAGCAGAATTCCTGAAACTGGATGATTTGGAAAGTCAAAGAGGTTTATTCGGGCTCAACGTCCGATAGACTGGGAAGATGCTTACATCTCAAGGAAGTTCAGCTTATGGTAGCAAAGCCAGCAAGCAGGCTGGGGAGAAGGCTTAGCAGTTAAAGGCACTTGTTTGCAAAGCCTACCTGCCTTGGATCGATTCCCCAGTACCCATGTAAAGTTAGACGGATAAAGTGGTACATGGCGTCTGGAGTTTGTTTGTAGTGGCAAGAAGCCCTGATGTGCCCATTTTCGTTTTTCTCTCTCTCTCTACTTGCAAATAAAATAAACAAATAGTAAGCAAGCATGAGGAGGAAGAGAGGACTCTGCAGGGCCAGCAGCTCTCTTGAGAACGAGTCTCCCTTACTGAGAATAAAGCCTTTATGACATAATTGCTTCGTAAGGGCTCCATCCCCTCAGCCTCATTACAGGTGATGTCAGCAGTGAGTGTTGGTAGAGTTAAACCATATACCATAGCAGAAAAAGCATTAACTATTTTGCCTTATATTTTGTGGCCAGCAGATTTCTTTTATGCATCAGGCATCTTTTGCTGCCTTTGACAAGGTTATTGACTGGAGGAGCTGGGCTTGAAGCCCTGTGGTTAAAAAAATAAAATAAAAATAAATAAACCAGACCAGGCAGCGGTTTGCCTGAGCCAGATGCCATACTGGCCCCTTTCTCTTCACAGGTTTTATTTAATTCTCCGAGTCATTTCAGCCAGGACTCAGTGTGCGCTCAGCTTCTTAGACTGGTTGAGTGTGTGCTGTAAGTCTAAGCTAAGGTGTGCGTCACGGTGTTTGCATTATATAGGGAAGACAATCACGCGAGGACCCAAGGACCCGCAGGCTTAGGTTGCTGGCACTAGAGGGAGTAGGCCTGCGCTGGGGTGTGGGGGGAGGTAAAGGGCAGCAGGAGCGAGCCCCGCAGAGCGCTGGATAGAAAGATGGTGTGCAAAGTCTCTGGGGTAAGGGACAACGGGAGCTGGATCAGAGGGGAGTCTGGGAGAGCTGGGCAGAAGCAAAGGCTGGCAGAGTATTTTCTTTTTTTTTTTAACTTAAAAAAATTATTTGAGAGAAAGAGAAAGAGGCAAAGAGAGGGAGAGGGAGAATGGATGCACCAGGGCCTCTAGCCACCGCAAAGGAGCTCCAGACATATGTGGCCCCTTGTGCATCTGGCTTACATGGGTCCTAGGGAATCAAACCGAGGTCCTCTGGCTTTGCAGGCAAGTGCCTTAACCACTAAGCCATCTCTCCAGCCCTGTCTTTAAAAAGTTTATTAATTTATTTAAGAGAGAGAGAGAATGGGCACACCAGGGTCTCGAGCCACTGCAAACAAACTGCAGATGCATGGGCCACCTTGTGTACTGGGCTTACGTGGATTCTGGGGAATCAAACTGAGGTCTGAAGGCAAACACCTTAACTGCTAAGCCATCTCTCCATGCCCTTCTTTCATTTTTTAAAAATATTTATTCATTTATTTAAGAATATGGGGGGGGGGGAGATGGGCACACCAGAACCTCCAACCACTGTAAACAAACTCCAGGTGCATGTGCCACCTTGTGCTCCTGGCTTTATGTGGGTACTGGGGGATCAAACCTAGATCCTTTGGTTTTGCTGGCAAGTACATTATCCAACAAGCCATCTGTCCAGCCCCAAAGTGTCTCCTTGGTGAGGTGTTGACAGTAACATTCCTAGAGCTGCGGGAAGCCTTTGAGGGTGTGAGGCAGTTTGGCGGAATGACCTGAGCAGACACGTGACCCCATCGTGTGGGTTGTCTTGTGAAAAGTCCTTGCAGAGGACTTGCTGTCGAGTCTGCAAAACCCTACAGGAGACTGCTGGGAAAATTCCAGGCCAGATGAAGGTGGTCACGGAATAGTTAGGGCTGAGCAGTTAGGGATGGGCAGCAGAGCTCTCCTGAGCGTTTGCATGGAGAACAAGTGGGTTGAGCAAAGACGGACGTGCAGTGTTGGAAGAGCTGTGCAGCAGGAGACAGGACTGACATCCACGGCGGGCCCCGCCTTACCAGCGCCTCTCAGATCTGCAGGAGGTGAACGCAAGATGAGAAATGAGATCAAGATCCCATGTCCCGATGCAACATGCTTCCCATCAGCCTTTCTCTGCCTGCCATTCTCGGTTTCACCGAGTTATTTGTAATCCTCCACATTCAGTTACCAAGGCCCTGTCAGGGGGTCAGCCCCTGGGAAGCCAGTACCTTCACCTCACGTGGACTGCGGGGCTTTTAAACCAAGGATCTTGTCCATCCTTGAATCAGCCAGGGTTGCCACCATACCTGGCAGAAGAGCAGGTGTGCAGCCATTGTTTTTTTTAAGTGGCAGATGTGACAATCCAAGTCAGTGTTAGAAACTAGATTTGGTGGGGTGCGGGGTGGGGAGAAAAAGAAAGTAGATTTGGGAGTCCAGCAGTTCAGGCTCAAATCTTAGGTCAACACTTTATTCTTGGTGCCCTCGCTTGGTACCTAAGTATCCATTTCTTTATCTCTGAAGCAGATAAAGTAATCAAACACACTTCTTCTCAGTCTGTGGCCTTTAAAATGTGACAGTCTACAGGGCAGACCAGACGAGGCCTGGGACAAGAAAGCGCTGTGTAAATAATTGGACTTTCTAGTCTGTAGGTCAGCAATGGCTTCTGAGGGCAGTCAGGACAACTGCTCTCTCTCTGTCTCGGTCACTAGAGACTGTGTTTCGGGATAAGGAGCTGTGCCAGGCTGGGCTGTTTGCCCCTGTTGAAACCTTTGCAGGAACATCCAAGGTTGGTGGCACATCACTTAGCTTCTTGTCCTGGGACAAAATGCCTGACCAAGATCAGTTCAAGAGAGGAATGGGGGCTGGAGAGATGGCTTAGCGGTTAAGCGCTTGCCTGTGAAGCCTAAGGACCCCGGTTCGAGGCTCGGTTCCCCAGGTCCCACGTTAGCCAGATGCACAAGGGGGCGCACGCGTCTGGAGTTCGTTTGCAGAGGCTGGAAGCCCTGGCACGCCCATTCTCTCTCTCTCCCTCTACCTGTCGTTCTCTCTGTGTCTGTCGCTCTCAAATAAATAAATAAATAAAAATTTTAAAAAAAAAGAGAGAAATGGTTTACTTCAGCTTACAGTCCTGGACCACAGCCCATCGTGGGGCGGAGGGGAGACATGGTGGCTGAGCTCAAGGCAGAAGTCACATTCAGTGCAGTGTGATGCATGCTGCTCCCTAGCCAGCTCTGTCCTTTCAATACCAGGACCTCAGCCCATGGTTCAGGTGGGACTTCCCGCCTCAGTGAACCTACTCAAGAAAGCCCCTCACAGTCACGCTGACGGGCTAACCTCATCCACATCATGCCTCGCATGCGATTCTAGGTCCTGTGGAGTCGACTCTCAATATAAAACATCACAGTGTCATGCACAGTGATTGCTCTGTCCCCTCTTCGGCCCCATCGTCCCTTGGCACCCCTGCCTCAGCCTGCTGGCCATTCCCCAGTCCCAGCAGGCCTCTCCTCCTCCCTGAAGAAGCTTGGTCCTCCTCTGCACCTAGCTTTCCCTCTTTAGCCTGCCTAAGGCCTGCTTCCCAGGGCAACCTCCTGTCTGCCTTGGCTTGACCACTTCTCCGGACACTAATGCTCCTCTCTCCCCCTTACCACGGCTGAAATTCTGGCTCTCCCATTCCCCTGCAACCTCCGTATTGGGTAAGGCTCTACGTCTCTGTGTCTTTGGGATTATAGAGAGAATTATTGTTCACTCCTCAGCAAATACGTGGATGGAAGGATGGATGATAAATGAATGGTGGTGGCCAGAAATCAGATTCTTGGCTACAGATTGGCCCAGGAAGTGTATTTACCATCCAGGCAAGACAGGTGCATTTATGGTGAGAGCATTACCAAACATTTATGGTAGGAGCCCATGCCTGTTCCTGTACAAGCATTCAGAGAGGCCCCTGGTATTTGGAAAACCTTCTTCTCCTCTGACCAAGGTCCATTTTGGATGGAAGAATTCATTTCAAAACAACCACAAAGACAGGGTCCCTGGCGCTGGTCCAAGAGCCAGCCTACAGCAGAGAGAGAAGGCACTGAGAGTGGCAGGCGCTAGTTGGCATCAAGACGCTCCCGAGAACCTGGACTTCCACCTGGGAGCTGTTGAGCCGATCCTGGCAGCGGGTGCCAGGGACTGCCAATTGTTTTCACACCTTATAAATATTACCTAATTACCAAGTCCTGTCTGTCTCCAGGCAGGTAGGCAGAGTTTGATCTCCAAGGCTGATTGAGTAACCCTCTTATGACTCTTTGCTCACGGGAGGTGGTGGGGGGAGATCTTTGACATTTCCTTTATTTGTGTGGACACTGTAGTTCTTGTGAACAGTAACGTGGGGATTAATAAAGGCCAACAGTCTCCTTCCCGCCCAAGCTGCACACGTCCTCTGTCTTGTTAACTAGGATTCATAGCTCCTGGAGCATGGGGCCCCGAGATGTCTGCTGGCCTCTCCTCGGAGCCACAGCAGGGAGTCCAGCTGGGAGAGAAGGCAATTTATCTCCACCATCCTTCACACGCGTTCCTCCTCGAGCCACTCCACGGTGGTCGAAAGTGCTGTTCCTTCGTGGCTTGTCCAGAAATGTGAACAGAACCCCATCTTCTCAGGGCATAAGGAACAGTCTTCCGTCCCCTGCCGCTAAGAAGCAGGGGCAAACCGTGAAGGCAGCATGGGGCAGCCGGAGGGAGGCTCTCCAGGCATCCTTCTTTCTCCTTACCAGCCAGTGCCCCATGGTTACTGGCTCTACTCCTGGGCAGCTCTCTTGGCTGCTTTTGATTTGCACTGGCTTGGCCCAAGATGGACGTTTCGACCGTCACACCTGTGCCAAGCCGGCTGTGCAGTAAGTCCGAGGTCGAATGCTGTCAGGTGGCATCAAGAGCCTTGTGGCTTCTGGGCTGACAGCAGGAGAGGTTGGGATAGCTTTCACAAAGCTCGCTCATGGGCCCTTAGGTCTTCTGTGTTGGCAAGAGCTCAGAGGATGGTCAAGGGGAGGCGGACAGCAGGGTCCCAGAGTGCATGAAATCTATCTAGGTTTGCACCCAGAACTCAAGACCCAGCTTGGAAGATGCATCATTGCAAACGTTTCTGCCTTTCTTAGTACTGAGTATAGTAGCGTAGAAGGTGTGCAGGAGAACAGACCTGGCATCTCCCACAGCCTTTGGTTCTCAGGGCACAAGGGACAGCGTACAAAAAATAAATAATTAATTAAAACAACCATCACTGAGAGGCAGGTACTGTCCCTGGAGGTTCTGGTAAGCTGAGTGTGTGCCCCGCCTTCCTGGACCGCCCGTTTGCCAAACTTGGAGCCGTGTTCCTTGCACAGCAGGGGCAGGTCGTGGCGGCCAGGGTCTCACACTCACTCGTCTATTGAGAGGTTTGGGTTTATAGTTTGGGGTTCCTGCCAGCAGTGGCGGGGCTGTTGCATAGGGTAGGGGAATGCCCACAGGTGCCAGGGCTCATCATTGAAGAAGTTGTCATGGGGGCTCGCGAGATGGCTTAGCGGTTAAGCACTTGCCTGTGAAGCCTAAGGACCCTGGTTCGAGGCTCGATTCCCCAGGACCCACTTAGCCAGATGCACAAGGGGGTGCACGCATCTGGAGTTCGTTTGCCATGGCTTGAGGCCCTGGCGTGCCCATTCTCTCTCTCTCTCTCTCTCTCTTTCTCTCTCTCTCTCCCTCTCTCTCTCTGCTTCTTTCTCTCTCCCCCTCTCTCAAATAAATAAATAAACAAAAATAAAATTAACAGAAAGAAGTTGTCAAGGGGCTTTGCAGAACTTAGAGCCACTGTAACCAGTATCTCCCATGTCAGAAGGTGGCCACCCAGCACAGTCACCCACCTGGGACGATGGAGTCAGGACTCCAGTATGATCAGCTTCAAGACATAGCCCGATGCCACCAAGCGCCCATCCCTCCCGTTCACTGCGCACTCGCCTTCCCCTCCATTCAGGCGTCAGTGTGGTCTCAGGCTGCTCCGCAAGTCTCCCTGCTCCTCCAGCTTGCCCCTTCAAACCTAGATCCAGGTTCTTATTAAACTTTTCCTTTTTTCCTGTTTTTTTTTTTTTTAACTCTTATTGAAAACTTTTGTAAGTATAAACAATATACCACGACCCTAATCCCCTCCCATGACCCTCCTTTTCCCCTCTAAAATCCACGGAACCCATTCTTTCCAATTAGACTCTTGAATTTCTGGGTTTTTTTTTTGATTTTATTATTTATTTATTTATTCCAGAGAGAGAATGGGTAGGGGTACACCAGGGCCTCTAGCCACTGCAAACAAACTCCAGACATGTGCCGCCATGTGCATCTGGCTTATGTAGATAGTAGGGCATTGAACCTGGGTCCATAGGCTTCACAGACACAAGCCTTAACTACTAAGCCCTTCTGTTTCCATTTTTATATCGTTGCCAGGCAAAACTTATTAACCCCTCCCCACCCCCCAAGGTAGTGTCTCACTCAAGCCTAGACTGATTTGGCACTCACTGAATAGTCCCAGGCTGGCCCTGAGCTCACAGTCATTCTCCTCCCTCTGCCTCTCGAGTGCCGAGATTAAAGCAATGTGCCACTGTGCCTGGCTTATTAAACTTCTCTATAGATCTACTGTAGTACCTTCAAAAGCAAATGCTAATAACACACAATCCTAAGAGTGCAATGGACCCCTTTAGCCATCTGAGGGATCCCATTAGCCTCTTATATTCATAGCTCTAGATGCATACAGTAAGAGAATTAATTATTCAGAAAGCTAGTTAACTTCAGATATTATGAAAATAGTTTTAAGTTGTAATATATGGATTGTCCTGCTTTCTGGTGAATGCACTTAACGTGAAAGATGGAGCAGCCCGGCTAATAGCATCACATCAGCCGCTATGGTGCCACGCCAATCCAGCTATATGTTTATTTGGCCATATTTATGATGTAAAGAAGTGGTATGGGCCCAGCACTCAGGAGACAGAGGTAGGAGGATCACCGTGCATTCGTGGCTAACCTAGACTACATAATGAATTCCAGGTTAGCCTGGGCTAAAGCGAAACTCTACCTCAAAAAAAAAAAAAGTGCCGGCCATGGTGGCGCACACCTTTGATCCCAGCACTTGGGAGGCAGAGGTAGGAGGATCGCCGTGAGTTCAAGGCCACCCTGAGACTATATAGTGAATTCCAGGTCATCCAGGATCAGAGTAAGACCCTGCTTCGAGAAAAGTCAGGGGGAGGCTGGAGAGATGGCTTAGTGGTTAAGCACTTGCCTGTGAAGCCTAAGGACCCTGGTTTGAGGCTCAATTCCCTAGGACCCATGTAAGCCAGATGCACAAGGTGGTGCACGCGTCTGGAGTTCATTTACAGAGGCTGGAGGCCCTGGTGCGCCCATTCTCTCTCTCTCTCTCTGTCGCTCTCAAATAAATAAGCAGAAATAAACAAAAAAAAATTTTTTTTTAAGCCGCAAGAAGTTGTATGTTTTAGCTGGCGATGGGTGGAAACAACAACATCCTTTCGTCACTGTCCAGGTGTATAGATGTCTAGGAATTCTCTCCAGAGCCTAAGAACTCTGTCTTAAGGGTTCAGTGGTAATTGCACTTTCCCCACTGAGCCATGATGTCAAGAAGTCCAGGGGCCACGCCGGCCTGGCTGTATCTTTAGCCCTCTTGGCCGGTGGAGGGCTTCCGATGGCCGGTGCCACGTGCACATCGGCAGCTCTGTCGTTGTAGCACGCTTCCTGCCGGCCAGGCTGCTGTCGCGCATCTCAGCTGTCAACCCAGGGCGCATCTCCTGCTCGTCAGCAAGCTACTGCGCAACTTAGGTGTCTGTTCCTCTTTCTATTTACTTCTTTATAATCTGAGAGAGACAGAGATAAATGAATACGGAGGGCCTCTTGCCACTGTACTCGAAGTCCAGATGCACGTGGCTCTCTGTGCGCCTGGCTTTGTGTAGTTACTGGGGAACTGAACTTGGGCTGTCCAGCTTTGCAAGCAAACACCTACAACCTCTCCAGCCCCACCCCCACATGCCACACAACTGATTGGAACCAGAGCAGCCTTACCCCAGAGGAAGCGCACTAGTGATTCTCCTATATCGGGGACTTTGAGACAAGGGCACAAAAAGGAAGCCGCGCCTCAGAGCCGTGCAGCGGGCCTCGGTGATGTGGTTTGTGAAACTCACTGACTGCGCCGAGTCCAGCATGAGCCGGACAGGTGGCAGGGCTGGTAGTTACCCACTTGTGAGGCCAGAACAGCACCAAGTAAAGTTGAGGGTTGTTGGGTGGCGAGGGCCACCGTGCACGTTTCTGGAACACCCCCCCCCCCGCCCCCCGTGACAGCTTGCAGGACCGTGACTTCTCCGTGCATTGTGATGGCGAATCCGCCTTTGGGTCTAGGGGGACTCTGCGGAGTTGGGGACTGCTCCGGAAATTGTTCAGAAACTCGTAGAAAAGGAAGTCACTAAGGGCAGGGATTGGAAGAAAGGGAGGAAAGGGAAGGGAAAGAAGGAGGGATCGTCGTTTTCGAGTGGAGGACGGGCAGCCAGTGTCGCAGTGCTGCGTGGCCCCAGCATGGGATGGCGTTCGCCCTCTAGGCAGTCCTTGCAAGTTCCTGACACCTTCATGACCGAGAACAGAAGATCGGGCGTGGCTCTGTGGAGAGAAGGCACACCCTTGCCACAGTCAGACACGCCGTATGCCCCTTGTGGACATTCTCATGCGTCTCCCCCCAGCCCCCAGTGACTTGGTCTCTCTCTGGACTCCATTTTCCTCAGCTTGAATGTGAACGCACCGTGGTCGATTTGAGACGCGTGCCCACAGAGCCCGGCCGGGCACGGAGCTCAGGGCAGCCGCCAGCCCTCGCTCCATAGTCATTGCAACCGGAAAGTGCCAATCATGTCAGAGCTAGGTCCCTGGTCCCTAGTCCCTAAACTTCCCTTCAAAGTTTACCCTTCACAAGCTCTCAGACAAGGCTCAGGGGAGGAGCTTCCCCAGAGCCCAGGGTTTCCTGGTTTCAGTCCTGCATGATGTGCTGTGGAGGACTTGGTATATGCCAAGACCTCTTTGATACAACCCTTAAAAGCGATTCCTTCCCTGAGGCCATTTCTTTGGAATGTCCCACATAAAGGACTCCCGGGCCCAATTGGGAGAGAGTGAAATGGTGGGTATGTAAGCAAGCTAGGGAAGACTGTCTGGGTGACTGTTCTCTCCTGCCTTCCCAAGGACATAAGGGCCCAGAGAGATGGCTCAGCCTTTAAAGTCCTTGTCTGCAAAGCCTAACGACCCGCGTTCAATCCCCCAGTACCCACATAAAGCCAGATGCACAACGTGGCTCATGTATCTGGAGCTTTTTTGAAGTGGCTGAAGGCCCTGGCATACCCATTCATATGCCCTTCCTCCCTCCCTGCTTAAAATAAAGAAAATATTAAAACATCAGCAACAAAAAGCCAGAGTGCTACATGGGAGCAGTCTTATCAGCAGCCTCCCGTTGCTGCAAGTGTGGAGCTCATGGGGGGAGGGGGGACGTCCCTGGAGGAACTTTGAACTCTCATAGTCACCTGGGGATTACATTGCCTTTCAGCAGAGCAGATCACGGTGGTGACCTCTATCCAAAGCTCAAAACGAGGGGCATCTCCCACTGACTTATGGGCCACTGAGGAACTATCCTTAACATTGGTGCAGAATCGGAGGACTTGGGTACCCTGCTAGAAGCCTCTTCATTATTTAATGAGAGCTGGGAATCGTAATTAAAGACCATTCACTATGAAAGGCCGAACTCCTCATCTGACCAAGCACATCGCCACGGAGGCCCCAGGGGAAAAGAACAGCTCCCAGTGGGAATGTAATCAGGCCCTCAGAAGGAAAGGGCGGGTGTTGGGGCTGCTTCATGGGGGGTTGTTTGTGTGGTGAGCTGAGCGGGGTGTGGCTCTCTACACCCCCGGCATGGTTAAAAGGCTTAGAGCCTATACAAAAGGATGTATGAGGATGTGAAAAACAGAGCGGCCATTGCTAAGGAAGGAAAGAGATACGGCTGAATGCTGGCCATTCCTGCCACCTGCACGCCTGGCCTTCGAGGGTCAGGTAACTGAGGGTGGGGGCTATGCCAAGGCAGGAAGGTGTGGTGGGGACGGTGACAAGTGTGTACCAGTCCCCCTCCTCTGAAGGAGGCTGGGACTGTTGGGCCAGCTGACCTCAGCCGCTGTGGGGCGGGTCTGCTTTTTAAACACTCAGACTTATAAATAAAACAGATCTGGGCTCAGTAACTGACCCTCGAATGTGCCCAGAATGTGAGACCCACATCATGGGGCTTCCCTGTAGTGTTCCCATCGTGCGTGCCCCAGTCCTGTGAGGATGGCATGGCCAGGTACCACTCAGTCATCCGCGGATGAGGAGACGGGCAGTCTGAGTTCAAAGCCCACACTTTGGTATACCATTGTTCTCCGGCCCCTGCGGCATGGACTTTGAGGGCTTGTGAGGGTTTGTGAGGGAGGCTGCGTTCCGCGAGAGTTTCCATCCTCCCACAAATAAGCCAGCAGAACCCTGGCCACTGGCACATGACGGGCTCATGTCATCCCAGCCCCCAGCACTGGCCACCTGTGTATGAATGCATCCCAGGAGTAACAAGCATCCTCTTCCCCTTCCAGAGGTGTGAGCGGGCAGACAGGGTCTCCTTGCAAACCAGAAGTCCCTAAATGCAGGGCCACAGAGGAACTGAGTGGCATGGATTTTTGTAGATGCGAACTCCCTCCGTGGTGCCAAGCAGCTCACTGCTGCTCTTCTTCTGTCAATGAGATCCCAGTCTGGAACCAGTGTGAGGGGTTTGCTTCCTTCCTTGAAGGTGTTCACAGCCTAGGAGGAGGCAAAGAGAAGGGGCAGATGCTGAGGAGGGGCCAGAGGGACTACGTGGTAGCCAGACCCAAGCGGTGAGGCAGTGTGGAAAGCTGGGAGGGAAGGGGGACGGGGTCATGTTAGACAGGAAGACCAACGATCTTCCTCCAGTGTGCCCCCGGCTCCTGCCACACGACAACCGTGGCCAGAGAGTCCAGGCTATCCGGCAAGATGGAAAAGGTGCCAGCCTCCTTTCCAGTGTAGGAGGCAGATTATTCCAGATAGCCAGTGGAGCAGCAATGGAATTCTGGGTTGTGAGTTCCAGGAAGAGCCCGAGGTCTCTGTGGAATAGCCTGCCTGTCAGCCTGCCTATGCTGAGGGTCACATTCGGTGCTAAGAACACAACGTAGTTTTTCAATGACTGTTTGGTCCCCCTGCATCATTTCACTCTGGGAAACATCAAACCAGAACTCACCCATGGCCAGCTTTGGTGCGGCCTAAACCGAGAAGGGTTTAAAGATCTTAAAAAAAAATTTTTTGTTCATTTTTATTTATTTATTTGAAAGCGACAGACAGAGAGAGGCAAAGAGAGAGAGAATGGGAGCGCCAGGGCCTCCAGCCACTGCAAACAAACTCCAGATGCGTGCGCCCCCTTGTGCATCTGGCTAACGTGGGTCCTGGAGAATCGAGCCTCGAACCGGGGTCCTCAGGCTTCACAGGCAAGCGTTTAACCGCTAAGCCATCTCTCCAGCCCTAAAGATCTTAAATATTAGGAAAGGTACCTTCTGAGACCCATGGCAGCCATATGAAGATGACCCTAATGTCTGTAATTCAGCCACATTTCTTTTATTCATTGCCTACGCCACTCCATACTTGGAAGGCAGTCACCGGAACAGAGAGCACATGATCAGAAAGTAGAAAAGACTTCCTATCTGGCCCTTCACAAGCCTGCCCACCTCTGTCCTGCGTCCTTCTTCTACGACTCAGCACAGGCCCCTTCCCCCTCGGGCTCATTGCACCCCAAACCCTCAGTGTTCGGGCAGGTGGAGATTGAGAGCAGAGAACACGTTTCTGTTCACGCCGCTCTCTTCCTAGGCTGGTGGATTGGGTATGTGTATGTGAGGAGAGGAGTGTAGGGAGACCCGCTGGCCTGCAAACCTCTGGTCACCTCTAGCCCGGGGATGTCCCGATAGGAAATATGGGGCAAATAAGAGTCTTGGGTGATCTCTTAGGTACAGAGTTCCCTTCCCTGCAGGTGAACTGGCGGAGGCCAGCTCTTCCTATGAAGGCTTGTCTTAATGTTTTCTGCTCCACTGGGACAGTGGAGTTCCGCTCTTTCCTTCAAAGCACTGTTCTGAGGAAGCTGAGAGATGATCTTCACTAAACCCATCAGGGCTGTCAGCTGTGGATCTCCCACTTCCACTCGTGTTGATCTGCTTAACAACAGGGCCTCACTGTGTTACCCACCCTGCCCTCAAACCTGAGACCCCCTGCCTTAGCCTCCGGGGTGCTAGGATTCCTGACATATTCCCAGCTCTTAATCATTACAGCTAAATTCTGTGTGATCGACTTGTACACACATGTAGTTTTTTAAAAAAAATTTAAGTGATTTAAGACACTTACCTGTGAAGCCTAAGGAGGACCCAGGTTCAATTCCCGAGAACCCACATAAGCCAGATGCACAAGGTAACACAAGCATCTGGAGTTTGTGGCTGGAGGCCCTGGCCTCTCCGCCTCCCCCCCCCCCCCCCCGTTCTCACTCTCTCAAATAATTAATATCAATTAGTCACATCTGAACAGCAAAGCCCAGTGGTTTTTATTTTTTAAAAAGTAAATGTTGGGCTGGAGAGATGGCTTAGCGGTTAAGTGCTTGCCTGTGAAGCCTAAGGACCCCGGTTCGAGGCTTGATTCCCCAGGTCCCACGTTAGCCAGATGCACAAGGGGCCGCACGCATCTGGAGTTCGTTTGCAGAGGCTGGAGGCCCTGGCGCGCCCATTCTCTCTCTCTCCCTCTATTTGTCTTCTCTCTGTGTCTGTCGCTCTCAAATAAATAAATAAAATTTAAAAATAATAATAATAATTCTTGGGCTGGTGAGATGGCTTAGTGGTTAAGCGCTTGCCTGTGAAGCCTAAGGACCCTGGTTCGAGGCTCGGTTCCCCAGGTCCCACGTTAGCCAGATGCACAAGGGGGCGCACGCATCTGGAGTTCATTTGCAGTGGCTGGAGGCCCTGGTGCGCCCATTCTCTCTCTCTCTCTATCTGCCTCTTTCTCCCTCTGTCTGTCGCTCTCAAATAAATAAATAAAAATAAACAAAATTTACAGAAAAAAAGTAAATGTTGTTTTCAGTGACACGTGGGCGCCAGAAGGGTTTCTGTGATTGTGTTGTTGTGCGAGAGAGAGAGAGAGAGAGAGAGAGAGAGAGAGAGAGAGAGAGAGAGAGAGAGAGAGAGAGAGAGAGAGGGAGAGAGAGGCCCTTGCACGTTCCTCTCCTCACTCCCAGCTGGAGCAGATGAACGGCTGAAGATGCCCGTCGTGACTAAAAACATGATGGGGTGGAGAGAAGATGTGGAAGTTAGGTCACCATTGTGAAGTCCAGAATATTCCCAGTATACAAACCGGTCTTACTCATTGACTACTGGGATTAAGAGAGACGGATCTTGTGATCCTCCCCCCCTCGCTTCCCGCTGTCTGGAGAAGCCACCTTAGTGGGCCAGGCTGTTCAAAAGCGGTAGCTTGGCGCCACCTCGTGTCGGTGCCCTGTCATGTCGCCTTCAGCTGCTCCCTGGAAGCTTCCCTGGCCTTTGTTTGATGTCTCTGCTCTGATGGCATTTGCTGGCAGCGCTGGGTTCTACAGAGCACCGAGAATGCCTCACGAATCCATTCCCTACTTCCTGTCGCACAAAGCGCACCTCCCGCGGGGCCGAAGGAGATACCAGTCGACCCCAAGGCTGCTTTTCTCCAGTGCTGTGGCCCAAGCTGCTGGCACCTCTTGGCAAACGTTTCGTCAGTGACTCCCCGGGCTGCCTAGGGTTTGGGGTTCTCCGGCAGGATGCGGGGAGTCTTGGCCTACATTTGTACCAGGGCACAGTTCCCAAGTCTTTCGGCCTTTGAATGACCTCACTCATCTTCGGTGCCCCAAAACCCATGCACTCCACCGCCTCCTCCCAAGCTCTCCGCCCTGTCTTGTGTTCAGCCTTAGCTCTGCATGGGTGATTCCTTCCATAACCTCCCTTTCAC